>NW_027362859.1:2142500-2742500 GCF_046119375.1 Phyllobates terribilis
TGTGTGTGTGTGTATGTGTGCGTGTATGTGTATGTGTGTGTATGTGTAGTGTAGTGTAATGTAGTGTAGTGTGTGTGTGTGTGTAATGTAGTGTAGTGTAGTGTAGTGTAATGTAGTGTAGTGTGTGTGTGTGTGTAATGTAGTGTAGTGTAGTGTAGTGTAATGTAGTGTAGTGTAGTGTAGTGTAGTGTAGTGTAGTGTAGTGTGAGTGTATTAATATAGTCATCTACCTCCTTCTCTGGCGCTGGATCCTGAAGAATGTGGCAGTAGATCAGTATAGTAACACACACCACACTACATACACATATAAGCAGCTTTAGTATAAAGAATCCTCATGGGGGGGCTTCTTTAAGTGAGATGGAGGTATGGCATGAGACCACTTGTCTCTGTCGAATGTCTGCGCAGGGCCTGTGCGGCTAGCAGTTTTACTGGCCCATTGTGATTGGCCCCTTAGCAGGTTTATTGCATGTATCCGGCAGTTTGTCATATTAGTAAGTCTTTAAAACCTTTCAGAAATTACAGTACATAGTTGGGGTTTGTGCACACTGAGTTTTTGAGGAGTCTTTGGAGCAGAAACGGAGTGGAAACTCACCTCAAAAATGTAAAACTTCTCAAAAACTTGGAGGTTCAGTTTCTGCTTTGAAAGCTCGTCAAAAAGACTCCTTGTACTCACAGCCTTAGTATGATTGAGAAAAAGACATGTCCATCAAGTTCTATGGAGTGATTGGTAAGGGGTGTAGATCCATCCATAATGTCTGATCCAATGCTTTACTAGAGCCTAAAGCTGGAAAATCTGGGTTATGTTAATAAAAAATAAACCTTCAAAAAAAAGTTTTCTGCCCTTTTCTTTCTGGTGTCCTGCATGTGGTTTTCTTCTGTAGAATACACTAGATGTGCGAGTATACAAGTATTCCATGTCACCTCTGTGAAGTTACTGAGCATTCACATCACTTTGTAGAAAGCACCATGTCCATGTACCTGAACATCGCTGGTTGTATGGGGATCAGAGCCAAAAAAGGGGAAAAAAAGGCCCGATTTGTAATGTGTTTTTAAGTCACTTTTCTTTTTATGTCTTTTAGTATTCCTACATATTTTTGCGCCTGATTCTTATAAATTGTGCGTGTGGTTTCATGAATTTGGGTCGATTTAGCACAAGTCTCATATGTTTGACTGCAATGTCGCAAAAAAACGGAGTAAAAATGACAGCCGCCTATAGAATAATTTGGGGTGGGGGCCTAGTACATTTCTGCAGAAGGGTCTAGGCTATTTTTGCTCTCACTTGAGAGCTTGAGGAAGGTGAGTGTTTTTTGCTCCTTTCATGTGGTGTTGGTGCAGTGTGTCGGCCATTGTTGCTGTGGTTTTGAGCTTGTGGGGCGGCGTGGCCTGGAGTCATGGGGACTCGGTCTGGCAGCATGGGTGCTGTGAGGCACCGGGCCGCCCGCCCTGCTGGTGCATTGTCGCTGCGGCGGTGGGTGGCGCACGGCTCCGCTCCCGTTCAGGCAGGAAATGTTAGGACCCACTATGAGGTTTGCCGTGACGTGGCAGTGGGCTTCATACAGTCTGATCATTACATCAAATGGATGAGTTTTTGGAGGTGCGCTCCATGCTCCTTTTTTTTACATTTCTGAAAAGACTTTGTAACATTTTAAATAAACCCAGGAGAAGACATAAAATAGACTTTACAAAAGGGGCAAATTAAAACCGTATAAGGCCGAAATGAGAAACAGCCAAAAACACAGAAAACCACACAAAAATGTGCAAATGAAAACATGGATTGGGCCCAAAGATAATTATTATAGAGGGATTGATACCTTTAGTTATAAAAAGGGACTTAAAATGGGAGTCGCATCACAGCTCAATACAACCTACTTTATATTTCAGCAAATACATTAATGTAATTATAGCGGTGCATGGTATGGATGGTGTATATAAACATGCAGACAAGATGGCGGTATATTATCATACCTATAGCGGTGTATGGTATGGATGGTGTATATAAACATGCAGACAACATGGCAGTATATTATCGTACCTATAGCGGTGCATAGTATGGATGGTGTATATAAACATGCAGACAAGATGGCGGTATATTATTGTACCTATAGCGGTGCATAGTATGGATGGTGTATATAAACATGCAGACAAGATGGCGGTATATTATCGTACCTATAGCGGTGCATGGTATGGTATGGATGGTGTATATAAACATGCAGACAAGATGGCGGTATATTATTATACCTATAGTGGTGCATGGTATGGTATGGATGGTGTATATAAACATGCAGACAACATGGCGGTATATTATTATACCTATAGCGGTGCATAGTATGGATGGTGTATATAAACATGCAGACAAGATGGCGGTATATTATTGTACCTATAGCGGTGCATAGTATGGATGGTGTATATAAACATGCAGACAAGATGGCGGTATATTATCGTACCTATAGTGGTGCATGGTATGGTATGGATGGTGTATATAAACATGCAGACAACATGGCGGTATATTATCGTACCTATAGCGGTGCATGGTATGGATGGTGTATATAAACATGCAGACAAGATGGCGGTATATTATCGTACCTATAGCGGTGCACAGTATGGATGGTGTATATGAACATGCAGACAAGATGGCGGTATATTATTATACCTATAGTGGTGCATGGTATGGTATGGATGGTGTATATAAACATGCAGACAAGATGGCGGTATATTATCGTACCTATAGCGGATGCATGGTATGGATGGTGTATATAAACATGCAGACAAGATGGCGGTATATTATCGTACCTATAGCGGTGCCCAGTATGGATGGTGTGTATAAACAAGCAGACAAGATGGCGGTATATTATCGTACCTATAGCGGTGCATGATATGGATAGTGTATATAAACATGCAGACAAGATGGCGGTATATTATCGTACCTATAGCGGTGCATGGTATGGTATGGATGGTGTATATAAACATGCAGACAAGATGGCGGTATATTATCGTACCTATAGCGGTGCATGGTATGGTATGGATGGTGTATATAAACATGCAGACAAGATGGCGGTATATTATCGTACCTATAGCGGTGCATGGTATGGTATGGATGGTGTATATAAACATGCAGACAAGATGGCGGTATATTATCGTACCTATAGCGGTGCCCAGTATGGATGGTGTGTATAAACAAGCAGACAAGATGGCGGTATATTATCGTACCTATAGTGGTGCATAGTATGGATGGTGTATATGTATATGCAGACAAAATGGTGGTATATTATCGTACCTATAGTGATGCATAGTATGGATGTTGTATATGAACATGCAGACAAGATGGCGGTATATTATCGTACCTATAGCGGTGTATGGTATGTATGGATGGTGTATATAAACATGCAGACAAGATGGCGGTATATTATCGTACCTATAGCGGTGCATGGTATGGTATGGATGGTGTATATGTATATGCAGACAAAATGGTGGTATATTATCGTACCTATAGCAGTGTATGGTATGTATGGATGGTGTACATGTACATGCAGAGGACATGACGGTATATTATACCTACAGCAGTGCGTGGTATATATGCACATGCAGTGAATATGGTATATTATTGTACCTATGGCGGTGTATGGTGTATATGGACATGCAGAGGACGCGGTGGTATATTCTACCTATAGCGGTGCATGATATGGATGGTGTATATGTACATGCAGACAACATGGCGGTATATTATCGTACCTATAGCAGTGTATGGTATGGATGGTGTATATGTACATGCAGACAACATGGCGGTATATTATCGTAGCTATAGCGGTGTATGGTATGGATGGTGTATATGTACATGCAGACAACATGGCGGTATACTATCGTACCTATAGCGGTGCATAGTATGGATGGTGTATATAAACATGCAGACAACATGGCGGTATATTATCGTACCTATAGCGGTGCATGGTATGGTATGGTGTATATAAACATGCAGACAACATGGCGGTATATTATCGTACATATAGAGGTGCATGGTATGGTATGGATGGTGTATATAAACAAGCAGACAACATGGCGGTATATTATCGTACATATAGAGGTGCATGGTATGGTATGGATGGTGTATATAAACAAGCAGACAACATGGCGGTATATTATTATACCTATAGCGGTGCATAGTATGGATGGTGTATATAAACAAGCAGAGAAGATGGCAGTATATTATCGTACCTATAGCGGTGCATAGTATGGATGGTGTATATAAACATGCAGACAACATGGCGGTATATTATCATACCTATAGCGGTGCATAATATGGATGGTGTATATGAACATGCAGACAACATGGCGGTATATTATCGTACCTATAGCGGTACATAGTATGGATGGTGTATATAAACATGAAGACAACATGGCGGTATATTATCGTACCTATAGCGGTGCATAGTATGGATGATGTATATAAACATGCAGACAACATGACGGTATATTATCATACATATAGCGGTGCATAGTATGGATGGTGTATATGAACATGCAGACAACATGGCGGTATATTATCGTACCTATAGCGGTGCATAGTATGGATGGTGTATATAAACATGCAGACAACATGGCGGTATATTATCGTACCTATAGCGGTGTATGGTATGGATGGTGTATATAAACATGCAGACAACATGGCGGTATATTATTATACCTATAGCGGTGCATAGTATGGATGGTGTATATGAACATGCAGACAACATGGCGGTATATTATTATACCTATAGCGGTGCATAGTATGGATGGTGTATATGAACATGCAGACAACATGGCAGTATATTATCGTACATATAGCGGTGCATGGTATGAATGGTGTATATAAACAAGCAGAGAAGATGGCGGTATATTATCGTACCTATAGCGGTGCATAGTATGGATGGTGTATATAAACATGCAGACAACATGGCGGTATATTATCGTACCTATAGCGGTGCATGGTATGGATGGTGTATATGAACATGCAGACAAGATGGCGGTGTATTATCGTACCTATAGCGGTGCATGGTATGGTATGGATGGTGTATATGAACATGCAGACAAGATGGCGGTATATTATCGTACCTATAGCGGTGCATAGTATGGATGGTGTATATGAACATGCAGACAACATGGCGGTATATTATCGTACCTATAGTCGTGCATAGTATGGATGGTGTATATGAACATGCAGACAACATGGCGGTATATTATTATACCTATAGCGGTGCATAGTATGGATGGTGTATATGAACATGCAGACAACATGGCGGTATATTATCGTACCTATAGCGGTGCATAGTATGGATGGTGTATATAAACATGCAGACAACATGGCGGTATATTATCGTACCTATAGCGGTGCATAGTATGGATGGTGTATATAAACATGCAGACAACATGGCGGTATATTATCGTACCTATAGCGGTGCATGGTCCTGGCTGTGCAGGGATATGGACTGTTGCAGCTTTTCTACTGTGGCAGCACTGAGAGATAGGAGACAAATCGTCAGTGATGTGAATGGCTTCTAGAGACATAAGTGAAACATGACAGGACTCGGCTCTGCACAGATGCACAATATGATCTAGAGAGCAATTACAATGCCACCTTGGGCCATGTAGCCGGTGTCAGTCACTCTCTTTGTCTTTCCTAGGCTTCTTCGTGCAGTCGTTGTATAGGTGCACTATAGGTGCATCAGTGACTGCCAGTCATACTGAGATAACACAGGAGGACATACAATACAAGAGGGCTGTATCCAGCACCAGATCAGAAGAAAATCATTGTAAAAACAACCATTTATTGAAAAGTTTTTAAAACTGACGCACTTCAAACTCTGCGCTCTTAATCCTAGTATGGCGCAGTTCTCCAGCGCTAGGTCGTGGTTAAATAATGAAGGTAGAGGATATGATGTAGACAGATCATTAGTTCTTGAACTGAATATATAGACATTTGTTTCTCCAATCAATGATTTATTTAGTTAATATCCATTAAATCAGTTCCAGCATGCATGCCATCTGGTTCTCTGATCTTTAATGTGAGAAGCCATGAAGCCTCTATGTTTTCTACTACGTGATCCATCGCCTCCTCTCTTGGGTGGAGGAACTTTCTCAGCCACATTAACCCCGAGGCTTCTGATATCACCATTGTGCTGATGTGGAGAGGCACCGGATACCCTATACCTTCATTATTTCCCCCCACCTAGCGCTGGAGAGCTAGAACATACTAGGAGAACACATGGTGTGAAGCGCGGCAGTCGTGCATGCCTCGGAGAAATGCTTTTTTTATTAGATGAATTCTTTGTAACATTTTTTTCAATAAATGGTTTTTACAATGATTTTCTTTGGGCCTGGTGCTGGGTGCACCCCTCTTGTAGCCATTTTGCCCTGCTGGGGGGAGTATGCACAATCAGCAGGGGAGCTGGATTAACCTCTTCTTTCCTCTCTAGGAGGACATACAATGTGGAGGCCATGGCTTCCCGCTCATCGGTACAAGCCGTGTCCGCTGCTCCACCAGATCCAGACCGCAGATAACATTCGCTCTATGGATCCAAGGCTGACCAGCCCAGATACTGAATCATTAATGGCAGCAATTCCCTGTATACAGACATATCTTAGGGAACTGCTATTCATGCAATTCCCCAGTATAAGGTGCACCACTATTAAACCAATACCACAGCACTTACTCTTCTCTTTTCCATGAACAGAGTTAAAAAATCATCTATTTCTGTTTTTCCCTCAAGGAAATTTTCGGCAAAATTGTCAGAGTCCTCTTCAGCTTGGTGGGCAGCGACTTTTAACCTGGCCTGTAGTGCGCTGAGACCGCAGCTCTGCGAGGGGGGAAGGAGCAGGACGTTACACCTCATCCCATATGGCACAGGGACTCACCTATTTTACTAGCGGCAGTAGGTTTCCCCAGCAAATGGGGCTCATTTACAGATCGTCCATTGCAGCCAATCATAATGCAGCTTTCATTCCTCAAACTGTTCCTAAAAAATGAAAGCCAAGCTCTGGTTGGCTGCTGTGAAAGCATCTGGTCATGTACCATTCACATGCTATAACCTCACAGTACTAATCATCAGGATTAAATACAAGTCTGGACAATTGGACCTATCGTCTGTCTAGTAGAAAAGATCAGCTGATATAAAAATGTGTATTATATGGAAAACTGGGCGAGATGATGCTGAAAACATTGTATAGGACTATAGTGGCAATCTGGGAACATGTAGCGACTAGTGATGAGCGAGCGTGCTCGTTTAACCCTTTAAACGAGCACACTCGGGTACTCGCTGAGTAGTTTTGTCGTGTTCAGCATTTCCGTTGCAGCCGGGGCGGCTGCATGTATCGCGGCTGTTACACAGCTGTGACACATGCAGGGATTGCCTGTTTGTTAGCCAGTCTCTGCATGTGTCACAGCTGTGTAACAGCCGCGACACATGCAGCTGCTGCGGCTGCAACCGATATGCACAGCACGCCGAAACTACTTGGCGAGTACCCGAGCGTGCTCGTTTAAAGGGTTAAACGAGCACGCTCGCTCATCACTAGTAGCGACATCATATATATACTAATATTTCAATATTCAGCCAATTCTTGCATGGCCCCCTTACAGTGCACGCCGTCCATATCCCCCCGCACTGTAAACCTTTCAGAACGTTCCCTTTGTTCTACTGAACAATAATGTCATTTGTGGCTTCAGCGGCTTTCTGCAGATTAGAAGTCCAGTTTCCACAGGACACATAAAGGGCTTTTATTACCCTTTAACTTATCAAAGAGATCTACTGACAGCACAGCTCTGCAATTAAAGGGAATGTGTCATCAGAAAATGACCAGGACTTTATGTTAAAGGTAACCTGTCAGCTCCCCCGAGATCACAAACCGTCACCATGTATTTATTTCTCACTTTATACCCGTCCTAACAAACCCCTTTTAGTGGCTTTCTGATTTCTGCATTTGGCGAAAATCTATTTTATAATTGTGGTGGCAATTTGCTAATTAGAGGGTGACTAGTGGTGGGGCGCGTTGCAATGCCCCCACAAATATTCACCTACTTATTATCACGGCCGCAGTTATAAAAATGTTAGAAATCAGTAAGCCACTATTAATGGGCTCTTTACACAGGGTACAAAAAGATGAATAAATCCATGGTGGCGCTTCGGGAGGCATGAGAAAGCTGACAGCTTCTCTTTACATGTTATTTTTAACTACTGAGTTTTTTTTCGATTTTCCATAACACAATCTAGATAAAAAAAAAATGCAAACTGGCCATTAATCCTAATACTAGACTCAAACTTCTTATTCTGTTCACAAGGCTTTGCATCAGTCTCATGATCATCACAGACAGGATAATAATGAAAGGTAACAATCAATATAGAATAGAATCCACCATTCACAAGAGGTGATATCACTGTCCCGCAGGCGCCATCTTCTCTAGCCCCGTATCCGCCACATTACCTCGCTCAGCTCATGCTGTCTTTGCTGGTTTTCATTTGAGTCAGAAGCTCATACTGGAAGAGAAGAAAAACACAAGGAAATGAGGATGAATTCACGCGGGCCGCATTTGCTGCAGCTTTTACGGCCAGATCAGAGCAGGTTTATAAGGTGAGTGGATGAGACTTTACAAATCTCATCCGCAAACTGTAAAGATTGCCCATATAGAAAAATGAGAACGCCAAAGATGATCCAAATCCCGGCATGTCATTGTGGGGTGAAAATACAGCAGATTATCAATGTGAATTTCACCAACTTCAATATAGCAAGGGTGAGATCGTCAGAATTCCTTAGCACAATCCACAAATGAACCAAACCTGCCGTAAAGACTGCGCCTGCCATGTCAGCCCCATCCACAGTGGCTTACCTTATCTAATAATGCTTGTCGCTTTGACTCCAGAATTGGCTCAATTTGAAGATTCTTTTCTGGATTAAAAAAATTAAAAAAAATTCTATATTAATATACACATACAGAGGATGAAATAAGTATTGAACATGTCACCAATTGTCTAAGTAAATATATTACTAAAGGTGCTATTGACATGAAATTCTCACCAGATGTCGGTAACAACCCATCCAGTCCACACAGGCAAAGAAATCAAATCATAGATGTCCATGAATTATGTGTAATAATGAGAAATGACACAGGAAAAAGGTACTGAACACATGAAGAGAGAGAGAGGCAAAAAGCCATGGAAAGTCATGACACCAGCTGAAATCTATCAGTAATTAGAAACCCATCCTGCCACTTAGTGAAAAATAATATTAGGTGGTTCAACTGATGGCCTATAAAAAGGTGTCTCGCTAGCAAGATGCCACACAAGAAACATCTCATGATGGGTAAAACCAGTGAGCGGTCTCAAGACCTCCGCAACCTAATTGTTGCAAAACATACTGACGGTATTGGTTACAGAAGAATTTCTAAATTACTGAAGGCTCCAGTGAGCACTGCTGGGGCCATAATCCAGAAATGTAAAGAACATAATTTCATAATAAACCGGCCACGACCAGGTGCTCCCCGCAAGATTTCAAACAGAGGAGTGAAATTAATTATCAAAAGAGTTGTCCATGACCAATGACCACCTGTGGAGAGTTACAGAAAGACCAGGAATCAGCAATTGTTTCAAAGAAAACTATAAGTGATGCACTCAACCTCCATGGTCTGTATGCACGCTTAGCACGCAAGACTCCATTGCTGAACAAAAAGCATGTTGACGCGTGTTTAACGTTTGCTCAACAATATTTAGACAAGCCTGTGAAATACTGGGAGAATATAGTCTGGTCAGATGAGACCAAAATTGAACTCTTTGGATGTCATAATACACACCATGTTTGGAGGCCAAAAGACACTGCATATCACCCCCAAAACACCATACTAACAGTGAAGTTTGGAGGTGGGAACATCATGGTGTTGGACTGTTTTTCAGCATACGGCAATCTTCATATTAATGAAGGAAGGAGGAATGGATAAATGTACGAGACATTCTTGATAAAAATCGGCTGCAATCTACCAGGATGATGATGAAACAAGGGTGGACATTTCAGCAAGACAATGATCCCAAACACACAGCCAAGGAAACGCTCAATTGTTTTCAGAGAGAGATAATTAAAGCTGCTAAACTGGCCCACCCAATCACCTGACCTGAATCCAACAGAATATTTATAGAAGGAACTGAAGCTCAGAGTTCATAGAAGGAGCCCAAGGGATCTTCAGGATTTGTAGCGTTTGTGTGGAAGAATGGGACAAAATCACACCTGAGCAATGCATGCGACTAGTTTCTCCATACAGGATGAATCTTGAAGCTGTCAACACCAACAAAGGCTTGTGTACGAAGTATTAAATACATTTCAGTAAGCATAGTCAATACTTTTTCCCCGTGTAATTTCTCATTATTACACATAACTTAATTTATGGACATCTATTGTTTGATTTCTTTGCCTATGTGCATTGGATGGTCTGTTACTGATATCTGGGGAGAATTTCATGCCTATAGCACCTTTAGTAACATAGTTACTTAGAAAATTGGTGAAGTGTGAGTATTTCACCCGCTGTGTATATCCAGTGGGGAAAATAAGTATTTGATACACTGCCGATTTTGCAAGTTTTCCCACCTACAAAGAATGGAGAGGTCTGTATTTTTTTTTTTATTGTAGGTATACTTCAACTGTGAGAGACAGAAGAAGAATCCAGAAAATCACATTGTATGATTTTTACATAATTAATTAGCATTTTATTGATTGAAATAAGTATGCGATACAATAGAAAAACAGAACGTAATATTTGGTACAGAAACCTTTGTTTGCAATTACAGAGGTCAGAAGTAGTGTTGAGCATTCCGATACTGAAATATCGGGTATCGGCCGATATTCGCGGTATCGGAATTCCGATACTTAATTCCGATACTTTTACAATATCGAATACCGGAATCGGAAGTTACCATAATGCCTGCGCTCTGCAGTGTCTCTGAAGGATGACAAGCTGGATGGCAGCGCTCAGCTGCGATCCAGCCTGTCATCAGAATGCCATCCCAGCGTGGGAGAATTCTCCTGATCGTTTAAAAGCCGGCGGGCGGTAAAAAGCCGCCGGCTTTTAAACAATCACACAGCCCCATACTGCTTCCCCACAGCCTCCCACCCCGATCCTCCGCTCCCCTCGCCACCTCCCATCCCGATCGTAAGTTAGGACCGGGCGGGGAGCGCAGCACCAAGAAGCAGGGAGCGAAGGACCCGGGCGGGGAAGCCGGCAGTGAAAAGACTTCACCGCCGGCTTTCCCGTTCTGTGCTGCGCTTTCCCGCCGGTTATTTCAAATGAACAGCTGAGGTATCAGGTGATGCTGATCAGCTGTTCATTTGAAGTAGCCGCGGTGCCCTCAGAGGGTTCACGTGAGTTCATGCTTGACTGCATTGCATGAACTCACATGAACTTTCCCACGGCCGCACAGGTCAGCCTCACCTCCCAGACGATCAGCCCGTCATGATTGGTGTGTGCGGGGTGTCTGTGCGTGTGTCTGCGAGTGTGTGCTGGGTGTCTGTGCGATGTCTGTGCGATGTCTGTGCGATGTGTGCGCGGTGTCTGTGCGATGTCTGCGAGTGTGTGCGGTGTCTGTGCGATGTCTGCGGGTGTGTGCGGTGTCTGTGCGATGTCTGCGAGTGTGTGCGGATGTGTGCGTGCAGGCAGACATAGGCCGATGTGACACTACTACTCCCATCGGCCTATGTCTGTCCCCCGTCCACTCGTGCCAGCAGGATCAGCTCGATGGGAGCAGTAGTTCCCATCAGCCTGATCCTGTTATTTAAATTGCCCTACTGTTTCCCCAATAAATTTTAAATACATGTCATTGGTGGCCAGTGGTTACCTACAATAAATTAGTTCATACATTACCTGTCCCCGCCGATCGCCACCTAAAATAAAGTAAAAAATAAAAAACTACACCTATACTCACCTAGACACCTAATTCCCCGAAGCCATCGATCTCCTGTAATAAAATATAAAATAATAAACCACAACCTTATCCTTACCCCTCCGTAGTAGTCCACGAGTGTCCCACGATGATCTCCAGTTTAGAGCAGCCACATAGAATGTGACCGCTCTGAACCGCTGCCGCCGCTAGAATGATGGGGCCGTAAAGCAGCCCCGTCATTGCATAAGCGGGTTCGCCGGAGTTCAGGCAGCGCTGCTCCGGTTAGCTCCTTTACGGCCCTGCTGTATCGTGAGAAATTCCCACGGTACAGCAGTGCCGTAAAGAAGGTCTCCGGAGCTGCGCTGCCTGAATGCACTCCGGTGACCTCAGTCAGTGGCTCCCGCTGCCGGGAGCGGACGTGTTCCCGGCAGTGTGAGCTTACAGCAGCCATGCACAGCTGTCACCATCTCCAGATGTGACAGCTGTGCATGGGAGATCAGCGCAGGAACGTGGACAGGTAACTATTTTTTTTTAGTAAACTAAGAATTAAATAAAATTGTGTGTTTTATTTCAAATAAATTATTTTTTTCTGGGTGTAGTGTGTTTTTTTTTTTTAACACTTTGTAGGTTAGTAATGGGGGTGTCTTATAGACGCCCATCATTACTAACCTGGGCTTCATGGCAGCTGGCGCTGACATGAACCCCAACCCTATTACCCCCTGCCACCGCACCAGGGCAGCGTGGAAGAGCGAGGCTAAGTGCCAGAGTTGGCGCATCCTATGGATGCGCCATTTCTGGGGCGGCTGACGACTGGTGTTTCTAGCCTGGGAGGGGGCCAATATTCATGGCACCCTTCCTGGGCTATTAATATCAGCCCCCAGCTGTCTGCCTAGCCTTTGCTAGCTATTAAATAGGGGGTACCCCACGTCATTTTTTTGGGGGGGTCCCCCATTTTAATAGCTAGCAAAGGCTAGGTATTCAGCTGGGGGCTGATATTAGTAGTCTGGGAAGCTCCGTGGGTATTACCCACTTCCCAGGCTTCAAACATCTGCCCCAGCCGTCTGCTTAACCTCCGCTAGAGCCTAAAATTATGGGGGATCCCACGCCAATTTTTTTTTAAATAAATCCTTTATTTTAACACTAAATGACATTTGAGGAGTTAATAAAGATGCAGTCCCTAAATTATTATTTATTTTTTAATTAATTTTTCCCAAAAATTTTGACGTGGGCTTTGCCATATTTTTGTATGCCAGCCAGGCACAGCATCCAGCTTCTATGAACGCGCCATTTTCCGGGGTGGCTGCGGACTGCAATTTGCACCGGTGGGGGGGGCAGAAAGCTTGGGCCTCTCTGCGCTGCAGATTCCATCCCCCAGCTGCCTAGTTGTACCTGGCTGGACACACAAATAGGGAGAAGCCCCACGTATTTTTTTTTTAAATTATTTCATGAAATTCATGAAATAATAAAGAAAAAAAGGGCTTCCCTATATTGTTGTGTCCGGCCAGGTACAAATAGGCAGCTGGTGGTTGGGCGCAGCCCGTTCCTGCCTGCTGTACCTGGCTGGACACAAATATAGTGCGAAGTCCCACGTCAATTTTTTTTTAATTATTTCAGGAAATTCATGAAATAATGAAAAAAAAATTGATGTGGGGCTTCGCCCTATATTTGCGTCCAGCCAGGTACAGCAGGCAGGAACGGGCTGCGCCCAACCACCAGCTGCCTATTTGTACCTGGCCGGACACAACAATATAGGGAAGCCCTTTTTTTAAAAAATTATTTCATGAAATAATTTTAAAAAAATTAACGTGGGGCTTCGCACTATATTTGTGTCCAGCCAGGTACAACTAGGCAGGAACGGGCTGCCCCCAACCACCAGCTGCCTATTTGTACCTGGTTGGACACAACAATATAAGGAAGCCCTTTTTTTCTTAATTATTTCATGAATTTCATGAAATAATTTTTAAAAAAAATACGTGGGGCTTCGCCCTATTTTTGTGTCCAGCCAGGTACAACTAGGCAGCTGGGGTCTGGAATCCGCAGCGTAGGAAGGCCCAAGCTTTTTGGGCCCCACCCGCTGCAAATTGCAGTCCGCAGCCACCCCGGAAAATGGCGCGTTCATAGAAGCGCCATCTTCTGGCGCTGTACCCAACTCATCCAGGGCCCTGGTGCGGTGGCTCACTGGGTAATAAAGGGGTTAAGGCCAGCTTGGCATTATCAGCTGGCCCTAAGCCCGAAATTCATGGGGTCACGCCAATATTAGACATGACCACCATGAATTTCTAGTAAAGTATTTAAAAAAACACAACACCCAGAAAAAAGTCCTTTAATTGAAATAAACACACAACTCTTTATTGTTCTAAATTAAACTATACTTACCGTCACGCCCATTCCAGCTGAAGCCAACGATCTCCTGCAATAAAAGAAAAATAATAAAGCAACCTCATCCTTACCTTTCCATGGTTCCCACGACAGCTTCAGCTCTGCTACATCGAGATGACAGGCTGGACCGCAGCAGAACGCTGCCAGCCAGCCTGTCATCCCGCAGACACTCCTCAGTGTCTCTCTGTGACGGCATAAAGATGAGCCGAGGTCATGTCCAATGAACTCGGCTCACCTCATGCACGTCACTGACAGCGTGGGAAAATTCTCCTGCACTCAGCGCTTCAGCGTGAGAATTTTCCCACGCTGTCAGTGACGTGAATGAGGTGAGGTCATGTCCAATGAACTCAGCTCACCTCATGCACGTCACTGACAGCGTGGGAAAATTCTCACGCTGAAGCGCTGAGTGCAGGAGAATTTTCCCACGCTGTCAGTGACGTGCATGAGGTGAGCCGAGTTCATTGGACATGACCTCGGCTCATCTGGATGCCGTCACAGAGAGACACTGAGGAGCGCAAGCATGCCTGCGCTTCTCAGTGTCTGCGGGATGAGAGGCTGGATGGCGGCGTTCTGCTGCGGTCCAGCCTGTCATCTCGATGTAGCAGAGCTGAAGCTGTTGTGGGAACCATGGAAAGGTAAGGATGAGGTTGCTTTATTATTTTTCTTTTATTGCAGGAGATCGTTGGCTTCAGCTGGAATGGGCGTGATGGTAAGTAGAGTTTAATTTAGAACAATAAAGAATTGTGTGTTTATTTCAATTAAAGGACTTTATTCTGGGTGTTTGTGTTTTTTTTTTTAACTTTGACTATGGGGTTAGTAATGGGGGTGTCTTATAGACGCCTCTCCATTACTAACCTGGGCTTGATGTCAGCTGGCATTATAAGCTGACATCAACCCCAACCCTATTACCCCACTGCCACCGCTACAGGGTAGTGGGAAGAGCGAGGCTAAGTGCCAGAATTGGCGCATCCTATGGATGCGCCATTTCTGGGGCGGCTGACGGCTGGTGTTTCTAGCCTGGGAGGGGGCCAATGTTCATGGCACCCTTCCTGGGCTATTAATATCAGCCCCCAGCTGTCTGCCTAGCCTTTGCTAGCTATTAAATTAGGGGGGACCCCACGTCATTTTTTTGAGGGGGTCCCCCATTTTAATAGCTAGTAAAGGCTAGGTATTCAGCTGGGGGCTCATATTAGTAGCCTGGGAAGCTCCGTGGGTATTACCCCCTTCCCAGGCTTCAAACATCTGCCCCAGCCGTCTGCTTAACCTCCGCTAGAGCCTAAAATTAAGGGGAACCCCACGCCAATTTTTTTTTAAATAAATCCTTTATTTTAACACTAAATGACAAGTACAGTAATCAACACTGTCACTGTACTTCATATATATGTGACTGACATGTTTCTATCTATCTAATCTATGTATGATTCTCTATTCCTTCTATTCTAAATTGTCGGGTACAGATGCTGAATTGCCGGCCGGCTTTTTTAAAGAGACGGTGCATGAAAACACTATTATATTTTTAAATAAATCCTTTACACTAAATGACAAGTACAGTAACCAACACTATCACTGTACTTATTATATATGTGACTGACATGTTTCTATCTATCTAATCTATGTGTGATACTCTATTCTTTCTGTTGTAAATTGTCGGGTACCGGTGTATGCCGCTGATGAATTGCCGGCTTTTCGCGTAATACATTCTACATTATTCTTAGTTGTTTTACTTCATGTAGAATTAACCTACAAGGAAAGAAAGGGTTTATTTTCATTCCGATATTTGTGTCCCATTGACTTGCATTGGTTTCCGGTATCGGAATCGGCGATATCCGATACTTTTTGGGTATCGGTCCGATCCAATCCGATACGATATTTCCTGATATCGGAAGGTATCGCTCAACACTAGTCAGAAGTTTCCTATAGTTCTTGACCAAGTTTGCACACACCGCAGCAGGGACTTTGGCCCACTCCTCCATACAGATCTTCTCCAGATCTTTCAGGTTTCGGGGCTGTCGCTGGGCAACATTGGAGTTTCAGCTCCCTCTAAAGATTTTCTACTGGGTTCAGGTCTGGAGACTGGTTAGGCTACTCCAGGACCTTGAAATGCTTCTAGCAGAGACACTCCTTAGTTTCCTTGGCTATGTGTTTCGGGTAATTGTCATGGTGGAAGACCCAGGCACGTCCCATCTTCAATGCTCTTACTGAGGGATAGAAGTTGTTGGACAAAATCTCGCGATACATGACCCCATCCATCCTCCCTTCAATATGGTGCAGTCATCCTGTCCCCTTTGCAGAAAAGCACCCCCAAAGTATGACATTTTCCCCACCATGCTTCACGGTTGGGACAGTGTTCTTGGGGTTGTACTCATCCTCCTTCTTTCTCACGGCGAGTGGAGTTGATACCAAAAAGTTCTATTTTGGTCTCATCTGACCACAAGACCTTCTCCCATGCCAGATGGTCATTGGCAAACTTGAAATGGGCCTGGACATGTGCTGTTGTTTGAGACTGTGGTCCCAGCTCTCTTCAGGTTATTGACCAGGTCTTCCTGTGTAGTGATGGGCTGATTCCTGACCTTTCTCAGAATCATGCTTACCCCACAAGGCGAGATCTTGCATGGAGCCTTACACCGAGGAGAATTGACAGTCATCTTGTGTTTCTTCCATTTTCTAATAATTGTGCCAACAGTTGTTGACTTCTCACCAAGCTCCTTGTCTACTGCCTTGTAGCCCATGCCAGCCTTGTGCAGGTCTACAATTTTGTCCCTAGTGTCCTTAGACAGCTCTTTGATCTTGGCCATGGTGGAGAGGTTGGAGTGTGATTGATTGAGCATGTGGACAGGTGTCTTTTATACAGGTTTATATGGTGCAATTAATAAAAGGTAATGAGTGCAGAGTAGGAGGGCTTCTTAAAGAAACACTAACAGGTCTGTAAGAGCCAGAATTCTTGCTGGTTGGTAGGAAATCAAATACTAATTCCATGCAATAAAATGCAATTTAATGATTTGAAAATCAAACAATGTGGTTTTCTGGTTTTTATTTTTAGATTCTGTATCTCACAGTTGAAGTGGATATACGATAAAAATTACAGACCTCTCCATTCTATGTAGGTGGGAAAACTTGCAAAATCGGCAGTGTATCAAATACTATTTTTACCACCATGTATATGTATGTGTGTGTATATACACTACCCACAAAAAGTTAGGAATATTTGGCTTTTGGGTGAAATTTCAGGATGAACCTAAAATGCCCTCTAACCTTTTCAGGTGAACTTAATGTGACCTTCTCTAAACTTTTGAATGCACATGTCCAACTGTTCAATGTTTCAGTACTTTTTGCACAACTTGCTGTTCTCTAACAAGGAGCTTAATGGCAAAATTCACATCAGGTGTTTGATCCATGTATCGCCCAATAAAATTTGGGGTTCAATTAGAATTGGTATTAAACAGCCCCTACTACTTGAATAACAACATTAATCCTGTCATTGTCCCTCTGCATTCACAACACAGGCCTAATTTCATCTTCATGGATCACAAGGCTCCAGCTCATTGAGGTTGCATCATTAGGGAATGGCTGCTGGAGACAGGGGAACCTCAAATGGAGTGGCCTGCATTTTCTCCAGACCTGAATCCCATAGAAAACCTATGGGATCAGCTGAGTCGCTGTGTAGAGGCTCGTAACTCTGTACCCCAGAACCTCAATGACCTGAGAACCGCCCTTTCCAGGGCTGTGGTGTCAGTAAGCCAAACTTCCGACTCCCGACTCTGACTCCACAGCCCTGGTCACTACTGAGCGTGTACATAAAGTGCAGCACAGATTCATCTGAACTAAAAGCCGAGATCCTTAGATCAGGAACAGAACAGACATTTATAGGACATTTCATAACTTTCACAAATTCTTCTGGAAACATTTACAGCACATCCTGTATTGTACTGCTGTACCCAATTTATTATATATTTTAGGAGTCGGAGTGGGTCCATTTTATACCGACTCCACCAAAATAGACACCGACTCAGACTCCACAGCCCTGCACCCTCCAAGAAGAGTGGGATGCCATGCCTCAGCAGACAATAACTCCACTTGTGAACAGCAGGAGAATTCATTGTCGAGCTGTAATTGATGCTGCTCAAGGCCACATGACAAGTTATTGAGACATTGACATTTTTTGTTGGGGTATACCCACCACTGTTGTTGGCATTTGTTTCAATAAATGGTGTGAGATGAGGAAATCACCGTTACATGCTTCTACTTAAACGCCCTACTTGTATTATAATATATTACTGTAGAGGGAACTTTTTACATTTTCCATACATTTCACCAGAAAGCCACATATCCCTAACTTTTTATGGTCAGTGTAGATATACAGGTGCTTCTCACAAAATTAGAATATCATCAAAAAGTTAATTTATTTCAGTTCTTCAATACAAAAAGTGAAACTCATATATTATATAGAGTCATTACAAACACAGTGATCTATTTCAAGTGTTTATTTCTGTTAATGTTGATGATTATGGCTTACAGCCAATGAAAACACAAAAGTCATTATCTCAGTAAATTAGAATATTTTATAACAGCTTAAAAAATGATTTTAAAATCCGAAATGTTGGGCTACTGAAATGTATGTTCAGTAAATGCACTCAATACTTGCTCGGGGTTCCTTTTGCATCAATTACTGCATCAATGCGGCGTGGCATGGAGGCGATCAGCCTGTGGCACTGCTGAGGTGTTATGGAAGCCCAGGTTGCTTTGATAGCAGCCTTCAGCTCCTCTGCATTGTTGGGTCTGGTGTCTCTCATCTTCCTCTTGACAATACCCCATAGATTCTCTATGGGGTTAAGGTCAGGCGAGTTTGCTGGCCAATCAAGCACAGTGATACTGTTGTTTTTAAACCAGGTTTTGGTACTTTTGGCCGTGTGGACAGGTGCCAAGTCCTGCTGGAGAATGACATTTCCATCTCCAAAAAGCTTGTCGTCAGAGGGAAGCATGAAGTGCTCTAAAATTTCCTGGCAGACGGCTGCGCTGACTTTGGTCTTGATAAAACACAGTGGACCTCCACCAGCAGATGACATGGCCCCCCAAACCATCACTGATTATGGAAACTTCACACTAGACCTCAAGCAGATTGGATTATGTGCCTCTGCACTCTTCCTCCAGACTCTAGGACCTTGATTCCCAAATTAAAATTGGAACTTGGGACCTTGTGGAGTGTGTCAATGACTGCCTTCTGGACATCTGTCAAGTCAGCAGTCTTCCCCATGACTGTGGAGCCTACTGAAACAGATTAAGGGGCCTTTTTAAACACGCAGGAAGCCTTTGCATGTGTTTTTTTCTTAATTATTCTAATTTACTGAGACAATGACTGTTGTGTTTTCATCGGCTGTAAGTCATAATCATCAACATTAGCAGAAACAACCACATGAAATAGATCACTCTGTTTGTAATGACTCTATATAATATATGAGTTTCACTTTTTGTATTAAAGAACTGAAATTAATAAACTTTTTGATGATATTCTAATTTTATGAGACGCACATATATATATATATATATATACAGTACAGACCAAAAGTTTTGACACACCTTCTCATTTAAAGATTTTTCTGTATCTTCATGACTTTGAAAATTGTACATTCACACTGAAGGCATCAAACTATGAGTTAACACATGTGGAATTATATACTTAACAAAAAAGTGTGAAACAACTGAAAATATGTCTTATATTCTAGGTTCTTCAAAGTAGCCACCTTTTGCTTTGATGACTGCTTTGAACACTCTTGGCATTCGTCTCCTGCATGAAATGATCTCGATGGTCCAGATGGATGGAGTGGAGGATGGCTGGTTGATGGACACCCCATGCAAACACGGCTACAGCGCTAACAAGGAGGAGGTGGAGTAATGTTTTGGGCTGGAATCCCTTTTAGGATCCCTGAAGGGGTAAAGATGAACTCCGTAATGTATGTTGAGTTTCTCAAACAGCACTTCCTTCCATGGTTCAAGAAGAAGAACCGTGCATTCCGCAGCAAGATCATATTCATACATGATAATGCCCCGTCTCATGCTGCACATAACACATCTGCATCTCTGGCCGCTATGGGCATAAAAGGGGACAAACTTATGGTGTGGCCCCCATGCTCCCCTGACCTCAACCCCATTGAGAACCTCTGGAGCATCATCAAAAGGAGTGTCTATGATGGCGGGAGGCAGTTCACATCTAAGCAACAGCTCTGGGAGGGTATTCTGTCCTCATGCAAAACAATTGTATCAGAAACCATCCAAAACCTGACAAATTCAATGGACGAGAGAGTTCAGAAGCTCCTTTCGAACAAGCGGTCCTATGTGCAAATGTAACATCACCTAGAATAAAGTTTGAGTTGAAAACTGTTTGATTTCAGTTTGTAATAACCTGCTAATGCTTATAATTTCAAAAATTACCATTTTTTTGTTCTTTATTAAAATGAAAAGGTTGAAAACTCTGCTGTGCATAATAATTTGGAACATGCATTTTGAGTGCAACTTGAGTGTTTTATTTTTTTAAAATATGCTGTTATCATAGGCAGTATGTACAAAAACCTTTCAATTGTACTCTAATAGTTATTTGACTGGAAAATTACAATGACTGCAATTCATATAGGTAATTTGGGAAAATCTGAGAAAATATTATTTGCATAATAATTTGGAACACAGTGTATACAGACCACAAAGTATGGCAGTATCAGCGATCAAGCAGACAAGGGCTGGAGAGAGCAGGAGAGACGCTAGAAAGACGCTCGAGAGAGAGAGAGAGCAGGAGAGACGCTCGAGAGAGAGAGAGAGAGCAGGAGAGACGCTCAAGATCAGGAGAGACGCTCGAGAGAGAGAGAGCAGGAGAGACGCTCGAGAGAGAGAGAGCAGGAGAGACGCTCGAGAGAGAGCAGGAGAGACGCGAGAGAGAGAGAGCAGGAGAGACGCTCGAGAGAGAGCAGGAGAGACGCGAGAGAGAGAGAGAGCAGGATAGACGCTCAAGTTCAGGAGAGACGCGAGAGAGAGAGAGAGCAGGAGAGACGCTCGAGAGAGAGCAGGAGAGACGCTCTCGAGAGAGTGCAGGAGAGACGCTCGAGAGAGAGCAGGAGAGACGCTCGAGAGAGAGAGCAGGAGAGACGCTCGAGAGAGAGAGAGAGCAGGAGAGACGCTCGAGAGCGAGCGAGCAGGAGAGACGCTCAAGATCAGGAGAGACACTCGAGAGAGAGAGAGAGAGCAGGAGAGACGCTCGAAAGAGAGAGCAGGAGAGACGCTCAAGATCAGGAGAGACGCTCGAGAGAGAGAGAGCAGGAGAGACGCTCGAGAGAGAGAGAGAGAGCAGGAGAGACGCTCAAGATCAGGAGAGACGCTCGAGAGAGAGAGAGCAGGAGAGACGCTCGAGAGAGAGAGCAGGAGAGACGCTCGAGAGAGAGAGAGCAGGAGAGACGCTCGAGAGAGAGAGAGAGCAGGAGAGACGCTCGAGAGAGAGAGAGCAGGAGAGACGCTCAAGATCAGGAGAGACGCTCGAGAGAGAGAGAGAGCAGGAGAGACGCTCGAGAGAGAGAGCAGGAGAGACGCTCGAGAGAGAGAGAGCAGGAGAGACGCTCGAGAGAGAGCAGGAGAGACGCTCGAGAGAGAGAGAGCAGGAGAGACGCTCGAGAGAGAGCAGGAGAGACGCTCGAGAGAGAGAGCAGGAGAGACGCTCGAGAGAGAGAGCAGGAGAGACGCTCGAGAGATAGCAGGAGAGACGCTCGAGAGAGAGAGAGCAGGAGAGATGCTCAAGATAGAGAGCAGGAGAGACGCTCGAGAGAGAGAGAGCAGGAGAGACGCTCGAGAGAGAGAGAGCAGGAGAGACGCTCGAGAGAGAGAGAGCAGGAGAGACGCTCGAGAGAGAGAGAGCAGGAGAGACGCTAGAGAGAGAGAGACGCTCGAGAGAGAGAGCAGGAGAGACGCTCGAGAGAGAGAGCAGGAGAGACGCTCGAGAGAGAGAGCAGGAGAGACGCTCGAGAGATAGCAGGAGAGACGCTCGAGAGAGAGAGAGCAGGAGAGATGCTCGAGAGAGAGAGCAGGAGAGACGCTCGAGAGAGAGAGAGCAGGAGAGACGCTCGAGAGAGAGAGAGACGCTCGAGAGAGAGAGCAGGAGAGACGCTCGAGAGAGAGAGCAGGAGAGACGCTCGAGAGAGAGAGCAGGAGAGACGCTCGAGAGAGAGAGCAGGAGAGACGCTCGAGAGAGAGAGCAGGAGAGACACTCGAGAGAGAGAGAGCAGGAGAGACGCTAGAGAGAGAGACGCTCAAGAGAGAGAGCAGGAGAGATGCTCGAGAGAGAGAGCAGGAGAGACGCTCGAGAGAGAGAGCAGGAGAGACGCTCGAGAGAGAGCAGGAGAGACGCTCGAGAGAGAGAGCAGGAGAGACGCTCGAGATAGAGAGCAGGAGAGACGCTCGAGAGAGAGAGCAGGAGAGACGCTCGAGATAGAGAGAGCAGGAGAGAGAGAGAGCAGGAGAGACGCTCGAGAGAGAGAGCAGGAGAGACGCTCGAGAGAGAGAGCAGGAGAGACGCTCGAGAGAGAGCAGGAGAGACGCTCGAGAGAGAGAGCAGGAGAGACGCTCGAGAGAGAGAGAGCAGGAGAGACGCTCGAGAGAGAGAGAGCAGGAGAGACGCTCGAGAGAGAGAGAGCAGGAGAGACGCTCGAGAGAAAGAGCAGGAGAGAAGCTAGAGAGAGAGAGCAGGAGAGACGCTCGAGAGAGAGAGCAGGAGAGATGCTAGAGAGAAAGCAGGAGAGACGCTCGAGAGAGAGAGCAGGAGAGACGCTCGATAGAAAGCAGGAGCAACTGTCAATCACTTCATCACTATATGACTCAGTAATGATATCTATAGCATATTACTCAGGGTGACAACATGGCAGGTCACAGAGTTACTTTCATGATCTAGATTTGCTAAATTGGAGACATATCATGATACAGAGCCCATGTCCATGACTTATGTCAGCTCCAAAGTGAAATATGTATTGAAAAAAATTAAAAAAAATTATATATATACACACACATATACATACACTGCTCAAAAAAATAAAGGGAACACTCAAATAACACATCCTAGATCTGAATGAATGAAATATTCTCATTGAATACTTTGTTCTGTACAAAGCTGAAAGTGCTGACAACAAAATCACATAAAAATCATCAATGGAAATCAAATTTATTAACTAATGGAGGCCTGGATTTGGAGTCACCCCCAAAATTAAAGTGGAAAAACACACTACAGGCTGATCCAACTTTGATGTAATGTCCTTAAAACAAGTCAAAATGAGGCTCAGTATTGTGTGCGGCCTCCACGTGCCTGTATGACCTCCCTACAACGCCTGGGCATGCTCCTGATGAGGTTGCGGATGGTCTCCTGTGCGATCTCCTCCCAGACCTGGACTAAAGCATTCGCCAACTCCTGGACAGTCTGTGGTGCAACGTGACGTTGGTGGATGGAGCGAGACATGATGTCCCAGATGTGCTCAATCGGATTCAGGTCTGGGGAACGGGCGGGACAGTCCATAGCTTCAATGCCTTCATCTTGCAGGAACTGCTGACACACTCCAGCCACATGAGGTCTGGCATTGTCCTGCATTAGGAGGAACCCAGGGCAAACCTCACCAGCATATGGTCTCACAAGGGGTCTGAGGATCTCATCTCGGTACCTAATGGCAGTCAGGCTACCTCTGGCGAGCACATGGAGGGCTGTGCGGCCCTCCAAAGAAATGCCACTCCACACCATTACTGACCCACTGCCAAACCGGTCATGCTGAAGGATGTTGCAGGCAGCAGATCGCTCTCCGCGGCGTCTCCAGACTCTGTCATGTCTGTCACATGTACTCAGTGTGAACCTGCTTTCATCTGTGAAGAGCACAGGGCGCCAGTGGCGACTTTGCCAATCCTGGTGTTCTGTGGCAAATGCCAAGCGTCCTGCACAATGTTGGGATGTGATCACAACCCCCATCTGTGGACGTCGGGCCTTCATACCACCCTCATGGAGTCGGTTTCTAACCGTTTGTGCAGACACATGAACATTTGTGGCCTGCTGGAGGTCATTTTGCAGGGCTCTGTCAGTGCTCCCCCTTTTCCTCCTTGCACAAAGGCGGAGGTAGCGGTACTGCTGCTGGGTTGCTGCCCTCCTACGGCCCCCTCCTTGTCTCCTGGTGTACTGGCCTGTCTCCTGGTAGCACCTCCAGCCTCTGGACACTACGCTGACAGACACAGCAAACCTTCTTGCCACAGCTCGCACTGATGTGCCATCCTGGATGAGCTGCACTACCTGAGCAACTTCTGTGGGTTGTAGAGTCCGTCTCATGCTACCACGAGTGTGAAAGCATAACCAACATTCAAAAGTGACCAAAACATCTGCCAGAAAGCATTGGTACCGAGATGTGGTCTGTGGTCCCCACCTACAGAATCACTCCTTTGAGGGTGTCTTGATAATTGCCAATAATTTCCATCTATTGTCTATTCCATTTGCACAACAGCATGTGAAATTGATTGTCAATCAGTGTCGTTTCCTAAGTGGACAGTTTGATCTACTTGGAGTTATATTCTGTTGTTTAAGTGTTCCCTTTATTTTTTTGAGCAGTGTATATATACAGTACAGACCAAAAGGTGGACACACCTTCTCATTTAAAGATTTATCTGTATTTTCATGACTAAGAAAATTGTACATTCACACTGAAGGCATCAAAACTATGAATTAACACGTGTGGAATTATATACTTAACAAAAAAGTGTGAAACAACTGAAAATATGTCTTATATTCTAGGTTCTTCAAAGTAGCCACCTTTTGCTTTGATGGCTGCTTTGCACACTCTTGGCATTCTCTTGATGAGCTTCAAGAGGTAGTCACCGGAAATGGTTTTCACTTCACAGGTGTGCCCAGTCAGGTTTAATAAGTGGGATTTCTTGCCTTATAAATGGGGTTGGGACCATCAGTTGTGTTGTGCAGAAGTCTGGTGGATACACAGCTGATAGTCCTACTGAATAGACTGTTAGAATTTGTATTATGGCAAGAAAAAAGCAGCTAAGTAAAGAAAAACGAGTGGCCATCATTACTTTAAGAAATGAAGGTCAGTCAGTCCGAAAAATTGTGAAAACTTTGAATTTGTCCCCAAGTGCAGTTGCAAAAACCATCAAGCGCTACAAAGAAACTGTCTCACATGAGGACTGCCCCAGGAAAGGAAGACCAAGAGTCACCTCTGCTTCTGAGGAGAAGTTTATCCGAGTCACCAGCCTCAGAAATCGCAGGTTAATAGCAGCTCAGATTAGAGACCAGGTCAATGCCACACAGAGTTCTAGCAGCAGAAACATCTCTTCAACAACTGTTAAGAGGAGACTTTGTGCAGCAGGCCTTCATGGTAAAATAGCTGCTAGGAAACCACTGCTAAGGACAGGCAACAAGCAGAAGAGACTTGTTTGGGCTAAAGAACACAAGGAATGGACATTAGACCAGTGGAAATCTGTGCTTTGGTCTGATGAGTCCAAATTTGAGATCTTTGGTTCCAACCACCGTGTCTTTGTGCGACGCAGAAAAGGTGAACGGATGGACTCTACATGCCTGGTTCACACAGTGAAGCATGGAGGAGGAGGAGTGATGGTGTGGGGGTGCTTTGCTGGTGACACTGTTGGAGATTTATTCAAAATTGAAGGCATACTGAACCAGCATGGCTACCACAGCATCTTGCAGCGGCATGCTATTCCATCCGGTTTGCGTTTAGTTGGACCATCATTTATTTTTCAAAAGGACAATGACCCCAAACACACCTCCAGGCTGTGTAAGGGCTATTTGACCAAGAAGGCGAGTGATGGGGTGCTACGCCAGATGACCTGGCCTCCACAGTCACCAGACCTGAACCCAATCGAGATGGTTTGGGGTGAGCTGGACCGCCGAGTGAAGGCAAAAGGGCCAACAAGTGCTAAGCATCTCCGGGAACTCCTTCAAGATTGTTGGAAGACCATTTCCGGTGACTACCACTTGAAGCGCATCAAGAGAATGCCAAGAGTGTGCAAAGCAGTCATCAAAGCAAAAGGTGGCTACTTTGAAGAACCTAGAATATAAGACATATTTTCAGTTGTTTCACACTTTTTTGTTAAGTATATAATTCCATATGTGTTAATTCATAGTTTTGATGCCTTCAGTGTGAATGTACAATTTTCATAGTCACGAAAATACATAAAAAGTCTTTAAATGAGAAGGTGTGTCCAAACTTTTGGTCTGTACTGTACATACACACACACACACACACACATATATATATATATACATACACGCACGCAGTAGGGAAAATAAGTATTTGATACACTGCCGATTTTGCAAGTTTTCCCACCTACAAAGAATGGAGAGGTCTGTCATTTTTATCATAGGTACACTTCAACTGTGAGAAACAGAATCTAAAAATAAAATCCCCAAAAAAATCACATTGTATGATTTTTAAATAATTAAATCGCATTTCATTGCATGAAATAAGTATTTGATCACCTACCAACCAGCAAGAAATCTGGCTCTCACAGACCTGTTAGTTTTTCTTTCAGAAGCCCTCCTACTCTGCACTCCTCACCTGTATTTATTGTACCTGTTTGAACTCGTTACCTGTATAAAAGACACCTGTCCACACACTCAATCAATCACACTCCAACCTATCCACCATGGTTAAGACCAAAGAGCTATCTAAGGACACCAGGGACAAAATTGTAGATCTGCTCCAGGCTGGGATTGGCTACAGGACAATATGCAAGCAGCTTGGTGAGAAGGCAACAACTGTTGGCACAATTATTAGAAAACGGAAGAAACACAAGATGACTGTCAATCTTCCTCGGTCTGGGGCTCCATGCAAGATCTCGACCTGTGGGATAAGGATGATTCTGAGAAAGGTCAGGAATCAGCCCAGAACTACACAGGAGGACCTGGTCAATGACCTGAAGAGAGCCGAGACTACAGTCTCAAACATTACCATTAGTAACACACTATGCCGTAATGGATTAAACTCCTGCAGGGCACGCAAGGTCCCCTGCTCACGTCAGCACATGTCCAGGCCCGTTTGAAGTTCGCCAATGACCATCTGGGTGATCCAGAGGAGGCATGGGAGAGGGTCATGTGGTCAGATGAGACCAAAATAGGACTTTTTGGTATCAACTCCACTTGCCGTGTTTGGAGAAAGAAGAAGGATGAGTACAACCCCAAGAACACCGTCCCAACTGAGAAGCATGCTGGGGGAAACCTTATACTTTGGGGGTGCTTTTCTGCAAAGGGGACAGGACAACTGCACCCAGCAACAGTCCCGAAGCTTGAAAGATCTGGAGAAGATCTGTATGGAGGAGTGGTCCAAAATTCCTGCTGCAGTGTCTGCAAACTTGGTCAAGAACTACAGGAAACGTCTGACCTCTGTAATTGCAAACAAAGGTTTCCGTACCATATATTAAGATCTGTTTTTCTATTGTATCAAATAATTAATTTGCATAATTGCATGAAATAAGTATGTAAAAATTATAAAATGTTATTTTCTGTTTTTTATTTTTAGATTCTGTCTCTCACAGGTAAAGTGTACCTATGATAAAAATTACAGCCCTCTCCATTCTTTGTAGGTGGGAAAACTTGCAAAATCGTCAGTGTATCCAATACTTATTTTCCCCACTGTATATACTTTATTACTAAAAAAGAAAAAACCCACCGGTCTTCTATGTGAACATAACAAAGACTATAACTAAAAATCTTATATATTAAAAAAAAAAACTAAAACAAGGTTGACCACATTTTCTTATGGTATTTTTATCTGAAACTTCCTTGGAAAATTCACTGGAAATATCAGAAATGTCTGAAGTGGGGACCTCAATGTAAGACCCCCACCCATTAGATGTAAGGTGGCTCCCAAACCTCAGGTGTCGATGCAGCACAGCCATCTGCAGCCACATTTTACGTAGAGCACACGCAGAACCGGGTCATTAACACATACATTAATGCTTTCATTTCATTCTCCTTTGCTGAAGATGTGTTTGACAAAGACCTCATGTACCAAAATAAAGAGGTGTATTCCCTATGAAGTAACAATACCGTGGCATCTCTTCTTCCCAGGTCCTCTGCGTTGTGCCAATCTTCTGGAAATGTGTGGATACATTGACAACTGGCCACTGCCAGGCCCCTGGTCGTAGTGATTATGCCTACTGTCCAAACTGATTAGACATGGACAAGGAGTAAGGTAACACCCCATTGTCAATTAGATGTAAGGCTATGTTCACACTAGGCGTTTTTTCACTACACATTACTTTCAATGGGTGAAATACACTGAAAGAAGTGACGTGCTCTATTCAGCAAAAAACAATGCAAATCACAAAATACTGATCATACAAAAACCAGGGTGTGAGCATGAGATTTCTGAAATCTCATAGACTTTGCTTGTACTGTAAAACACAGCTGAAAATTTGCATTAAAAAAACGCCGAAAAAAACGCAATGTGTGAACATAGCCTTCAAAGGCACTGCACAGTGGTCTGAAACACAAATTCTGCACATTTGTGATTTTATAGGGTTTATAAGATTACTAAAACAGATGTGTCAGGAGACCACACAGATCCACTTTATAAAAAAAAACACCTCAGTCATTGAAAGGTTAAATTACAACATTCCTAAGTCCAGTGCTCAAAATCTCCCAAGTCTCCTTACATCATGTAGTAAAGGACAGGAGACATTGGGGCCTTGCTTGTCCACCAGGTGATGTCTTATCGGTGGAAAGACTGTGATGAGAGGTTTGTCTTGAGGAAATTGTGGCGGAAGTAAACTGCAATAAAAGCAAAGTATTAGAGCAAGACGCGGGATACATGACTGCAGCCTACAGAAACGTGACAGGTCCGGGGAAAATACCCAACACCCTCATCTCATCTCAATGGAAAATCCATTCAGGTGGCACGTAGCGTAAGGCATAAAGGGACGTCAGCACCTTGACATATGATCGTAATGGTGTTATAAGAGATCTGATGAGTCCATCATGACAAATCTAGTGTGGAAAACATCTGCAAATCCGTCTGGAAGTGCACTGGGGCGTATCCCTGCACTTAGACAGCTCCTTTCAAGTGCACGGACACGCCCCTCTGCACTCCCACACCAATCTGCAGACACTCCATTTCCTTTTGACTGGCACATCGGAGCTCTGCAAAAAAAAAAAAGGATAATTTTTCTGGGGAGGGACAATCGACGATACTGTTCTACCACTACTTCCATATGTAAAAGGAAGCTGAGAGGACCCTATAAGCCTCCATATTGATTTAAAGTGATTTCTTATTAGTAGCAATTAAACAACTTGCATTAATACACATCATCTATAGTGACGTCATGAGCCGCCAAGCAACATCATTTAATGACTCCAGTGCTACAAGACATGACTATGGATGACAAGTCATTGTAGGGTACCGATTACACGCGGTGGGGTCTATCAACAGCATGGGACAAAGATATTCTAGAAGTACCTAATATGGTCTGCTTTCTTTAAGGGGTTGCCCACTACCTTGATATTGATCACTTACCCATTGGATAGGTCATTAATATGGAATCAGTGGGGGCCATCTTCACAAGTGAATAGGAGCATGCGGCTCCCTCTCTGGGGGGCTGTCAGAACCCCATCGATTTGATATTGATACCCAATGCTGATGTTATCAATATCAAAGTAGAGGACAATCCCTTTAATTCCCATTAGGTTCACATTTAATAACCCCAACAAATGCAACGTAATCTCTCAACTAAGACAATAGCACCCCGTGTCACTTACATATTGATGCTGATGGTGAAGTTCTTAAAGGTGATTAGCAGTCTGTACTCCACATCTTTCTGAATTTCAGTAATACTGGAAAGATAAAAAAAAGAAAACATTAATGATGACAATTCTACAAACTGCTGTGTCCCAAAAGAAAACACAACAGGTGGATATGTGTAAACCTAACCGATGCTCCAGTATTGTGGGTGCTGGAGCGTGCAGTCTCACAAGACACGATTTGTCTACCGTCTTGAATTGGAGGTGCCCCAGCCCCCAATAATGATCTAGGTCTGATTCGGCAGAACAGCATGAGGTCCGGCAAATCTGACCGCTTTATGGATACAACATGCTCCATATTACGACCACAAGAAAAAAGCCAAATAAAGAAGTGTGAGAACAGGACGGCGATGGGTGTACGGAGGATGGCAGAGAGATGACTGCAGAACGCAGCATAAAGCACTCAGACATTAATCATCCCTGACAAAACATAATACAAGTCCTGCTTCATGCTGGGTACGCTTCTCAGGTAACCCTATACTGAAGGACTTGTACTGTTCATAGACCTAACATACAACACATTACATACAAGTTATCCCGCAGCAAGAGACACATGACATAAAATAATAACCATCCTAGACATCAAGTTCCCCTTTGAGAGGTCACAAGGTAATATCCGATGGCTCTAAAATGGAATCTGCCACCAGGTTTTGCTATCCCATCTGCATGATGTAAGGGCAGAAACCTGATTCCAGAAATGTGTCCCTTATTTCACTGCAGTTTTGATAAATTTTAGTTTTATCTACTGCAGATCTAGCAGTGCTCTGAATGCTGAGCTCCGTATAACCGGCTGCACCACTGATTGGCAGCTTTCTGTGTACACTGTGCATAGGCAGAAGGCTGCTATACAGACCTTGTGAAAAATGAGAAAAGAGAAAGGGAGAAAAAGCGCGCCATGTACCACCTGAGGAAGATAGTTCACTATCGAAACGCTTTGTGGAAAGGGCTCATTAAATTTATTTTTTAGTCCTAAAATTTTTTTCACTTCTAGTGTTCATTCTTTTAGCGCCCTATAGACCGCTTTTTTATTTAATTTGGACCACTCCTGAAAAATGAGGGATACCTGGTTGCAGGTTTACTAGTCTTCTAGTCACAACCTCCTACTGATAAAACAAAGATTTTATCAAAACACCAGCAAGCAGCCCAGAAAGTGACACATCGCTGGAATCAGGGTCTCTGTCTCTACATCATGCTGCTCTCGGAATATATGGCAAAAACCTAGTGACAGGTTCCCTTTAAGCTCTCATCTCTAGTGATCAGGACCCTAGAATTTTCTTCTGAGGTGGGTTTCCCTTTAGCTCTGCACCTACCTAGCGTCACTGCATGGCTGCGGAAATAAAAAAATAAATAAAATAAAAAAAAATCTTTCTGAATTGTGAAGAGAAGGAGCAGTTGTGGAGTGTCTATATAATAGATGTAGAGAAGTGGGATGACGGCGGCCTGTGCTGAGCATTGCCCGGCTGATCGGGTGATGACTGATGGGTCACATGAATGAGTTATTACAGCAGAAACCGCAGCCGTCCTGATAACTATTCCTGCAAGGAACCGGCCGTCCCTAACCCTGCAGCTACATAATAGAGATGCAAAGAAACAAGGAGAAAGAAAGGATGCAATGACCGGGATCACCAAGGAATAGCAAAAATATAGAATTTTATTAAAGACTAAACATACAAGACATGTTAAAAAAAAAACTAAAAAGCAACAATTGCCCCAATGAATAACAAAACCATTGCAAGGTACTGATATGGTTAATCCTCACATATATATGCCCAACTAGTCACAGAAAATCTCAATATATGACTACAGACGGCCCACCACAATATAATAAAGAGCAAGGTAGCAGCAAAGTATCTATTCACAAAGGCATTAATATCCAAATAAGCCTATAAAAATAGTGCCCATTATATAACCCCACAATGAAACCTGCTGCTGACACAATCGCCCCAAATGTGAAACAACACAATTGGATTGCTAAAAGAGCAAGCTAACGCTGTTAGGTCGGGCAGTAGAAAAAAATTATGTAAATACACCTGAACCATCAGGCAACCTACAGAAATGTGCATGGAGGATGTTGTTTTTACATAAGAGTTATGTATACAGAAAAGCTATATGTCCTATACAGGAAAAGTGTGGGATGAGGAGCTTACAAGACCACTAAAGTAAGACATTCACAAGCTCCTTCTGTATACTCCCTGGTGCCGGGGGTCCGACCCCACTGATCTTACACTGAGAATGTATGGAACTCCTGTAATGTCACCCTTCTTTTCTACAATGTAATCAAGGCAGATTTATATGTCTGAACAAGACTTGTATCGACCCATAAAAGAAAAGAGCCGCAGCTCCACCATACTGAATCCCTGCACAGCGACGCTATCAGCCGTGCAGGGACACAACGCAGCTGCCGTCACTTATATAATGGCCGAATGTGCAGGGAAAAGCCACAACGGACCTCATTGTTCTGAAGGCTGCAGCGTATCCGAGCTATATGTGATACTACTCTGACATAGGGAAAGGGACAAAAACCCTTCAAATAGCAGGGAGTGACGTCTGATTAATATTTAGATTTGTATTGAACATAAAAGCACAATCTTAGGACCATTACATACATTACCAGACTACTTTATAGATGATCAATTGCCAGCACAAGTTATATTACGCCCAAAATATCTCTGCAGCACCACCAAATTGCTGTATGAAAAATATGAGGAGTTATAGAAGTGTGCGCCCACATATTATCTGTACAGGTCCATATATCAGCCACTATTATGTGAAATATGTCATAAAATACACTATTATACATTATTAATGTTCTGTCCCTTTAAAATTCTGTCACCATGGTAACGACAGTCATACTCAGCCAATAGGATTGCTCGGTTTGAATTTGAAAAAAACAAAAACCTCCTATGTGGTCAGTTTGTTCCATCTGATCTGAGTGTGAAGACAGACACCTGCGATCAGCGAGAGATTATAGGTATAAGACGAGATATAATATAATGGACGGAGCCACATCCCATCACACGCACTCAGCGACCACAACTGACAGGAATCAGCCCATTTACCAGAGGAGAAGTCATTATTCCCCAACACATGATACGCTGAGACACCAGTGGGGGGCGCCACACTCATCACATCTCCCATCTGGAAGGATCCAGCCATCACTTCTAATGGGGGTCACTGCCCTTTTTTGGTGATTGCTGGAGTTTCCCGCGGTCGGACCCCACTGATCTATCAGTCGTCACCGAGCCCAGGGATAAGGGGATGACTTGTTCCATCTGATAATTCCCCTTTAATGAAGCTCAGATACAGAACAGTAAATATCCTACACATTTCCCAATTTGCCCTTTCCCCAGCAGAGCCCCCGAATTATTTATAGCCAATGTTTCTAAGACCAAAGAAATATCAGCCAATCCCCAAACCCTCTGCTGACGCCTCCTGAGGTTTTATAGATTGTGGATACATTTCTACAAGAGAAGATATCAGCGGACACCATGGGGATGGAGTATTCTGCCAGCGTTGGAGCAGGTAGTATCCATCACTCACTCACCGTTCTCTGTACTCTTGTTACATGGGTTTCTGGGGCTTTCATTAAACAGACTCATCTGTGGGGACATTTTCTTTCCTTTAATGCATATACTTGGTGGTAAATATTTTTCTGAGTTTTATTGAAAATTGTGCACAGTTTGCCTCCTGTACCCTCTGTGCTGTACTGTCTATTTCTGGCTGCAGAACTAGTTAACTGAGAATCCATCAGTGAGCTCCTTCTGACAGTCTTAACATACATACGTCCTCTTTGTACGGTGAGGATTGCTCCTAATATCTGGTTGTGTTTTCTGCAGATTACATCAGTCCTGAGGAACAGCTGAGGAGACAGGCATATTGTGTGAAGTTTCTCCCTTCTCCCCTCTACAAGAAGGAGGTCAGTGAGACGACTCAGGGCAACGCTACGGCCTCTTCTATAAGGTAGCTGTGTATTCGGATCTTCCTTGTAGCCTCCTAACTTCATCTCTTCTCTTCCAGCGCCTTATGCCGACCAACCCCATTGCCCAAAGAAGATGCATCGAAGAGTATAAAGCCAGGGAGAAAAGGAAGAGGGAAGAAAGGCGCAAGGAACTAAAAGAACGGCGCAAGTACCTGGATGAAGAGGAAGACGAGGAAGGAGAGAAGGAAGAAGAGGAGAAAGCAGCAAAGAAGATAAAGCTGGACATCATGGATTTAAGACAGAAGACACTAAAAGAACTGTGCGCCTACCTGGATGAAGAGGAAGAAGAGGAAGAAGAGAAAGAAGAGAAAGCAAAGAAGATGAAACTCCACATCAAGATCCCTAGGGGGGAAGCGACGGCCAAAGGCCAGAAAAGAAGACAACCGATCCCAACAACAAGAAGGAAGAAGGAGAACCAGACCAACTTCCGCCAGTACATCAACCGGTATTTGAGAGGAAAGAGGAACATCATGTGGACCATCCTGCTGGAACCTCTCTGCCGATAACATCACATACGGCAATACCGGCTGGTAAGTATAAGACCACCAAATAACAGCAGGATAGTGTAATATAGTGGTAGTGTATCAGTATTAGTGTAATAAGAGTAATAATACTAGTGATAATAGTAAGAAATAAATAAAATAGTAATAAAATAACAGTAGTAATAGTAGTAGGTAGAATAGCAGTGTGATCCAGGGTCCTAGGACTGATCGCCTTTTCTCGGGGTCAAGAAGGAATTTTTCCCCTGTGACACAAATTGGCTGAAGGTGTCCTGGGGTTTTTGCCTTCTTCTGGATCAACACTAAGTATAGGGATTTTAGTAATACCATTATCATAAACACAAGAGTAATAAAAAATTATAAAACTAATTAAAAAAATGAATTATAACAGGTACAATTGATTGCATTAGTACAGTAATAATAAACATTAAAAATGGTGGTCCCAGTTAGTAAGTTAGTGTAGTGTTAGTGTAGGGACCCATCTGAAGAGGTCGCCTTGACGTTGGCAGATGGGCTCGCACAGTTTGCTCAAAGTGTGCGCTAAGAACCTCATATTTCTATGTACAGGAGATCTAGCAGTAATACCATTCAGGAGATAGGTATTTGTGTACACACATTTTGTTATATACTTTTATGCCGCACACAGGGCAGGTATACAGGTACAGGACGCTCATATGTAGTGAGAGTGTTGCAGTAATATTATAACTGGGCCTTAAGGGTAAAATGTTGATAACTACAGGTCCTGGAAACACATCAGAAACTAGAACCTGTAAGCAACTGGTTCCCAGCTAGTGATTAATATGTAAAGGGCAGTCTAGTACCAGGACCCGCGTTATAGGACACATTATCATCAGGCAAGTGCAGTCAGGGCTCTTACAAGATCTGCGGCAGTCGTGCGGCGGTATAACACAGTCCCGCTCCTGCCTCAGGCGCCAGCAGTGGAGCCAACCCTGATCCTGGCAGCTTAACCCCTTATATGACACAGTCAGTGGCTTTCACAGCATTTAGGCACTTAAGACCGGAGAGGGAGGCGCGATCATGGTGCCGATGAGTTTCTATGGCAGCCGAGATCTAACAATGGACCCCATGACGGCCATCTTACTGCTCTTATTAGACCCCGGCTGAGGAGAGGTCTATGAGGACACCGGTCAGAGTTATGTCGCCTGCTCTGCAGCTATTAGAAATATCTAGGGCTGATTAGTTTGCTATCTGTAAATCGGATCTAGCCCTGCCCCCCCCAGCAGCACTGGGCTACCACTGGTGTGATCAGGGCTATTGGGCTCCAAGATTGGGCAGAGGAGCTCAGTCTTCAGCAGGAGCTGGCTGAGGAGAGTGGAGCGACTTGCATGGGGCTGCTGCACAAGAAGCAGCTCACAAGGTGGAGATTTATCCGGAGACGCGGTACCCGGGCTGTGATCTGCTTTGCAGGCTGCATAGTCGCTGCCTCCTAGGACCCGAACTTCACCCCTAACAGGCACAGCAGAGCTCGGACAGCTGCAAGTGCCGGAGAGTGGCTGATTAGTGACTGCTGTGTCTCCTGCACTCAGATAAGAGCGGTACAGAGCGGGGGCTCAGTAATGGTGAATACGGGAAGTGTCCACCACTCACATGCACTATATGTGGCCCCCAGAGGTAAAGTCTTCCCTGTACCCAGCGCCTCCTCCCGTCTTCACTGCTGGCGTGCGCCATTGCTTAGAGGGGATGTCTGAAGATAACAAGTTACATACATAGTAACATAGTTTTTAAGGTTCAAGGAAGACTAAGTCCATCTAGTTCAACCCATAGCCTAACATGTTGATCCAGAGGAAGGCAAAAAAAAACCCTGTGGCAAACACTAAGCTCCACATTGGGGAAAAAAATTCCTTCCCGACTCCATACGACAATCAGACTAGTTCCCTGGATCAACGCCCTATCATGGAATCTAGTTTTTGCAACCTGTAATATTATACTTTTCAAGAAAGGAATCCATGCCCTTCTTAAATTTTATCAGTGAATCACTCATTACAACATCATGCGGCAGAGAGCTCCATAGTCTCACTGCTCTTACAGTAAAGAATCCCCGTCTGTGATTATGATTAAACCTTCTTTCCTCCAGACGTAGAAGATGCCCCCTTGTCCCCGTCTCTGGCCTCAGAGTAAAAAGATCAGTAGACAGGTCTTTGTACTGTCCCCTCATATACTTGTACATAGTAATAAGATCACCCCTAAGCCTTCTTTTTTCCACAGTAAATAACCCCAAGTGTAATAACCTGTCTTAGTATTGCAGACCCCCCCAGTCCTCTAATAACCTTGGTCGCTCTTCTCTGCACCCGCTCTAGTTCAGCTATGTCTTTCTTATACACCGGAGACCAGAACTGTACACAGTATTCTAAGTGTGGTCGCACTAATGACTTGTATAGAGGTAAAATTATCTTCTCCTGATGAGCATCTATGCCTCTTTTAACGCATCCCATTATTTTATTTTATTTGCCTTTGCAGCAGCTGCCTGACACTGGCCACTAAACATGAGCATGTCGTCCACCAATACACCCAGGTCTTTTTCAGTGACAGATTTATCCAGTGTTTTACAATTAAGCATATAATTATACATTTTATTTCCTCTGCCCAAGTGCATTACCTTACATTTATCCCCATTAAAGCTCATTTGCCATTTATCAGCCCAAGCTTCTAGTTTACATAGATCCTCCTGTAATATAAAATTGTCCTCCTCTGTATTGATTACCCTGCAGAGTTTAGTATTATCTGCAAATATTGAAATATTACTCTGTATGCCCCCTACAAGGTCATTAATAAATATGTTAAAAAGAAGGGGGCCCAATACTGAACCCTGTGGTACCCCACTGTTAAATGAGACCCAGTCTGAGTGTTTTCCATTAATAACCACCCTTTGTTTCCTATCACTGAGCCAATTCTTAACCCACATACATATATTTTCCCCTATCCCCATTGTTCTCATTTTATGTATCAACCTTTTGTGTGGAACCGTATCAAAAGCTTTTGAAAAGTCCATATACACAACATCCACTGCATTTCCTTGGTCCAGTCCAGAACTTGCCTCCTCATAAAAGCTGATCAGATTAGTCTGACAGAAACGGTCCCTTGTAAACCCATGTTGATATTGGGTCATGAGGTTATTCTTCTTCAGATACTCTATTATAGCATCTCTTAGGAAACCCTCCAGGATTTTACCCACAGTAGAGGTTAAGCTTACTGGCCTATAATTTCCAAGTTCGGCTTTTGTCCCCTTTTTGAATATTGGCACCACATTTGCTATACGCCAGTCCTGTGGTACAGACTCTGTTATGGAATCTTTAAAGATTAAAACTAATGGTCTATCTATGACGTTACTTAATTCCTGCAGTACTCGCGGGTGTATCCCATCCGGGCCTGGGGATTTGTCAACTTTAGTTATCACTTATCCACAGGCTCAGTGATCACTTACTGATCGTGGGGTCTGACCACTGCGAACCATCGTCTGATCGGGAAGGAACAGAAAGTCAGGGAACAACTGCAGCTCCATTCATTCTCTATGGGGCTCTGGAAAAAGCCGAGCTCAGCGCTTGGATGCCACATAGGGAATGAATGGAGCAGATCCTGGAGTAATAACATGTCCTCCTCAGCTTTCTGTCTGTGTAAGTGGCTCAGCCCTCGTCTCCCCTTCGGTTCCCGACTTCTGTTTTGTTCCCTGTGGACTTTCTCTCAGTCCTCTGCAGCCATTATGCGTGTAGACAACTTCAAAAAGAAAAAGTAGCAGAACATCAGTCATCTAATAATCCACGATATTCAGGGGGGAAAACAAAACGGTGATGTTCTTACACAGTCGCCTCCTCCTGAGCTGATGAAGATGTCGGTGGCAGCACATTGCGGTTTGTGTTCTCTGCCTGAATATCGCGGATTATGTGACGTCCCGCAGCTTCTCATCATCCATGTTGGGCTGTTGGACGACGTGTGGACGCTTGGCTTGTTGGATTCTTGTGTTACTACCAGCACTGACTTTATATTGTGACTCCTGTGCCGATTCCCATTTCTAATTGCAACTTGTTATACCAGCACGTGACGGCTGCCACAATCACATGACGGCTGCCACAATCACATGACGACTGTAGCGTCGGCGTCCCTGCCTCCTGCTGGGCAGGGACGCCGTTCCCCTCACCTCTCCGCTCCGTGCCCGGCGTCTTCCTCCCGATCTGCTGGCAGCGCACGCTGCTTCCTGGTCAATGTGCTTAGGGTGCGCGCGCGCTCCCTCTCTCTTAAAGGGGCCGCGCGCGCAGTCCTAAGGAGTCCCCGGCCAATGGCCGGAGGACCTCACAATATATAAGGCACCTCCTCCAAAATGGAGGTGCCCGAGCTCTGTTGTTGCAAAGCCTTTCAACTCTGCTTCAGCCCTCAGGTCCCGTTGCCTGATACCTGCCTGATATCTGCCTGATTTCTGTCTACCTGCTTACAATCCTGTGGTCCGACAGTCTGCCTACCAGCACCTGCCAGTCTGTCTATGGATCAGTCCACCTGCGGACCAGGAACTACCTGCCAGATACCTGCCTGCCTGTCCAGAGACTCTTACCCGCTCACCTGGGAGCGCTCACCTGGGAGCGCTCACCTGCTACCCGCCTGCTAGCCTACCTGGAGGCTTAGCCGTCACTTGCTGTGACCACCTGCCTGTCCAGAGACTCCTACTCGCTCACCTGGGAGCGCTCACCTGCTACCTGCCTGCTAGCCTACCTGGAGGCTTATCCGTCACTTGCTGTGACCACCTGCCTGTCCAGAGACTCTTACTCGCTCACCTGGGAGCGCTCACCTGCTACCTGCCTGCTAACCTACCTGGAGGCTCTGCCGTCACTTGTCGTGACCCCCTGCCTGCCCAGAGACTCTTACCCTGTTGTCACTTGCCGTGACCACCCGCCTGTCAAGAGACTGTCCCCGTCACTTGCTGTGACCGCCCTGCCCTTCTACCCTGAGACTGTCCTTGTCACTTGCAGTGTCTACCTACCCGCCTTCCCTGGGAGCCACCCGCTTCCTTACAAGGACTGCCCTTTGTATAGTAGCTCAGAGGTTCCACCTCCCACACCCGTTACAGTTTGCTCGGGCCATGGAACCCGGTGGCACCCAAGCTCCCTCGCTCTCGGACCTATGTCATGAACTTTCCCGTCAGAGGTCCCAACAGGAGTCCATCCTGAGTCACCTGCGTAGTGTTAACTCTCGCCTGGACACACTGACTGTCTCATCGGGAGCTGCTTCCACTCGCACACTTACTACCCCGGCACCGCCGCTGCCCATCAATACCATAGCATCCCTTCCCGGTCCCCGTCTCTCCGCCCCGCCTCGTTTTGGCGGAGATCCAGGTCAGGCACTGGGCTTCACTAACCAGTGCACTCTGCACTTCGAACTTTTGGCACACCAGTTTTCCACCGACCGAGCCAAAGTAGCCTTCATCATGTCCCATCTCATGGGGGAGGCGCTGGCTTGGCTAAATCCTGTATGGGAGAAAGGAGATTCCCTGGTGTCCAACCTGCCAGCCTTTCTCACGGCTTTCCGGAAAGTCTTCGACGAACCAGGACGGAAGACCTCATCCGCCTCATCTCTGCTACGCCTCCGTCAAGGAAGTCTCACCGTGGGCCAATATGCCATACGGTTCCGTACCCTTGCTTCGGAGCTTGCCTGGGATAACGATGCCCTGGTGTCCGTCTTCTGGGAGGGTCTGTCCGGCCGTATTAAAGATGAACTCGCCGGTCGGGACATTCCTACCACTCTCTTAATAACACTCGCCACCCGGATTGACATCCGGTTCCAGGAGCGCACCAAAGAGGTCACCCGTGAGAGGAGGTTTCCACGCCTTGCCCCTACCTTTCAGAAACCCGTCACTTCCTCCGTTCCTCCTCAGGCGCACTCACCCGAGCCTATGCAGGTCGACCAGACCAAGATGGTCAAAACCCGTCAAGAATTACGCCGTGCCGAGGGGAGCTGCTTCTACTGTGGCAGTAAGGAGCACCGGATCCGTTCCTGCCCGGAGAGGTCGGGAAACGCCTGTGTCTAGGATCGCTCAGAGAGGTCGTCCTAGACAAGAGTAAACCCTCTCCATCTCTGATGCTGTCGGCCTCTATCATCTGCGGGGAGAACAGTTTCTGTGAACTAGCTCAACTTGACTCTGGAGCTGCCGGAAATCTCATTTCTCTATCCCTGGTAGAGAAATACCACATTCCCACCAAACCCCTGGCTGTACCCTTATCTGTCGCCTCCGTGGATGGGGGTCTCTTACCGCATCCCATTCAACTCATCACTGAATCCATAACTCTGCAGGTGGGAATGCTGCACTCTGAGAGCATCTTCTTCCATGTTCTGCCTGGACTCTCTCACGCCCTCTTGCAAGGCCTACCTTGGCTCCAGAAACATGCACCCGTGCTTGATTGGCAGACCGGAGAAGTCCTTCGCTGGGGACAGGACTGCCATAAGACTTGTTTAGTTCCCGTTCTTCCTGCCTGTCCTTCTCCTATCCCAGCCAATCTACCCGGCCTACAGGTTCCCTATTGGTCTTATGCGGATGTCTTTAATAAAAGAGAAGCAGAGACATTACCCCCTCATAGACCATACGATTGCCCAATCGACCTGATACCCGGCGCTACTCCTCCCCGTGGGCGTATTTACCTGACGCGCCCCCTGGGACATATTCCTTTTTGAGGGGAATACCCGGCACCGGATCAGATGGGGGGTTGTAGTCTCCGAGCGGCTGTGACCCGGTCCCGTGCCCAGGGCGTCAAGCTAAGTGTTATGTGGCAGCTTTACAGATGTTACTAAAGTTCTTTTGTGTCGACTACGCCACCCGTTGTGATGCGGTCACTGTGGCCGCCGCTGCTGCAGGGTCCGCTGAGGCTGATGGTGGGTGCGCAGCTTGGTGAGATAACCCCCAACGGGAGGGGTATAGCCTCAGAGGGGACAGGCGCAGAGGATGGGGGTTGTGGTGGTGCGATGCAGCCGGCAATGAAGACAGACTCGGGTTGTGCAGTTAAGGGTGTTTACTTACTGCTGATGTTGTACTGGTCACTCCAGCTGCTAGTGACCACCCGAGCCGTGCTGCGTCCACCAGGTCCTGGATCCGGCCAACCCCCAAACAAGTCCAGAGCGTGGCCCTGAGCTCTCCCTCTGTCCTTACTTCAGCCGTCCCCACCAGTGATTCACCTAAGTCCAGCTCCCTCGGGCCTTCTGTTGGGCAACCTTTGGCCTTAGGTTCCCTGACCCTTCCTGTGGTGTGCCTTCAGGGTGAATGTAGTGGGTGACCGTGACAGACACTGCCCACGGTCTCGGGTCTCTGGCTGGGGAATGTCTTTGCCCCCACCAGCTTGGGTTCCGGTACCCTCTTGCTGACTCCTCACCCGGTGTTCTTATTTGGGTTCTTGGGTCCCTTCTTTGTCCCCCTCTGGGTCTTTCTTCACTCCACTCTCTCTCTCTCCAGGGCTGCTGTTTCCTGCTCTCTGCATCTGACTTGTCCTCTGCAGCTGACTGACCCTGATTCTAAGTTGGTGCCCTCCTTATATATCCCTCTATGTGTGAGCTCAGGTGACCAGCACCCAATGAGCTCCTACCACTACCCAGACTGCTCCCCCTATCTGCCCCTACACTACATGGGATGTTCCTCCCCCCTCCCACTCCAGCCAGGAACAGGCTCGGTCGCACCTGCACATTTCTAAGTGGGAGTGCCGTCGGCCTGCTCCTCTGGAATGGGATGTATGTAGTGCATGCAGTCTATCTGAGCTCAGTTCCACACTCCATCCTTACCCGGGAGTGGAATATCACACCTCTGGGTTGAGGTGCAATACTCCTGTAGCAGCCGAATCCTCAGGGTGCTACATTCCCCCCTGGTAAATCACAGCACGTCCTCGGGCTGCAAAGACAAAAACACCAAAACATACAAATTTTTATAAACATATAAAACATATAAAATATTATATATATATAAACTTTTTCATATAGACATCATTATAACATTCTCGTCGTCTCGTTCTTTCTTCCTCCTCTGGTCACCGTGCAACTCGTGACCAGGTAAAGTGCGACAGTCTTTTGATAAGCAGTTTCTCATAAAACCAGTAGGGGGCGCCTTAGGAAGCGCAACTATGTACAGGGAAGTTTTGGCCGTTCTCAGTCCCCGGCCAAGTAAAGGGAATGGGATGGCTGCTCACAGTCCTCAGCCTGGTTTGGGTAGGGGACACACGGGTTAAACTGTTCACTGGTCCCAACGGGGACTAAACTTTAAAGCAGCCACGGTTACTTGGGTACCCCGACGGGTAACTATTTACAGTCCTTTGTACTATCTCAGTCATAGTACCTTCTAGCCTTGAACCCGTTCGGGTCTTCTGGCTCCTCCTCCCTACACCGCAACTCCTCCTCTGTCAGGCGATGCACGTGGAGGGCGTAAGGTCCCTTGGCACACTTGTGCCGGGTGAACGTTACCTCGTCACCGACGTAGAGGTCACGGCCTTTGTGACCCTCTGGCAGGTGGGACTCGACGTCCCGTCGGGTAACGAAGACGTCACCCATGGTGTTCCGGTCCTTTATGAAGCCCCACCCATGCTGCGCATTAAACTTTATTACCGTCCCGATGGTACGGGGACGATTTGCTGCACAGGGGTCCCTTCTGGTCCGACTCTTTTGCTCCGCGCTGCGGGTCTGGGCCCATTGCTCTCTGACCCGCCTCTCCTCCCGCTCTCTCTTGAACTCTGCCAGCTGTTGACGGCAACACTCGGTACGCTCTGCTGCAGCTGCCCGAGTCTCTCCGGTGAACCCCATCAAATCTTCTCCCGTGGGGTCCCACACGAACTGGGCTTCCTCGAGTGGAGGCGAGACCCGAGTCATGGGCTTTGGAGCCGGGATCAGGGGCTCACACAGGGGACCTAACTTCTTTTGTCGCTCCAGTTCCAAGAATTCTTTGGGCCAGATGAAGGGCCGCCCGTCCGGCCACGCTAGCTGGCTGAAGGGGTCCTCTCCCAGACTTGGCACCCTTGGTGTTTCGGGTGCGGGCGCGATGGTGGGGGCGCCCAGGTTACCCAGGTCTTGCGGCCAGGCCGGGGGCATCTGGAAGGTAAATGGAACTGTTAACACGGCGGCGCCCTGGGCTACCTGGCCTTGCGACCAGGCCGGAGGCTCCGCGGAGGTAGATGGCTCTGCTGGGGATGCGGCGCCCGGAAACGCTAGGCCCTGCGACCAGGCCGGAGGCTCCTCTTCCTTCGCCACGCTCCGGGTCACGACGCGTGACGTCACCGGGGTCGCGACGGCGGCTTCCGGTCGGGGCCTAGTCGGTGGCGGTGTCATGGCGGTCTCGGGTACGGCCGGGGGACCTTCGGGCTCTGCGACGGGGAGCTGGGGCAGATAAGCGGTCTTCCGGTATGGGGTATAGGCGTCCCCCTTACCTGCTGCCATGCGTCTCGCTCCCTCTTCTGCGCCGTCTCCGGCCTTGGGTCCTCCCGCGTCATCCGCAGAGGTAGTCGGTGTCTTCTTCCAAGGGAGCGGGTTCCGTGGACGGATTCCAGCTTGCTGGGCCATCTCCCGGCCCCACTCCGCCAGGATCTCCCTCTGCACTCGGGCCATCCTTCCCGCGAGGCCCTCCAGGGCACTCCGCGCGCACTCCCGATCTCGGGGAAGCTGCGCCAGGATCTCCGCTAAGCCTAGCGGGGTTGTTGACTCCAGCAGGCTCCTGACCATCGGGTCGGTGCTGCTCTGCTCTGCTTCCGGCAGGCTCCTGGCCAGCGGGCCGGTGCTGCTCTGCTCTCCTCCTTCTTCCTTTTGCAGGCTCCTGGCCAGCGGGCCGGTGCTGCTCTGCTGCCGCTCCATTCCCGGGTCTACTCTTCCTCTTCTCGACTCCGGGTGCTCTCGCTCTGGACACCTTGCCTCCGGGTGCGCTCGTTCTAGACTGCTCCAAGCGACACCCATCTTTTCTCTTCCCTTTCGTCTCCTCCCACTTCGAGGGCGGTCCCGGGGCAACTCGGTGACTGTCAGCTCCAGGGGGAGTTCTTTCACGCTGACAGACACCTCCAGCATCACAGTCTCTGTTGGTGGGGGCGGTTTCCACTTTTGGCGCCATTTTCTGTCCTGGCCCACGATGGGAGGTGGCCTCTTGCCCTCCTTTGGCACGCCCATAATGGCGTCCGCTGCTCTTCCAAGGCGGGAAATCTGCGGTTTTGGCGGGAAGCGTCGCCCAGTGGCGGGAAACTCTGCAGATGGCGGGAACAAGCTGGAAATGGCGGACAATCGGCGGGAAACGACTGGTGATGGAGTCCGATGGCGTGGACCCTCCGGAACCGGCAGGAGTCTTCTTTCTGAGGTAAACTTGCACTTTTCTTCAGGCACGCAGTACCCGGGTGTTGCGGGCACGTAATCCTGCCGACTACGCCAAAGTTGACGCGCCCCCTGGGACATATTCCTTTTTGAGGGGAATACCCGGCACCGGATCAGATGGGGGGTTGTAGTCTCCGAGCGGCTGTGACCCGGTCCCGTGCCCAGGGCGTCAAGCTCAGGGTTATGTGGCAGTCTTTACTGATGTTATTAAAGTTCGTTGTGTCGACTACGCCACCCGTTGTGATGCGGTCACTGTGGCCGCCGCTGCAGCAGGGTCCGCTGAGGCTGATGGTGGATGCGCAGCTTGGTGGGATAACCCCCAACGGGAGGGGTATAGCCTCAGAGGGGACAGGCGCAGAGGATGGGGGTTGTGGTGGTGCGGTGCAGCCGGTAATGATGACAGACTCGGGTAGTGCAGTTAAGGGTCTTTACTTACTGCTGATGTTGTACTGGTCACTCCAGCTGCTAGTGACCACCCGAGCCGTGCTGCGTCCACCAGGTCCTGGATCCGGCCAACCCCCAAACAAGTCCAGAGCGTGGCCCTGAGCTCTCCCTCTGTCCTTACTTCAGCCGTCCCCACCAGTGATTCACCTAAGTCCAGCTCCCTCGGGCCTTCTGTTGGGCAACCTTTGGCCTTAGGTTCCCTGACCCTTCCTGTGGTGTGCCTTCAGGGTGAATGTAGTGGGTGACCGTGACAGACACTGCCCACGGTCTCCGGTCTCTGGCTGGGGAATGTCTTTGCCCCCACCAGCTTGGGTTCCGGTACCCTCTTGCTGACTCCTCACCCGGTGTTCTTATTTGGGTTCTTGGGTCCCTTCTTTGTCCCCCTCTGGGTCTTTCTTCACTCCACTCTCTCTCTCTCCAGGGCTGCTGTTTCCTGCTCTCTGCATCTGACTTGTCCTCTGCAGCTGACTGACCCTGATTCTAAGTTGGTGCCCTCCTTATATATCCCTCTATGTGTGAGCTCAGGTGACCAGCACCCAATGAGCTCCTACCACTACCCAGACTGCTCCCCCTATCTGCCCCTACACTACATGGGATGTTCCTCCCCCCTCCCACTCCAGCCAGGAACAGGCTCGGTCGCACCTGCACATTTCTAAGTGGGAGTGCCGTCGGCCTGCTCCTCTGGAATGGGATGTATGTAGTGCATGCAGTCTATCTGAGCTCAGTTCCACACTCCATCCTTACCCGGGAGTGGAATATCACACCTCTGGGTTGAGGTGCAATACTCCTGTAGCAGCCGAATCCTCAGGGTGCTACATACCCTTTGTCCGCTGCTGAGACCCGGTCCATGTCTGAATATATTGAGGAGAATCTGGCCCGGGGACTTATTCGGAAATCTACCTCCCCGTCGGAGCAGGCTTCTTGTTCGTCAAAAAGAAAGACGGCTCACTCCGTCTAGACATTAGAAACGTATCGTCACATTTAATGTCGGAGGTGTAGATCACTTTAAGAGAACTTCCGTCCCGTCCTGTAATGAGCCATGTGAGCTCCTTGTCTGATCAGGATAACAGAGGGGTGGAATGTATTTGTACACCGGACAGATTAGTTGTTGGCTTCTCGGGTTTGGGCTTTGGACGCTGTAGGCCTCGTCTTTACAATGTACTGCCTCCTCTCTGTTTACAGCCTGGGAAGACACATGATAAGTTCAGGTAATATGATCTGTAGGAAAAAAATGGGTGAAGCCGGACTGCGGGACTAAGTTTAGATCAAGTGTGTCAGTAACCTTTATCTCACCAAACAGGTCACAGTCGTTCACGTTCATTTCAGATCTCACATGTACAAATACACATGAATGAGCACGGTCATGCACTGTGGACTTGTGGACTGAGGCCACGGCCCCACTATCAGTATTCGGTCAGTATTTTTTCTCAGGAGTGGGAGCCAAAACCAGGAGTGGGTGATAAATGCAGAATTGGTGACTTGTTTCTATTAGACCGTTTCTCTGATTGTTCCTCACCTGGTTTTGGCTCCCACTCCTGAGAAAAAATACTGACCGAATACTGATAGATAGTGTGGCCAATCATCAGCGTCAGGCCACAGCCCCACTAACAAGTCCACCGGTGCTCATATAAAGCCTTTTCAAAAGGGCCGATACAAAGTGTACCAAGATGGTTGCTTATTCTCGGCAGCACGTCCTGTTTACATGGGCAGATGAGATGACTATAAACAATCCAATCAGGCGATGGAGGAGTCTTTTTCTAAATAATACATTGTTCCTGGTTAATAATATTTTTTAGGACTTGGACCTCCTAAAATTAGGACTTTAAAAATCCTAAATATTTTCACCGTGATAGTGATGCTCATAGTCAGTCTCCTCTCATATGCCACAGCAATTCCAACAGTAAAGCGTTGTCCCATACACAAGAGTACTTCAGCCGAGTGTCTCTGTGTTCTCTATAAGAGAACCGCAGTCCTACATCTTTGGTGATAAGTTATCTCCAGGGAAACAGAACGATCAATAGTTCAAAATCGGACATGTCGGACACTTTAGAGGTATTCTCATCTCCAAAATCCTATCCCAATATGTAGTAGGTGTAATAATATTAGCAAATACCTACAATTATAAATGTAGGATAGTTCTTCTGATTAGCTATGTCACTTACCCCATGTGCAGGACATTGCAGTAGCTTAGGTATTCATTGTTACGACCACTAAGCGTAACTATGTGTGGTCGTAACCATGGATGCCTAAGCTACTGCAATGCCTTGCACATGGGGTAAGCAACATTGCTAATCAGAAGGACTATACTACATTTCTAATTGGAGGTATTTGCTAATATTATTATTACACCTACTACATATTGGGATAGGATCTTGGAGATAGGAATACCCCTTTAACTTCCCCAACAATCAGTTGTCTGGGCCCCCATACACATTTGAGTTTCAGCTGAATCTGTCAATATCGGTGGGATAGGTCAACATTAGTCTAATATGTATGGTGGGCCTTCAGTTAGATATTTTGGTTCTAATACAGCTAAATATACCAGTAGAGTTTATACAATTGGCTCTGTGCTGCTTTATAATGGTCACCCCAGAGTTTGAAGCCCCCGTAGATCCCAGTATACCACACAATAGAACATTTGCTGCATTTTACAACAGTTTGGCTTTTGTAGATCCTTATTTCCATAAAGAACGGATGCAGCCAAATATCCCAGAATACTAAGAATTATTCAGGAATAGTTCCTTGAATAGTCAGGTATTTTCTTTTTTTCCTCGATGTCCTGGAAAGAGGTGAAGGCTCAGCAGGAGAAGCTCCGAGATGATCATTCCATCATAATGTGTCATTGTCGAGTCTTCAGATGTGGTCCTCTCCCCGCGTGGGGTTTTCCTTTTAGGAGGAAGCTTTAGATTTACCACATCAGTGTTCTGCATTGTTACTTATTTTTATGTTATGTGAATGTTTTATACACGAGAACATTGACCACTGAGCCTTTATTATAGAATTCTCGGTAAAGCTACTGAATATAGCCTAATGATAATATACAATCACATTTGTTGTACTTGCGGAATTTTATTCTAGTGGTTTCCTGCTTCCTGACTAATTGTGATTTAGATTAAATACTATCTGACCGCGGTCACTTGTGAGGTCCGAGTACTATCTACGTCTTATACGAGTGTTGATCATGTTAAGGAATATATCAGCTAGAAATGTCTGTAATTATTAAAACCAGACATTTATATTCTTTTTTATCAATAGGTTTTTAATTTCTGATTGTCAAGATTTTTCTAATTGTATTCTCTCTAAATGATCAGGCGGCAATATTACCTGAGCTGATAAGCCTTACAGTGGATATATGGACCACTTTAGACTGTGGATGTTCACTGGGTTCTAGGCATGCTCTCTGACCTGTGCAGAGGTCATTGTGCAGAGAGGGGGAAGAAGGTCAGCTGAGACCATCACCTTTTGTGAATGGTGGATCCTGTATTATCTATATGACAAGATGTTACCTTTTATTTTAATCCTGTCTGTGATGATAATAAGATGGCTGCTGAGAATCTCTACAGAACAGGCAGGGTAAGCCAATGCTGAGACTTAATATGCATTTACACTGAAAGATTATAAACGAGAGCTGCTGAGAAGTGGAGTGTAAATAGGCTATAGGGTAAAACGAGAAAAAGATGGATTTTGGTAAGACCTTACCTGTAAAATCCTTTTCAGCGAAGGAAGGAAGGGAGACACAGATCCATTACTAGTGGGGGTAGGCGGAGCCCCATAGGATAGTTCACCTCAGATTTAGAAAAAGTGACAACCGGCCCCTCCAGCTTAGGCTCCTCCTACTCCCATGTTCTCCAGTCCGTACACAAGCTAAGGAAGAGCAGACAACACCAGGGGAACAACACAACCCCTTCTGAAAATTCAGAAATGTGAGATAACAGGTTATGTATATAACAGCATGAAAACACACAGTCCCAGGCACTACTTACTGGACCTGACAACTGCGATGAGCTGGCAATGCTGGAACAGAGCCCTAGTGCGCCAACCCCAGACCAGATGACCGCCATCAGGAGGGAGTCGCGCCGCATCTAGAAAAAACATAATACACTTCTGCCATGGGAGGGTGCTGTGTCTCCCTTCCTTCCTTCGCTGAAAAGGATTTTACAGGTAAGGTCTTACCAAAATCCGTCTTTCAGCAGCAGAAGGGAAGGAAGGGAGACACAGATCCATTACTAGTGGGACGTCCCAAAGCAGTCCAAAACTCATGGGTGGGAAACAGTGGCAGAATCGCCAACACCCCAACAACTTAGGCAAGTGCGCAACAAGCGCCGAACAAAAAATAAAGAGATAACCTAAACCACCGCCGCTTGCAGGACCCTGCATCACAAGGCCGCATTGGCGGAAGCACTCACGTCCACTTTATAAAATTTAGTAAAAGTGTGAACGGAGCACCAGGTAGCCGCCCGGCAGAGCTGCGCTGCCGAAGCCCCCTGACGAAAAGCCCACGACGAACCAACAGCTCTCGTGGAATGAGCTTGAACCTTAACCGGACAAGGCTCGCCCTTGAGCCGGTACGCCTCCAGGATAGCCGAACATATCCACCGAGCTATAGTGTCCTTGGAAGCCCGCTGACCACGGCGACGACCAGCAGGAATCACAAACAGAGAATCCGATTTTCGAAACCCTTGCGTGATTGAAATATAGAACTTCAATGCCCGCACCAAATCCAATGAGTGCAAGGCCCGCTCCTTCGGACTCTTTGGTTTCGGACAGAGGGAAGGCAACAGGATGTCCTGATTGAGGTGGAAAACGCGACACCACTTTAGGTAAAAAATCTCCACGGGTACGAAGCGCCACACGATCCGAGTGGAATTCCAGAAAAGGGGGCGAGCAAGACAGTGCCGCCAACTCCGAAACCCTTCTTAAAGAGGTGACCGCCACCAGGAAGGCCACCTTCCAAGAAAGCAAGTAAAGCGTAGCTGAATCCATAGGCTTAAACGGCCCATGCTGAAGAGCCTCCAAAACTAAATTGAGCCGCCAAGGAGCCACAACCGCCCTCCGAGGCGGAAACTGACGTGAAACCCCGCGAAAAAATGAACGCACATCCCTGCGTGAGGCAATAGCCTTCCGAAAAAGCCCGGATAGTGCAGAGACCTGACCCCGCAAGGTACTAACTGCTAGACCCTTGACCAGACCACATTGCAGAAAGGCCAAGAAGTTGGGAATGGAAAAAACTCTCGGGTTCCTTGACGATCCAGAACACCATGAATAGAAGGCCTCCCAAGTTCTGTGATAAATCCTAGTCGTAGCTGGACCTCTGGCCGCCCGCAAGGTGGCAATGAACTCGGCCGAAAACCCACGACGGGTCAAGATTTCGGTCTCAAGAGCCACGCCGTCAAACGAAGTGACTTCAGGTCCGGATGACGAATGGGCCCTTGGGTTAACAGGTCCGGGCGAAGAGGCAGTGGAAACGGAGGCGCCGCCAAAAGAGACACCAGCGTTGAATACCACACCCTCCGCGGCCAATCCGGCGCCACCAAAATCGCCGATACTCGTTCGAGATTGATCCGCCTGATCACCAGAGGAAGTAAGGATACCGGCGGAAACACATAGATCAGCTCGAACTGGTCCCACGGGGCCACTAGAGCATCTACCGCCACAGCCTCCGGGTCCCTGTACCTGGACATGAATGTCGGAATCCTGGCGTTCAGCCTGGATGCCATCAAGTCCACTTGGGGAGTCCCCCAACGGGAGCACAGCAGAGCAAAAACCTCCGGATGAAGACTCCATTCTCCGGGATCTACTGAGGAAGTCCGCCGAGATATTCAGCACACCCGGGATGTGAAACGTGGAGATGACTGGAACCCTGGACTCGGCCCAAACCAGGATCCGAGAGACCTCCATCATGAGTCTGGAACTCCTCGTCCCGCCCTGATGGTTGATATATGCGACAGCTGTCGCATTGTCGGTCTGAATCCGGACCGGCAGACCGCTCAAAGGGACCGTCCAATGTCGGAGGCAGAGAAATATTGCTCTCAACTCCAGAATGTTGATTGGCAGAGACGACTCCTCTGACGACCAGACCCCCTGAACCCAGAGGTCGTTCCAAACCCCCCCCCCAGCCAGTCAGGCTGGCATCGGTGGTAATCACCGACCACCGTGGGAGAAGAAGGGATTTCCCCAGGGATTGAGCCTCCAGATGTAACCACCATCCAAGAGACTCTCGCACCCTGCGGGAGATGACGACACAGCGATCCAGCGAAGTCGGCGATCGGTCTCAATGGGTCAGAATAAGATCTTGGAGATCCCGGGAATGAAATTGTGCAAACGGCACCGCTTCCATTGCCGCCACCATCAGACCCAGAAGGCGCATGCACTTCCGAAGGGACATCGCCCTCACCAACCTCATAGCCTGGACGTGGTGACGAAGGTTCGCTTGTTTGTCCGGAGGGAGGGACACCACTGCCCGTACGGTGTCGAAATGTATCCCCAAGAACAGGATTGACAGCGACGGCTCCAATGACGACTTCTTCCAATTGACCAGCCACCCGAAGTCCTCCAGGTGCTGAAGGGAGAGATCGCGAGCTGTCACTGCCTCCTCCGCTGTGGGCGCCACAATTAACAGGTCGTCCAGGTAAGGGAGAATCGTAACTCCTTGCTTTCGAAGGAGCGCCATGAGCGGCGCCAGAACCTTTGTAAAAACCCTGGGAGCCGAGACCAACCCGAATGGTAGGGCCACAAATTGGTAATGGGCCTGCCCTACGGCGAAACGCAGGAAGCGCTGGTGAGCCCTGCCGACAGGGACATGCAAATAGGCGTCGCGGATGTCGATCGACAGCAAAAAATCGTACTGCGACAAGGCCACCACGACGGAGCGAAGAGACTCCATACGGAATTTCCGGATTCGGACATGAAGATTCAAATCCTTGAGGTCCAGAATGGGACGAAACTTGTCCTCCTTTTTTGGGGACCACAAAAAGGTTGGAGTAAAAACCCCCTTCCCCGGTCCTCCGGCGGAACCGGAACCACTACACTCTGCTGCAGAAGAGAGTCGACCTCCCGCAGCAGAGCGGCAGCCAGCTTGGGCACGGACGGGATGCGAGACTGACGAAACCTGTCCGGGGGTAGAGAGTGAAACTCTATGAAATAGCCCGCTGACACAACCCGCGTCAGCCAGGCGTCCGATACGTGGGACGCCCAAACCGACCCGAATTGTAGCAGCCGACCTCCCACCCAAGAGCCCTCGAGAGGGATCCTGGCGTCAGTCCGCCTTAGCGGGCTTTTTGTCAATCTCCCTTTTGTCCCGACGGAAATGCTGTTTCCAGGGAGTACGGGATTTCTGGGTGGACTTCTTACCGGAAGATGAGGGACGACCCGATCTCCAAGAGGGCTGATCGAATCGTCCCCTGGGTCGAAAGGACCGACGACCACTATCGACACTTGACCTGTCAGACGTAGAAGCTGCTGCTTTCCGCTGTGGCAAAGCCACATCCTTGGCCTTAGCAATCAGCTCCGTGAGGTCCGAACCAAAAAGCTGACTGCCCTTGTACACCAGAGTAAGCAAACCTTGTTTGGATACTGCGTCTCCAGTCCACTGTTTGAGCCACAGTGCTCTCCTAACTGTGACGGCCGAGGCTTGAGCCCTGGACAGAGCCGAAGTAGTATCCAGCACTGCGTCTCTGCTATATCGGGCTGCCTCTTCCAACAGCTGGAAGAGCCTTTCCACGTCAGACAGCGGAGTCCCATCTTTCCATGCCGACTGCAGCTGATCCAACCATCTCAGGGAAGCCTCACCAGTATAATGTTAGGTGTCAGGCATGTGCTGGGCATGAAATAGGGTCAGAATCATCTGTGGATTCTGTGGTCTCCCATTCTGGTCCAGCCAGGGCAGACACTGCTCAGCATCACCATCTGGCCCAACGCCTAACTAGTGCACTAGATGTACAGGCTGTCCCCACATGGCCCCCAAGGCTGCTCGGAATCCATGACCCGCGGCCTCGTAGATGGACTTCGCCGCTAACTCCGTCCTTCTGTCCAGCGGATCCTGTAGACTCGCCTTCCCTTTAACCGGAAGCAAAGAAGATTTGCTCAGCTGAGACAATGGCACGTCCACTTCAGGAGAGGGGACCCAATTAGCGATGATCTCTGTGGAGCAGGGATACAGGGCATCCAAAAACCGCATCCCTTGGAAGCGTTTATCCGGACACAGGCGTTCTTTCTCCACCGCCTCGTTAAGTTCATCGTGCGCCGGCAGTGTCGAACGAGCCCGACGCGACTCCTGACACTTCCCGCATGGCTCCAATAAGAGCATCCACGCGGCCTGAAAGCGAAGCCGAGCGACCCTGCCGATCCTATTCATCAGAATCGGAGATCTCACCCACAGAGCTTGTCGGTGAATCCGAAGCCTCTGATGCGCTGCGCGGAGGAGACAGCGCCACCACAGGCCTGTGGCGCTTCTTGCCCCGCGCCGGTAGGGACTTAGCTGATACCCAGTGACCCAGGAGGTCAGACAGACTGTCAATGGAGCGAGTGAGCGCTTTAACATCACTGAGGCCCCTGACGAGAGACGAACCTGACGCCGTCAACCCCGGCATATCAGATACGCGTGACCGATCCTGAAGCGGGCCGGGAGAGAGGTCCGCGCCGCCTGGACCCTGATCCGACATGCCCCCTACTCAGTAGCGAGCGTCGCGGAAAGAGCAGTAATAACGTAATAACCCCTTACAAGAGCACAGTAACCGGGGAAGTGAGATCCTGCTATCACAGCCTGTTCCCACAAAACAATTTACCAAGCACTGAAGGGTTAAAGCTTCTCCTTAGAGGGAGAAAAGCTACCCCAGCACTGCAGAAAAAAGGTTTTCTGATGATGGCCAGAAGGGGTTAATGCTGCTGAACACGCAATGCACCTTGCCTTAAAAGGACTAAGGTGTGCATGCAGCAGAGAAGACAGCAGCGCTCTGTGCTGTAGAGATGAGACAAACAGATGACTCACCAGCTTCCTGGAGCCTGTGTGTGAGAGCGGAGAGCAGGGGGGAGGGAGAGGACAGCGCTGAGCTCCGTGAGGCAATGGCCGTTTGCAGAGCCGAAGAGAAGGAAGGCAGGAGGGGGGCGGGGGCTGCCCAGCGCGCGCTTTCCAGGCGCTTCCTGTCTGCACAGACGATGGCAGGCAGCTGTTAAATAATTAATAGTGGATATTCATTTTATTCTCAAATTTTGAGTTTTATACACTGCACAAGGATTGCATCAGCCATCGTGTCTACTTGACATGCGCTATTTGTGTGTGTATTTTTGTAGAACAGGTGTGCCATACGACTGGCTATAAAAGCCCATGGTACAGAAAGGGGGGGGGGTCTCTTTCTCTTCCACCCCACAAGACACAAGAATCTTCATGCTGAGAAGTATCTGACATGTAGGCCTGGACATGTGCTGGATAAAGACATGATTTACCAGCCAGGATCTAAGGAAAGATGGGTGAATCTCAACCATTAAGCTAATTATGGACAAATGGACAATTACTTTATAACAAATTATTGTATGTACCTGCTGCAATCTGATTCTTTTTAATGGACAATCCAAGAATAAATAGATACATTTTTTTATAAGAATATCGTGATATTGATACTTTGAGAAGTCCTCAGTAGAAAAAATAATACAGAAAGAGTATTATTTTACAATGGTGAGCCAGCCAGTCCTGTTTTTTCGTTTTTTAAATTAAGTAAGTGAATTTCATCCGTGAACAAGGGGGGAAGTCCTGACGAGCTGAACAGCTGTTGTTCACGTGTCAGTAAATTCACTAATTTGTCACGAGAAGCAGAAAGAATCTACAGACTGAGGACTGACAGGAAGCAGAGGTACTAACAAGGAACAGAATCACACAGGAAAAGAATCAGACGAACTGAAGACAGGACGTGCTGATAAAGAGAAGCTAAGGAATCTTAAGGTAAGCAAAATTTGGATACAATTTCTTCTTTTGCTAAACAAAGTAATATTAATTTCAAAGCTAATGTAGGAAATGGCGTAGACGTTTTGTGGCTCAGTTTATACAAAGAATGTGAATTGCAGAATTTACAGTTAACTTCTAAATTGGTAAATAGAGAGAAACACAAATTGCGGAATATTCTACATCTTGTACAGGTATTTCATGATTTTGTACTTGAGATTTCTAAGCAGGAAAATAGTGTAGAAGAAGTGTCAGATGGTGACAATGATTCTGACTGTAATGTGGAAAATGAACAAAAAGTAAGACACGTGTCTGTAACTGAAGGTGACCTTGGGTCTGACCAAGAGACGGACATACAGAAACCTGACATGGGAGGAGACATGACTGACATACGAGAAACTGACATACTAGGTGATGTGGGAGGAGACGTGAGTGATGTAGGACGAACGGACGTACAAGAGCCACTAAAAATATCAGAGAATTCAGGAATTACCCAGGCTCAACTACAAATTAAAATGAGGAAAAATTTGCTAAAATTATACAAAATCATGCCAAAATATGATGTCGAAATCCATGCCTGTAGAAATTTAGAGACATTTGAGAGCTTCTCTGATAAGTTTGATTTATCCAATGAGGAGAGGAATCAATTATTTAAAATATGGATTCCTGTGACATTGTCCAGACGTTTACATTTAATGCCCTGTGAAAATGACTCTCCTAATGGATGGCAAAATGATTCGGACAGATTAAGACATTTGATTTATTGTGTCACAAAGGATTTTCCCAACATAGAAGATCTGCAGAAACTAAGGATTGGTAGGAAGGAATGTACATATACATTCATGTCCATATTTGAACGGTTGTACAAAGCTCTCATCAAAAATGGAAAAGTACAACATATGATAACAACTTTTGTACAAAAATTCAAATTCCTAGATCCAGTTTCCCAAATTATGGCATCACAAAAAAAATCATTATTTGAATGTGCTCAGTTGCTGGATTTTGTTAGAAAACATGAAAATCGTGAAAAGAAAATAAATCAAGTTAAATTTATAAAACCAGAAAAGGTAAATTCTTACCAAAAGCCAATATCAAACTCTCCTAGACTGAGTCATCCCCAAAGTGAACTCTATCGAATACGCAGGAGATTTCATATCTGTTATAAGCCATATCAGCCAGTGCAAAGGTCCATCTCTTCACAGAAAGAGTTAAAAATGCAAAGCTATGACTTTTCCCTAAGAAAGGAAATGGCCGAAATAGACGGACAGAGTCAGGTGAGACGACCAGCTCACAGTGATATCATGGAATGTGGACAGAAGAACAGGCAGTTCTCTGAGGTTTTGAAGGATAGAAAAATGTCTTTCCTAAATAGGGCATTCCTGGAGATATTTGAGAGAGACAGAAGATTTGGTTTAGGGAGTGGCTAAGAAAAAACTGTAATTATAATGTAGCATAGAAGTGTTACAATGTCTTAATATTTATTTATAATCTTATACAGTAAAATTGTAGTTACATAGTTTCTAATAGTTCATATATATATATATACACTTGTCTAAGTAGAGATTGTGTATAATTGTATATATATATATTTATAAAAAAATATATATATATATATATTAATTAATAAATTAGAACTTCATATATAAATTTAAGTAACAATATTTTGAATTACATTAGAACCAACCAATATATGTATAAGATATTTAAATAATTCTGTTTCTGTATAAATTTGATATTTAATTTTATTTTCTTATATTTCCTTAGAGGTTTCATTCCAAAGCAGGATTTGATCAAACAACTCTAAAATGGATTTATTTCTTTATTCACACAGGAAGTGGAAAAATTGCATGATTTATGTGTATAACATTTTAAAATAATAACTAGTTAATTATTATGTGTAACATTAATTAATTAATATTTTCTGTGCATGAAGTGTTCGTTATAACAAGTATCTTTACAGCATGACGTGTGACAGCTGCGGCCTTTGAACTTTGAGCTAATAGTGTAGATCCCATTCATTCTATTTTCAGCTGATGTAACTTAAGACCGGGCAGCCAGTGAAAAAAGAATCTAAGTCAAGAGTTTTTTCAAGTGTCTGAAATTCCAGTGACTTACTCTCATATTATATAATATGTACTTGGGGAATATTCAAAGAAATATAAAGATATTCAATTTAACTAATAGTTTACAATGCGCATTGAAAAATTGGGATACAACAATTTTGGGTTAAATATATATATATATATATATATATATAAAACTTCATATGTGGAATGTTTGAGTTGAACAGATCTGTGAATGTGACAGATGAGTAAATCAGCAGCTGCTAAGTGTGATTGATGTGACAGAGGCCTCGTACGTTTGTATGTTTGAAAAAAAATGTTTCTTTATGTGAAGGTACAAAAATATATTTAATTCTGAGAAAAATTATAATACATAATTAGGTATTATCTACATATATATATACTTCTATATTTCTTTAATAATTATTATTTCTTGATTTAACTAATAGTGGATAAGGGCAACCACACATCAAAATGGTTTACAAAGCAAATTTATATTTAGAATAATTTTCCACATGATAATATTCTTGAATAACTATGATATTATTTTTAATGGTTACCTAAATAGGTGCACACCTCTCTTTAGACAAATCTATGCTACTCATCGATATGAAATTTATGCAAAATATTTCTAGAAGAATAATTATTTTTAATTTGGTTCTGATATATAAATTATTTTATAAAATAATATTTTTTGGTATTAAGGGGGAAAATGTGTTTTTGATCCTGATTACATAATCACTTTTGATCAATACTTATTTTCCACACATTTTAATAAAGAAGAAACAATAATAAGGTACAATGATATAATTAAGAAGGGTGTTACATGCAAAGTTGCATAGTTTAATAATTTTTTGGTGATACAAGGTTATGACAAATATGAAATCATCCAGATAATGGAGATATAAGGGTATTTTTTATGGAGAATAAAATTACTCTGCATTTGTCATTAAAATTTAAAGGCCTTATTTTTATTTTTATTTTTATTCTTATTTTTATTTTTAATTTTATTTTTCATTTTTAAAATTTTATTCTTACTTATTTTCTTATTTTTCCATTTTTCATTCTCAATTTTTGATTTTAATTCAGTTCAATATTTCAATTGAGAAAACACATTAATATTTAATGGGGTAATGTCAAGTACAAGAATATTGCTTCATTAAATATAATGATGATATGAATTAATATAAGAAAAATGTTTCAATTTTTTGAGTAAACACAACAATTCATTCATTCATTCATTCATACATTCATATATTTATTCATTTTGGTTCAGGAGTATACATTCTTTGATATTATTGGTTTAATAAAGATATAAACACTTGTTGTTTCAAAACACACTGACACCTATGGGTTGGAAAAGGTAATTACACCTATGACATAAAAATATTTTATCACATGGAGAACTTGATTGAATTACTATCTATTATTGTTTATTATTCCAAACATAATTTATTTAAATATTTTGATAATAATTAGATGGATATTATTGATTACTATGGTACGCTGTGATATTATAGGTTAGGAAAGTTGCCAGATTTGGTATCAGATTAGGGAATGAAGACTTCAATCAAGACATCGCAATTATGAATTCTATCTTAATAAAGACTTTTCATATTTATAAATCAAAGAGACTCTCAAAAGTTATAAGAAGAAACAACCGATATCCGGAAGTCTCAGAAGCTAACAGGTGTGAATGCTGAGTGATCATAGACTGTGTCCATTACATACAATACAATCCACACCACTGATCACCGGGACGGCAGAGGACGATGATCCTATATGAACTGGGTTGTGCTCAAGTTTCATCACGTTCCAGTGGTTTCTTATCACCTGCAACGCTTCAATGAAAGCTGGTGAGCAGGTAATACCTGGCATATATGTCCTGTATATAAAGGACTGAGTACTGGTTATGGTTCTATATAAAGCTGGGAAGTGTCAAGTTAACCCTTGCTTTACTGACCAAAGACGTCACATCTGTTCCAAAAGTGACACGAGACCAGTGCGGACGACACGGGGAAGATTCCAGAACTATCCAACGTAAGTCCAGGTGACACTGCACAGATATTAAAGCTACATTTCATCCATGTACTTTGTTTTCTTATAAATTGACACACATGATCTTTCTAATAAAGAGAACAGTTTATGGACTGAACAATAATGAATACAATTATGGACTGTACAATATCTACACGCTGTCATTTATTTCAAAGGAGTTTATAAAAGAACCAAGAAGAAGATGAGACAACGACCCGATGACATCAGATGATGACGATGGGACCCGCGATTGCTTCAATTTAGATATAGGGAAGTATAATTATACATATTAAATGAATATTAGTCACGGCTTACCATAACATGAATTCACATCATTATATAACAACAATCTGATACTATTATTGATATTATTATTATTATTATTATTATTATTATTATGGAAATGTAATGATATTGCCAAGGAAGAAGGAAAGGAAAAAATGATTGATGAATGTATCTTCTTTTGAGAATTTTCAGTTTAAATCCTTTTATTCTCAAAAAAGGGGGAAATGTTAAATGGTTAATTATGGAAATTCATTTGGAATGTTAATTAATAATCGATAATCATTTTTCTTAAATCTGAGTTCTATGCCTCAGCCATCGTGTCTAGTTGACATGCGCTATTTGTGTGTGTATTTTTAGTTCACTACCATATGTAGAACAGGTGTGCCATACGACCGGCTATAAAAGCCCATGGTACAGAAAGGGGGACTCTTGCTCTGCCCACCCCACAAGACACAGAAGAAGAATCTTCATGCTGAGACATATCTGACATGTAGGCCTGGACACGTGCTGGACAAAGACATGATTTACCAGCCAGGATCCAAGGAAAGATGGGTGAATCTTAACAATTAAGCTAATTATGGACAAATGGACAATTACTTTATAACTAATTATTGTATGTACCTGCTGCAATCTGATTCTTTTTAATGGACACTCCAAGAATAAATAGATACATTTTTTTATAAGAATATCGTGATATTGATATTTTGCGAAGTCCTCAGTAGGAAAAAATAATACAAGAAGAGTATTATTTTACAGTGTCACAATAGGCTCTGAGCCTTTATATACCTGCGCACGGCAGCAGCCACCTTCAGTCTGCTGCTGGACAGCCAACACCAGCAGCAAGCCGAAAAGTGCAGGCATGTAAGGGATCTAGAGGTTGACAACATGTCTTTTTAACGGGAGTCCAGGTGCCAATCTCCACAAATGGACTTTTCAGGATCCGAGGGTGGCACCGTAGGCCGCAACCAATTGCCGCAGCTTCTTTAATTTCATGCCTACAGACTATAAAAAATAACCCAAAAAAGTTTGGTTGATTGGTCTGTGGCGTTCTTTTAAAGTGTTGCTTATGGCGGTCTCTGTGAGCTTCTCAATGCTGTTCAGCAAGCCAGGTATCCTGCCTGCAGTAGATGGAATGTGGAAATGGAACACTGCTGCGCGTGTCACAATAGGCTCTGAGCCTTTATATACCTGCGCACGGCAGCAGCCACCATCAGTTTGCTGATGGACAGCCAGCAGCAGCAGCAGCAAGCCGAAAAGTGCAGGCATGTAAGGGATCTAGGGGTTGACAACATGTCTTTTTAACGGGAGTCCAGGTGCCCATCTCCACAAATGGACTTTTCAGGATCCGAGGGTGGCACCGTAGGCCGCAACCAATTGCCGCAACTTCTTTAATTTCATGCCTGCAGACTATAAAAAATAACCCAAAAAAGTTTGGTTGATTGGTCTGTGGCGTTCTTTTAAAGTGTTGCTTATGGCGGTCTCTCTGAGCTTCTCAATGCTGTTCAGCCAGCCAGGTATCCTGCCTGCAGTAGATGGAATGTGGCAATGGAACACTGGCTGCGCGTGTCATAATAGGCTCTGAGCCTTTATATACCAGCAGACGGCAGCAGCCACCTTCAGTCTGCTGCTGGACAGCCAGCAGCAGCAGGAAAGGTAAGTAATCAGCAACACTCCTGCTAAGGGTAGACAGCTGCTCGTCCCCCCCTTAATTGGTTCTCCTCCCTTCCACCGGTGTTGAGGCGGGTGGGAACAGCAGGGGGTGAGGGTGCTGTGCTAAAATAGTTGGAGTCATGCAGATCTAAAACGCGTGGATTGCTGCAGCAGCAAGCCGAAAAGTGCAGGCATGTAAGGGATCTAGAGGTTGACAACATATCTTCTTAACGGGAGTCCAGGTGCCCATCTCCACAAATGGACTTTTCAGGATCCGAGGGTGGCACCGTAGGCCGCAACCAATTGCCACAACTTCTTTAATTTCATGCCTGCAGACTATAAAAAATAACCCAAAAAAGTTTAGTTGATTGGTCTGTGGCGTTCTTTTAAAGTGTTGCTTATAGCGGTCTCTGTGAGCTTCTCAATGCTGTTCAGCCAGCCAGGTATCCTGCCTGCAGTAGATGGAATGTGGCAATGGAACACTGCTGCACGTGTCACAATAGGCTCTGAGCCTTTATATACCTGCGCACGGCAGCAGCCACCTTCACTCTGCTGCTGGACAGCCAGCAGCAGCAAGCCAAAAAGTGCAGGCATGTAAGGGATCTAGAGGTTGACAACATGTCTTCTTAACGGGAGTTCAGGTGCCCATCTCCACAAATGGACTTTTCAGGATCCGAGGGTGGCACCGTAGGCCGCAACCAATTGCCGCAAATTCTTTAATTTCATGCCTGCAGACTATAAAAAATAACCCAAAAAAGTTTGGTTGATTGGTCTGTGGTGTTCTTTTAAAGTGTTGCTTATAGCGGTCTCTGTGAGCTTCTCAATGCTGTTCAGCCAGCCAGGTATCCTGCCTGCAGTAGATGGAATGTGGCAATGGAACACCGCTGCGCGTGTCACAATAGGCTCTGAGCCTTTATATACCTGCGCACGGCAGCAGCCACCATCAGTTTGCTGATGGACAGCCAGCAGCAGCAGCAGCAAGCCGAAAAGTGCAGGCATGTAAGGGATCTAGAGGTTGACAACATGTCTTTTTAACGGGAGTCCAGGTGCCCATCTCCACAAATGGACTTTTCTGGATCTGAGGGTGGCACCGTAGGCCGCAACCAATTGCCGCAACTTCTTTAATTTCATGCCTGCAGACTATAAAAAATAACCCAAAAAAGTTTGGTTGATTGGTCTGTGGCGTTCTTTTAAAGTGTTGCTTATGGCGGTCTCTGTGAGCTTCTCAATGCTGTTCAGCCAGCCAGGTATCCTGCCTGCAGTAGATGGAATGTGGCAATGGAACACTCGCTGCGCGTGTCACAATAGGCTCTGAGCCTTTATATACCTGTGCACGGCAGCAGCCACCTTCAGTCTGCTGCTGGACAGCCAGCAGCAGCAGGAAAGGTAAGTAATCAGCAACACTCCTGCTAAGGGTAGACAGCTGCTCGTCCCCCCCTTAATTGGTTCTCCTCCCTTCCACCGGTGTTGAGGCGGGTGGGAACAGCAGGGGGTGAGGGTGCTGTGCTAAAATAGTTGGAGTCATGCAGATCTAAAACGCGTGGATTGCTGCAGCAGCAAGCCGAAAAGTGCAGGCATGTAAGGGATCTAGAGGTTGACAACATGTCTTTTTAACGGGAGTCCAGGTGCCCATCTCCACAAATGGACATTTCAGGATCCGAGGGTGGCACCGTAGGCCGCAACCAATTGCCGCAACTTCTTTAATTTCATGCCTGCAGACTATAAAAAATAACCCAAAAAAGTTTGGTTGATTGGTCTGTGGTGTTCTTTTAAAGTGTTGCTTTTAGCGGTCTCTGTGAGCTTCTCAATGCTGTTCAGCAAGCCAGGTATCCTGCCTGCAGTAGATGGAATGTGGCAATGGAACACTGCTGCGCGTGTCACAATAGGCTCTGAGCCTTTATATACCTGCGCACGGCAGCAGCCACCATCAGTTTGATGATGGACAGCCAGCAGCAGCAAGCCGAAAAGTGGAGGCATGTAAGGGATCTAGAGGCTGACAACATGTCTTTTTAACGGGAGTCCAGGTGCCCATCTCCACAAATGGACTTTTCTGGATCCGAGGGTGGCACCGTAGGCCGCAACCAATTGCCGCAACTTCTTTAATTTCATGCCTGCAGACTATAAAAAATAACCCAAAAAAGGTTGGTTGATTGGTCTGTGGCGTTCATTTAAAGTGTTGCTTATAGCGGTCTCTGTGAGCTTCTCAATGCTGTTCAGCTAGCCAGGTATCCTGCCTGCAGTAGATGGAATGTGGCAATGGAACACTGCTGCGCGTGTCACAATAGGCTCTGAGCCTTTATATACCTGCGCACGGCAGCAGTAACCTTCAGTCTGCTGCTGGACAGCCAGCAGCAGCAGCAAGCCGAAAAGTGCAGGCATGTAAAGGATCTAGAGGTTGACAACATGTCTTCTTAACGGGAGTCCAGGTGCCCATCTCCACAAATGGACTTTTCAGGATCCGAGGGTGGCACCGTAGGCCGCAACCAATTGCCGCAACTTCTTTAATTTCTTGCCTGCAGACTATAAAAAATAACCCAAAAAAGTTTAGTTGATTGGTCTGTGGCGTTCTTTTAAAGTGTTACTTATAGCGGTCTCTGTGAGCTTCTCAATGCTGTTCAGCCAGCCAGGTATCCTGCCTGCAGTTGATGGAATGTGGCAATGGAACACTGCTGCGCGTGTCACAATAGGCTCTGAGCCTTTATATACCTGCGCACGGCAGCAGCCACCTTCAGTCTGCTGCAGAACAGCCAGCAGCAGTAAGCCGAAAAGTGCAGGCATGTAAGGGATCTAGAGGTTGACAACATGTCTTCTTAACGGGAGTCCAGGTGCCCATCTCCACAAATGGACTTTTCAGGATCCGAGGGTGGCACCGTAGGCCGCAACCAATTGCCGCAACTTCTTTAATTTCATGCCTGCAGACTATAAAATATAACCCAAAAAAGTTTGGTTGATTGGTCTGTGGCGTTCTTTTAAAGTGTTGCTTATAGCGGTCTCTGTGAGCTTCTCAATGCTGCTCAGCCAGCCAGGTATCCTGCCTGCAGTAGATGGAATGTGGCAATGGAACACTGCTGCGCGTGTCACAATAGGCTCTGAGCCTTTATATACCTGCGCACGGCAGCAGCCACCTTCAGTTTGCTGATGGACAGCCAGCAGCAGCAAGCCGAAAAGTGCAGGCATTTAAGGGATCAAGAGGTTGACAACATGTCTTCTTAACGGGAGTCCAGGTGCCTATCTCCACAAATGGACTTTTCAGGATCCGAGGGTGGCACCGTAGGCTGCAACCAATTGCCGCAACTTCTTTAATTTCATGCCTGCAGACTATAAAAAATAACCCAAAAAAGTTTGGTTGATTGGTCTGCGGCTTTCTTTTAAAGTGTTGCTTATAGCGGTCTCTGTGAGCTTCTCAATGCTGTTCAGCCAGCCAGGTATCCTGCCTGCAGTAGATGGAAAGTGGCAATGGAACACTGCTGCGCGTGTCACAATAGGCTCTGAGCCTTTATATACCTGCGCACGGCTGCAGCCACCTTCAGTCTGCTGCTAGACAGCCTCCGCAGCAGCAAGCCGAAAAGTGCAGGCATGTAAGAGATCTAGAGGTTGACAACATGTCTTCTTGACGGGAGTCCAGGTGCCCATCTCCACAAATGGACTTTTCAGGATCCGAGGGTGGCAAAGTAGGTCGCAACCAATTCCCGCAACCTCTTTAATTTCATGCCTGCAGACTATAAAAAATAACCCAAAAAAGTTTGGTTGATTGGTCTGTGGCGTTCTTTTAAAGTGTTGCTTATAGCGGTCTCTGTGAGCTTCTCAATGCTGTTCAGCCAGCCAGGTATCCTGCCTGCAGTAGATGGAATGTGGCAATGGAACACTGCTGCGCGTGTCACAATAGGCTCTGAGCCTTTATATACCTGCGCACGGCAGCAGCCACCTTCAGTCTGCTGCTGGACAGCCAGCTGCAGCAGCAAGCCAAAAAGTGAAGGCATGTAAGGGATCTAGAGGTTGACAACATGTCTTCTTAACGGGAGTCCAGGTGCCCATCTCCACAAATGGACTTTTCAGGATCCGAGGGTGGCACCGTAGGCCGCAACCAATTGCCACAACTTCTTTAATTTCATGCCTGCAGACTATAAAAAATAACCCAAAAAAGTTTAGTTGATTGGTCTGTGGCGTTCTTTTAAAGTGTTGCTTATAGCGGTCTCTGTGAGCTTCTCAATGCTGTTCAGCCAGCCAGGTATCCTGCCTGCAGTAGATGGAATGTGGCAATGGAACACTGCTGCACGTGTCACAATAGGCTCTGAGCCTTTATATACCTGCGCACGGCAGCAGCCACCTTCAGTCTGCTGCTGGACAGCCAGCAGCAGCAAGCCAAAAAGTGCAGGCATGTAAGGGATCTAGAGGTTGACAACATGTCTTCTTAACGGGAGTTCAGGTGCCCATCTCCACAAATGGACTTTTCAGGATCCGAGGGTGGCACCGTAGGCCGCAACCAATTGCCGCAAATTCTTTAATTTCATGCCTGCAGACTATAAAAAATAACCCAAAAAAGTTTGGTTGATTGGTCTTTGGTGTTCTTTTAAAGTGTTGCTTATAGCGGTCTCTGTGAGCTTCTCAATGCTGTTCAGCCAGCCAGGTATCCTGCCTGCAGTAGATGGAATGTGGCAATGGAACACTGCTGCGCGTGTCACAATAGGCTCTGAGCCTTTATATACCTGCGCACGGCAGCAGCCACCTTCAATCTGCTGCTGGACAGCCAGCAGCAGCAGCAGCAAGCCGAAAAGTGCAGGCATGTAAGGGATCTAGAGGTTGACAACATGTCTTTTTAACGGGAGTCCAGGTGCCCATCTCCACAAATGGACTTTTCTGGATCTGAGGGTGGCACCGTAGGCCGCAACCAATTGCCGCAACTTCTTTAATTTCATGCCTGCAGACTATAAAAAATAACCCAAAAAAGTTTGGTTGATTGGTCTGTGGCGTTCTTTTAAAGTGTTGCTTATGGCGGTCTCTGTGAGCTTCTCAATGCTGTTCAGCCAGCCAGGTATCCTGCCTGCAGTAGATGGAATGTGGCAATGGAACACTCGCTGCGCGTGTCATAATAGGCTCTGAGCCTTTATATACCTGCGCACGGCAGCATCCACCTTCAGTCTGCTGCTGGACAGCCAGCAGCAGCAGGAAAGGTAAGTAATCAGCAACACTCCTGCTAAGGGTAGACAGCTGCTCGTCCCCCCCTTAATTGGTTCTCCTCCCTTCCACCGGTGTTGAGGCGGGTGGGAACAGCAGGGGGTGAGGGTGCTGTGCTAAAATAGTTGGAGTCATGCAGATCTAAAACGCGTGGATTGCTGCAGCAGCAAGCCGAAAAGTGCAGGCATGTAAGGGATCTAGAGGTTGACAACATGTCTTCTTAACGGGAGTCCAGGTGCCCATCTCCACAAATGGACTTTTCAGGATCCGAGGGTGGCACCGTAGGCCGCAACCAATTGCCGCAACTTCTTTAATTTCATGCCTGCAGACTATAAAAAATAACCCAAAAAAGTTTGGTTGATTGGTCTGTGGTGTTCTTTTAAAGTGTTGCTTTTAGCGGTCTCTGTGAGCTTCTCAATGCTGTTCAGCAAGCCAGGTATCCTGCCTGCAGTAGATGGAATGTGGCAATGGAACACTGCTGCGCGTGTCACAATAGGCTCTGAGCCTTTATATACCTGCGCACGGCAGCAGCCACCATCAGTTTGATGATGGACAGCCAGCAGCAGCAAGCCGAAAAGTGGAGGCATGTAAGGGATCTAGAGGCTGACAACATGTCTTTTTAACGGGAGTCCAGGTGCCCATCTCCACAAATGGACTTTTCTGGATCCGAGGGTGGCACCGTAGGCCGCAACCAATTGCCGCAACTTCTTTAATTTCATGCCTGCAGACTATAAAAAATAACCCAAAATGGTTGGTTGATTGGTCTGTGGCGTTCATTTAAAGTGTTGCTTATAGCGGTCTCTGTGAGCTTCTCAATGCTGTTCAGCCAGCCAGGTATCCTGCCTGCAGTAGATGGAATGTGGCAATGGAACACTGCTGCGCGTGTCACAATAGGCTCTGAGCCTTTATATACCTGCGCACGGCAGCAGCCACCTTCAGTCTGCTGCTGGACAGCCAGCAGCAGCAGCAAGCCGAAAAGTGCAGGCATGTAAAGGATCTAGAGGTTGACAACATGTCTTCTTAACGGGAGTCCAGGTGCCCATCTCCACAAATGGACTTTTCAGGATCCGAGGGTGGCACCGTAGGCCGCAACCAATTGCCGCAACTTCTTTAATTTCATGCCTGCAGACTATAAAAAATAACCCAAAAAAGTTTAGTTGATTGGTCTGTGGCGTTCTTTTAAAGTGTTACTTATAGCGGTCTCTGTGAGCTTCTCAATGCTGTTCAGCCAGCCAGGTATCCTGCCTGCAGTAGATGGAATGTGGCAATGGAACACTGCTGCGTGTGTCACAATAGGCTCTGAGCCTTTATATACCTGCGCACGGCAGCAGCCACCTTCAGTCTGCTGCAGAACAGCCAGCAGCAGTAAGCCGAAAAGTGCAGGCATGTAAGGGATCTAGAGGTTGACAACATGTCTTCTTAACGGGAGTCCAGGTGCCCATCTCCACAAATGGACTTTTTAGGATCCGAGGGTGGCACCGTAGGCCGCAACCAATTGCCGCAACTTCTTTAATTTCATGCCTGCAGACTATAAAATATAACCCAAAAAAGTTTGGTTGATTGGTCTGTGGCGTTCTTTTAAAGTGTTGCTTATAGCGGTCTCTGTGAGCTTCTCAATGCTGCTCAGCCAGCCAGGTATCCTGCCTGCAGTAGATGGAATGTGGCAATGGAACACTGCTGCGCGTGTCACAATAGGCTCTGAGCCTTTATATACCTGCGCACGGCAGCAGCCACCTTCAGTTTGCTGATGGACAGCCAGCAGCAGCAAGCCGAAAAGTGCAGGCATTTAAGGGATCAAGAGGTTGACAACATGTCTTCTTAACTGGAGTCCAGGTGCCTATCTCCACAAATGGACTTTTCAGGATCCGAGGGTGGCACCGTAGGCCGCAACCAATTGCCGCAACTTCTTTAATTTCATGCCTGCAGACTATAAAAAATAACCCAAAAAAGTTTGGTTGATTGGTCTGCGGCTTTCTTTTAAAGTGTTGCTTATAGCGGTCTCTGTGAGCTTCTCAATGCTGTTCAGCAAGCCAGGTATCCTGCCTGCAGTAGATGAAATGTGGCAATGGAACACTGCTGCGCGTGTCACAATAGGCTCTGAGCCTTTATATACCTGCGCACGGCAGCAGCCACCATCAGTTTGCCGATGGACAGCCAGCAGCAGCAGCAGCAAGCCGAAAAGTGCAGGCATGTAAGGGATCTAGGGGTTGACAACATGTCTTTTTAACGGGAGTGGTGCCCATCTCCACAAATGGACTTTTCAGGATCCGAGGGTGGCACTGTAGGCCGCAACCAATTGCCGCAGCTTCTTTAATTTCATGCCTGCAGACTATAAAAAATAACCCAAAAAAGTTTGGTTGATTGGTCTGTGGCGTTCCTTTAAAGTGTTGCTTATAGCGGTCTCTGTGAGCTTCTCAATGCTGTTCAGCCAGCCAGGTATCCTGCCTGCAGTAGATGGAATGTGGCAATGGAACACTGCTGCGCGTGTCACAATAGGCTCTGAGCCTTTATATACCTGCGCACGGCAGCAGCCACCTTCAGTCTGCTGCTGGACAGCCAGCTGCAGCAGCAAGCCGAAAAGTGAAGGCATGTAAGGGATCTAGAGGTTGACAACATGTCTTCTTAACGGGAGTCCAGGTGCCCATCTCCACAAATGGACTTTTCAGGATCCGAGGGTGGCACCGTAGGCCGCAACCAATTGCCACAACTTCTTTAATTTCATGCCTGCAGACTATAAAAAATAACCCAAAAAAGTTTAGTTGATTGGTCTGTGGCGTTCTTTTAAAGTGTTGCTTATAGCGGTCTCTGTGAGCTTCTCAATGCTGTTCAGCCAGCCAGGTATCCTGCCTGCAGTAGATGGAATGTGGCAATGGAACACTGCTGCGCGTGTCACAATAGGCTCTGAGCCTTTATATACCTGCGCACGGCAGCAGCCACCATCAGTTTGCTGATGGACAGCCAGCAGCAGCAGCAGCAAGCCGAAAAGTGCAGGCATGTAAGGGATCTAGAGGTTGACAACATGTCTTTTTAACGGGAGTCCAGGTGCCCATCTCCACAAATGGACTTTTCTGGATCTGAGGGTGGCACCGTAGGCCGCAACCAATTGCCGCAACTTCTTTAATTTCATGCCTGCAGACTATAAAAAATAACCCAAAAAAGTTTGGTTGATTGGTCTGTGGCGTTCTTTTAAAGTGTTGCTTATGGCGGTCTCTGTGAGCTTCTCAATGCTGTTCAGCCAGCCAGGTATCCTGCCTGCAGTAGATGAAATGTGGCAATGGAACACTCGCTGCGCGTGTCATAATAGGCTCTGAGCCGTTATATACCAGCGCACGGCAGCAGCCACCTTCAGTCTGCTGCTGGACAGCCAGCAGCAGCAGGAAAGGTAAGTAATCAGCAACACTCCTGCTAAGGGTAGACAGCTGCTCGTCCCCCCCTTAATTGGTTCTCCTCCCTTCCACCGGTGTTGAGGCGGGTGGGAACAGCAGGGGGTGAGGGTGCTGTGCTAAAATAGTTGGAGTCATGCAGATCTAAAACGCGTGGATTGCTGCAGCAGCAAGCCGAAAAGTGCAGGCATGTAAGGGATCTAGAGGTTGACAACATGTCTTCTTAACGGGAGTCCAGGTGCCCATCTCCACAAATGGACATTTCAGGATCCGAGGGTGGCACCGTAGGCCGCAACCAATTGCCGCAACTTCTTTAATTTCATGCCTGCAGACTATAAAAAATAACCCAAAAAAGTTTGCTTGATTGGTCTGTGGTGTTCTTTTAAAGTGTTGCTTTTAGCGGTCTCTGTGAGCTTCTCAATGCTGTTCAGCAAGCCAGGTATCCTGCCTGCAGTAGATGGAATGTGGCAATGGAACACTGCTGCGCGTGTCACAATAGGCTCTGAGCCTTTATATACCTGTGCACGGCAGCAGCCACCATCAGTTTGATGATGGACAGCCAGCAGCAGCAAGCCGAAAAGTGGAGGCATGTAAGGGATCTAGAGGCTAACATGTCTTTTTAACGGGAGTCCAGGTGCCCATCTCCACAAATGGACTTTTCTGGATCCGAGGGTGGCACCGTAGGCCGCAACCAATTGCCGCAACTTCTTTAATTTCATGCCTGCAGACTATAAAAAATAACCCAAAAAAGGTTGGTTGATTGGTCTGTGGCGTTCATTTAAAGTGTTGCTTATAGCGGTCTCTGTGAGCTTCTCAATGCTGTTCAGCTAGCCAGGTATCCTGCCTGCAGTAGATGGAATGTGGCAATGGAACACTGCTGCGCGTGTCACAATAGGCTCTGAGCCTTTATATACCTGCGCACGGCAGCAGCCACCTTCAGTCTGCTGCTGGACAGCCAGCAGCAGCAGCAAGCCGAAAAGTGCAGGCATGTAAAGGATCTAGAGGTTGACAACATGTCTTCTTAATGGGAGTCCAGGTGCCCATCTCCACAAATGGACTTTTCAGGATCCGAGGGTGGCACCGTAGGCCGCAACCAATTGCCGCAACTTCTTTAATTTCATGCCTGCAGACTATAAAAAATAACCCAAAAAAGTTTAGTTGATTGGTCTGTGGCGTTCTTTTAAAGTGTTACTTATAGCGATCTCTGTGAGCTTCTCAATGTTGTTCAGCCAGCCAGGTATCCTGCCTGCAGTAGATGGAATGTGGCAATGGAACACTGCTGCGCGTGTCACAATAGGCTCTGAGCCTTTATATACTTGCGCACGGCAGCAGCCACCTTCAGTCTGCTGCAGAACAGCCAGCAGCAGTAAGCCGAAAAGTGCAGGCATGTAAGGGATCTAGAGGTTGACAACATGTCTTCTTAACGGGAGTCCAGGTGCCCATCTCCACAAATGGACTTTTCAGGATCCGAGGGTGGCACCGTAGGCCGCAACCAATTGCCGCAACTTCTTTAATTTCATGCCTGCAGACTATAAAATATAACCCAAAAAAGTTTGGTTGATTGGTCTGTGGCGTTCTTTTAAAGTGTTGCTTATAGCGGTCTCTGTGAGCTTCTCAATGCTGCTCAGCCAGCCAGGTATCCTGCCTGCAGTAGATGGAATGTGGCAATGGAACACTGCTGCGCGTGTCACACTAGGCTCTGAGCCTTTATATACCTGCGCACAGCAGCAGCCACCTTCAGTTTGCTGATGGACAGCCAGCAGCAGCAAGCCGAAAAGTGCAGGCATGTAAGGGATCTAGAGGTTGACAACATGTCTTCTTGACGGGAGTCCAGGTGCCCATCTCCACAAATGGACTTTTCAGGATCCGAGGGTGGCAAAGTAGGTCGCAACCAATTCCCGCAACCTCTTTAATTTCATGCCTGCAGACTATAAAAAATAACCCAAAAAAGTTTGGTTGATTGGTCTGTGGCGTTCTTTTAAAGTGTTGCTTATAGCGGTCTCTGTGAGCTTCTCAATGCTGTTCAGCCAGCCAGGTATCCTGCCTGCAGTAGATGGAATGTGGCAATGGAACACTGCTGCCCGTGTCACAATAGGCTTTGAGCCATTATATACCTGCGCAGGGCAGCAGCCACCTTCAGTCTGCTGCTGGACAGCCAGCAGCAGCAGCTGCAAGCCGAAAAGTGCAGTCATGTAAAGGATCTAGAGGTTAACAACGTGTCTTCTTAACGGGAGTCCAGGTGCCCATCTCCACAAATGGACTTTTCCGGATCCGAGGGTGGCACCGTAGGCCGCAACCAACTGCCGCAACTTCTTTAATTTCATGCCTGCAGACTATAAAAAATAACCCAAAAAAGTTTGGTTGATTGGTCTGTGGCTTTCTTTTAAAGTGTTGCTTATAGCGGTCTCTGTGAGCTTCTCATTGCTGTTCAGCCAGCCAGGTACGCTGCCTGCAGTAGATGGAATGTGGCAATGGAACACTGCTGCGCGTGTCACAATAGGCTCTGAGCCTTTATATACCTGCGCACGGCAGCAGCCACCTTCAGTCTGCTGCTGGACAGCCAGCAGCAGCAGCAAGCCGAAAAGTGCAGGCATGTAAGGGATCTAGAGGTTGACAACATGTCTTCTTAACGGGAGTCCAGGTGCCCATCTCCACAAATGGACTTTTCAGGATCCGAGGGTGGCACCGTAGGCCGCAACCAATTGCCGCAATTTCTTTAATTTCATGCCTGCAGACTATAAAAAATAACCCAAAAAAGTTTGGTTGATTGGTCTGTGGCGTTCTTTTAAAGTGTTGCTTATAGCGGTCTCTGTGAGCTTCTCAATGCTGTTCAGCCAGCCAGGTATCCTGCCTGCAGTAGATGGAATGTGGCAATGGAACACTGCTGCGCGTGTCGCAATAGGCTCTGAGCCTTTATATACCTGCGCACGGCAGCAGCCACCTTCAGTCTGCTGCTGGACAGCCAGCAGCAGCAGCAAGCCGAAAAGTGCAGGCATGTAAGGGATCTAGAGGTTGACAACATGTCTTCTTTACGGGAGTCCAGGTGCCCATCTCCACAAATGGACTTTTCAGGATCCGAGGGTGGCACCGTAGGCCGCAACCAATTGCCGCAACTTCTTTAATTCATGCCTGCAGACTATAAAAAATAACCCAAAAAAGTTTGGTTGATTGGTCTTTGGCGTTCTTTTAAAGTGTTGCTGATAGCGGTCTCTGTGAGCTTCTCAATGCTGTTCAGCCAGCCAGGTATCCTGCCTGCAGTAGATGGAATGTGGCAATGGAACACTGCTGCGCGTGTCACAATAGGCTCTGAGCCTTTATATACCTGCGCACGGCAGCAGCCACCTTCAGTAGCCAGCAGCAGCAGCAGCAAGCCGAAAAGTGCAGGCATGTAAGGGATCTAGAGGTTGACAACATGTCTTGTTAACGGGAGTCCAGGTGCCCATCTCCACAAATGGACTTTTCAGGATCCGAGGGTGGCACCGTAGGCCGCAACCAATTGCCGCAACTTCTTTAATTTCATGCCTGCAGACTATAAAAAATAACCCAAAAAAGTTTGGTTGATTGGTCTGTGGCGTTCTTTTTAAGTGTTGCTTATAGCGGTCTCTGTGAGCTTCTCAATGCTGTTCAGCCAGCCAGGTATCCTGCCTGCAGTAGATGGAATGTGGCAATGGAACACTGCTGCGCGTGTCACAATAGGCTCTGAGCCTTTATATACATGTGACTCGCCCCCTGGGCCGTGGGGCACGCGGATTCGGGCGATAGGGAAACGATGGGAGTAGTAGTGGCGGCCCGGTCCCGCGGCTCAGGGTGGTCAGTCCAATGATAGTCTGCTACATGCTTTAGATAGTGTCCGACTACGCCACCCGTGGATTGCGGTTATTAGGAATCGCCGCTGCAAGGCAGTCCGCTGGGGCTGATGATGTATGCAGCTGGGATGGTGTGACTCCCCACGGGAAGAGTGCAGCCCCAGGGCAGTGTAGTGGATGGTGGGAGTGATGGTAGTGAGAGTCTCAGTACTGATAGTGCTGGAGGAGCGAAGGAGCACACGGACAACAAGTTACAGTCCAGGGTCTTTACTCACAGTTCATTTGTTCCGGGTCACTTCCGTCGGCAGTGACCGCCCGAGCCGTGCTGCGTCCACCAGGTGAGGGGCTCGGTCAACTCCCAGGCAGTTCAGGAGCATGGCTCAGGACCCCCTTTAATCCTTTCTCTAGCCTGCCTCACCAGTGACCCACTTTTGTCCAGCTGCCGTGAACTTGTGCGTTTAAACGCGGGCCCCGTCCTCCGCTGTCCTATATGGCGCCTTCCTAGCAGGTTTGATGAGGTGTCGCACCAATAAATGATCACGACGACCGGTCTTTGGCTGAGGGTAGTTTCTCCTCCACCAACTTGGGATCCGGTACCCTTAGTCTGCCTGACCCTTCACCCTGGATTCTCGTGGGTTCTTAGGGTCCCTTCCACCTTCTTGTTCCTGAGCCCTTCTGTTTCTCTGTCTCTTCTTCTCTTTCTCTGTTCCTTTCTGTCCCTTTCTCGTGGAGCTGTGATGAGACTTAATCACAGCTCCCTTTCACCTCCTCTCTCTCTCTCCCTCGGCCTCTCTCTAGGCCCGCTCCTGAGTGGAGCTCCTACAGAGCCTCCACTCCCGGTCTTCTCCTCTGGCTGAACGAACCTAGATCTAAGATGGTGCCCACGTTTTATACCTCCCTCTGACCATGAGCCCAGGTGACCAGCAACCAATGGGCTCCTTCCTACACTCAGGAACCAACCCCTATCTGCCCCTACAGCACTGGGTGCTCCAACCCCCTCCCCACTCCAGGCAGGGACATAGTCGGTCGTGCCTGCACTTCTGTCTAGTGGGAGCACCGTTGAGCAGTCCCTCGGAAATGGGGTGTGTGTGCTGTATGCAGCTAACTGAGCCCTGGTCCATACTCCATCCTTACCCGTTAGTGGAATATCACACCTCTGGTCTGAGGTGCAATACCCCTGTAGCGGCCGAACCCTCGGGGCGCTACACATGCGCACGGAAGCAGCCACCTTCAGTCTGCTGCGGGACAGCCAGCAGCAGCAAGCCGAAAAGTGCAGGCATGTAATGGATCTAGAGGTTGACAACATGTCTTCTTAACGGGAATCCAGGTGCCCATCTCCACAAATGGACTTTTCAGGATCCGAGGGTGGCACAGTAGGCCGCAACCAATTGCCGCAACTTCTTTAATTTCCTGCCTGCAGACTATATAAAATAACCCCAAAAAGTTTGGTTGATTGGTCTGTGGCTTTCTTTTAAAGTGTTGCTTATAGCGGTCTCTGTGAGCTTCTCAATGCTGTTCAGCCAGCCAGGTATCCTGCCTGCAGTAGATGGAATGTGGCAATGGAACACTGCTGCGCGTGTCACAATAGGCTCTGAGCCTTTATATACCTGCGCACGGCAGCAGCCACCTTCAGTCTGCTGCTGGACAGCCAGCAGTAGCAAGCCGAAAAATGCAGGAATGTAAGGGATCTAGAGATTGACAACATGTCTTCTTAACGGGAGCCCAGGTGCCCATCTCCACAAATGGACTTTTCAGGATCCGAGGGTGGCACAGTAGGCCGCAACCAATTGCCACAACCTCTTTAACTTCATGCCTGCAGACTATAAAAAATAACCCAAAAAAGTTTGGTTGATTGGTCTGTGGCGTTCTTTTAAAGTGTTGCTTATAGCGGTCTCTGTGAGCTTCTCAATGCTGTTCAGCCAGCCAGGTATCCTGCCTGCAGTAGATGGAATGTGGCAATGGAACACTGCTGCGCGTGTCACAATAGGCTCTGAGCCTTTATATACCTGCGCACGGCAGCAGCCACCTTCAGTCTGCTGCTGGACAGCCAGCAGCAGCAGCAAGCCGAAAAGTGCAGGCATGTAAGGGATCTAGAGGTTGACAACATGTCTTCTTAACGGGAGTCCAGGTGCCCATCTCCACAAATGGACTTTTCAGGATCCGAGGGTGGCACCGAAGGCCGCAACTAATTGCCGCAACTTCTTTAATTTCATGCCTGCAGACTATAAAAAATAACCCAAAAAAGTTTGGTTGATTGGTCTGTGGCGTTCTTTTAAAGTATTGCATATAGCGGTCTCTGTGAGCTTCTCAATGCTGTTCAGCAAGCCAGGTATCCTATCTGCAGTAGAAGGAATGTGGCAATGGAACACTGCTGCGCGTGTCACAATAGGCTCTGAGCCTTTATATACCTGCGCACGGCAGCAGCCACCTTCAGTCTGCTGCTGGACAGCCAGGAGCTGCAGCAAGCCGAAAAGTGCAGGAATGTAAGGGATCTAGAGGTTGACAACATGTCTTCTTAACGGGAGTCCAGGTTCCCATCTCCACAAATGGACTTTTCAGGATCCGAGGGTGGCACTGTAGGCCGCAACCAATTGCCGCAACTTCTTTAATTTCATGCCTGCAGACTATAAAAAATAACCCCAAAAAGTTTGGTTGATTGGTCTGTGGAGTTCTTTTAAAGTGTTGCTTATAGCGGTCTCTGTGAGCTTCTCAATGCTGTTCAGCCAGCCAGGTATCCTGCCTGCAGTAGATGGAATGTGGCAATGGAACACTGCTGCGCGTGTCACAATAGGCTCTGAGCCTTTATATACCTGCGCACGGCAGCAGCCACCTTCAGTCTGCTGCTGGACAGCCAGCAGTAGCAAGCCGAAAAATGCAGGAATGTAAGGGATCTAGAGATTGACAACATGTCTTCTTAACGGGAGCCCAGGTGCCCATCTCCACAAATGGACTTTTCAGGATCCGAGGGTGGCACAGTAGGCCGCAACCAATTGCCACAACCTCTTTAACTTCATGCCTGCAGACTATAAAAAATAACCCAAAAAAGTTTGGTTGATTGGTCTGTGGCGTTCTTTTAAAGTGTTGCTTATAGCGGTCTCTGTGAGCTTCTCAATGCTGTTCAGCCAGCCAGGTATCCTGCCTGCAGTAGATGGAATGTGGCAATGGAACACTGCTGCGCGTGTCACAATAGGCTCTGAGCCTTTATATACCTGCGCACGGCAGCAGCCACCTTCAGTCTGCTGCTGGACAGCCAGCAGCAGCAGCAAGCCGAAAAGTGCAGGCATGTAAGGGATCTAGAGGTTGACAACATGTCTTCTTAACGGGAGTCCAGGTGCCCATCTCCACAAATGGACTTTTCAGGATCCGCGGGTGGCACCGAAGGCCGCAACTAATTGCCGCAACTTCTTTAATTTCATGCCTGCAGACTATAAAAAATAACCCAAAAAAGTTTGGTTGATTGGTCTGTGGCGTTCTTTTAAAGTGTTGCATATAGCGGTCTCTGTGAGCTTCTCAATGCTGTTCAGCAAGCCAGGTATCCTATCTGCAGTAGAAGGAATGTGGCAATGGAACACTGCTGCGCGTGTCACAATAGGCTCTGAGCCTTTATATACCTGCGCATGGCAGCAGCCACCTTCAGTCTGCTGCTGGACAGCCAGGAGCTGCAGCAAGCCGAAAAGTGCAGGAATGTAAGGGATCTAGAGGTTGACAACATGTCTTCTTAACGGGAGTCCAGGTTCCCATCTCCACAAATGGACTTTTCAGGATCCGAGGGTGGCACTGTAGGCCGCAACCAATTGCCGCAACTTCTTTAATTTCATGCCTGCAGACTATAAAAAATAACCCCAAAAAGTTTGGTTGATTGGTCTGTGGCGTTCTTTTAAAGTGTTGCTTATAGCGGTCTCTGTGAGCTTCTGAATGCTGTTCAGCAAGCCAGGTATCCTGTCTGCAGTAGAAGGAATGTGGCAATGGAACACTGCTGCGAGTGTCACAATAGGCTCTGAGCTTTTATATACCTGCGCACGGCAGCAGTCACCTTCAGTCTGCTGCTGGACGGCCAGCAGCAGCAGCAACCCGAAAAGTGCAGGCATGTAAGGGATCTAGAGGTTGACAACATGTCTTCTTAACGGGAGTCCAGGTGCCCATCTCCACAAATCGACTTTTCAGGATTCGAGGGTAACCGTAGGTCGCAATCAATTGCCGCAACTTCTTTAATTTCATGCCTGCAGACTATAAAAAAACAACCGAAAAAAGTTTGGTTGATTGGTCTGTGGCGTTCTTTTAAAGTGTTGCTTATAGCGGTCTTTGTGAGCTTCTCAATGCTGTTCAACCAGCCAGGTATCCTGCCTGCAGTAGATGGAATGTGGCAATGGAACACTGCTGCGCGTGTCACAATAGGCTCTGAGCCTTTATATACCTGCGCACGGCAGCAGCCACCTTCAGTCTGCTGCTGGACAGCCAGGAGCAACAGCAAGCCGAAAAGTGCAGGAATGAAAGGGATCTAGAGGTTGACAACATGTCTTCTTAACGGGAGTCCAGGTTCCCATCTCCACAAATGGACTTTTCAGGATCCGAGGGTGGCACCGTAGGCCGCAACCAATTGCCGCAACTTCTTTAATTTCATGCCTGCAGACTATAAAAAATAACCCCAAAAAGTTTGGTTGATTGGTCTGTGGCGTTCTTTTAAAGTGTTGCTTATAGCAGTCTCTGTGAGCTTCTGAATGCTGTTCAGCAAGCCAGGTATCCTGTCTGCAGTAGAAGGAATGTGGCAATGGAACACTGCTGCGCGTGTCACAATAGGCTCTGAGCTTTTATATACCTGCACACGGCAGCAGCCACCTTCAGTCTGCTGCTGGACAGCCAGCAGCAGCAGCAGCAAGCCGAAAAGTGCAGGCATGTAAGGGATCTAGAGGTTGACAACATTTCTTCTTAACGGGAGTCCAGGTGCCCATCTCCACAAATGGACTTTTCAGGATCCGAGGGTGGCACCGTAGGCCGCAATCAATTGCCGCAACTTCTTTAATTTCATGCCTGCAGACTATAAAAAATAACCCAAAAAAGTTTGGTTGATTGGTCTGTGGCGTTCTTTTAAAGTGGTGCTTATAGCGGTCTCTGTGAGCTTCTCAATACTGTTCAGCCAGTCAGGTATCCTGCCTGCAGTAGATGGAATGTGGCAATGGAACACTGCTGCGAGTGTCACAATAGGCTCTGAGCCTTTATATACCTGCGCACGACAGCAGCCACCTTCAGTCTGCTCCTGGACAGCCAGCAGCAACAGCAAGCCGAAAAGTGCAGGTGTGTAAGGGATCTAGAGGTTGACAATATGTCTTCTTAACGGGAGTCCAGGTGCCCATCTCCACAAATAGACTTTTCAGGATCTGAGGGTGGCACCGTAGACCGCAAACAATTGCTGCAACTTCTTTAATTTCTTGCCTGCAGACTGTAAAAAATAACCCAAAAAAGTTTGGTTGATTGGTCTGTGGCGTTCTTTTAAAGTGTTGCTTATAGCGGTCACTGTGAGCTTCTCAATGCTGTTCAGCCAGCCAGGTATCCTGCCTGCAGTAGATGGAATGTGGCAATGGAACACTGCTGCGCGTGTCACAATAGGCTCTGAGCCTTTATATACCTGTGCACGGCAGCAGCCACCTTCAGTCTGCTGCTGGACAGCCAGCAACAGCAGCAGCAAGCCGAAAAGTGCAGGCATGTAAGGGATCTAGAGGTTGACAACATGTCTTCTTAACGGGAGTCCAGGTGCCCATCTACACAAATGGACTTTTCAGGATCCGAGGGAGGCACCGTAGGCCGCAACCAATTGCCACAACTTCTTTAATTTCATGCCTGCAGACTATAAAAAATAACCCCAAAAAGTTTGGTTGATTGGTCTGTGGCGTTCTTTTAAAGTATTGCTTATAGCGGTCTCTGTGAGCTTCTCAATGCTGTTCAGCCAGCCAGGTATCCTGCCTGCAGTAGATGGAATGTGGCAATGGAACACTGCTGCGCGTGTCACAATAGGCTCTGAGCCTTTATATACCTGCGCACGGCAGCAGCCACCATCAGTCTGCTGCTGGACAGCCAGCAGCAGCAGCAAGGCGAAAAGTGCAGGCATGTAAGGGATCTAGAGGTTGACAACATGTCTTCTTAACGGGAGTCCAGGTGCCCATCTCCACAAATGGACTTTTCAGGATCCGAGGGTGGCACCGTAAGCCGCAACCAATTGCCACAACTTCTTTAATTTCATGTCTGTAAACTATAAAAAATAACCCAAAAAAGTTTGGTTGATTGGTCTGTGGCGTTCTTTTAAAGTGTTGCTTATAGCGGTCTCTGTGAGCTTCTCAATGCTGTTCAGCCAGCCAGGTATCCTGCCTGCAGTAGATGGAATGTGGCAATGGAACACTGCTGCGCGTGTCACAATAGGCTCTGAGCCTTTATATACCTGCGCACGGCAGCAGCCACCTTCAGTCTGCTGCTGGACAGCCAGCAGCATCAGCAAGCCGAAAAGAGCAGGCATGTAAGTGATCTAGAGGTTGACAACATGTCTTCTTAACGGGAGTCCAGGTGCCCATCTCCACAAATGGACTTTTCAGGATCCGAGGGTGGCACCGTAGGCCGCAACCAATTGCCGCAGATTCTTTAATTTCATGCCTGCAGACTATAAAAAATAACCCAAAAAAGTTTGGTTGATTGGTCTGTGGCGTTCTTTTAAAGTGCTGCTTATAGCGGTCTCTGTGAGCTTCTCAATGCTGTTCAGCCAGTCATGTATCCTGCCTGCAGTAGATGGAATGTGGCAATGGAACACTGCTGCGCGTGTCACAATAGGCTCTGAGCCTTTATATACCAGCGCACGGCAGCAGCCACCTTCAGTCTGCTGCTGGACAGCCAGCAGCAGCAGCAGCAAGCCGAAAAGTGCAGGCATGTAAGGGATCTAGAGGTTGACAACATGTCTTCTTAACGGGAGTCCAGGTGCCAATCTCCACAAATGGACTTTTCAGGATCCGAGGGTGGCACCGTAGGCCGCAACCAATTGCCGCAACTTCTTTAATTTCATGCCTGCAGACTATAAAAAATAACCCAAAAAAGTTTGGTTGATTGGTCTGTGGCGTTCTTTTAAAGAATTGCTTATAGCGGTCTCTGTGAGCTTCTCAATGCTGTTCAGCCAGGTATGCTGCCTGCAGTAGATGGAATGTGGCAATGGAACACTGCTGCGCGTGTCACAATAGTCTCTGAGCCTTTATATACCTGTGCACGGCAGCAGCCACCTTCAATCTGCTGCTGGACAGCCAGCAGCAGCAGCAAGCCGAAAAGTGCAGGCGAGTAAGGGATCTAGAGGTTGACAATATGTCTTCTTAACGGGAGTCCAGGTGCCCATCTCCACAAATGGACTTTTCAGGATCCGAGGGTGGCACCGTAGGCCGCAATCAATTGCCGCAACTTCTTTAATTTCATGCCTGCAGACTATAAAAAATAACCCCAAAAAGTTTGGTTGATTGGTCTGTGGCGTTTTTTTAAAGTGTTGCTTATAGCGGTCTCTGTGAGCTTCTCAATGCTATTCAGCCAGCCAGGTATCCTGCCTGCAGTAGATGGAATGTGGCAATGGAACACTGCTGCGCGTGTCACAATAGGCTCTGAGCCTTTATATACCTGCGCACGGCAGCAGCCACCATCAGTCTGCTGCTGGACAGCCAGCAGCAGCAGCAAGGCGAAAAGTGCAGGCATGTAAGGGATCTAGAGGTTGACAACATGTCTTCTTAACGGGAGTCCAGGTGCCCATCTCCACAAATGGACTTTTCAGGATCCGAGGGTGGCACCGTAAGCCGCAACCAATTGCCACAACTTCTTTAATTTCATGTCTGTAAACTATAAAAAATAACCCAAAAAAGTTTGGTTGATTGGTCTGTGGCGTTCTTTTAAAGTGTTGCTTATAGCGGTCTCTGTGAGCTTCTCAATGCTGTTCAGCCAGCCAGGTATCCTGCCTGCAGTAGATGGAATGTGGCAATGGAACACTGCTCCGCGTGTCACAATAGGCTCTGAGCCTTTATATACCTGCGCACGGCAGCAGCCACCTTCAGTCTGCTGCTGGACAGCCAGCAGCATCAGCAAGCCGAAAAGAGCAGGCATGTAAGTGATCTAGAGGTTGACAACATGTCTTCTTAACGGGAGTCCAGGTGCCCATCTCCACAAATGGACTTTTCAGGATCCGAGGGTGGCACCGTAGGCCGCAACCAATTGCCGCAGATTCTTTAATTTCATGCCTGCAGACTATAAAAAATAACCCAAAAAAGTTTGGTTGATTGGTCTGTGGCGTTCTTTTAAAGTGCTGCTTATAGCGGTCTCTGTGAGCTTCTCAATGCTGTTCAGCCAGGTATGCTGCCTGCAGTAGATGGAATGTGGCAATGGAACACTGCTGCGCGTGTCACAATAGGCTCTGAGCCTTTATATACCTGTGCACGGCAGTAGCCACCTTCAATCTGCTGCTGGACAGCCAGCAGCAGCAGCAAGCCGAAAAGTGCAGGCGAGTAAGGGATCTAGAGGTTGACAATATGTCTTCTTAACGGGAGTCCAGGTGCCCATCTCCACAAATGGACTTTTCAGGATCCGAGGGTGGCACCGTAGGCCGCAACCAATTGCCGCAGCTTCTTTAATTTCATGCCTGCAGACTATAAAAAATAACCCAAAAAAGTTTGGTTGATTGGTCTGTGGCGTTCTTTTAAAGAATTGCTTATAGCGGTCTCTGTGAGCTTCTCAATGCTGTTCAGCCAGCCAGGTATCCTGCCTGCAGTAGATGGAATGTGGCAATGGAACACTGCTGCGCGTGTCACAGTAGGCTCTGAGCCTTTATATACCTGCGCACGGCAGCAGCCACCTTCAATCTGCTGCTGGACAGCCAGCAGCAGCAGCAAGCCGAAAAGTGCAGGCGAGTAAGGGATCTAGAGGTTGACAACATGTCTTCTTAACGGGAGTCCAGGTGCCCATCTCCACAAATGGACTTGTCAGGATCCGAGGGTGGCACCGTAGGCCGCAACCAATTGCCGCAACTTACTTAATTTCATGCCTGCAGACTATAAAAAATAACCCAAAAAAAGTTTGGTTGATTGGTCTGTGGCGTTCTTTTAAAGTATTGCTTATAGCGGTCTCTGTGAGCTTCTCAATGCTGTTCAGCCAGCCAGGTATCCTGCCTGCAGTAGATGGAATGTGGCAATGGAACACTGCTGCGCGTGTCACAGTAGGCTCTGAGCCTTTATATACCTGCGCACGGCAGCAACCACCTTCAGTCTGCTGCTGGACAGCCAGCAGCATCAGCAAGCCGAAAAGTGCAGGCATTTAAGGGATCTAGAGGTTGACAACATGTCTTCTTAACGGGAGTCCAGGTGCCCATCTCCACAAATAGACTTTTCAGGATCCGAGGGTGGCACCGTAGGCCGCAACAATTGCTGCAACTTCTTTAATTTCTTGCCTGCAGACTGTAAAAAATAACCCAAAAAAGTTTGGTTGATTGGTCTGTGGCGTTCTTTTAAAGTGTTGCTTATAGCGGTCACTGTGAGCTTCTCAATGCTGTTCAGCCAGCCAGGTATCCTGCCTGCAGTAGATGGAATGTGGCAATGGAACACTGCTGCGCGTGTCACAATAGGCTCTGAGCCTTTATATACCTGTGCACGGCAGCAGCCACCTTCAGTCTGCTGCGGGACAGCCAGCAGCAGCAGCAAGCCGAAAAGTGCAGGCATGTAAGGGATCTAGAGGTTGACAACATGTCTTCTTAACGGGAGTCCAGGTGCCCATCTACACAAATGGACTTTTCAGGATCCGAGGGAGGCACCGTAGGCCGCAACCAATTGCCACAACTTCTTTAATTTCATGCCTGCAGACTATAAAAAATAACCCCAAAAAGTTTGGTTGATTGGTCTGTGGCGTTTTTTTAAAGTGTTGCTTATAGCGGTCTCTGTGAGCTTCTCAATGCTGTTCAGCCAGCCAGGTATCCTGCCTGCAGTAGATGGAATGTGGCAATGGAACACTGCTGCGCGTGTCACAATAGGCTCTGAGCCTTTATATACCTGCGCACGGCAGCAGCCACCATCAGTCTGCTGCTGGACAGCCAGCAGCAGCAGCAAGGCGAAAAGTGCAGGCATGTAAGGGATCTAGAGGTTGACAACATGTCTTCTTAACGGGAGTCCAGGTGCCCATCTTCAAAAATTGACTTTTCAGGATCCGAGGGTGGCACCGTAAGCCGCAACCAATTGCCACAACTTCTTTAATTTCATGTCTGTAAACTATAAAAAATAACCCAAAAAAGTTTGGTTGATTGGTCTGTGGCGTTCTTTTAAAGTGTTGCTTATAGCGGTCTCTGTGAGCTTCTCAATGCTGTTCAGCCAGCCAGGTATCCTGCCTGCAGTAGATGGAATGTGGCAATGCAACACTGCTGCGCGTGTCACAATAGGCTCTGAGCCTTTATATACCTGCGCACGGCAGCAGCCACCTTCAGTCTGCTGCTGGACAGCCAGCAGCAGCAGCAAGGCGAAAAGTGCAGGCATGTAAGGGATCTAGAGGTTGACAACATGTCTTCTTAACGGGAGTCCAGGTGCCCATCTTCAAAAATTGACTTTTCAGGATCCGAGGGTGGCACCGTAAGCCGCAACCAATTGCCACAACTTCTTTAATTTCATGTCTGTAAACTATAAAAAATAACCCAAAAAAGTTTGGTTGATTGGTCTGTGGCGTTCTTTTAAAGTGTTGCTTATAGCGGTCTCTGTGAGCTTCTCAATGCTGTTCAGCCAGCCAGGTATCCTGCCTGCAGTAGATGGAATGTGGCAATGCAACACTGCTGCGCGTGTCACAATAGGCTCTGAGCCTTTATATACCTGCGCACGGCAGCAGCCACCTTCAGTCTGCTGCTGGACAGCCAGCAGCATCAGCAAGCCGAAAACAGCAGGCATGTAAGCGATCTAGAGGTTGACAACATGTCTTCTTAACGGGAGTCCAGGTGCCCATCTCCACAAATGGACTTTTCAGGATCCGAGGGTGGCACCGTAGGCCGCAACCAATTGCCGCAGATTCTTTAATTTCATGCCTGCAGACTATAAAAAATAACCCAAAAAAGTTTGGTTGATTGGTCTGTGGCGTTCTTTTAAAGTGCTGCTTCTAGCGGTCTCTGTGAGCTTCTCAATGCTGTTCAGCCAGTCAGGTATCCTGCCTGCAGTAGATGGAATGTGGCAATGGAACACTGCTGCGCGTGTCACAATAGGCTCTGAGCCTTTATATACCTGCGCACGGCAGCAGCCACCTTCAGTCTGCTGCTGGACAGCCAGCAGCAGCAGTAAGCCGAAAAGTGCAGACATGTAAGGGATCTAGAGGTTGACAACATGTCTTCTTAACGGGAGTCCAGGTGCCTATCTCCACAAATGGACTTTTCAGGATCCGAGGGTGGCACCGTAGGCCGCAACCAATTGCCGCAACTTCTTTAATTTCATGCCTGCAGACTATAAAAAATAACCCAAAAAAGTTTGGTTGATTGGTCTGTGGCGTTCTTTTAAAGAATTGCTTATAGCGGTCTCTGTGAGCTTCTCAATGCTGTTCAGCCAGGTATGCTGCCTGCAGTAGATGGAATGTGGCAATGGAACACTGCTGCGCGTGTCACAATAGGCTCTGAGCCTTTATATACCTGCGCACGGCAGCAGCCACCATCAGTCTGCTGCTGGACAGCCAGCAGCAGCAGCAAGGCGAAAAGTGCAGGCATGTAAGGGATCTAGAGGTTGACAACATGTCTTCTTAACGGGAGTCCAGGTGCCCATCTCCACAAATGGACTTTTCAGGATCCGACGGTGGCACCGTAAGCCGCAACCAATTGCCACAACTTCTTTAATTTCATGTCTGTAAACTATAAAAAATAACCCAAAAAAGTTTGGTTGATTGGTCTGTGGTGTTCTTTTAAAGTGTTGCTTATAGCGGTCTCTGTGAGCTTCTCAATGCTGTTCAGCCAGCCAGGTATCCTGCCTGCAGTAGATGGAATGTGGCAATGGAACACTGCTGCGCGTGTCACAATAGGCTCTGAGCCTTTATATACCTGCGCACGGCAGCAGCCACCTTCAGTCTGCTGCTGGACAGCCAGCAGCATCAGCAAGCCGAAAAGAGCAGGCATGTAAGCGATCTAGAGGTTGACAACATGTCTTCTTAACGGGAGTCCAGGTGCCCATCTCCACAAATGGACTTTTCAGGATCCGAGGGTGGCACCGTAGGCCGCAACCAATTGCCGCAGATTCTTTAATTTCATGCCTGCAGACTATAAAAAATAACCCAAAAAAGTTTGGTTGATTGGTCTGTGGCGTTCTTTTAAAGTGCTGCTTATAGCGGTCTCTGTGAGCTTCTCAATGCTGTTCAGCCAGTCAGGTATCCTGCCTGCAGTAGATGGAATGTGGCAATGGAACACTGCTGCGCGTGTCACAATAGGCTCTGAGCCTTTATATACCTGCGCACGGCAGCAGCCACCTTCAGTCTGCTGCTGGACAGCCAGCAGCAGCAGTAAGCCGAAAAGTGCAGACATGTAAGGGATCTAGAGGTTGACAACATGTCTTCTTAACGGGAGTCCAGGTGCCTATCTCCACAAATGGACTTTTCAGGATCCGATGGTGGCACCGTAGGCCGCAACCAATTGCCTCAACTTCTTTAATTTCATGCCTGCAGACTATAAAAAATAACCCAAAAAAGTTTGGTTGATTGGTCTGTGGCGTTCTTTTAAAGTATTGCTTATAGCGGTCTCTGTGAGCTTCTCAATGCTGTTCAGCCAGGTATGCTGCCTGCAGTAGATGGAATGTGGCAATGGAACACTGCTGCGCGTGTCACAATAGGCTCTGAGCCTTTATATACCTGTGCACGGCAGCAGCCACCTTCAATCTGCTGCTGGACAGCCAGCAGCAGCAGCAAGCCGAAAAGTGCAGGCGAGTAAGGGATCTAGAGGTTGACAACATGTCTTCTTAACGGGAGTCCAGGTGCCCATCTCCACAAATGGACTTGTCAGGATCCGAGGGTGGCACCGTAGGCCGCAACCAATTGCCGCAACTTACTTAATTTCATGCCTGCAGACTATAAAAAATAACCCAAAAAAAGTTTGGTTGATTGGTCTGTGGCGTTCTTTTAAAGTATTGCTTATAGCGGTCTCTGTGAGCTTCTCAATGCTGTTCAGCCAGCCAGGTATCCTGCCTGCAGTAGATGGAATGTGGCAATGGAACACTGCTGCGCGTGTCACAATAGGCTCTGAGCCTTTATATACCTGCGCACGGCAGCAACCATCTTCAGTCTGCTGCTGGACAGCCAGCAGCAGCAGCAAGCCGAAAAGTGTAGGCATGTAAGGGATCTAGAGGTTGACAACATGTCTTCTTAACGGGAGTCCAGGTGCCCATCTCCACAAATGGACTTTTCAGGATCCGAGGGTGGCACCGTAGGCCGCAACCAATTACCGCAACTTCTTTAATTTCATGCCTGCAGACTATAAAAAATAACCCAAAAAAGTTTGGTTGATTGGTCTGTGGCGTTCTTTTAAAGTGTTGCTTATAGCGGTCTCTGTGAGCTTCTCAATGCTGTTCAGCCAGCCAGGTATCCTGCATGCAGTAGATGGAATGTGGCAATGGAACACTGCTGCGCTTGTCACAATAGTCTCTGAGCCTTTATATACCTGCGCACGGCAGCAGCCACCTTCAGTCTGCTTCTGGACATCCAGCAGCAGCAGCAGCAAGCCGAAAAGTGCAAGCATGTAAGGGATCTAGAGGTTGACAACATGTCTTCTTAACGGGAGTCCAGGTGCCCGTCTCCACAAATGGACTTTTCAGGATCCGAGGGTGGCACCGTAGGCTGCAACCAATTGCTGCAACTTCTTTAATTTCGTGCCTGCAGACTATAAAAAATAACCCAAAAAAGTTTGGTTGATTGGTCTGTGGTGTTCTTTTAAAGTGTTGCTTATAGCGGTCTCTGTGAGCTACTCAATGCTGTTCAGCCAGCCAAGTATCCTGCCTGCAGTAGATGGAATGTGGCAATGGAACACTGCTGCGCGTGTCACAATAGGCTCTGAGCCTTTATATACCTGCGCACGGCAGCAGCCACCTTCAGTCTGCTGCTGGACAGCCAGCAGCAGCAGCAAGCCGAAAAGTGCAGGCATGTAAGGGATCTAGAGGTTGACAACATGTCTTCTTAACGGGAGTCCAGGTGCCCATCTCCACAAATGGACTTTTCAGGATCCGAGGGTGGCACCGTAGGCCGCAACCAATTGCCGCAACTTCTTTAATTTCATGCCTGCAGACTATAAAAAATAACCCAAAAAAGTTTGGTGATTAGTCTGTGGCATTCTTTTAAACTGTTGCTTATGGCGGTCTTTGTGAACTTCTCAATGCTGTTCAGCCAGCCAGGTATCCTGCCTGCAGTAGATGGAATGTGGCCATGGAACACTGCTGCGCGTGTCACAATAGGTTCTGAGCCTTTATATACCTGTGCACGGCAGCAGCCACCTCCAGTCTGCTGATGGACAGCCAGCAGCAACAGCAGCAAGCCGAAAAGTGCAGGCATGTAAGGGATCTAGAGGTTGACAACATGTCTTCTTAACGGTTGTCCAGGTGCCCATCTCCACAACTGGACTTTTCAGGATCCGAGGGTGGCACCGTAGGCCGCAACCAATTGCCGCAACTTCTTTAATTTCATGCCTGCAGACTATAAAAAAAAAACCAAAAAAGTTTGGTTGATTGTGTGAAGCCCAGCTGTGCTTGGCATCACAGACCCAGAAGGGTGTATTGAAGGATTCCTCCACAAGAGGCCCCCATAACCATTCACACATCTCCACCTTCCACCTCAGACCACCAGAGGGAGCTCCTTAGGGAGATATATAAGGGAAGGTGGAGCCAGGCAGCAGTTAGTCTATTCTGGTTTAGCAGTGAGTCCAGTGCAGTCTGAGACGTGTTACCTCAGAGGACAAAAGCCTGTTCCAGCTCCTGCATCCTACCCTGCAGTGGAGCTTATCCAGATCAAGACTCGGTGTAGCTCAGTGAGGTGAGCTGTAGGTGTGCCGGTGCCATAAGATCGGTGAAACGCGGCACGCTGCCATTAGTGTGAGTAGCCTATTGAGGGCTTGAGTAGGCCGAAGGCGATGAGTAGAGAGTTAGTACATAGGGGGCAGAGGAGCTTAACTAGCTCACCCCGAAGAAGAAGTAGTTACCGGACACCGGGTCCGAAGTTTGCCGGGATCTCCACGACCCAGTAAGACAAACCAGAATCCCTGGAGAACTACAGGTCCCAGGATCGCTAAAGTGCTGATACGTACCAGAACCGGGAGACACATAGGCCCCCTTTAAGTCGGGAGCGTGCACTACCACAAAGTCAGCCAGCGCAGGACAGAGACAAAGTTAGGCCTAGCTCCAGGCAGGTCAGAAACTTATTACGCAGAAGCCAGAACCAGGAGGCCCAAAACCTGCTCATTGGGGAGGATCCGGACTTACACCCTTCACCCTACAGTGCTCCGGGGAGTGCCTGAAATTCCACCAGTAAAAGGTACTGAAGTGACTATTGTGTCTGTCCCTGTTCTTGTTCTGGCCCGGCGGGGTCTCTTTGTCCTGCATCCCCTTTCCTATACTGCCCTGAGGCCCAGCTCTACCTGTGGAGAGCTATACCATCAAGCTGCCCTATCATCAGCCTCAGTGGACTGCGCAGCGCTGGTGATCATCACCAGAAGCCACAGGTGGCGTCACGAACTCTTTCTATTATAAACATTACAAACACCAACCCCCTTTTTAAAGAGCGGCCCAGGGTACGGGCCCGGGAGCCGACCACCGCGACATCCCTAAAGGCCCAGGTACCGAGTCATCCCCATTCCCCTGGGCTAGACATCTCTTTCCTGGCGTCACGAACAGGATCACGTGCCCGCTGCAGCGACGAAGTGTTTTGCCCGTTGCCACCGGGTACTGTGCGCCTTTATTTTGAACTGTGTACGTAAAGTTGTGGTGAAGATAGCCGCCATTGTTGCACCGTTGAGCAAGAAGAAGGGCTTAACCGCGGGAAAATAAGGGGCGTACCTGCAAAAGAGCGCGAAGTCCCGGACACGCCCCACGCCTCGACGTCAAATCAGGAAGCGCCAGGTCCTGTACGGAGCGTCGCTGAACGCACTGACGTAGGAGGCAAACGACGCAAGGTCCTGAAGGCAACCGTCACCAGCGGAGCTGCGGCCTACCGGAAGAAAACCAGAAGGTAGGCCACGGTTAACTAGGGGGGCGCTAAGGTGTCCGTCGAACAGCAGAACGCCGGCCTACCGGTCAACGTCCCAGAAGCTCAGCCCGCACCCGATAATGGGCAGGCCGAAGCCGCCTCTTCACCAGCAGCGCCTGTAACACCTGTTATTCTTATGACTTTACCGTACATCCCTGGAGCAAAGTGGCTCCCCCAGTACAACGGCAAACCAGATACCCTGTCTGAATTTAAGCAGAAGATATGTGGTATCTTAGATTTGTACTCTATGACTGGCAAAGAAAGAGCCGCCGTTGTATTAGGACAGCTGACCGGTGCTGTGGAGCGGGAAGTGGAAACTTGGTCGGCCGCAGACCGGGAGACAGTGTCCGCAATATTCCAAAAATTACAGACTGTCTTTGAGGACCTTACTGAGGCAGACCTCCGGATGAGGTTCTACAGCTGTTCCCAGCAGCCAGAGGACAATGTTCAGGACTGCGCCTGGCGTCTCCAAGGGGCCCTACGGGCTCTGAACCAGGTTAGCCCAGCCAGCGTTGAGAGTGAGAACAAAATGCTGAAGGAACAGTTTGTCCGGGGACTGAGGTCTCCAGAGGAGAGCAGGACTGTGCATTGGTGGTCCCTGGATCATCCAGATGCCACCTTTGACAATCTCAAGGACATGGCTATAAAAGGACTGCAGCCCCTGGAAACAAATGCCATGCAACGTTACCAGGGAGGGGTTACCCCAGAGCCTGCTACACCTACCTTTTCCCCAGTGACTGCTGAAGCCAAAGTTCCAGCAACATCCCCTAAAGAATAGAGATGAGCGTTGTTCGACTCGAACTGTTCGCCAATCTCAAATTCGAGCTGTTTTGGGCGGTGTTTGAGCCGTTCGGCGAACACGAACGATTTGAGAAAAATTCGGCTGTTCGAGGTTATGTTCGATAACTGTTCGTGCACCAAAATCATAACTGGATTTTTTCTCAGTAATGATTAAAATTAATGTTAATACGCAGTTTCAGTGTACAGCGGGGTGGGGGGAGGGGCAGGGGATGGATCTCTGCAGGAATAATGAAGATCTCCATTTTTTTTTCTCTTTCCCGCATTTACAGTGGGAAGGTGCAGTCTGTCAGCCTATCAGCAGCGCACACACGGAGCAAAGTGCTTTTTTTCACACAAGCAAGGGCATGTGTCATTGGCAGTGTATGTCACATGTCCTTGCCCTATAAGACCAAGCCATTTTCCCCGTCGCCACCATTTTCTCACTGCTGCAGCTGCGTGTTAGACGGCACCGCTGTTGCTGTGTGCGCTATACCTTGTTAATTTCAAGCTAATTTTCGCACAAATCTACAGATAGCTTGGGAGTAGGGAATAGTTGTGATTGCAGTCCTTTTAAGGACTAGGTTACAGCATTTCCTACGACTTTTATCAGGCAGGTCTGTGCTCTTAAATAGATAGATTGTGGGAGTAAAGACTAATTGTAATTGGAGTCCTTTTCAGGACTAGGTTACATCAGTTCCTATCAGTTTTTGCCAGGCAGGTCTGTGCCAGTGCTGTGCAAGTTTTTTTCACAGCATTTTGCTGAATCTAGCAAAGCTAATCCTTTTTGGCCTATTGCAGAGTGTGTTAGTCAGTGGAGTAGCCTATCTGTGTTGCAAGATATACCACCTGTGTATAGAATACCAATTTTTTTACTGCACCTAGTGAAGTAAAATCTTTTGGACATAGCATCATTCTATTAGTCCATCTATACTGACCTCCATCAGGTTGCAAACTGAATATAATTTTTTTCTGCATCTACCTCTGAAAAAATATTTGGCCTTCTAGCAGTGTGTGGGACTTGTTCTATTAGTCCATCTATACTGACCTCCATCAGGTTGCAAACTGAATATATTTTTTTGTCTGCATCTAGCTCTGAAAAAATATTTGGCCTTCTAGCAGTGTGTGGGACTTTCTCTATTAGTCCATCTATACTGACCTCCATCAGGTTGCAAATTAAAAATAATTTTTATCTGCATCTACCTCTGAAAAAATATTTGGGCTTCTAGCTGTGTGTGGTACTTGTTCTATTAGTCCATCTATACTGACCTCCATCAGGTTGCAAACTGAATATAATTTTTTTCTGCATCTAGCTCTGAAAAAATATTTGGCCTTCTAGCAGTGTGTGGGACTTTCTCTATTAGTCCATCTATACTGACCTCCATCAGGTTGCAAATTAAAAATAATTGTTATCTGCATCTACCTCTGAAAAAATATTTGGCCTTCTAGCAGTGTGTGGGACTTTCTCTATTAGTCCATCTATACTGACCTCCATCAGGTTGCAAATTAAAAATAATTTTTATCTGCATCTACCTCTGAAAAAATATTTGGGCTTCTAGCTGTGTGTGGGACTTGTTCTATTAGTCCATCTATACTGACCTCCATCAGGTTGCAAACTGAATATAATTTTTTTCTGCATCTACCTCTGAAAAAATATTTGGCCTTCTAGCAGTGCGTGGGACTTTCTCTATTAGTCCATCCATACTGACCTCCATCAGGTGGCAAACTGAATATATATTTTTTCTGCATCTACCTCTGAAAAAATATTGGGCTTCTAGCTGTGTGTGGGACTTGTTCTATTAATCCATCTATACAGACCTCCATCAGGTTGCAAACTGAATATAATTTTTTTCTGCATCTAGCTCTGAAAAAATATTTGGCCTTCTAGCAGTGTGTGGGACTTTCTCTATTAGTTCATCTATACTGACCTCCATCAGGTTGCAAATTAAAAATAATTTTTATCTGCATCTACCTCTGAAAAAAATATTTGGGCTTCTAGCTGTGTGTGGTACTTGTTCTATTAGTCCATCTATACTGACCTCCATCAGGTTGCAAACTGAATATAATTTTATTTTGCATCTACCTCTGAAAAAATATTGGGCTTGTAGCTGTGTGTGGGACTTGTTCTATTAATCCATCTATACAGACCTCCATCAGGTTGCAAACTGAATATAATTTTTTTCTGCATCTAGCTCTGAAAAAATATTTGGCCTTCTAGCAGTGTATGGGACTTTCTCTTTTAGTCTATCTATACTAACTTCCATCAGGTTGCAAATTAAAAATAATTTTTATCTGCATCTAGCTCTGAAAAAATATTTGGCCTTCTAGCAGTGTGTGGGACTTTCTCTATTAATCCATCTATACAGACCTCCATCAGGTTGCAAACTGAATATAATTTTTTTCTGCATCTACCTCTGAAAAAATATTTGGGCTTCTAGCAGTGTGTGGGACTTTCTCTATTAGTCCATCTATACTGACCTCCATCAGGTTGCAAATTAAAAATAATTTTTATCTGCATCTACCTCTGAAAAAATATTTGGCCTTCTAGCAGTGTGTGGGACTTTCTCTATTAATCCATCTATACAGACCTCCATCAGGTTGCAAACTGAATATAATTTTTTTCTGCATCTACCTCTGAAAAAATATTTGGGCTTCTAGCAGTGTGTGGGACTTTCTCTATTAGTCCATCTATACTGACCTCCATCAGGTTGCAAATTAAAAATAATTTTTATCTGCATCTACCTCTGAAAAAATATTTGGGCTTCTAGCTGTGTGTGGGACTTGTTCTATTAGTCCATCTATACTGACCTCCATCAGGTTGCAAATTGAATATAATTTTTTTCTGCATCTAACCCAGCCAATAGTTTTGGCCTAATACCACAGTTTGGCCACTCAGCTCTGCTCGGTTCCCATCCATTGTTTTTTTGTGCAAACAACTCCAGAGTTGTGAATTAGTTAACCACCAAAATGAGTGGAAAAAGGCCTGCTGCTGGTGGAAAGGGGAATAGGCGTGTTGGGAAGGGGAAAAAAGGTTGTGTCCGTGGGGTAGGTGTTAAAGCAACAGTAACATTTGCAGAAGAAAGACCATCTTCCAGCCAAACTAAAATGTCTACTTCTTTTAGCGGACAATGTGATAAGATCCCTTTCTTACGGCCACGCCAATCGCTACAAATTCCAGATGAGGCACAAAAACAGCAGGTGCTTCAACGGTTATCAAGTGCTCCTTTAAGTGGGCTCTCCTCCACATCAACTTCAACATCACAAATACTCCAGTCCTCAAAGGTGTCACCCCAATCGCACTTGCTTCCTCACAGCTCCCAAATCTCCAGCTGCCCGTCTGAGTATGAGGTAGAACAGATGGTTGAGTCTGCAGAGCTGTTTACTCATACTATAGCTTGGGAATCAGAGGTCAACTCCAGCGCTTCTGTGAATCCAGACGAGGAAATGATCTGCACTGATGCCCAGAATCTTTATGAGTCGGATCCAGGACCAGACGCAGAAGGTTCTGACCATAATGTAGACCCTCATTCCCAAACTGTAACTCCTGTTGGTGGAGACAATGAGGAAGACGATGATGAAACTCAAATACCTGATTTGAGCGACAACTTTAGTTTTTTGTCAGGGCAGGAACAGGTTGGCTCTGAGGACGTCGGGTGTGATAACGCACAGGGTGATGATGATGAGGTTGGAGATCCCACTTACTGTCAACCCACAGTCAGACAAGAGATGAGGTCAGCAGAGGAGGTGGAGGAAGATGCTAGTGACGACAAGGTCAGGTTGCGCCTTCCTGGACAGAGACGTAGTACTGGAAGCACGTCAACAACTGCATCCTCAAACACAACTCTGCCTCTCACCACAAGTCGTGGTGGCTCTTCAGGTCGCATGGGTGCTAAGCCTTGCATAGCCTGGGCAGTTTTTCAGATCGATAAAGATGACCCAACTCGTGTTATCTGTAACATTTGTCAGCAAAAGCTAAGTAGAGGCCAAAAAATACATAGTTTGAGTACTTCATGCATGAACCGGCACATGGACATGAAGCATAAGTTGCAGTGGGAAGCTCAGTGTGCTACAATGCGGCCTAGCCGGCCGGGCCAACCGCCGTCTGCCATATCTTGTGCATCCGCGGCCTCTTCATCCTCTGTGACTGGGGGGACAGCAGTCACACCTGTTTTGGGGCGCAGACCTGCCACCTCTTTACCCGCAACAGCCACCGTGATTGGCAGGTCATCATTTTCTTTGGAGGTGGTAACACCAGCTGGTGTTGAGCGCTGTCCGACATCGATAGCACCACCTTTGGATCAAGGCAACCTAACATGTCCGCCTGCATCTTCCTCACAGACCGGCAGTTTGCCGGGGACACCCTTATCAACCCCGTCTAAGCACAATAGCCAGCCCTCGGTCCCTCAGATGTGGACAAGTAAAAGACCATTTCCTCCTAGCCATGAGAAAGCTAAGAGGTTGAATTTCACCATCTGCAAGCTCTTGGCTACAGAAATGCTGCCTTTCCGCCTGGTGGACACAGAGGATTTTCGAGACCTTATGTCCGTCGCAGTGCCCCAGTACCAGATGCCCAGTCGGCACTACTTCTCAAAGAAAGGTGTGCCTTCTCTCCACCAGCATGTCGCACACAACATCACCGCTTCTTTGAGAAACTCTGTGTGTGACAGGGTGCATTTCACCACAGACACTTGGACGAGTAGGCATGGACAGGGGCGTTACATGTCGCTGACTGGGCACTGGGTAACTATGGTGACAGCAGGACAAGGGGCTGCTGTCCAAGTCTTGCCGTCCCCACGAGTTGTGCGTCAATCCTCTTTATGTCAAAGTTCCTCCACTGCTTCTGCCTCCTCAACCTCCTCTCGGTCTTCCACCTGCACCCAAAGCCTGTCTGGTCATGCCACAAGCTTTCTAACTGCGCAGAAGGGATCCTGCACACCTCCTTACTATGCTGGCAGCAGGGCTCAACATCATCAGTCGGTTTTTACTTTGAAATGTCTGGGAAATGTGAGTCACACAGCTGAGGAGTTGTGGTCAGCTCTGGAGAACCAATTTTATGAATGGTTGTCTCCACTGGACCTGAAACCAGGGAAGGCCGTGTGCGACAATGCTGCAAACCTGGGTGCGGTCCTTCGCCGGGGCAATGTCACACACGTGCCTTGTATGGCTCACGTGTTGAACCTGGTTGTCCAGCAATTTTTAGCCCACTATCCCAGACTAGATGGCCTTCTGCAGAGGGCACGGTCGCTGTGTGCTCACTTCCGCCGTTCGCATCCCGCAGCTCAGCGACTTACATCTCTACAGAAGTCGTTGGGCCTGCCACTTCACCGGCTAAAATGCGATGTGCCTACCCGGTGGAATTCAACTCTGCACATGTTGCAGCGACTGTGGCAGCACCGACAAGCCCTGGTGCAATACGTTCTGACGTATAGCCTGGGTCAACGAGATCCAGAGGTGGGGCAAATCACGCTGGAGGAGTGGTCTCAGATCAGGGACCTATGCACCCTTCTGCACAGTTTTGAAATGGCGACGAAGATGTTTAGTGCTGACGATGCCATTATCAGCATGACTATTCCAGTGATTTACATGCTGGAGCACATGTTAAACAGAATTCGGAGTCAGGTGGTGGCACAAGAGGAGGTGGAGGAAGTAGAGGAGGAGGAGTTGTATGCGGAAGGGCTAACATCTGCAAGGTCCAGATGGTTGGCAGCACCAAGGCGGCAGGCATGTGAGGGTGGGGGAGATGGTTTTACCAGGGCGCATGGTAGCAGCCAAACTAGTGAGGAAGGTGCAGGAGCCCAGGAAGAAGTGGAGGACGAACTGATGGAAGACTCATCAGATGAGGGAGACCTTGATCACATTTCTGTTGTGCGAGGTTGGGGGGAGAGGACAGAGGAAGGAAGCATGATTGTTACCTCGCCACCAACACAACAGGGACTTGGTGCTCCTGGATGCGCAACACACATGAGTGCCTTCTTGCTGCACTACCTGCAACATGACCCTCGAATTGTGAGAATTAGAAATAATCCTGACTACTGGGTTGCCACACTGTTAGATCCCCGGTACAAAAGTAAATTTGCAGAAATTATTCCTGCCATAGAAAGGGATGCACGCATGCAGGAGTATCAGCAGAGACTGTTGCAGAATCTTACATGTGCTTTTCCACAAAACACCAGTGGTGCACGTAGTGAATCTCACAGTTCCAACTTGCCAACCGTGGGACCGTCAAGTGTTCAGCACTCAAACCGTAACAGAACCACAGTATCTGCTGGTAACATCAATTTTGCGGAATCATTTCACCACTTTTTTAGCCCATCCTTTGCAAGGCCATAGGAGACAAGAAGTCTGACACATAGTCAACGCCTAGAGACGATGGTACAGGAGTATCTCCAAGTAAACATTGAAGCCATGACTGTGTCACTGGATCCTCACTCTTTTTGGTCTTCCAATCTGGATAAATGGCCGGAGCTAGCCACTTACGCCTTGGAGATCTTGTCATGCCCTGCAGCCAGCGTTCTGTCTGAACGTGTGTTCAGCGCTGCTGGTGGTGTGCTGACAGATAAGCGCACGCGGCTCTCCACTGATAATGTAGACAGACTCACGTTCATAAAGATGAACAAATCATGGATCCGAAACGACTTTTCTACCCCTGTGTCATCCTGGGGAGAGTAAAAGCTTGATGATTGGTTAAAATCACCTCACCAACCTTTTTAAGCTTTCAAATTACTAATCATGTTTATCTGTATCTTGGCTGGAAAATAATTTGGGCTTTGTAGCAGTGTGCAGCACTGATTCTATTAGGCCATCTATAATAAGCTCCACCAGATTTAAAATTACTAATCATGTTTATCTGTATCTTGACTGGAAAATAATTTGGGCTTTGTAGCAGTGTGCAGCACTGATCCTATTAGGCCATCTATACTAAGCTCCACCAGATTTAAAATTAATAATAATTTTTAGCTGCATCTAGCCCGGAAAATAATTTTGGGGCTCCGAGATGCGCAAGACACATAAGTGCCTTCTTGCTGCACTACCTGCAACATGACCCTCATATTGTCAGAATTCGAAGTAATCATGACTACTGGGTTGCCACACTCTTAGATCCCCCAAACTTTTCGATCAACCTTTTCATTTTAATAAAGACCAAAAAATGGTCATTTTTGAAATTATAAGCATTAGCAGGTTATTAGAAACTGAAATCAAACAGTTTTCAACTCAAAACTTTATTCTAGGTGATGTTACATTTTCACATAGGACCCCTTGTTCGAAAGGAGCTTCTGAACTCTCTCGTCCATTGAATTTGTCAGGTTTTGGATGGTTTCTGCTTCAATTGTTTTGCATGAGGACAGAATACCCTCCCAGAGCTGTTGCTTAGATGTGAACTGCCTCCCGCCATCATAGACACTCCTTTTAATGATGCTCCAGAGGTTCTGAATGGGGTAGAGGTCAGGGGAGCATGGGGGTCACACCATAAGTTTGTCCCCTTTTATGCCCATATCAGCCAGAGATGCAGATGTTTTATGTGCAGCATGAGATGGTGCATTATCATGCAAAAAAAATGATCTTGCTGTGAAATACACGGTTCTTCTTCTTGAACCATGGCAGGAAGTGCTGTTTGAGAAAATCCACATACATTATGGAGTTCATCTTTAGCGCCTTCAGGGATCCTAAAGGGGCCGACAATCTCTCTCCCCATGATTCCAGCCCAAAACATTACTCCACCTCCTCCTTGTTGGCGCTGTAGCCGTGTTTGCATGGGGTGTCCATTAACCAGCCATCCTCCACTCCATCCATCTGGACCATCGAGCGCTGCACGGCACTCATCCGTGAACAAAACAGTTTTGAAATCAGTCTTCATGTAATGTTTGGCCCACTGGAGCCGTTTCTGCTTGTGTGAAGTGGATAGAGGAGGTCGACAGGATGGCGTATGCACAGCTGCAAACCTCTGAAGGACCCTGCATCTTGTTGTTCAGGGGACGTTGGAGGCACCAGCAGCTTCAAAAACTTGTCTGCTGCTATGACAAGGCTTTTTTGCCGCTGCTCTTTTAACCTGACGTAATTGCCTGTAGGAAAGAGTCCTCAATTTGCCCTTATCAGCACGCACACGTGTGTACTGTGAATCAGCTACATACTTCTTGATTGCCAAGACACTTCATCCTGATCATCGCACAATGTTGATTGTAGTCATGCCTTGACCTAAACACTCCACAATTTGTTGCTTCTCAGCAGCCGACACATCCTTTTTCTTTCCCATTTTGGCAGAAAATGTAGGCTGCTTAATAATGTGAGACAACCTTCTTAAGTAGTCTTGCCTTTCATTGGACACACCTGCCAAACTAATTAGCACAGGTGTCTGCAATTGCTTACAGTGATATAAAGAGCCCTGACACACATCACCATCAATGAGTTTAACTGACAAACAAACAAATTCTTCCCTTATCACTCCTAAACACTTTTTGCATAATAATTTGGAACACAGTGTACATGTGCTTTTCCACAAAACACCAGTGGTTCACGTAGTGAATCTTACAGTTCTAACTTGCCAACCGTGGTCTGTATGGAGTTGTTCAATAAAGGGCCCAAAATTAAGATAACATAGAGGGGAGAGGTCTCTATGAATAGGAATTCCTAAGTATTTGATACCCTGTGAGGGCCAGGCAAAGGGAAAGTTGGACTGGATGGAATCCTATATGGATTTGGGGAGGGAGACATCGAGGGCCTCAGACTTCGCTGCATTGATTTTAAAATTTGACCATGTAACAAAGTGATCTATTTCAGCCATAACAGCATGGATGGATATATGTGATTGAGTGATATATACTAGGACATCATCAGCAAATAGAGAGCACTTGTACTCGGTGCCTCCCACCTCAATCCACCTAATATTGGGGTTATGGCGAATTGATGAGAGCAGGTGCTCCGTCACTAGGATGTATAACAGAGGGGACAGAGAACATCCCTGCCTTGTCCCATTGGTGATTGTGAAAGGTGATGAAAATGTTCTGACGCGCCTGACTCGCCCCCTGGGCCGTGGGGCACTCGGATCCGGGCAATAGGGAACGATGGGAGTAGTAGTGGCAACCCGGTTCCGTGGCTCAGGGTGGTCAGGCCAGTGGTAGTCCGTTATATTGATTATGTCCGACTACGCCACCCGTGGATTTGCGGTTATTAGGAACCGCCGCTGCATGCAGACCGCTGGGGCTGATGAGATGTGCAGCTATGGTAGTGTGACTCCCCACGGGAAGAGTGCGGCCCCAGGGCAGTATAGTGGATGGTGGGAGTGATGGTAGTGAGAATCCCAGTGCTGATAGTGCTGGAGGAGCAAGGAGCACACAGACAACAAATTGCAGTCCAGGGTCTTTATTACAACAGGTAAACTGACCCATAAACAGTCCCGGCTAGGAGGGGACCTGGATGTCTGAGAGCAACGGGGGAATTGGCTCTGGTCAGGGTGAGGGTGTAGGCCTAACGTGCTTTCTGCGCTCCTTCTGGCTATCTCCTCCTGATAGGGTAACAGCTCACGTTTCCGAGCTTTCCGTGTATTCTCGCCTGTATGGCCTGCGACGTGGGTTCCTTTCTGCTCCCAGCCTTGTACGGCTTTACTGGTCCCTTCGGTTGTGGCAGGGCCTCCAGGCTTCTTAGGCCAAGGAATGTACAGTCCCTTGCGGACTGGTTCTCTGCTGGGGGACGTGGAATCCTTCCAGCCTCAGACACCAAAGTCTGGTAAAATGAAGTCTTTTCTTTGCCAAGACAGGCTCTCTTCGCCTCTTGTCTCTGGCTGGTGGCTCTCTCCTACTGCCACACTTCCTCTTAGGTGCAACACAACTTTCTGTCCCTGCTCCACTCTGGGACACGTCTCAGAGCTGAGACAGGCAATCCAGTTCTCCCTAACCCTGCCCTCAGTACCAGCTTTTATAGGGGCAGCCAGCTCCCCCTACTGGCCTGAGACAGGAGGCATTGCATGCTAATGTTCCCCTGACTAGAGAACCTCCCCCTTGCTCTCAGACACAGCTTTAATTACACTTGTGGCATCCAGGTCAGGGTGACACCTTCCCCCCTAGTGAAATTTAGTACTCCGGGACTAAACAATAAACAAAGACAATATGCACAACAATAACACATTAATAGACAGACGACGCACAAATTGAGTTCTTTAGGTCACAGTGTGGCCTGTGACCGGGTGTCCATATCACCAACACAACGGGGAGCCTTAACCAGGAGGGGGTCTGTCCTACCCCAAGTCCTTCACAGTCTTAGTTCATTCCTGGGTTAGGCTCCGAACGCAGTCCATACAAGGTCCCGGTTATAAAAAGTCCATAACCTGTGAGTCCTTACGGTAGCTGCAAGAAACTGAAACACACTATTAATAAACATGCAGGTAACTTGGCAAACATTTCAACATTTTGCAACAGGGTTATTTACAATTTTTAGTACACTCTATATTCTCCAGCGAGCGTGTATCTGCCCCTTTGTGCTCCTGGTTGACCTACGTAGCCCACTGTCTGGTGGTGGACCAACCTGGCTTTCCCCACTAGCGTTAGGGGTACAGCTACCAGCTGGGTGTACAGGTAAGGCAGGCAGCTGTCTGCGGGTTCTTTGGCTTACCGCAGGCATGGCAGGCTCACTGTCAGCAGAGGGTTGACTCTCCTGGGCTGCTGGTACAGGCTCTTCTGCCTCTGGAACCGCTTGCTCCTCTTCACCTTCTGGCTCTGGTGTTGGTTGTTGCTGTGCCGGTTGCAGGAAATGCAGGACAGGTACCACTATGGCATCATTTATGCGAGTCCAGGACTGAGGGAACTCTCCGAGAATGGTGCTGATCATTTCTTCCTTGTCCTCTACGGGTTCAAGGTCACTCTGATCCTCTTCTGCACTACGGAGTTGCTCGGGGCATCTTTTGAGGTGGTCTCTGGAGACGACACTAGTGGTTTCTCCTCCGTCCTTGGTGATTACGCACACCTTTGGGTTGTCATGGTCAGACTGCAGTACGGTGTAGGGTTCCCTTTCCCACTGGTCGTCCAACTTATGTAGCCTTCTTTTTCGCTTTAGGACTTGCTCACCAGGTTCTAGGGGACTAGCAGGGGCGTGTTGATTGAAGAGTCTTTCTTGCTTCTCTCTCACCTGGGCCAGGCTCTTCTCCACACTCTCCTGTACCTTCTTGTACTGCAGTTGCCTTTCCGTATCCCAGTCCGCATCCGGGGAGGTGTCCTCAGGTATTAGGACTCCCATCTCCAGGTCTACGGGCAGCTTACCTGGTCTAGCTCGCATCAGGTAAGCCGGGGTGCAGTTTGTAGCGTTCACCGGGATGTTGTTGTACATGTCTACCAGGTCCGGCAACTTTTCTGGCCACAGGCTGCATTCCTCCAGGGGCAACGTCTTCAGGAGATCAATGACTATATTGTTCATCTTCTCACACATCCCGTTGGTTTGGGGGTGGTAAGGCGTTGTCCGAATCTTCTTACAGCCATAGAGGTTGCAGAACTCCTGGAAGATTTCAGCTTCGAACGCTGGACCCTGGTCTGTCAGGACCTGTTCCGGATACCCGTGTGGACGGCAGAAGTATTGCTGGAAGGCTCTGGCCGCTGTTTGGGCTGTCAAGTCCTTTACCGAGACCACCACTAGAAAACGGGAATAGTGGTCCACGATTGTCAGGGCATAGATGTATCCTGACCGGCTGGGAGCCAATTTGACGTGGTCCAGAGCTACCAGCTCAAGAGGCTGCGTGGTGACGATGGGCCTCAAGGGTGTCTTCTGGCTGGTGCGGTCCTTCCTCCTCAGGTGACAAGGGCCACAGTCTCTGCACCACTTTTCTACAGCTCCTCTCATGCCGACCCAAAAGAACCTTCCTCTTAGCAGGAACTCCAGTTTCTTCCAACCGAAGTGCCCCGCTCTGTCATGGTAAGCTCCCAGGACCATAGCTGCATCCCGCCTTGGAACCACGACTTGCCAGGTCAGCTCGTGTGTCCGGTGGTTGACAATCCTTCTGCACAACTTGCCTTCGTAGAGGAACAGCTTGCTCTTCTCCTTCCATAGCTGCTTGGCTTCCTCTGGGGCATCTGGATCTAGGCGGGCGTCTTCTCGGGTCAGCAGATCTTTCACCAGGCGGACTGCAGGGTCACTATCTTGGGTCTCGGCCCAGCTGTGGTGAGGTAGGGGATTCATCATCACAGTTGTTAGATCCTCCTCCTTCACGCGGTGAGAGTGTTGAGCGGCTCCATACCGGTGAAACGCGTGGAGTTCTACCTCCTCCAGCTCTTGTGGGTCTTCGTCACCTTCAGGTAAGTGAGGCATCCTTGATAGGGCGTCCGCGTTGGCGTTGGTTTTGCCTGCTCGGTACTTGATCATGAAGTCATAGTTGGAGAGACGGGCCATCCACCGCTGTTCCAGGGCACCCAGTCTTGCATTGTCCAGGTGTGTCAATGGGTTGTTGTCCGTGTACACGGTGAACTTTGCGGAGGCCAGGTAATGCTTGAAGCATTCCGTCACGGCCCACACCACCGCCAAGAATTCTAGCTTGAAGGAGCTGTAATTCTCCGGGTTCCTCTCAGTGGGCCTCAGCTTCCGGCTGGCGTACGCGATCACCCGTTCTCTGCCCTGTTGGTTTTGGGACAGTACGGCTCCCAGTCCCACATTACTGGCATCTGTGTGGAGAATGAAAGGCTGGCCATAATCAGGGTAGGCCAGGATCTCGTCCCCTGTGAGGGCCATCTTTAGCTGGCGGAAGGACTCCTCTTCCGGTTTATCCCACTTGAAGGGCGGCTTTTGGCTCCTGGACTTAGACTGTCCGATCAGGAGGTCCTGCATAGGAGCTGCCATCTTGGTGAACCCGGGGATGAATCTTCGGTAGTAGCCTACCAACCCGAGAAACTGTCTCACCTCTTTGATGTTCGAGGGGCTTGGCCAGCTCTTGATTGCCGTGACCTTGTCAGGGTCGGGGGCCACTCCTTCCGCGCTTACCACGTGCCCTAGGTACTGGACCTTTGGTTTCAGCAGGTGACACTTCGATGGTTTCACCTTCAGGCCATAGACTGCCAGGGCTTCGAACACCTCAGCCAGGTGCTTGAGGTGGTCCTCGTAGGTCTTCGAATAGACGATCACGTCGTCCAGGTAAAGGAGGACCGTCTCGAAGTTTCGGTGCCCTAGACAGCATTCCATCAGCCGCTGGAAGGTCCCTGGTGCGTTGCAGAGTCCGAAAGGCATGCAGTTGAATTCGCTCAGTCCCATCGGGGTGGTGAAGGCGGTCTTCTCCTTGTCAGCCTCTGCCACAGGAACCTGCCAGTACCCGCTAGTAAGGTCCAAAGTAGAAAAGAAGTTAGCAGATTTTAGTGCGGCTAAAGATTCTTCTATTCTAGGCAGCGGATATGCGTCTTTGTGGGTAATACGGTTGATTTGTCTATAGTCCACGCACATTCTCATGGTGCCGTCTTTCTTTTTCACCAGAACCAAGGTGGCTGCCCAGCGGCTACAGCTGTCTCTAATGACCCCAGCTTCTTTCATCTCTCTTAGCATGCCCTTTGCGTTCTGATAATGTGCAGGGGGTACAGGTCTGTGCCTCTCTTTTATTGGTGGGTGGCTCCCTGTGGGGATGTGGTGTTCTATCCCCTTTACTCTGCCGAAGTCTAGCAGGTGTTTACTAAAGACTCTCTTGTACTCCTGTACCACCCGGTAGACTCCTTGTTTTTGGTGCAGGGGAGTGGAGTTAGCACCCACATGGAGTTTCTGGCACCAGTCCTCCTTTTGTTTCTGGGAGCCATTACCCTCCGCCTGAGGAGATGGAGGCAAGGGTTCCACGGCCCTGATAGCTTGGTGTTCGACAACAAACAGTTTGGCGAGTGTAGCGTACCTGGGTAAGTGTACTTCCCTCTCCCCAATGTTGAGGATGCGGACGGGCACCCTCCCATGACGGACATCAACCACCCCCCGGGCTGTCAAAATGGTGGGCCTGCTGTCTGAGTACACGGGTTCTACCATGGCTTGGTAGTCTCTACCTCTCAACCCGATTGCAGTCCGACACCAGATCATCATTTCACTTTTGGGAGGCATGGAAATGGGGAATGGATCACTGAGTCTTACGCTACCGATCTCACCACCAGACAGTTCTACCTGCTGCCGTCTCATCAGGGCTTTTATCTCCTTGTTGAGGACTCTCTTTTGGCTGGAACTAGCATTCACCGCCACCTGTTGTAGAATTACAATTACTTCTGAAAGACAATTTTCAATGATGTTAGTACCCACAGTTATTTTAGGGTGACTTTCATGACGGTCAATGTCCACAATAATCACTCCCTGTGCCGGCAGTTCAACTTTACCAATTTTAATGGTCATCTCCTTGAACCCCATCTGCAGCACGGGTAAGCCATTACTGGCGATGATGCTCAAGTTACTGTCTGGATACCGTGTGATATCAGCATCAGTCCAATACTGCTTAAAAAGTACATAAGGGATTGTGGTTACTTGCGACCCAGTATCCAGCAAGGCGCTCATGGGGATACCGTCCAGCACCACGGGTAAAACCGGGCGCCCCCCAACGTACTTATCACGCCAATTGTAAGGGCCTGGTGATCTTATGCCTGGGGGTTGGCCCTCTGCCCCAGGTTGGACCCGTTTAAATTACAGTACCTGGAAATGTGTCCGGGCTGGTTGCAACGACGGCAAATGGGCTGTCCATCCTCTGCGTAGCGGTCTGTGGGCCTCCCTCGGAACGACGGGATCCTCCTCTGTCGACGCCACGGGACATCCTCCGGACTTGAAGCCAGCTCGATGGGTCTTGACGGGTCCACTTGCAACGCCTGGACGGTCCTGGTCAACGCCGCAACACTCCTGGTCAGCTCCTGGACTTGGTGGTGCAGGCCTTTCGACGGGGCTTGGTTCAGGGCCTGTGCATCAGCCTCCACGGAGTCCATAGAGGAGGGCGCCGCCTCCTGGTGGTAGGTGATAGCAGGGCGCCGGGGGTTTATAGCGCCACTGGTTGCAGATTCACGGAGCACCCTTATGGCCCTGTCCTTAAATTGAGCAAAGGTCAGGTCGGGGTTCTGGAAGAACATGAGGCGCAGCTGGGCCCTGTGGGCGCTGGACAGCAGACCCTCTATGAATTGTTCTGTTAGCAGCTTATCGGTTTCCTGCACACTGCCAGGGTCAGTTTGTTGAATAGCCCTCAAGGCTTCCTGCAGATTTAGGGCATAGTCTCTGATGCTGTCCTGTGCCCGCTGCTTACATCCATAGAACCTCATTTTAATTTCAGCGGAGGTACGTGTATCAAAGGTACCCCGCAGCCGGGCCAGAATACCCTTCACAGTCCCTTTCTCCTCAATGGGCCATGATTTTACCTCCCTTTGGGCTGCGCCAGTTAACTGCCCTGTCAATATGCTGACCTTCTGTTCCTCTGTCAGGGGGTAAACTTGGAACAAACTATACAGTCTTTCCTTGAAGTCAGTTAGGGCATGGGGCTCCCCTGAGTATTTGGGCAGCCAGGCCGCTCCAGGGATGTAGGGCAAGGAAAAGGGCATCACCGCTGCTGCAGCTGCGTTGGTGGTAGTGGGCGCCTCTGTGTCCGACATCTTCCTCCCCCCCTAGTGAAGTGTGGCCTACCTTCCGACGATCCTCTTCTGTAGGCCGCGGCTCCGCTGCTGCTCTGGACGAGGACCTGGCGTCGCACTCCGATGACGTCAGCGTCGCTCTCTCTCCCTTCCAGGACCTTGCGCAGCGTCGGTGCGTGGGGCGGAGCTTCGGATCTCGCGCGGTTTTGACGTCCACGCCCCTCTTCTTCCCGCGCGGCGTCCTGAAGATGGCGTCCGATGGCGGGAAGACGGCAGAAGACGGCGGGAAACGGTCCAAGATGGCGTCTGATGGCGGGAATCGGCTCCGGATGGCGGGAAACGACTCCGGACGGCGGGAAACTTTGCCACAGGTAAGTTACAAAAGTCTTTTTCAGGTACGCAGTACCCGGTGGTTGCGGGCACGAAATCCTGCCGACTACGCCAAAGCTGACTCGCCCCCTGGGCCGTGGGGCACTCGGATCCGGGCAATAGGGAACGATGGGAGTAGTAGTGGCAACCCGGTTCCGTGGCTCAGGGTGGTCAGGCCAGTGGTAGTCCGTTATATTGATTATGTCCGACTACGCCACCCGTGGATTTGCGGTTATTAGGAACCGCCGCTGCATGCAGACCGCTGGGGCTGATGAGATGTGCAGCTATGGTAGTGTGACTCCCCACGGGAAGAGTGCGGCCCCAGGGCAGTATAGTGGATGGTGGGAGTGATGGTAGTGAGAATCCCAGTGCTGATAGTGCTGGAGGAGCAAGGAGCACACAGACAACAAATTGCAGTCCAGGGTCTTTATTACAACAGGTAAACTGACCCATAAACAGTCCCGGCTAGGAGGGGACCTGGATGTCTGAGAGCAACGGGGGAATTGGCCCTGGTCAGGGTGAGGGTGTAGGCCTACCGTGCTTTCTGCGCTCCTTCTGGCTATCTCCTCCTGATAGGGTAACAGCCCACGTTTCCGAGCTTTCCATGTATTCTCGCCTGTATGGCCTGCGACGTGGGTTCCTTTCTGCTCCCAGCCTTGTACGGCTTTACTGGTCCCTTCGGTTGTGGCAGGGCCTCCAGGCTTCTTAGGCCAAGGAATGTACAGTCCCTTGCGGACTGGTTCTCTGCTGGGGGACGTGGAATCCTTCCAGCCTCAGACACCAAAGTCTGGTAAAATGAAGTCTTTTCTTTGCCAAGACAGGCTCTCTTCGCCTCTTGTCTCTGGCTGGTGGCTCTCTCCTACTGCCACACTTCCTCTTAGGTGCAACACAACTTTCTGTCCCTGCTCCACTCTGGGACACGTCTCAGAGCTGAGACAGGCAATCCAGTTCTCCCTAACCCTGCCCTCAGTACCAGCTTTTATAGGGGCAGCCAGCTCCCCCTACTGGCCTGAGACAGGAGGCATTGCATGCTAATGTTCCCCTGACTAGAGAACCTCCCCCTTGCTCTCAGACACAGCTTTAATTACACTTGTGGCAGCCAGGTCAGGGTGACACACGCCCCCTGGGCCTTGGGACACCCGGAGCCGGACCCTTTTTGGTGGATGCTGGTGGTTGTAGTCTCCGTGGCGGCGACCCGGTTCCGTGGCTCAGGGCGGTCAAACCAGTGGCGGAACTATTTATGTGGTTTTGATGTTTAAATGTCCGACTACGCCACCCGTGGATTGCGGTCAGCGTGAACCGCCGCTCCAGGGCAGACCGCTGAGGCTGGTGTTGTGGGGGCAGCAGAGCGTAGCATAACTCCCCACGGGAGGAGTATAGCCTCAGGGCAGTGTATGCGGAGGATGGGGGTGATGGTGCAGGGCAGCAGCAGTAACGACACGGAGTCAGTGATGCAGTCCAGGGCCTTTACTCACAGTTCTTATTATCCAGACCACGTCTGCAGGTAACGGCTGCCCACGTCGTACTGTGCTCACCAGGTGAGGGGCTCAGACAACTCCCAGATAACTTTGGAGCGCTTCACAGGACCCCCTTTGTGTGTCCTTTGTCTGGCCTTTCTTACCAACCCTTCTGTCCGGCTGCCTCGGGCCTCCTCTTGGTAAACTTGGCGCCAGTTTCCCTGACCCTATGTGGTGCCTTCCTAGCGGGTGTAGCGAGGGGCTGCGCCACATAAAATGTCACAGCCTCCTGTTTCTAGCTGAGGGTCGTTTCCTGCCTCCACTAGTTTCGGGGACCGGTCTCCCCCTTTGGCCTGACCCCTCCACGCAGGTGGATTCGGGCGTGCGGTGGCGACTTGCCCGTCCGCACCCCTGGGATCCCTTCGTTCCTCGTTCCTGGAGCCTTCTCCGCTCCTCTTCCTTCCTTCTTCTTCTTCCAGGCCTGGGCCTCTGTTACTAGGCCCGCCTCCGGAGCAGAGCTCATGCAGAGCCCCTGCTCCCTGCCACTTCTGCTCAGACTTCTCTGCACTGAACTAAGATGGTGCCCACCTTTTATACTCCCTTCTCAATGCACCCAGGAACTGCTTCCTCCCTACTCCTGCACTACAGGGTTCCCCTTCCTCAGTGTTCCCTCCCCCCACTCCAGCCAGGGACAGGGACTGTTGTGCCCATCTCAGGGGCATATTGGTCGCCCTGCCCCACGGCAATGTGGTGTAATGCATGCAGGTGTCGGGTCCTGATCCACACTACATCCTTACCTGAGAGTGAGATATCACACCTCTGGGTGAGGTGCAATACCTCTGTAGCAACCGAGCCCTCAGGGTGCTACAGTTCCATTTATCTTCAGCCTAGGTGACGTATTGCGATACAGGGCCGTGATTTTGGCTATAAAAGGGTCCCCTAGACCCCTACCCCAAGCTTTTTAAGAGAATCATATATGGCGTGCCAGGAGACTCTATGGAATGCTTTCTCAGCATCCAACGAGAGTATCTAATTACAAATTTCTAACTGCATCTAGCCCAGGAAATACTTTGTGCCTAGTAGCAGTGTCTGCTAGTCAGCGGATTATCCCGGCTGTTAAGCAAGCTACACCACCTGTAGTTTGGACACTTAATTTTTTCAAAGGAAATGCTTCGGGACCACGGGATACTCAGTGAAGAGCATCAGGAGGCACCCCAAGGCATAGGAGCTGGGACTGGCAGTAGGATGCCTTGCGGTGGACAGCCGAGCTCGATCCTTATAAAAGCTTTTTAACTGCAGCAGCTTTAGTGGACGCTACTGGAGCTGGAATTACGCAGCTGCTGGCATGAGACTTGCCTCCAATAGATCCTTGTAAATGGATTTAAAGTGTATTCATTCAAATTAGAGAGACAATTTAAATTAAAAAGCTTAGAGCTGCCTCCACCACAGGGGGGCTCGCTCGACCCACCAGCGGACAGGCACCAGTATTGGGAGAGGGGGGCTGGCCGTCAGGGTTCACCGCGGCTCTGGCACAAACCCGGCGACACGGAGGTGGCACGGGCAGGAGCGGACTGAACGTGTCGGCTTCTCACTTTTTGGATTTTAGAAGGGCATGACATGCCTATATCTGTGTCTCCCCCTCCTTTTACTCCTCCACCTCTTTTCTTTTCGCATGACTATATGTACTTGTCACTTTTCCATGTGTTAGTTGTGTCTTCAGAGCAGTTTGTCAGCTTTTGGACACCTTTGAAGGTGTTTTCTATGTGTTTCTATGTGTTTTTGTTTGCCTGCCATTGGTTTTAACGGTGTTCGAAGGTGTTCGACGAACAGTTCGACGAACAGTTCGGCGAACACACGGGTGATCGACGAACCGAACCGAACTCGAACACTACGGGGGTGGCTCAACACTACTAAAGAACTGGACAGTCTGCGCTCTGAAGTGCGTCAGTTGAGCAAAACCCTGACCACTGTGCTGAGTGCTCTGCAGCTGCGGACGGAGCCTGAGGAAGGAGGGAAAATCCTGCTAGCCGACAGCCCAGAGGATGTCCCCTGGATGCGGAGGAGGAGGAGGCCAACACCACCCTCGCCGAGGACCAGTGACCAGCGCCGCCCACCGAGGGAACCTACCTGCTACCGATGTCGCAAGACCGGACACCTCGCCCAGAAGTGTCCTTTAAACGAGAAAACCCTGGGTCCGAGGGCCGCCTCCCAGGAGTAGACTCACCAGGCCCATCAGACTGGTACAACAGGTTCGTCGGAGGAAGACCTTTCCTGTCCATTGTACTGGACGGGATCCCGACGCATGCCCTGCTGGACACAGGATCTCAGGTAACCATCATGCCTGAAGTCCTCTACAAGAAGTTCTGGTCCATGGACGACCTACGTCCGCCAGCTCCAAATTTGTCTGTATACGCTTCAAATGGACTCCCCCTTAACCTACTCGGAGTTAAGAATGTGACTGTAAAAGTGGGGAGAGTGGAGCTGAAGGACCAGGGACTAATTGTAGTGGAGACTAACCCTGATGACAGCAACCCATATATGGTACTAGGCACTAATGTTGTTGGTAACTGTTTGGGAGAGGTTGTCTCCTTGCTCCAACAGATCACTGACACTGCCAGACCGAGACAGAGGAGGGCACTGCAGAGAGAGATCCGCGTCCTGATGTATCAACAGCAAGTAAAGTTAACAGATGGTGAAATCGGTAACGTGAGGGTAACAGACCCTATACCCATTGTTGTTCCCCCAATGAGTGAAATGCTCATCTGGTGTAGAGCTGCCATAGGTCTTAGAGGACAGAGCTACCAGGCGGTAGTAGAACCCCTTAGCTCTGAGCACAGACCCACGCTCTTAACCGCCAGGGGAGTGGTAGATGTACATAATGGGAGGGTGCCTGTCAGTCTTCTTAACATAGGGGAAGATGAGGTTAAATTGCCACGTTATGCCACTGTTGCTAAGTTACATGCTGTCAACAACAACTGTATCCATGAGGCGGAGTCCTTAACTTCACCAGAAGAAGTGAGGATAATGACCCTGCAACCTAGGTGGAGGATTGGTGTCAACAGCTCCATGTTGGGACAGACACCACTCCTGCCCATCAAAAACAGGGTGTTCACCGGGTGGTTCAAGAATACTCGCAGGAGACTTCGGGAGGGTTAAGGGGGTTCAACATCATATCCCCACAGGCAACCATTCCCCAATTAAAGAACGTTATAGGCCTATCCCCCCAGCTCACTACCAGAAGGCAAAAGAAATGCTGCATGACATGAGGAAGGCAGGAGTAATTAGGGATAGTTGTAGTCCCTGGGCGGATCCCCTAGTGATGGTTAGGAAAAAGGACGGGAGCATGAGAATGTGTGTAGATTACCGTCAAGTAAATCGCATTACACATAAAGATGCATACCCTTTGCCACGCATAGAGGAGTCCCTAGCTGCCTTAAAGTCTGCAAATTACTTTTCTACCCTTGACCTCACTAGTGGTTACTGGCAGGTCGCTGTGGCTGAGGAGGATCGGGAGAAGACGGCCTTCACCACCCCGATGGGACTCTGCGAGTTCAATAGCATGCCGTTTGGACTCTGCAATGCCCCCGGAATGTTCCAGAGATTGATGGAGTGCTGCCTGGGACACCGCAACTTCGAGACTGTGTTACTTTACCTGGATGACGTGATTGTGTACTCCAGAACGTACGAGGACCACTTGAAACACCTGGCAGAGGTATTTGAGTCACAATCCCGGTACGGGATGAAGCTGAAGCCCTCAAAGTGCCACCTGCTCAAGAGAAAGGTACAATACCTGGGGCACATTGTCAGTCCGGAAGGGGTAGCACCAGACCCGGAGAAAGTCACAGCCATCCAGAAGTGGCCGGAGCCAAAGAACCTCAAGGAGATGCGTCAGTTCTCGGGACTAGTAGGATACTACCGGAGGTTCGTAAAGGACTACACTAAGAAGGCAGCTCCTCTGCAAGACCTCCTGGTAGGGCAGTCCCCCAAAGGCAAAAACCCTCCATTCCACTGGGGTAAGGAACAGGCTGAATCATTTCAAGAGATTAAGGAGATCCTGACAGGTAATGAGATCCTGACTACAACCAACCGTTCCTGCTGTATACAGATGCCAGCAACGAGGGACTGGGAGCTGTCTTGAGTCAGAAGCAGAATGGGCAAGAGAAAGTCATCGCATATGCAAGCAGGAAGATCCGCCCGACCGAGAGGAACCCAGAGAACTATAGCAGCTTCAAGTTGGAGTTCCTGGCCTTGGTCTGGGCCATCACTGAGCGGTTCAAGCACTATCTAGCCTCCAGCAAGTTCACTGCCTTTACTGATAACAACCCCTTGACCCATCTTGAAACAGCTAAGTTGGGGGCTCTGGAACAATGATGGATGGCTCGGCTGTCAAATTACCAATTTACAATCAAATACCTGGCGGGCCGCAAGAACGCCAACGCCGATGCCCTGTCTAGGATGCCTCACCAGTCAGACACGGAGGAAGAAGTGGATGACTTGGAAGAGATTGAGCTACCTGCCTTTCACCGGAATGGGATGATCCATGAGCAGAGAGTCTCCAACAAGCAGCGTGGAAAGACGTTAAACCCCCTGCCTCACCACAGCTGGAAAGAGACCCAGGACAGCGACCCGGTTGTCAGCAGCATTAAACAGCTGATAACCCAAGAAGGTGCCTCCCTGGAGAAAGATGCGTCTCTCCAAGCAAAGCAGCTGTGGAACGAGAGGAGCCGGCTGTTTATCTACCGTGAGATGCTGTGCCGGAGGTGCGTCAATCCAAAAACTCATGAGATGGTATGGCAGATAGTAGTCCCGAAGACAGACATCCAAATGGTATTAGAAGCTTACCACGATCAGGCGGGGCACTTTGGCTGGAAAAAGCTAGAGACCCTGCTGAAGTGTCGATTCTACTGGGTAGGAATGCGCAGCTCCATTGAAAGGTGGTGCCGGGACTGTGGACCCTGCGGCTTAAGAAGAAAGGACTTCAGCAGCCAGAAGGCGCCCCTGCAGCCTATCGGGACGACTCGACCCCTGGAGATCGTGGCCCTGGACCATGTCAAGCTCTCCCCCAGCAGGTCAGGGTACTCCTATGCTCTGACCATGGTGGATCATTACTCACGTTTCCTGGTGGTCGCCCCTGTCAAAGACCTGACAGCAGAGACAGCAGCGAAGACGTCCCAAGCGTACTTCTGCAGACCTCATGGATACCCTGAGCAGGTACTGACTGACCAAGGCTTGGCCTTTGAGGCTGAATTGTTCAAAGAGTTCTGCCATCTCTACGGGTGTAAAAAGATCAGAACTACACCATATCACCCACAAACAAACGGTCTCTGTGAAAAGATGAACAACATCATCATCGACCTGCTAAAGACCATACCACTTGAGCAGAGAAACCAGTGGCCAGACCTACTACCTGACTTAGTGGATCTGTATAATCATATACCAGTCAGTTCCATCAATTGCACTCCGGCATATCTCATGCGGGCAAGGCCAGGAAAGCTGCCCATGGACTTGGAGCTTGGTGTTGTTGAACCTGAAGCTGATATGACCACTGAGGACTGGGACACCACCAGACAGGAGCAGTACAGAAGAGTACAAGCTTGTGTCAAGGACAGTCTTACTCGGGTGAGAGAAAAACAGGAAATCCAATACAACAAAAACGCACCCGCAGAACCTTTCACACCTGGTGAAACAGTACTAAAAAGAAAAAGACGTAACCACAAACTCGACGACCAATGGGAAAAAGACCCCTACACTGTGTTACCATTGAAGTTTGACAACAAAAAGACCTGCATCATTAGTCGTGATGGAGGAAAAACATCTGCTACAGTGTCCAGGGACCATTTAAAATTGTGTCCACATCTACTAAAGACTCAGGAAGAAGTGTCTTTCACAACCCAGGAAGAACCTAAAGAAACAGTGATCCACACTGACCTAGGAGACTTCCCTGAGGATTGGCCTCAGATCGGAGGTGCAGTAATCGTTCCAGTACTCCAATTCTATGAACAGACAGAAAACCCTCCACAGCAAGTTGTACTTGTAAGTGCTGCAGAAGAGCCAGCTCAAGAAGCATCCCCGGAAGAAGGATCCCCGGCAGGAGCAGAGCAAGAGGGCCCAGCCAATGGTAGACTTGCCAGTCCAAGAGAGAGGTTAAGGCAGTTTTACAACATGGTTACACGTAGAACTGGTAGAGTAACTGAGGATACAGATACTGACCCTCCACCAACCACAGCACTACGCAGATCAGTAAGCAGCACAAGAGGTAAACCTCCTGCTAGGTACACACAGTAGATGATCAATATTGCTGAAAGTGTAGATAGTTACCCCTGGGGTATTGTATATTAAATTGTGATGTATTGCATAGTTGTATAATTTCATGCATGTTTATTAATTTGTGCTTTTTCCTATTAATCCTTTATTTGCATAATGAATTGCGTGGCTGAGGACTGTGTGCAGCCCAAAAAGTCTCTAATGTATATAATTGCGCTCCCTGGAGTGCCCCTTTCAGGTGACCTCAGAAGGAAAACCTGTCTGGAGTGGCTTTTGTGGAGGTCCAACTCTGGATTTTCATGCCCTGCAGCCACCCCAGGGCCTACGTAGAGGGTTTAGGACAGGTCCCTCAAAACTACCAATGTACTCTACCTTGTGAGATGGACATCCTGTATGGGAACCTCACCAAAGGAGACTTGGGTTCTGAGGACACTCTGTAATTGTTTTGTTATGCAACGTTTAAGATTCGTGCCTCCCATAAGGGGAAGATTGTTCAAGTATTGCTTATGTTTCCCAATGTTTACTATTGTTACTGTTTTTATAAAATGTACTTCAGCCCGGGAGTACTGAGTTTTACTAGGGGGGAATGTGAAGCCCAGCTGTGCTTGGCATCACAGACCCAGAAGGGTGTATTGAAGGATTCCTCCACAAGAGGCCCCCATAACCATTCACACATCTCCACCTTCCAACTCAGACCACCAGAGGGAGCTCCTTAGGGAGATATATAAGGGAAGGTGGAGCCAGGCAGCAGTTAGTCTATTCTGGTTTAGCAGTGAGTCCAGTGCAGTCTGAGACGTGTTACCTCAGAGGACAAAAGCCTGTTCCAGCTCCTGCATCCTACCCTGCAGTGGAGCTTATCCAGATCAAGACTCGGTGTAGCTCAGTGAGGTGAGCTGTAGGTGTGCCGGCGCCATAAGATCGGTGAAACGTGGCACGCTGCCGTTAGTGTGAGTAGCCTATTGAGGGCTCGAGTAGGCCGAAGGCGACGAGTAGAGAGTTAGTACATAGGGGGCAGAGGAGCTTAACAAGCTCACCCCGAAGAAGAAGTAGTTACCGGACACCGGGTACGAAGCTTGCCGGGATCTCCACGACCCAGTAAGATAAACCGGAATCCCTGGAGAACTACAGGTCCCAGGATCGCTAAAGTGCTGATACGTACCAGAGCCGGGAGACACATAGGCCCCGTAAGTCGGGAGCGTGCACTCCAAGAGAAGGCCCTACCACAAAGTCAGCCAGCGCAGGACAGAGACAAAGTTAGGTCTAGCTCCAGGCAGGTCAGAAACTTATTACGCAGAAGCCCGAACCAGGAGGCCCAAAACCTGCTCATTGGGGAGGATCCGGACATACACCCTTCACCCTACAGTGCTCCGGGGAGTGCCTGAAATTCCACCTGTAAAAGGTACTGAAGTGACTATTGTGTCCGTCCCTGTTCTTGTTCTGGCCCAGCGGGGTCTCTTTGTCCTGCATCCCCGTTCCTATACTGCCCTGAGGCCCAGCTCTACCTGTGGAGAGCTATACCATCAAGCTGCCCTATCATCAGCCTCAGTGGACTGCTCAGCGCTGGTGATCATCACCAGAAGCCACAGGTGGCGTCACAAACTCTTTCTATTATAAACATTACAAACACCAACCCCCTTTTTAAAGAGCGGCCCAGGGTACGGGCCCGGGAGTCGACCACCGCGACATCCCTAAAGGCCAGGCTGAAGGCCTGGGTACCGAGTCATCCCCATTCCCCTGGGCTAGACAATTGGTCTGTGGCGTTCTTTTAAAGTGTTGCTTATAGCGGTCTCTGTGAGCTTCTCAATGCTGTTCAGCCAGCCAGGTATCCTGCCTGCAGTAGATGGAATGTGGCAATGGAACACTGCTGCGCGTGTCACAATAGGCTATGAGCCTTTATATACCTGCGCACAGCAGCAGCCACCTTCAGTCTGCTGCTGGACAGCCAGCAGCAGCAGCAGCAAGCCGAAAAGTGCAGGCATGTAAGGGATCTAGAGGTTGGCAACATGTCTTCTTAACGGGATTCCAGGTGCCCATCTCCACAAATGGACTTTTCAGGATCAGAGGGTGGCACCGTAGGCCGCAACCAATTGCCGCAACTTCTTTAATTTCATGCCTGCAGACTATAAAAAATAACCCAAAAAATATTGGTTGATTGGTCTGTGGCGTTCTTTTAAAAAATTGCTTCTAGCGGTCGCTGTGAGCTTCTCAATGCTGTTCAGCCAGCCAGGTATCCTGCTTGCAGTAGATGGAATGTGGCAATGGAACACTGCTGCGCGTGGCACAATAGGCTCTGAGCCTTTATATACCTGCGCACGGCAGCAGCCACCTTCAGTCTGCTGCTGGACAGCCAGCAGCAGCAGCAAGCCGAAAAGTGCAGGCATGTAAGGGATCTAGAGGTTGACAACATGTCTTCTTAACGGGAGTCCAGGTGCCCATCTCCACAAATGGACTTTTCAGGATCCGAGGGTGGCACCGTAGGCCGCAACCAATTGCCGCAACTTCTTTAATTTCATGCCTGCAGACTATAAAAAATAACCCAAAAAAGTTTCATTGATTGGTCTGTGGCGTTCTTTTAAAGTGTTGCTTATAGCGGTCTCTGTGAGCTTCTCAATGCTGTTCAGCCAGCCAGGTATCCTGCCTGCAGTAGATGGAATGTGGCAATGGAACACTGCTGCGCGTGTCACAATAGGCTCTGAGCCTTTATATACCTGCGCACGGCAGCAGCCACCTTCAGTCTGCTGCTGGACAGCCAGCAGCAGCAGCAGCAAGCCAAAAAGTGCAGGCATGTAAGGGATCTAGAGGTTGACAACATGTCTTCTTAACGGGAGTCCAGGTGCCCATCTCCACAAATGGACTTCTCAGGATCCGAGGGTGGCACCGTAGGCCGCAACCAATTGCCGCAACTTCTTTAATTTCATGCCTGCAGACTATAAAAAATAACCCAAAAAATATTGGTTGATTGGTCTGTGGCGTTCTTTTAAAGAATTGCTTCTAGCGGTCGCTGTGAGCTTCTCAATGCTGTTCAGCCAGCCAGGTATCCTGCCTGCAGTAGATGGAATGTGGCAATGGAACACTGCTGCGCGTGTCACAATAGGCTCTGAGCCTTTATATACCTGCGCACGGCAGCAGCCACCTTCAGTCTGCTGCTGGACAGCCAGCAGCAGCAGCAGCAAGCCGAAAAGTGCAGGCATGTAAGGGATCTAGAGGTTGACAACATGTCTTCTTAACGGGAGTCCAGGTGCCCATCTCCACAAATGGACTTTTCAGGATCCGAGGGTGGCATCATAGGCCGCAACCAATTGCCGCAACTTCTTTAATTTCATGCCTGCAGACTATAAAAAATAACCCAAAAAAGTTTGGTTGATTGGTCTGTGGCGTTCTTTTAAAGTGTTGCTTATAGCGCTCTCTGTGAGCTTCTCAATGCTGTTCAGCCAGCCAGGTATCCTGCCTGCAGTAGATGGAATGTGGCAATGAAACACTGCTGCGCGTGTCACAATAGGCTCTGAGCCTTTATATACCTGCGCACGGCAGCAGCAGCCACCTTCAGTCTGCTGCTGGACAGCCAGCAGCAGCAAGCGAAAAGTGCAGGCATGTAAGGGATCTAGAGGTTGAGAACATATCTTCTTAACGGGAGTCCAGGTGCCCATCTCCACAAATGGACTTTTCAGGATCCGAGGGTGGCACCGTAGGCCGCAACCAATTGCCGCAACTTATTTAATTTCATGCCTGCAGACTATAAAAAATAACCCAAAAAAGTTTGGTTGATTGGTCTGTGGCGTTCTTTTAAAGTGTTGCTTATAGCGGTCTCTGTGAGCTTCTCAATGCTGTTCAGCCAGCCAGGTATCCTGCCTGCAGTAGATGGAATGTGGCAATGGAACACTGCTGCGCGTGTCACAATAGGCTCTGAGCCTTTATATACCTGCGCACGGCAGCAGCCACCTTCAGTCTGCTGCTGGACAGCCAGCAGCAGCAGCAGCAAGCCGAAAAGTGCAGGCATGTAAGGGATCTAGAGGTTGACAACATGTCTTCTTAATGGGAGTCCAGGTGCCCATCTCCACAAATGGACTTTTCAGGATCCGAGGGTGGCACTGTAGGCCGCAACCAATTGCCGCAACTTCTTCAATTTCATGCCTGCAGATTATAAAAAATAACCCGAAAAAGTTTGGTTGATTGGTCTGTGGCATTCTTTTAAAGTGTTGCTTATAGCGGTCTCTGTGAGCTTCTCAATGCTGTTCAGCCAGCCAGGTATCCTGCTTGCAGTAGATGGAATGTGGCAATGGAACACTGCTGCGCGTGGCACAATAGGCTCCGAGCCTTTATATACCTGCGCACGGCAGCAGCCACCTTCAGTCTGCTGCTGGACAGCCAGCATCAGCAGCAGCAAGCCGAAAAGTGCAGGCATGTAAGGGATCCAGAAGTTGACAACATGTCTTCTTAACGGGAGTCCAGGTGCCCATCTCCACAAATGGACTTTTCAGGATCCGAGGGTGGCACCGTAGGCCGCAACCAATTGCCGCAACTTCTTTAATTTCATGCCTGCAGACTATAAAAAATAACCCAAAAAAGTTTGGTTGATTGGTCTGTGGCGTTCTTTTAAAGTGTTGCTTATAGCGGTCTCTGTGAGCTTCTCAATGCTGATCAGCCAGCCAGGTATCCTGCCTGCAGTAGATGGAATGTGGCAATGGAACACTGCTGCGTGTGTCACAATAGGCTCTGAGCCTTTATATACCTGCGCACGGCAGCAGCCACCTTCAATCTGCTGCTGGACAGCCAACAGCAGCAGCAGCAAGCCGAAAAGTGCAGGCATGTAAGGGATCTAGAGGTTGGCAACATGTCTTCTTAACGGGATTCCAGGTGCCCATCTCCACAAATGGACTTTTCAGGATCAGAGGGTGGCACCGTAGGCCGCAACCAATTGCCGCAACTTCTTTAATTTCATGCCTGCAGACTATAAAAAATAACCCAAAAAATATTGGTTGATTGGTCTGTGGCGTTCTTTTAAAGAATTGCTTCTAGCGGTCGCTGTGAGCTTCTCAATGCTGTTCAGCCAGCCAGGTATCCTGCTTGCAGTAGATGGAATGTGGCAATGGAACACTGCTGCGCGTGGCACAATAGGCTCTGAGCCTTTATATACCTGCGCACGGCAGCAGCCACCTTCAGTCTGCTGCTGGACAGCCAGCAGCAGCAGCAGCAAGCCGAAAAGTGCAGGCATTTAAGGGATCTAGAGGTTGACAACATGTCTTCTTAACGGGAGTCCAGGTGCCCATCTCCACAAATGGACTTTTCAGGATCCGAGGGTGGCACCATAGGCCGCAACCAATTGCCGCAACTTCTTTAATTTCATGCCTACAGACTATAAAAAATAACCCAAAAAAGTTTGTTTGATTGGTCTGTGGCGTTCTTTTAAAGTGTTGCTTATAGCGCTCTCTGTGAGCTTCTCAATGCTGTTCAGCCAGCCAGGTATCCTGCCTGCAGTAGATGGAATGTGGCAATGAAACACTGCTGCGCGTGTCACAATAGGCTCTGAGCCTTTATATACCTGCGCACGGCAGCAGCAGCCACCTTCAGTCTGCTGCTGGACAGCCAACAGCAGCAAGCGAAAAGTGCAGGCATGTAAGGGATCTAGAGGTTGAGAACATATCTTCTTAACGGGAGTCCAGGTGCCCATCTCCACAAATGGACTTTTCAGGATCCGAGGGTGGCACCGTAGGCCACAACCAATTGCCGCAACTTCTTTAATTTCATGCCTGCAGACTATAAAAAATAACCCAAAAAAGTTTGGTTGATTGGTCTGTGGCGTTCTTTTAAAGTTTTGCTTATAGCGGTCTCTGTGAGCTTCTCAATGCTGTTCAGCCAGCCAGGTATCCTGCCTGCAGTAGATGGAATGTGGCAATGGAACACTGCTGCGCGTGTCACAATAGGCTCTGAGCCTTTATATACCTGCGCACGGCAGCAGCCACCTTCAGTCTGCTGCTGGATGTAACATACCTGGCGGCGTCCTTGCATGGTGGTCCATCTCCCACTGTGCAAGAGCGCGCACTTGATCTCCTGTCCAGAATGTCTCTCTGGCTTCCCTCCATGCTGTCTGTTTGCGTCTGTTTCTGCTGCTTAAGGGCGGCGCCCGATCACTTCCTGCTTTTTGTACCTGCTGTGGGTCACACCCCTTGTGCGTCCTCAGCCTATTGCTGTCTGTCACCTGGTATATAGCTCAGCTGCTCCCATCTACCCCTGCCTGAGCATAGTGTTTCATTCAGTGTGTGTATGCATTCTGAAGGTGCCAGGTCCCGTTCTTTGTCTCCTGCCTTTGCGGTATCAGTTCCCGTGTCTGAACTGAGTCCTGTCTATGTCTCCTGCCTTGCGGTATCAGTTCCCGTGTCTGAACTGAGTCCTGTCTGTGTTCTCTTGTCTGCCTATCCTGGAGGCTGTATTTCCAGGCCTGTCTGAACACGCTCCTAGCCTGTTCCTCCCGCCTTCTAGGGGCCGATTACCTAGACCTGCTCCTGTATCTTGTCTGTCCTGTCTGAACACGCTCCTTGCCTGTTCGTCCCGCCTCTCTGGGGGCCGTATTCCCAGACCCGCTCCTGTATCCCGCTGCAGTGTCGGTCTCCTCCGTACACTCAGTTCCAGTCTGAACTCTTTCCTATCCTTTACCTGTTTTGCCTCTATGTCCGTTCCCTTCCTTTTTCTGCAGAGTCTGAACTCGTACCTAACTCCTGCTTGTTGTCTCTGTACTCCCGTTTGTGAGTTTGTGGTCCACTCGCTACTTCACTGCAAGTATCCTGTGGGTATCTGGTTCTGCCTTTCCTTCTCCGTCTGTTCTTTGTGAACAGAGTCCTATCCCCTTGCCTTGTCTCGTTCGCCGCTCCGGCGGTTCTAGCCGCTCTGCGGTTTCCGCTCTGCTTCTGCCTCGCCTACCGCTCTGCGGTTTCCGTTCTGCTCCTGCCTTGTTTACCGCTCTGCGGTTTCCGCTCTGCTCTTGCCTTGTTTGCCGCTCTTGCGGTTTCTGCTCTGCTCTTGCCTTGCTTGCCGCTCCTGCGGTTTCTGCTCTGCTCATGCCTTGTTTGCCGCTCTGCGGTTTCCGCTCTGCTCCTGCCTTGTTTGCCGCTCTGCGGTTTCCGCTCTGCTCCTGCCTTCTTAGCCGCTCTGCGGTTTCCGCTCTGCTCCTGCCTTGTTTACCGCTCTGCGGTTTCCGCTCTGCTCCTGCCTTGTTTACCGCTCTGCGGTTTCCGCTCTGCTCCTGCCTTGTTTACCGCTCTGCGGTTTCCGCTCTGCTCCTGCCTTGTTTGCCGCTCTGCGGTTTCCGCTCTGCTGCGGCCTTCTTAGCCGCTCTGCGGTTTCCGCTCAGTTCCTGCCTTGTTTACCGCTCTTGCGGTTTCCACTCTGCTCTTGCCTTGCTTGCCGCTCCTGCGGTTTCTGCTCTGCATCTGCTCGCTGCTCCGGCAGTGCTGTCCTGCTCTGCTTCTGCTCGCTGCTTCGGCAGTCCCGTCCTGCTCTGCATCTGCTCGCTGCTCCGGCAGTCCTGTCCTGCTCTGCTTGTGCTCGCTGCTCCGGCAGTCCCGTCCTGTTCTGCTCTTGCCCACCGCTTCGGGCGTTCCCTCTCTGCTGTGTTTGGCTACCGCATCTGCGGTTCTGTTTCTGTGACCCAGTCTGTACTGGGTCTTGTCCTCTCTGTGCTCCAGCCCGTCCTTTCGGCCAGTACTTCCCTGCCTGCATACTCGCCTGTATCCACCCGTCTGCATACCTGCCGTGTTCGCTTATATCCACCAGTCTGTGCCAGCCTAACCTGCCTGTTCCAGTTATCCCTGTGTGGGTCAACCCCCGTGTCTGGAGTTTGACCTGGAGTAGAACCTGGTCCCTCTGCCCGGTTTCTCCCTGGTGCACTGGCGTCGTATGCCGTCGTGCCACCTTGGTCGGAACGGCCAGATACTTAGTCACGCCCCTCTAGGCACTCTCCGGTTCATGGTCCAGTGGAACCACTTCTCCCGCACACGCCAGTCAGTCCGGGCGTGTGCATAATACTGGACAGCCAGTAGCAGCAGCAGCAAGCCAAAAACTGCAGGCATGTAAGGGATCTAGAGGTTGACAATATTTCTTCTTAACGGGAGTCCAGCTGCCCATCTCCACAAATGGACTTTTCAGGATCCGAGGGTGGCACCGCAGGCCGCAACCAATTGCCGCAACTTCTTTAATTTCATGCCTGCAGACTATAAAAAATAACCCAAAAAAGTTTGGTTGATTGGTCTGTGGCGTTCTTTTAAAGTGTTGCTTATAGCGGTCTCTGTGAGCTTCTCAATGCTGTTCAGCCAGCCAGGTATCCTGCCTGCAGTAGATGGAATGTGGCAATGGAACACTGCTGCGCGTGTCACAATAGGCTCTGAGCCTTTATATACCTGCGCACGGCAGCAGCCACCTTCAGTCTGCTGCTGGACAGCCAGCAGCAGCAGCAGCAAGCCGAAAACTGCAGGCATGTAAGGGATCTAGAGGTTGACAACATGTCTTCTTAACGGGAGTCCAGGTGCCCATCTGCACAAATGGACTTTTCAGGATCCGAGGGTGGCACCGTAGGCCGCAACCAATTGCCACAACTTCTTTAATTTCATGCCTGCAGACTATAAAAAATAACCCAAAAAAGTTTGGTTGATTGGTCTGTGGCGTTCTTTTAAAGTGTTGCTTAAAGCGGTCTCTGTGAGCTTCTCAATGCTGTTCAGCCAGCCAGGTATCCTGCCTGCAGTAGATGGAATGTGGCAATGGAACACTGCTGCGCGTGTCACAATAGGCTCTGAGCCTTTATATACCTGCGTACGGCAGCAGCGACCTTCAGTCTGCTGCTGGACAGCCAGCAGCAGCAGCAGCAAGCCGAAAAGTGCAGGCATGTAAGGGATCTAGAGGTTGACAACATATCTTCTTAACGGGAGTCCAGGTGCCCATCTCCACAAATGGACTTTTCAGGATCCGAGGGTGGCACCATAGGCCGCAACCAATTGCCGCAACTTCTTTAATTTCATGCCTGCAGACTATAAAAAATAACCCAAAAACGTTTGGTTGATTGGTCTGTGGCGTTCTTTTAAAGTGTTGCTTATAGCGGTCTCTGTGAGCTTTTCAATGCTGTTCAGCCAGCCAGTTATCCTGCCTGCAGTAGATGGAATGTGGCAATGGAACACTGCTGCGCGTGTCACAATAGGCTCTGAGCCTTTATATACCTCTGCACGGCGGCAGCAGTCACCTTCAGTCTGCTGCTGGACAGCCAGCAGCAGCAGCAAGCCGAAAAGTGCAGGCATGTAAGGGATCTAGAGGTTGACAACATGTCTTCTTAACGGGAGTCCAGGTGCCCATCTCCACAAATGGACTTTTCAGGATCCGAGGGTGGCACCGTAGGCCGCAACCAATTGCCGCAACTTCTTTAATTTCATGCCTGCAGACTATAAAAAATAACCCAAAAAAGTTTGGTTGATTGGTCTGTGGCATTCTTTTAAAGTGTTGCTTATGGCGGTCTCTGTGAGCTTCTCAATGCTGTTCAGCCAGCCAGGTATCCTGCCTGCAGTAGATGGAATGTGGCAATGGAACACTGCTGCGCGTGTCACAATAGGCTCTGAGCCTTTATATACCTGCGCACGGCAGCAGCCACCTTCAGTCTGCTGCTGGACAGCCAGCAGCAGCAGCAGCAAGCCGAAAAGTGCAGGCATGTAAGGGATCTAGAGCTTGACAACATGTCTTCGTAACGGGAGTCCATGTGCCCATCTCCACAAATGGACTTTTCAGGATCCGAGGGTGGCACCGTAGGCCGCAACCAATTACTGCAACTTCTTTAATTTCATGCCTGCAGACTGTAAAAAATAACCCAAAAAAGTTTGGTTGATTGGTCTGTGGCGTTCTTTTAAAGTGTTGCTTAAGCGGTCTCTGTGAGCTTCTCAATGCTGTTCAGCCAGCCAGGTATCCTGCCTGCAGTAGATGGAATGTGGCAATGGAACACTGCTGCGCGTGTCACAATAGGCTCTGAGCCTTTATATACCTGCGCACGGCAGCAGCCACCTTCAGTCGGCTGCTGGACAGCCAGAAGCAGCAGCGGCAAGCCGAAAAGTGCAGGCATGTAAGGGATCTAGAGGTTGACAACATGTCTTCTTAACAGGAGTCCAGGTGCCCATCTCCACAAATGGACTTTTCAGGATCCGAGGGTGGCACCGTAGGCCGCAACCAATTGCCGCAACTTCTTTAATTTCATGCCTGCAGACTATAAAAAATAACCCAAAAAAGTTTGGTTGATTGGTCTGTGGCGTTCTTTTAAAGTGTTGCTTATAGCGGTCTCTGTGAGCTTCTCAATGCTGTTCAGCCAGCCAGGTATCCTGCCTGCAGTAGATGGAATGTGGCAATGGAACACTGCTGCGCGTGTCACAATAGGCTCTGAGCCTTTATATACCTGCGTACGGCAGCAGCCACCTTCAGTCTGCTGCTGGACAGCCAGCAGCAGCAGCAGCAAGCCGAAAAGTGCAGGCATGTAAGGGATCTAGAGGTTGACAACATGTCTTCTTAACGGGAGTCCAGGTGCCCATCTGCACAAATGGACTTTTCAGGATCCGAGGGTGGCACCGTAGGCCGCAACCAATTGCCACAACTTCTTTAATTTCATGCCTGCAGACTATAAAAAATAACCCAAAAAAGTTTGGTTGATTGGTCTGTGGCGTTCTTTTAAAGTGTTGCTTAAAGCGGTCTCTGTGAGCTTCTCAATGCTGTTCAGCCAGCCAGGTATCCTGCCTGCAGTAGATGGAATGTGGCAATGGAACACTGCTGCGCGTGTCACAATAGGCTCTGAGCCTTTATATACCTGCGTACGGCAGCAGCCACCTTCAGTCTGCTGCTGGACAGCCAGCAGCAGCAGCAGCAAGCCGAAAAGTGCAGGCATGTAAGGGATCTAGAGGTTGACAACATGTCTTCTTAACGGGAGTCCAGGTGCCCATCTCCACAAATGGACTTTTCAGGATCCGAGGGTGGCACCATAGGCCGCAACCAATTGCCGCAACTTCTTTAATTTCATGCCTGCAGACTATAAAAAATAACCCAAAAACGTTTGGTTGATTGGTCTGTGGCGTTCTTTTAAAGTGTTGCTTATAGCGGTCTCTGTGAGCTTCTCAATGCTGTTCAGCCAGCCAGTTATCCTGCCTGCAGTAGATGGAATGTGGCAATGGAACACTGCTGCGCGTGTCACAATAGGCTCTGAGCCTTTATATACCTGTGCACGGCGGCAGCAGCCACCCTCAGTCTGCTGCTGGACAGCCAGCAGCAGCAGCAAGCCGAAAAGTGCAGGCATGTAAGGGATCTAGAGGTTGACAACATGTCTTCTTAACGGGAGTCCAGGTGACCATCTCCACAAATGGACTTTTCAGGATCCGAGGGTGGCACCGTAGGCCGCAACCAATTGCCGCAACTTCTTTAATTTCATGCCTGCAGACTATAAAAAATAACCCAAAAAAGTTTGGTTGATTGGTCTGTGGCATTCTTTTAAAGTGTTGCTTATGGCGGTCTCTGTGAGCTTCTCAATGCTGTTCAGCCAGCCAGGTATCCTGCCTGCAGTAGATGGAATGTGGCAATGGAACACTGCTGCGCGTGTCACAATAGGCTCTGAGCCTTTATATACCTGCGCACGGCAGCAGCCACCTTCAGTCTGCTGCTGGACAGCCAGCAGCAGCAGCAGCAAGCCGAAAAGTGCAGGCATGTAAGGGATCTAGAGCTTGACAACATGTCTTCGTAACGGGAGTCCATGTGCCCATCTCCACAAATGGACTTTTCAGGATCCGAGGGTGGCACCGTGGGCCGCAACCAATTACTGCAACTTCTTTAATTTCATGCCTGCAGACTGTAAAAAATAACCCAAAAAAGTTTGGTTGATTGGTCTGTGGCGTTCTTTTAAAGTGTTGCTTATAGCGGTCTCTGTGAGCTTCTCAATGCTGTTCAGCCAGCCAGGTATCCTGCCTGCAGTAGATGGAATGTGGCAATGGAACACTGCTGCGCGTGTCACAATAGGCTCTGAGCCTTTATATACCTGCGCACGGCAGCAGCCACCTTCAGTCGGCTGCTGGACAGCCAGAAGCAGCAGCGGCAAGCCGAAAAGTGCAGGCATGTAAGGGATCTAGAGGTTGACAACATGTCTTCTTAACAGGAGTCCAGGTGCCCATCTCCACAAATGGACTTTTCAGGATCCGAGGGTGGCACCGTAGGCCGCAACCAATTGCCGCAACTTCTTTAATTTCATGCCTGCAGACTATAAAAAATAACCCAAAAAAGTTTGGTTGATTGGTCTATGGCGTTCTTTTAAAGTGTTGCTTATAGCGGTCTCTGTGAGCTTCTCAATGCTGTTCAGCCAGCCAGGTATCCTGCCTGCAGTACATGGAATGTGGCAATGGAACACTGCTGCGCGTGTCACAATAGGCTCTGAGCCTTTATATACCTGCGCACGGCAGCAGCCACCTTCAGTCTGCTGCTGGACAGCCAGCAGCAGCAGCAAGCCGAAAAGTGCAGGCATGTAAGGGATCTAGAGGTTGACAACATGTCTTCTTAACGGGAGTCCAGGTGCCTATCTCCACAAATGGACTTTTCAGGATCCGAGGGTGGCACCATAGGCCGCAACCAATTGCCGCAACTTCTTTAATTTCATGCCTGCAGACTATAAAAAATAACCCAAAAAAGATTGGTTGATTGGTCTGTGGCGTTCTTTTAAAGTGTTGCTTATAGCGGTCTCTGTGAGCTTCTCAATGCTGTTCAGCCAGCCAGGTATCCTGCCTGCAGTAGATGGAATGTGGCAATGGAACACTGCTGCGCGTGTCACAATAGGCTCTGAGCCTTTATATACCTGCGCACGGCAGCAGCCACCTTCAGTCTGCTGCTGGACAGCCAGCAGCAGCAGCAGCAAGCCGAAAAGTGCAGGCATGTAAGGGATCTAGAGGTTGACAACATGTCTTCTTAACGGGAGTCCAGGTGCCCATCTCCACAAATGGACTTATCAGGATCCGAGTGTGGCACCGTAGGCCGCAACCAATTGCCGCAACTTCTTTAATTTCATGCCTGCAGACTATAAAAAATAACCCAAAAATGTTTGGTTGATTGGTCTGTGGCGTTCTTTTAAAGTGTTGCTTATAGCGGTCTCTGTGAGCTTCTCAATGCTGTTTAGCCAGCCAGGTATCCTGCCTGCAGTAGATGGAATGTGGCAATGGAACACTGCTGCGCGTGTCACAATAGGCTCTGAGCCTTTATATACCTGCGCACGGCAGCAGCCACCTTCAGTCTGCTGCTGGACAGCCAGAAGCAGCAGCAGCAAGCCGAAAAGTGCAGGCATGTAAGGGATCTAGAGGTTGACAACATGTCTTCTTAACGGGAGTCCAGGTGCCCATCTCCACAAATGGACTTTTCAGGATCCGAGGGTGGCACCGTAGGCCGCAACCAATTGCCGCAACTTCTTTAATTTCATGCCTGCAGACTATAAAAAATAACCCAAAAAAGTTTGGTTGATTGGTCTGTGGCGTTCTTTTAAAGTGTTGCTTATAGCGGTCTCTGTGAGCTTCTCAATGCTGTTCAGCCAGCCAGGTATCCTGCCTGCAGTAGATGGAATGTGACAATGGAACACTGCTGCGCGTGTCACCATAGGCTCTGAGCCTTTATATTCCTGCGCACGGCAGCAGCCACCTTCAGTCTGCTGCTGGACAGCCAGCAGCAGCAGCAGCAAGCCGAAAACTACAGGCATGTAAGGGATCTAGAGGTTGACAACATGTCTTCTTAACGGGAGTCCAGGTGCCCATCTCCACAAAAGGACTTTTCAGGATCCGAGAGTGGCACCGTAGGCCGCAACCAATTGCCGCAACTTCTTTAATTTCATGCCTGCAGACTATAAAAAATAACCCAAAAAAGTTTGGTTGATTGGTCTGTGGCATTCTTTTAAAGTGTTGCTTATAGCGGTCTCTGTGAGCTTCTCAATGCTGTTCAGCCAGCCAGGTATCCTGCCTGCAGTAGATGGAATGTGGCAATGGAACACTGCTGCACGTGTCACAATAGGCTCTGAGCCTTTATATACCTGCGCACGGCAGCAGCCACCTTCAGTCTGCTGCTGGACAGCCAGAAGCAGCAGCAGCAAGCCGAAAAGTGCAGGCATGTAAGGGATCTAGAGGTTGACAACATGTCTTCTTAACGGGAGTCCAGGTGACCATCTCCACAAATGGACTTTTCAGGATCCGAGGGTGGCACCGTAGGCCGCAACCAATTGCCGCAACTTCTTTAATTTCATGCCTGCAGACTATAAAAAATAACCCAAAAAAGTTTGGTTGATTGGTCTGTGGCATTCTTTTAAAGTGTTGCTTATGGCGGTCTCTGTGAGCTTCTCAATGCTGTTCAGCCAGCCAGGTATCCTGCCTGCAGTAGATGGAATGTGGCAATGGAACACTGCTGCGCGTGTCACAATAGGCTCTGAGCCTTTATATACCTGCGCACGGCAGCAGCCACCTTCAGTCTGCTGCTGGACAGCCAGCAGCAGCAGCAGCAAGCCGAAAAGTGCAGGCATGTAAGGGATCTAGAGCTTGACAACATGTCTTCGTAACGGGAGTCCATGTGCCCATCTCCACAAATGGACTTTTCAGGATCCGAGGGTGGCACCGTAGGCCGCAACCAATTACTGCAACTTCTTTAATTTCATGCCTGCAGACTGTAAAAAATAACCCAAAAAAGTTTGGTTGATTGGTCTGTGGCGTTCTTTTAAAGTGTTGCTTATAGCGGTCTCTGTGAGCTTCTCAATGCTGTTCAGCCAGCCAGGCATCCTGCCTGCAGTAGATGGAATGTGGCAATGGAACACTGCTGCGCGTGTCACAATAGGCTCTGAGCCTTTATATACCTGCGCACGGCAGCAGCCACCTTCAGTCGGCTGCTGGACAGCCAGAAGCAGCAGCGGCAAGCCGAAAAGTGCAGGCATGTAAGGGATCTAGAGGTTGACAACATGTCTTCTTAACAGGAGTCCAGGTGCCCATCTCCACAAATGGACTTTTCAGGATCCGAGGGTGGCACCGTAGGCCGCAACCAATTGCCGCAACTTCTTTAATTTCATGCCTGCAGACTATAAAAAATAACCCAAAAAAGTTTGGTTGATTGGTCTGTGGCGTTCTTTTAAAGTGTTGCTTATAGCGGTCTCTGTGAGCTTCTCAATGCTGTTCAGCCAGCCAGGTATCCTGCCTGCAGTAGATGGAATGTGGCAATGGAACACTGCTGCGCGTGTCACAATAGGCTCTGAGCCTTTATATACCTGCGCACGGCAGCAGCCACCTTCAGTCTGCTGCTGGACAGCCAGCAGCAGAAGCAAGCCGAAAAGTGCAGGCATGTAAGGGATCTAGAGGTTGACAACATGTCTTCTTAACGGGAGTCCAGGTGCCTATCTCCACAAATGGACTTTTCAGGATCCGAGGGTGGCACCATAGGCCGCAACCAATTGCCGCAACTTCTTTAATTTCATGCCTGCAGACTATAAAAAATAACCCAAAAATGTTTGGTTGATTGGTCTGTGGCATTCTTTTAAAGTGTTGCTTATAGCGGTCTCTGTGAGCTTCTCAATGCTGTTCAGCCAGCCAGGTATCCTGCCTGCAGTAGATGGAATGTGGCAATGGAACACTGCTGCGCGTGTCACAATAGGCTCTGAGCCTTTATATACCTGCGCACGGCAGCAGCCTCCTTCAGTCTGCTGCTGGACAGCCAGAAGCAGCAGCAGCAAGCCGAAAAGTGCAGGCATGTAAGGGATCTAGAGGTTGACAACATGTCTTCTTAACGGGAGTCCAGGTGCCCATCTCCACAAATGGACTTTTCAGGATCCGAGGGTGGCACCGTAGGCTGCAACCAATTGCCGCAACTTCTTTAATTTCATGCCTGCAGACTATAAAAAATAACCCAAAAAAGTTTGGTTGATTGGTCTGTGGCGTTCTTTTAAAGTGTTGCTTATAGCGGTCTCTGTGAGCTTCTCAATGCTGTTCAGCCAGCCAGGTATCCTGCCTGCAGTAGATGGAATGTGACAATGGAACACTGCTGCGCGTGTCACCATAGGCTCTGAGCCTTTATATACCTGCGCACGGCAGCAGCCACCTTCAGTCTGCTGCTGGACAGCCAGCAGCAGCAGCAGCAAGCCGAAAACTACAGGCATGTAAGGGATCTAGAGGTTGACAACATGTCTTCTTAACGGGAGTCCAGGTGCCCATCTCCACAAATGGACTTTTCAGGATCCGAGAGTGGCACCGTAGGCCGCAACCAATTGCCGCAACTTCTTTAATTTCATGCCTGCAGACTATAAAAAATAACCCAAAAAAGTTTGGTTGATTGGTCTGTGGCATTCTTTTAAAGTGTTGCTTATAGCGGTCTCTGTGAGCTTCTCAATGCTGTTCAGCCAGCCAGGTATTCTGCCTGCAGTAGATGGAATGTGGCAATGGAATACTGCTGCGCGTGTCACAATAGGCTCTGAGCCTTTATATACCTGCGCACGGCAGCAGCCACCTTCAGTCTGCTGCTGGACAGCCAACAGAGCCAACAGCAGCAGCAAGCCGAAAGGTGCAGGCATTTAAGGGATCTAGAGGTTGACAACATGTCTTCTTAACGGGAGTCCAGGTGCCCATCTCCACAAATGGACTTTTCAGGATCCAAGGGTGGCACCGTAGGCCGCAACCAATTGCCGCAACTTCTTTAATTTCATGCCTGCAGACTATAAAAAATACCCCAAAAAGTTTGGTTGATTGGCCTGTGGTGTTCCTTTAAAGTGTTGCTTATAGCGGTCTCTGTGAGCTTCTCAATGCTGTTCAGCCAGCCAGGTATCCTGCCTGCAGTAGATGGAATGTGGCAAGGGAACACTGCTGCGCGTGTCACAATAGGCTCTGAGCCTTTATATACCTGCGCACGGCAGAAGCCACCTTCAGTCTGCTGCTGGACAGCCAGCAGCAGCAGCAGCAAGCCGAAAAGTGCAGGCATGTAAGGGATCAAGAGGTTGACAACATGTCTTCTTAACGGGAGTCCAGGTGCCCATCTCCACAAATGGACTTTTCAGGATCCGAGGGTGGCACCGTAGGCCGCAACCAATTGCTGCAACTTCTTTAATTTCATGCCTGCAGACTGTAAAAAGTAACCCAAAAAAGTTTGGTTGATTGGTCTGTGGCATGCTTTTAAAGTGTTGCTTATAGCGGTCTCTGTGAGCTTCTCAATGCTGTTCAGCCAGCCAGGTATCCTGCCTGCAGTAGATGGAATGTGGCAATGGAACACTGCTGCGTGTGTCACAATAGGCTCTGAGCCTTTATATACCTGCGCACGGCAGCAGCCACCTTCAGTCTGCTGCTGGACAGCCAACACCAGCAGCAAGCCGAAAGGTGCAGTCATTTAAGGGATCTAGAGGTTGACAACATGTCTTCTTAACGGGAGTCCAGGTGCCCATCTCCACAAATGGACTTTTCAGGATCAGAGAGTGGCACCGTAGGCCGCAACCAATTGCCGCAACTTCTTTAATTTCATGCCTGCAGACTATAAAAAATACCCCAAAAAAGTTTGGTTGATTGGTCTGTGGCGTTCTTTTAAAGTGTTGCTTATAGCGGTCTCTGTGAGCTTCTCAATGCTGTTCAGCCAGCCAGGTATCCTGCCTGCAGTAGATGGAATGTGACAATGGAACACTGCTGCGCGTGTCACAATAGGCTCTGAGCCTTTATATACCTGCGCACGGCAGCAGCCACCTTCAGTCTGCTGCTGGACAGCCAACAGCAGCAGCAAGCCGAAAAGTGCAGGCATGTAAGGGATCTAGAGGTTGACAATATTTCTTCTTAGCGGGAGTCCAGGTGCCCATCTCCACAAATGGACTTTTCAGGATCCGAGGGTGGCACCGTAGGCCGCAACCAATTGCCGCAACTTCTTTAATTTCATGCCTGCAGACTATAAAAAATAACCCAAAAAAGTTTGGTTGATTGGTCTGTGGCGTTCTTTTAAAGTGTTGCTTATAGCGGTCTCTGTGAGCTTCTCAATGCTGTTCAGCCAGCCAGGTATCCTGCCTGCAGTAGATGGAATGTGGCAAGGGAATACTGCTGCACGTGTCACAATAGGCTCAGAGCCTTTATATACCTGCGCACGGCAGCAGCCACCTTCAGTCTGCTGCTGGACAGCCAGCAGCAGCAGCAGCAAGCCGAAAAGTGCAGGCATGTAAGGGATCTAGAGGTTGACAACATGTCTTCTTACCGGGAGTCCAGGTGCCCATCTCCACAAATGGACTTTTCAGGATCCGAGGGTGGCACCGTAGGCCGCAACCAATTGCCGCAACTTCTTTAATTTCATGCCTGCAGACTATAAAAAATAACCCAAATAAGTTTGGTTGATTGGTCTGTGGCGTTCTTTTAAAGTGTTGCTTATAGCGGTCTCTGTGAGCTTCTCAATGCTGTTCAGCCAGCCAGGTATCCTGCCTGCAGTAGATGGAATGTGGCAATGGAACACTGCTGCGCGTGTCACAATAGGCTCTGAGCCTTTATATACCTGCGCACGGCAGCAGCCACCTTCAGTCTGCTGCTGGACAACCAGCAGCAGCAGCAGCAAGCCGAAAAGTGCAGGCATGTAAGGGATCTAGAGGTTGACAACATGTCTTCTTACCGGGAGTCCAGGTGCCCATCTCCACAAATGGACTTTTCAGGATCCGAGGGTGGCACCGTAGGCCGCAACCAATTGCCGCAACTTCTTTAATTTCATGCCTGCAGACTATAAAAAATAACCCAAAAAAGTTTGGTTGATTGGTCTGTGGCGTTCTTTTAAAGTGTTGCTTATAGCGGTCTCTGTGAGCTTCTCAATGCTGTTCAGCCAGCCAGGTATCCTGCCTGCAGTAGATGGAATGTGGCAATGGAACACTGCTGCGCGTGTCACAATAGGCTCTGAGCCTTTATATACCTGCGCACGGCAGCAGCCACCTTCAGTCAGCTGCTGGACAGCCAGCAGCAGCAGCAGCAGCAAGCCGAAAAGTGCAGGCATGTAAGGGATCTAGAGGTTGAGAACATGTCTTCGTAACGGGAGTCCAGGTGCCCATCTCCACAAATGGACTTTTCAGGATCCGAGGGTGGCACCGTAGGCCGCAACCAATTGCCGCAACTTCTTTAATTTCATGCCTGCAGACTATAAAAAATAACCCAAAAAAGTTTGGTTGATTGGTCTGTGGCGATCTTTTAAAGTGTTGCTTATAGCGGTCTCTGTGAGCTTCTCAATGCTGTTCAGCCAGCCAGGTATCCTGCCTGCAGTAGATTGAATGTGGCAATGGAACACTGCTGCGCGTGTCACAATAGGCTCTGAGCCTTTATATACCTGCGCACGGCAGCAGCCACCTTCAGTCTGCTGCTGGACAGCCAGCAGCAGCAGCAAGCCGAAAAGTGCAGGCATGTAAGGGATCTAGAGGTTGACAACATGTCTTCTTAACGGGAGTCCAGGTGCCTATCTCCACAAATGGACTTTTCAGGATCCGAGCGTGGCACCATAGGCCGCAACCAATTGCCGCAACTTCTTTAATTTCATGCCTGCAGACTATAAAAAATAACCCAAAAAAGTTTGGTTTATTGGTCTGTGGCATTCTTTTAAAGTGTTGCTTATAGCGGTCTCTGTGAGCTTCTCAATGCTGTTCAGCCTGCCAGGTATCCTGCCTGCAGTAGATGGAATGTGGCAATGGAACACTGCTGCGCGTGTCACAATAGGCTCTGAGCCTTTATATACCTGCGCACGGCAGCAGCCACCTTCAGTCTGCTGCTGGACAGCCAGCAGCAGCAGCAGCAGCAAGCCGAAAACTGCAGGCATGTAAGGGATCTAGAGGTTGACAACATGTCTTCTTAACAGGAGTCCAGGTGCCCATCTCCACAAATGGACTTTTCAGGATCCGAGGGTGGCACCGTAGGCCGCAACCAATTGCCGCAACTTCTTTAATTTCATGCCTGCAGACTATAAAAAATAACCCAAAAAAGTTTGGTTGATTGGTCTGTGGCGTTCTTTTAAAGTGTTGCTTATAGCGGTCTCTGTGAGCTTCTCAATGCTGTTCAGCCAGCCAGGTATCCTGCCTGCAGTAGATGGAATGTGGCAATGGAACACTGCTGCGCGTGTCACAATAGGCTCTGAGCCTTTATATACCTGCGTACGGCAGCAGCCACCTTCAGTCTGCTGCTGGACAGCCAGCAGCAGCAGCAGCAAGCCGAAAAGTGCAGGCATGTAAGGGATCTAGAGGTTGACAACATGTCTTCTTAACGGGAGTCCAGGTGCCCATCTGCACAAATGGACTTTTCAGGATCCGAGGGTGGCACCGTAGGCCGCAACCAATTGCCACAACTTCTTTAATTTCATGCCTGCAGACTATAAAAAATAACCCAAAAAAGTTTGGTTGATTGGTCTGTGGCGTTCTTTTAAAGTGTTGCTTAAAGCGGTCTCTGTGAGCTTCTCAATGCTGTTCAGCCAGCCAGGTATCCTGCCTGCAGTAGATGGAATGTGGCAATGGAACACTGCTGCGCGTGTCACAATAGGCTCTGAGCCTTTATATACCTGCGTACGGCAGCAGCCACCTTCAGTCTGCTGCTGGACAGCCAGCAGCAGCAGCAGCAAGCCGAAAAGTGCAGGCATGTAAGGGATCTAGAGGTTGACAACATGTCTTCTTAACGGGAGTCCAGGTGCCCATCTCCACAAATGGACTTTTCAGGATCCGAGGGTGGCACCATAGGCCGCAACCAATTGCCGCAACTTCTTTAATTTCATGCCTGCAGACTATAAAAAATAACCCAAAAACGTTTGGTTGATTGGTCTGTGGCGTTCTTTTAAAGTGTTGCTTATAGCGGTCTCTGTGAGCTTCTCAATGCTGTTCAGCCAGCCAGTTATCCTGCCTGCAGTAGATGGAATGTGGCAATGGAACACTGCTGCGCGTGTCACAATAGGCTCTGAGCCTTTATATACCTGTGCACGGCGGCAGCAGCCACCCTCAGTCTGCTGCTGGACAGCCAGCAGCAGCAGCAAGCCGAAAAGTGCAGGCATGTAAGGGATCTAGAGGTTGACAACATGTCTTCTTAACGGGAGTCCAGGTGACCATCTCCACAAATGGACTTTTCAGGATCCGAGGGTGGCACCGTAGGCCGCAACCAATTGCCGCAACTTCTTTAATTTCATGCCTGCAGACTATAAAAAATAACCCAAAAAAGTTTGGTTGATTGGTCTGTGGCATTCTTTTAAAGTGTTGCTTATGGCGGTCTCTGTGAGCTTCTCAATGCTGTTCAGCCAGCCAGGTATCCTGCCTGCAGTAGATGGAATGTGGCAATGGAACACTGCTGCGCGTGTCACAATAGGCTCTGAGCCTTTATATACCTGCGCACGGCAGCAGCCACCTTCAGTCTGCTGCTGGACAGCCAGCAGCAGCAGCAGCAAGCCGAAAAGTGCAGGCATGTAAGGGATCTAGAGCTTGACAACATGTCTTCGTAACGGGAGTCCATGTGCCCATCTCCACAAATGGACTTTTCAGGATCCGAGGGTGGCACCGTGGGCCGCAACCAATTACTGCAACTTCTTTAATTTCATGCCTGCAGACTGTAAAAAATAACCCAAAAAAGTTTGGTTGATTGGTCTGTGGCGTTCTTTTAAAGTGTTGCTTATAGCGGTCTCTGTGAGCTTCTCAATGCTGTTCAGCCAGCCAGGTATCCTGCCTGCAGTAGATGGAATGTGGCAATGGAACACTGCTGCGCGTGTCACAATAGGCTCTGAGCCTTTATATACCTGCGCACGGCAGCAGCCACCTTCAGTCGGCTGCTGGACAGCCAGAAGCAGCAGCGGCAAGCCGAAAAGTGCAGGCATGTAAGGGATCTAGAGGTTGACAACATGTCTTCTTAACAGGAGTCCAGGTGCCCATCTCCACAAATGGACTTTTCAGGATCCGAGGGTGGCACCGTAGGCCGCAACCAATTGCCGCAACTTCTTTAATTTCATGCCTGCAGACTATAAAAAATAACCCAAAAAAGTTTGGTTGATTGGTCTATGGCGTTCTTTTAAAGTGTTGCTTATAGCGGTCTCTGTGAGCTTCTCAATGCTGTTCAGCCAGCCAGGTATCCTGCCTGCAGTACATGGAATGTGGCAATGGAACACTGCTGCGCGTGTCACAATAGGCTCTGAGCCTTTATATACCTGCGCACGGCAGCAGCCACCTTCAGTCTGCTGCTGGACAGCCAGCAGCAGCAGCAAGCCGAAAAGTGCAGGCATGTAAGGGATCTAGAGGTTGACAACATGTCTTCTTAACGGGAGTCCAGGTGCCTATCTCCACAAATGGACTTTTCAGGATCCGAGGGTGGCACCATAGGCCGCAACCAATTGCCGCAACTTCTTTAATTTCATGCCTGCAGACTATAAAAAATAACCCAAAAAAGATTGGTTGATTGGTCTGTGGCGTTCTTTTAAAGTGTTGCTTATAGCGGTCTCTGTGAGCTTCTCAATGCTGTTCAGCCAGCCAGGTATCCTGCCTGCAGTAGATGGAATGTGGCAATGGAACACTGCTGCGCGTGTCACAATAGGCTCTGAGCCTTTATATACCTGCGCACGGCAGCAGCCACCTTCAGTCTGCTGCTGGACAGCCAGCAGCAGCAGCAGCAAGCCGAAAAGTGCAGGCATGTAAGGGATCTAGAGGTTGACAACATGTCTTCTTAACGGGAGTCCAGGTGCCCATCTCCACAAATGGACTTATCAGGATCCGAGTGTGGCACCGTAGGCCGCAACCAATTGCCGCAACTTCTTTAATTTCATGCCTGCAGACTATAAAAAATAACCCAAAAATGTTTGGTTGATTGGTCTGTGGCGTTCTTTTAAAGTGTTGCTTATAGCGGTCTCTGTGAGCTTCTCAATGCTGTTTAGCCAGCCAGGTATCCTGCCTGCAGTAGATGGAATGTGGCAATGGAACACTGCTGCGCGTGTCACAATAGGCTCTGAGCCTTTATATACCTGCGCACGGCAGCAGCCACCTTCAGTCTGCTGCTGGACAGCCAGAAGCAGCAGCAGCAAGCCGAAAAGTGCAGGCATGTAAGGGATCTAGAGGTTGACAACATGTCTTCTTAACGGGAGTCCAGGTGCCCATCTCCACAAATGGACTTTTCAGGATCCGAGGGTGGCACCGTAGGCCGCAACCAATTGCCGCAACTTCTTTAATTTCATGCCTGCAGACTATAAAAAATAACCCAAAAAAGTTTGGTTGATTGGTCTGTGGCGTTCTTTTAAAGTGTTGCTTATAGCGGTCTCTGTGAGCTTCTCAATGCTGTTCAGCCAGCCAGGTATCCTGCCTGCAGTAGATGGAATGTGACAATGGAACACTGCTGCGCGTGTCACCATAGGCTCTGAGCCTTTATATTCCTGCGCACGGCAGCAGCCACCTTCAGTCTGCTGCTGGACAGCCAGCAGCAGCAGCAGCAAGCCGAAAACTACAGGCATGTAAGGGATCTAGAGGTTGACAACATGTCTTCTTAACGGGAGTCCAGGTGCCCATCTCCACAAAAGGACTTTTCAGGATCCGAGAGTGGCACCGTAGGCCGCAACCAATTGCCGCAACTTCTTTAATTTCATGCCTGCAGACTATAAAAAATAACCCAAAAAAGTTTGGTTGATTGGTCTGTGGCATTCTTTTAAAGTGTTGCTTATAGCGGTCTCTGTGAGCTTCTCAATGCTGTTCAGCCAGCCAGGTATCCTGCCTGCAGTAGATGGAATGTGGCAATGGAACACTGCTGCACGTGTCACAATAGGCTCTGAGCCTTTATATACCTGCGCACGGCAGCAGCCACCTTCAGTCTGCTGCTGGACAGCCAGAAGCAGCAGCAGCAAGCCGAAAAGTGCAGGCATGTAAGGGATCTAGAGGTTGACAACATGTCTTCTTAACGGGAGTCCAGGTGACCATCTCCACAAATGGACTTTTCAGGATCCGAGGGTGGCACCGTAGGCCGCAACCAATTGCCGCAACTTCTTTAATTTCATGCCTGCAGACTATAAAAAATAACCCAAAAAAGTTTGGTTGATTGGTCTGTGGCATTCTTTTAAAGTGTTGCTTATGGCGGTCTCTGTGAGCTTCTCAATGCTGTTCAGCCAGCCAGGTATCCTGCCTGCAGTAGATGGAATGTGGCAATGGAACACTGCTGCGCGTGTCACAATAGGCTCTGAGCCTTTATATACCTGCGCACGGCAGCAGCCACCTTCAGTCTGCTGCTGGACAGCCAGCAGCAGCAGCAGCAAGCCGAAAAGTGCAGGCATGTAAGGGATCTAGAGCTTGACAACATGTCTTCGTAACGGGAGTCCATGTGCCCATCTCCACAAATGGACTTTTCAGGATCCGAGGGTGGCACCGTAGGCCGCAACCAATTACTGCAACTTCTTTAATTTCATGCCTGCAGACTGTAAAAAATAACCCAAAAAAGTTTGGTTGATTGGTCTGTGGCGTTCTTTTAAAGTGTTGCTTATAGCGGTCTCTGTGAGCTTCTCAATGCTGTTCAGCCAGCCAGGCATCCTGCCTGCAGTAGATGGAATGTGGCAATGGAACACTGCTGCGCGTGTCACAATAGGCTCTGAGCCTTTATATACCTGCGCACGGCAGCAGCCACCTTCAGTCGGCTGCTGGACAGCCAGAAGCAGCAGCGGCAAGCCGAAAAGTGCAGGCATGTAAGGGATCTAGAGGTTGACAACATGTCTTCTTAACAGGAGTCCAGGTGCCCATCTCCACAAATGGACTTTTCAGGATCCGAGGGTGGCACCGTAGGCCGCAACCAATTGCCGCAACTTCTTTAATTTCATGCCTGCAGACTATAAAAAATAACCCAAAAAAGTTTGGTTGATTGGTCTGTGGCGTTCTTTTAAAGTGTTGCTTATAGCGGTCTCTGTGAGCTTCTCAATGCTGTTCAGCCAGCCAGGTATCCTGCCTGCAGTAGATGGAATGTGGCAATGGAACACTGCTGCGCGTGTCACAATAGGCTCTGAGCCTTTATATACCTGCGCACGGCAGCAGCCACCTTCAGTCTGCTGCTGGACAGCCAGCAGCAGAAGCAAGCCGAAAAGTGCAGGCATGTAAGGGATCTAGAGGTTGACAACATGTCTTCTTAACGGGAGTCCAGGTGCCTATCTCCACAAATGGACTTTTCAGGATCCGAGGGTGGCACCATAGGCCGCAACCAATTGCCGCAACTTCTTTAATTTCATGCCTGCAGACTATAAAAAATAACCCAAAAATGTTTGGTTGATTGGTCTGTGGCATTCTTTTAAAGTGTTGCTTATAGCGGTCTCTGTGAGCTTCTCAATGCTGTTCAGCCAGCCAGGTATCCTGCCTGCAGTAGATGGAATGTGGCAATGGAACACTGCTGCGCGTGTCACAATAGGCTCTGAGCCTTTATATACCTGCGCACGGCAGCAGCCTCCTTCAGTCTGCTGCTGGACAGCCAGAAGCAGCAGCAGCAAGCCGAAAAGTGCAGGCATGTAAGGGATCTAGAGGTTGACAACATGTCTTCTTAACGGGAGTCCAGGTGCCCATCTCCACAAATGGACTTTTCAGGATCCGAGGGTGGCACCGTAGGCTGCAACCAATTGCCGCAACTTCTTTAATTTCATGCCTGCAGACTATAAAAAATAACCCAAAAAAGTTTGGTTGATTGGTCTGTGGCGTTCTTTTAAAGTGTTGCTTATAGCGGTCTCTGTGAGCTTCTCAATGCTGTTCAGCCAGCCAGGTATCCTGCCTGCAGTAGATGGAATGTGACAATGGAACACTGCTGCGCGTGTCACCATAGGCTCTGAGCCTTTATATACCTGCGCACGGCAGCAGCCACCTTCAGTCTGCTGCTGGACAGCCAGCAGCAGCAGCAGCAAGCCGAAAACTACAGGCATGTAAGGGATCTAGAGGTTGACAACATGTCTTCTTAACGGGAGTCCAGGTGCCCATCTCCACAAATGGACTTTTCAGGATCCGAGAGTGGCACCGTAGGCCGCAACCAATTGCCGCAACTTCTTTAATTTCATGCCTGCAGACTATAAAAAATAACCCAAAAAAGTTTGGTTGATTGGTCTGTGGCATTCTTTTAAAGTGTTGCTTATAGCGGTCTCTGTGAGCTTCTCAATGCTGTTCAGCCAGCCAGGTATTCTGCCTGCAGTAGATGGAATGTGGCAATGGAATACTGCTGCGCGTGTCACAATAGGCTCTGAGCCTTTATATACCTGCGCACGGCAGCAGCCACCTTCAGTCTGCTGCTGGACAGCCAACAGAGCCAACAGCAGCAGCAAGCCGAAAGGTGCAGGCATTTAAGGGATCTAGAGGTTGACAACATGTCTTCTTAACGGGAGTCCAGGTGCCCATCTCCACAAATGGACTTTTCAGGATCCAAGGGTGGCACCGTAGGCCGCAACCAATTGCCGCAACTTCTTTAATTTCATGCCTGCAGACTATAAAAAATACCCCAAAAAGTTTGGTTGATTGGCCTGTGGTGTTCCTTTAAAGTGTTGCTTATAGCGGTCTCTGTGAGCTTCTCAATGCTGTTCAGCCAGCCAGGTATCCTGCCTGCAGTAGATGGAATGTGGCAAGGGAACACTGCTGCGCGTGTCACAATAGGCTCTGAGCCTTTATATACCTGCGCACGGCAGAAGCCACCTTCAGTCTGCTGCTGGACAGCCAGCAGCAGCAGCAGCAAGCCGAAAAGTGCAGGCATGTAAGGGATCAAGAGGTTGACAACATGTCTTCTTAACGGGAGTCCAGGTGCCCATCTCCACAAATGGACTTTTCAGGATCCGAGGGTGGCACCGTAGGCCGCAACCAATTGCTGCAACTTCTTTAATTTCATGCCTGCAGACTGTAAAAAGTAACCCAAAAAAGTTTGGTTGATTGGTCTGTGGCATGCTTTTAAAGTGTTGCTTATAGCGGTCTCTGTGAGCTTCTCAATGCTGTTCAGCCAGCCAGGTATCCTGCCTGCAGTAGATGGAATGTGGCAATGGAACACTGCTGCGTGTGTCACAATAGGCTCTGAGCCTTTATATACCTGCGCACGGCAGCAGCCACCTTCAGTCTGCTGCTGGACAGCCAACACCAGCAGCAAGCCGAAAGGTGCAGTCATTTAAGGGATCTAGAGGTTGACAACATGTCTTCTTAACGGGAGTCCAGGTGCCCATCTCCACAAATGGACTTTTCAGGATCAGAGAGTGGCACCGTAGGCCGCAACCAATTGCCGCAACTTCTTTAATTTCATGCCTGCAGACTATAAAAAATACCCCAAAAAAGTTTGGTTGATTGGTCTGTGGCGTTCTTTTAAAGTGTTGCTTATAGCGGTCTCTGTGAGCTTCTCAATGCTGTTCAGCCAGCCAGGTATCCTGCCTGCAGTAGATGGAATGTGACAATGGAACACTGCTGCGCGTGTCACAATAGGCTCTGAGCCTTTATATACCTGCGCACGGCAGCAGCCACCTTCAGTCTGCTGCTGGACAGCCAACAGCAGCAGCAAGCCGAAAAGTGCAGGCATGTAAGGGATCTAGAGGTTGACAATATTTCTTCTTAGCGGGAGTCCAGGTGCCCATCTCCACAAATGGACTTTTCAGGATCCGAGGGTGGCACCGTAGGCCGCAACCAATTGCCGCAACTTCTTTAATTTCATGCCTGCAGACTATAAAAAATAACCCAAAAAAGTTTGGTTGATTGGTCTGTGGCGTTCTTTTAAAGTGTTGCTTATAGCGGTCTCTGTGAGCTTCTCAATGCTGTTCAGCCAGCCAGGTATCCTGCCTGCAGTAGATGGAATGTGGCAAGGGAATACTGCTGCACGTGTCACAATAGGCTCAGAGCCTTTATATACCTGCGCACGGCAGCAGCCACCTTCAGTCTGCTGCTGGACAGCCAGCAGCAGCAGCAGCAAGCCGAAAAGTGCAGGCATGTAAGGGATCTAGAGGTTGACAACATGTCTTCTTACCGGGAGTCCAGGTGCCCATCTCCACAAATGGACTTTTCAGGATCCGAGGGTGGCACCGTAGGCCGCAACCAATTGCCGCAACTTCTTTAATTTCATGCCTGCAGACTATAAAAAATAACCCAAATAAGTTTGGTTGATTGGTCTGTGGCGTTCTTTTAAAGTGTTGCTTATAGCGGTCTCTGTGAGCTTCTCAATGCTGTTCAGCCAGCCAGGTATCCTGCCTGCAGTAGATGGAATGTGGCAATGGAACACTGCTGCGCGTGTCACAATAGGCTCTGAGCCTTTATATACCTGCGCACGGCAGCAGCCACCTTCAGTCTGCTGCTGGACAACCAGCAGCAGCAGCAGCAAGCCGAAAAGTGCAGGCATGTAAGGGATCTAGAGGTTGACAACATGTCTTCTTACCGGGAGTCCAGGTGCCCATCTCCACAAATGGACTTTTCAGGATCCGAGGGTGGCACCGTAGGCCGCAACCAATTGCCGCAACTTCTTTAATTTCATGCCTGCAGACTATAAAAAATAACCCAAAAAAGTTTGGTTGATTGGTCTGTGGCGTTCTTTTAAAGTGTTGCTTATAGCGGTCTCTGTGAGCTTCTCAATGCTGTTCAGCCAGCCAGGTATCCTGCCTGCAGTAGATGGAATGTGGCAATGGAACACTGCTGCGCGTGTCACAATAGGCTCTGAGCCTTTATATACCTGCGCACGGCAGCAGCCACCTTCAGTCAGCTGCTGGACAGCCAGCAGCAGCAGCAGCAGCAAGCCGAAAAGTGCAGGCATGTAAGGGATCTAGAGGTTGAGAACATGTCTTCGTAACGGGAGTCCAGGTGCCCATCTCCACAAATGGACTTTTCAGGATCCGAGGGTGGCACCGTAGGCCGCAACCAATTGCCGCAACTTCTTTAATTTCATGCCTGCAGACTATAAAAAATAACCCAAAAAAGTTTGGTTGATTGGTCTGTGGCGATCTTTTAAAGTGTTGCTTATAGCGGTCTCTGTGAGCTTCTCAATGCTGTTCAGCCAGCCAGGTATCCTGCCTGCAGTAGATTGAATGTGGCAATGGAACACTGCTGCGCGTGTCACAATAGGCTCTGAGCCTTTATATACCTGCGCACGGCAGCAGCCACCTTCAGTCTGCTGCTGGACAGCCAGCAGCAGCAGCAAGCCGAAAAGTGCAGGCATGTAAGGGATCTAGAGGTTGACAACATGTCTTCTTAACGGGAGTCCAGGTGCCTATCTCCACAAATGGACTTTTCAGGATCCGAGCGTGGCACCATAGGCCGCAACCAATTGCCGCAACTTCTTTAATTTCATGCCTGCAGACTATAAAAAATAACCCAAAAAAGTTTGGTTTATTGGTCTGTGGCATTCTTTTAAAGTGTTGCTTATAGCGGTCTCTGTGAGCTTCTCAATGCTGTTCAGCCTGCCAGGTATCCTGCCTGCAGTAGATGGAATGTGGCAATGGAACACTGCTGCGCGTGTCACAATAGGCTCTGAGCCTTTATATACCTGCGCACGGCAGCAGCCACCTTCAGTCTGCTGCTGGACAGCCAGCAGCAGCAGCAGCAGCAAGCCGAAAACTGCAGGCATGTAAGGGATCTAGAGGTTGACAACATGTCTTCTTAACGGGAGTCCAGGTGCCCATCTCCACAAATGGACTTGTCAGGATCCGAGTGTGGCACCGTAGGCCGCAACCAATTGCCGCAACTTCTTTAATTTCATGCCTGCAGACTATAAAAAATAACCCAAAAAAGTTTGGTTGATTGGTCTGTGGCGTTCTTTTAAAGTTTTGCTTATAGCGGTCTCTGTGAGCTTCTCAATGCTGTTCAGCCAGCCAGGTATCCTGCCTGCAGTAGATGGAATGTGGCAAGGGAACACTGCTGCGCGTGTCACAATAGGCTCTGAGCCTTTATATACCTGCGCACGGCAGCAGCCACCTTCAGTCTGCTGCTGGACAGCCAGAAGCAGCAGCAGCAAGCCGAAAAGTGCAGGCATGTAAGGGATCTAGAGGTTGACAACATGTCTTCTTAACGGGAGTCCAGGTGCCCATCTCCACAAATGGACTTTTCAGGATCCGAGGGTGGCACCGTAGGCCGCAACCAATTGCCGCAACTTCTTTAATTTCATGCCTGCAGACTATAAAAAATAACACAAAAAAGTTTGGTTGATTGGTCTGTGGCGTTCTTTTAAAGTGTTGCTTATAGCGGTCTCTGTGAGCTTCTCAATGCTGTTCAGCCAGCCAGGTATCCTGCCTGCAGTAGATGGAATGTGACAATGGAACACTGCTGCGCGTGTCACAATAGGCTCTGAGCCTTTATATACCTGCGCACGGCAGCAGCCACCTTCAGTCTGCTGCTGGACAGCCAGCAGCAGCAGCAGCAAGCCGAAAACTGCGGGCATGTAAGGGATCTAGAGGTTGACAACATGTCTTCTTAACGGGAGTCCAGGTGCCCATCTCCACAAATGGACTTTTCAGGATCCGAGAGTGGCACCGTAGGCCGCAACCAATTGCCGCAACTTCTTAAATTTCATGCCTGCAGACTATAAAAAATAACCCAAAAAAGATTGGTTGATTGGTCTGTGGCATTCTTTTAAAGTGTTGCTTATAGCGGTCTCTGTGAGCTTCTCAATGCTGTTCAGCCAGCCAGGTATCCTGCCTGCAGTAGATGGAATGTGGCAATGGAACACTGCTGCGCGTGTCACAATAGGCTCTGAGCCTTTATATACCTGCGCACGGCAGCAGCCACCTTCAGTCTGCTGCTGGACAGCCAGCAGCAGCAGCAAGCCGAAAAGTGCAGGCATGTAAGGGATCTAGAGGTTGACAACATGTCTTCTTAACGGGAGTCCAGGTGCCCATCTCCACAAATGGACTTTTCAGGATCCGAGGGTGGCACCATAGGCCGCAACCAATTGCTGCAACTTCTTTAATTTCATGCCTGCAGACTATAAAAAATAACCCAAAAAAGTTTGGTTGATTGGTCTGTGGCGTTCTTTTAAAGTGTTGCTTATAGCGGTCTCTGTGAGATTCTCAATGCTGTTCAGCCAGCCAGTTATCCTGCCTGCAGTAGATGGAATGTGGCAATGGAACACTGCTGCGCGTGTCACAATAGGCTCTGAGCCTTTATATAACTGCGCACGGCAGCAGCAGCCACCTTCAGTCTGCTGCTGGACAGCCAGCAGCAGCAGCAAGCCGAAAAGTGCAGGCATGTAAGGGATTTAGAGGTTGACAACATGTCTTCTTAACGGGAGTCCAGGTGCCCATCTCCACAAATGGACTTTTCAGGATCCGAGGGTGGCACCGTAGGCTGCAACCAATTGCCGCAACTTCTTTAATTTCATGCCAGCAGACTATAAAAAATAACCCAAAAAAGTTTGGTTGATTGGTCTGTGGCGTTCTTTTAAAGTGTTGCTTATAGCGGTCTCTGTGAGCTTCTCAATGCTGTTCAGCCAGCCAGGTATCCTGCCTGCAGTAGATGGAATGTGGCAATGGAACACTGCTGCGCGTGTCACAATAGGCTCTGAGCCTTTATATACCTGCGCACGGCAGCAGCCACCTTCAGTCTGCTGCTGGACAGCCAGCAGCAGCAGCAGCAAGCCGAAAAGTGCAGGCATGTAAGGGATCTAGAGGTTGACAACATGTCTTCTTAACGAGAGTCCAGGTGCCCATCTCCACAAATGGACTTTTCAGGATCCGAGGGTGGCACCGTAGGCCGCAACCAATTGCCGCAACTTCTTTAATTTCATGCCTGCAGACTATAAAAAATAACCCAAAAAAGTTTGGTTGATTGGTCTGTGGCATTCTTTTAAAGTGTTGCTTATAGCGGTCTCTGTGAGCTTCTCAATGCTGTTCAGCCAGCCAGGTATCCTGCCTGCAGTAGATGGAATGTGGCAATGGAACACTGCTGCGCGTGTCACAATAGGCTCTGAGCCTTTATATACCTGCGCACGGCAGCAGCCACCTTCACTCTTCTGCTGGACAGCCAGCAGCAGCAGCAAGCCGAAAAGTGCAGGCATGTAAGGGATCTAGAGCTTGACAACATGTCTTCGTAACGGGAGTCCAGGTGCCCATCTCCACAAATGGACTTTTCAGGATCCGAGGGTGGCACCGTAGGCCGCAACCAATTGCTGCAACTTCTTTAATTTCATGCCTGCAGACTATAAAAAATACCCCAAAAAAGTTTGGTTGATTGGTCTGTCGCGTTCTTTTAAAGTGTTGCTTATAGCGGTCTCTGTGAGCTTCTCAATGCTGTTCAGCCAGCCAGGTATCCTGCCTGCAGTAGATGGAATGTGGCAATGGAACACTGCTGCGCGTGTCACAATAGGCTCTGAGCCTTTATATACCTGCGCACGGCAGCAGCCACCTTCACTCTTCTGCTGGACAGCCAGCAGCAGCAGCAAGCCGAAAACTGCAGGCATGTAAGGGATCTAGAGGTTGACAACATGTCTTCTTAACGGGAGTCCAGGTGCCCATCTCCACAAATGGACTTGTCAGGATCCGAGTGTGGCACCGTAGGCCGCAACCAATTGCCGCAACTTCTTTAATTTCATGCCTGCAGACTATAAAAAATAACCCAAAAAAGTTTGGTTGATTGGTCTGTGGCGTTCTTTTAAAGTTTTGCTTATAGCGGTCTCTGTGAGCTTCTCAATGCTGTTCAGCCAGCCAGGTATCCTGCCTGCAGTAGATGGAATGTGGCAAGGGAACACTGCTGCGCGTGTCACAATAGGCTCTGAGCCTTTATATACCTGCGCACGGCAGCAGCCACCTTCAGTCTGCTGCTGGACAGCCAGAAGCAGCAGCAGCAAGCCGAAAAGTGCAGGCATGTAAGGGATCTAGAGGTTGACAACATGTCTTCTTAACGGGAGTCCAGGTGCCCATCTCCACAAATGGACTTTTCAGGATCCGAGGGTGGCACCGTAGGCCGCAACCAATTGCCGCAACTTCTTTAATTTCATGCCTGCAGACTATAAAAAATAACCCAAAAAAGTTTGGTTGATTGGTCTGTGGCGTTCTTTTAAAGTGTTGCTTATAGCGGTCTCTGTGAGCTTCTCAATGCTGTTCAGCCAGCCAGGTATCCTGCCTGCAGTAGATGGAATGTGACAATGGAACACTGCTGCGCGTGTCACAATAGGCTCTGAGCCTTTATATACCTGCGCACGGCAGCAGCCACCTTCAGTCTGCTGCTGGACAGCCAGCAGCAGCAGCAGCAAGCCGAAAACTGCGGGCATGTAAGGGATCTAGAGGTTGACAACATGTCTTCTTAACGGGAGTCCAGGTGCCCATCTCCACAAATGGACTTTTCAGGATCCGAGAGTGGCACCGTAGGCCGCAACCAATTGCCGCAACTTCTTAAATTTCATGCCTGCAGACTATAAAAAATAACCCAAAAAAGATTGGTTGATTGGTCTGTGGCATTCTTTTAAAGTGTTGCTTATAGCGGTCTCTGTGAGCTTCTCAATGCTGTTCAGCCAGCCAGGTATCCTGCCTGCAGTAGATGGAATGTGGCAATGGAACACTGCTGCGCGTGTCACAATAGGCTCTGAGCCTTTATATACCTGCGCACGGCAGCAGCCACCTTCAGTCTGCTGCTGGACAGCCAGCAGCAGCAGCAAGCCGAAAAGTGCAGGCATGTAAGGGATCTAGAGGTTGACAACATGTCTTCTTAACGGGAGTCCAGGTGCCCATCTCCACAAATGGACTTTTCAGGATCCGAGGGTGGCACCATAGGCCGCAACCAATTGCTGCAACTTCTTTAATTTCATGCCTGCAGACTATAAAAAATAACCCAAAAAAGTTTGGTTGATTGGTCTGTGGCGTTCTTTTAAAGTGTTGCTTATAGCGGTCTCTGTGAGATTCTCAATGCTGTTCAGCCAGCCAGTTATCCTGCCTGCAGTAGATGGAATGTGGCAATGGAACACTGCTGCGCGTGTCACAATAGGCTCTGAGCCTTTATATAACTGCGCACGGCAGCAGCAGCCACCTTCAGTCTGCTGCTGGACAGCCAGCAGCAGCAGCAAGCCGAAAAGTGCAGGCATGTAAGGGATTTAGAGGTTGACAACATGTCTTCTTAACGGGAGTCCAGGTGCCCATCTCCACAAATGGACTTTTCAGGATCCGAGGGTGGCACCGTAGGCTGCAACCAATTACCGCAACTTCTTTAATTTCATGCCAGCAGACTATAAAAAATAACCCAAAAAAGTTTGGTTGATTGGTCTGTGGCGTTCTTTTAAAGTGTTGCTTATAGCGGTCTCTGTGAGCTTCTCAATGCTGTTCAGCCAGCCAGGTATCCTGCCTGCAGTAGATGGAATGTGGCAATGGAACACTGCTGCGCGTGTCACAATAGGCTCTGAGCCTTTATATACCTGCGCACGGCAGCAGCCACCTTCAGTCTGCTGCTGGACAGCCAGCAGCAGCAGCAGCAAGCCGAAAAGTGCTGGCATGTAAGGGATCTAGAGGTTGACAACATGTCTTCTTAACGAGAGTCCAGGTGCCCATCTCCACAAATGGACTTTTCAGGATCCGAGGGTGGCACCGTAGGCCGCAACCAATTGCCGCAACTTCTTTAATTTCATGCCTGCAGACTATAAAAAATAACCCAAAAAAGTTTGGTTGATTGGTCTGTGGCATTCTTTTAAAGTGTTGCTTATAGCGGTCTCTGTGAGCTTCTCAATGCTGTTCAGCCAGCCAGGTATCCTGCCTGCAGTAGATGGAATGTGGCAATGGAACACTGCTGCGCGTGTCACAATAGGCTCTGAGCCTTTATATACCTGCGCACGGCAGCAGCCACCTTCACTCTTCTGCTGGACAGCCAGCAGCAGCAGCAAGCCGAAAAGTGCAGGCATGTAAGGGATCTAGAGCTTGACAACATGTCTTCGTAACGGGAGTCCAGGTGCCCATCTCCACAAATGGACTTTTCAGGATCCGAGGGTGGCACCGTAGGCCGCAACCAATTGCTGCAACTTCTTTAATTTCATGCCTGCAGACTATAAAAAATACCCCAAAAAAGTTTGGTTGATTGGTCTGTCGCGTTCTTTTAAAGTGTTGCTTATAGCGGTCTCTGTGAGCTTCTCAATGCTGTTCAGCCAGCCAGGTATCCTGCCTGCAGTAGATGGAATGTGGCAATGGAACACTGCTGTGCGTGTCACAATAGGCTCTGAGCCTTTATATACCTGCGCACGGCAGCAGCCACCTTCACTCTTCTGCTGGACAGCCAGCAGCAGCAGCAAGCCGAAAAGTGCAGGCATGTAAGGGATCTAGAGCTTGACAACATGTCTTCGTAACGGGAGTCCAGGTGCCCATCTCCACAAATGGACTTTTCAGGATCCGAGGGTGGCACCGTAGGCCGCAACCAATTGCTGCAACTTCTTTAATTTCATGCCTGCAGACTGTAAAAAGTAACCCAAAAAAGTTTGGTTGATTGGTCTGTGGCGTTCTTTTAAAGTGTTGCTTATAGCGGTCTCTGTCAGCTTCTCAATGCTGTTCAGCCAGCCAGGTATCCTGCCTGCAGTAGATGGAATGTGGCAATGGAACACTGCTGCGTGTGTCACAATAGGCTCTGAGCCTTTATATACCTGCGCACGACAGCAGCCACCTTCAGTCTGCTGCTGGACAGCCAGCAGCAGCAGCAGCAAGCCGAAAACTGCGGGCATGTAAGGAATCTAGAGGTTAAGAACATGTCTTCTTAACGGGAGTCCAGGTGCCCATCTCCACAAATGGACTTTTCAGGATCTGAGGGTGGCACCGTAGGCCGCAACCAATTGCCGCAACTTCTTTAATTTCATGCCTGCAGACTGTAAAAAATAACCCAAAAAAGTTTGGTTGATTGGTCTGTGGTGTTCTTTTAAAGTGTTGCTTATAGCGGTCTCTGTGAGCTTCTCAATGCTGTTCAGCCAGCCAGGTATCCTGCCTGCAGTAGATGGAATGTGGCAATGGAACACTGCTGCACGTGTCACAATAGGCTCTGAGCCTTTATATACCTGCGCACGGCAGCAGCCACCTTCAGTCTGCTGCTGGACAGCCAGCAGCAGCAAGCCGAAAAGTGCAGGCATGTAAGGGATCTAGAGGTTGACAACATGTCTTCTTAACGGGAGTCCAGGTGTCCATCTCCACAAATGGACTTTTCAGGATCCGAGGGTGGCACCGTAGGCCGCAACCAATTGCCGCAACTTCTTTAATTTCATGCCTGCAGACTATAAAAAATAACCCAAAAAAGTTTGGTTGATTGGTCTGTGGCGATCTTTTAAAGTGTTGCTTATAGCGGTCTCTGTGAGCTTCTCAATGCTGTTCAGCCAGCCAGGTATCCTGCCTGCAGTAGATGGAATGTGGCAATGGAACACTGCTGCGCGTGTCACAATAGGCTCTGAGCCTTTATATACCTGGGCACGGCAGCAGCCACCTTCAGTCTGCTGCTGGACAGCCAGCAGCAGCAGCAGCAAGCCGAAAAGTGCAGGCATGTAAGGGATCTAGAGGTTGACAACATGTCTTCTTAACGGGAGTCCAAGTGCCCATCTCCACAAATGGACTTTTCAGGATCCGAGGGTGGCACCGTAGGCCGCAACCAATTGCCGCAACTTCTTTAATTTCATGCCTGCAGACTATAAAAAATAACCCAAAAAAGTTTGGTTGATTGGTCTGTGGCGTTCTTTTAAAGTGTTGCTTATAGCGGTCTCTGTGAGCTTCTCAATGCTGTTCAGCCAGCCAGGTATCCTGCCTGCAGTAGATGGAATGTGGCAATGGAACACTGCTGCGCGTGTCACAATAGGCTCTGAGCCTTTATATACCTGGGCACGGCAGCAGCCACCTTCAGTCTGCTGCTGGACAGCCAGCAGCAGCAGCAGCAAGCCGAAAAGTGCAGGCATGTAAGGGATCTAGAGGTTGACAACATGTCTTCTTAACGGGAGTCCAAGTGCCCATCTCCACAAATGGACTTTTCAGGATCCGAGGGTGGCACCGTAGGCCGCAACCAATTGCCGCAACTTCTTTAATTTCATGCCTGCAGACTATAAAAAATAACCCAAAAAAGTTTGGTTGATTGGTCTGTGGCGTTCTTTTAAAGTGTTGCTTATAGCGGTCTCTGTGAGCTTCTCAATGCTGTTCAGCCATCCAGGTATTCTGCCTGCAGTAGATGGAATGTGGCAATGGAACACTGCTGCGCGTGTCACAATAGGCTCTGAGCCTTTATATACCTGCGCACGGCAGCAGCCACCTTCAGTCTGCTGCTGGACATCCAACAGCAGCAGCAAGCCGAAAGGTGCAGGCATGTAAGGGATCTAGAGGTTGACAACATGTCTTCTTAACGGGAGTCCAGGTGCCCATCTCCACAAATGGACTTTTCAGGTTCCGAGGGTGGCACCGTAGGCCGCAACCAATTGCCGCAACTTCTTTAATTTCATGCCTGCAGACTATAAAAAATAACCCAAAAAAGTTTGGTTGATTGGTTTGTGGCGTTCTTTTAAAGTGTTGCTTATAGCGGTCTCTGTGAGCTTCTCAATGCTGTTCAGCCAGCCAGGTATCCTGCCTGCAGTAGATGGAATGTGGCAAGAGAACACTGCTGCGCGTGTCACAATAGGCTCTAAGCCTTTATATACCTGCGCACGGCAGCAGCCACCTTCAGTCTGCTGCTGGACAACCAGCAGCAGCAGAAGCAAGCCGAAAAGTGCAGGCATGTAAGGGATCTAGAGATTGACAACATGTCTTCTTACCGGGAGTCCAGGTGCCCATCTCCACAAATGGACTTTTCAGGATCCGAGGGTGGCACCGTAGGCCGCAACCAATTGCCGCAACTTCTTTAATTTCATGCCTGCAGACTATAAAAAATAACCCAAAAAAGTTTGGGTGATTGGTCTGTGGCGTTCTTTTAAAGTGTTGCTTAAAGCGGTCTCTGTGAACTTCTCAATGCTGTTCAGCCAGCCAGGTATCCTGCCTGCAGTAGATGGAATGTGGCAATGGAACACTGCTGCACGTGTCACAATAGGCTTTGAGCCTTTATATACCAGCGCACGGCAGCAGCCACCTTCAGTCTGCTGTTGGACAGCCAGCAGCAGCAGCAGCAAGCCGAAAAGTGCAGGCATGTAAGGGATCTAGAGGTTGACAACATGTCTTCTTAACGGGAGTCCAGGTGCCCATCTCCACAAATGGACTTTTCAGGATCCGAGGGTGGCACCGTAGGCCGCAACGAATTGCCGCAACTTCTTTAATTTCATGCCTGCAGACTATAAAAAATAACCCAAAAAAGTTTGGTTGATTCGTCTGTGGCGTTCTTTTAAAGTGTTGCTTATAGCGGTCTCTGTGAGCTTCTCAATGCTGTTCAGCCAGCCAGGTATCCTGCCTGCAGTAGATGGAATGTGGCAATGGAACACTGCTGCGCGTGTCACAATAGGCTCTGAGCCTTTATATACCTGCGCACGGCAGCAGCCACCTTCATTCTGCTGCTGGACAGCCAACACCAGCAGCAAGCCGAAAGGTGCAGGCATTTAAGGGATCTAGAGGTTGACAACATGTCTTCTTAACGGGAGTCCAGGTGCCCATCTCCACAAATGGACTTTTCAGGATCCGAGGGTGGCACCGTAGGCCGTAACCAATTGCCGCAACTTCTTTAATTTCATGCCTGCAGACTATAAAAAATACCCCAAAAAAGTTTGGTTGATTGGTCTGTGGCGTTCTTTTAAAGTGTTGCTTATAGCGGTCTCTGTGAGCTTCTCAATGCTGTTCAGCCAGCCAGGTATCCCGCCTGCAGTAGATGGAATGTGGCAAGGGAACACTGCTGCGCGTGTCACAACAGGCTTTGAGCCTTTATATACCTGCGCACGGCAGCAGCCACCTTCAGTCTGCTGCTGGACAGCCAGCAGCAGCAGCAGCAAGCCGAAAAGTGCAGGCATGTAAGGGATCTAGAGGTTGAGAACATGTCTTCTTAACGGGAGTCCAGGTGCCCATCTCCACAAATGGACTTTTCAGGATCCGAGGGTGACACCGTAGGCCGCAACAAATTGCTGCAACTTCTTTAATTTCATGCCTGCAGACTATAAAAAATAACCCAAAAACGTTTGGTTGATTGATCTGTGGCGTTCTTTTAAAGTGTTGCTTATAGCGGTCTCTGTGAGCTTCTCAATGCTGTTCAGCCAGCCAGGTATCCTGCCAGCAGTAGATGGAATGTGGCAATGGAACACTGCTGTGCGTGTCACAATAGGCTCTGAGCCTTTATATACCTGCGCACGGCAGCAGCCACCTTCAGTCTGCTGCTGGACAGCCAGCAGCAGCAGCAAGCCGAAAAGTGCAGGCATGTAATGGATCCAGAGGTTGACAACATGTCTTCTTAACGGGAGTCCAGGTGCCCATCTCCACAAATGGACTTTTCAGGATCCGAGGGTGGCACCGTAGGCCGCAGCCAATTGCCGCAACTTCTTTAATTTCATGCCTGCAGACTATAAAAAATAACCCAAAAAAGTTTGGTTGATTGGTCTGTGGCGTTCTTTTAAAGTGTTGCTTATAGCGGTCTCTGTGAGCTTCTCAATGCTGTTCAGCCAGCCAGGTATCCTGCCTGCAGTAGATGGAATGTGGCAATGGAACACTGCTGCGCGTGTCACAATAGGCTCTGTGCCTTTATATACCTGCGCACGGCAGCAGCCACCTTCAGTCTGCTGCTGGACAGCCAGCAGCAGCAGCAGCAAGCCGAAAAGTGCAGGCATGTAAGGGATCTAGAGCTTGACAACATGTCTTCGTAACGGGAGTCCAGGTGCCCATCTCCACAAATGGACTTTTCAGGATCCGAGGGTGGCACCGTAGGCCGCAACCAATTGCCGCAACTTCTTTAATTTCATGCCTGCAGACTATAAAAAATAACCCAAAAAAGTTTGGTTGATTGGTCTGTGGCGTTCTTTTAAAGTGTTCCTTATAGCGGTCTCTGTGAGCTTCTCAATGCTGTTCAGCCAGCCAGGTATCCTGCCTGCAGTAGATGGAATGTGGCAATGGAACATTGCTGCGCGTGTCACAATAGGCTCTGAGCCTTTATATACCTGCGCACGGCAGCAGCCACCTTCATTCTGCTGCTGGACAGCCAACACCAGCAGCAAGCCGAAAGGTGCAGGCATTTAAGGGATCTAGAGGTTGACAACATGTCTTCTTAACGGGAGTCCAGATGCCCATCTCCACAAATGGACTTTTCAGGATCCGAGGGTGGCACCGTAGGCCGCAACCAATTGCCGCAACTTCTTTAATTTCATGCCTGCAGACTATAAAAAATACCCCAAAAAAGTTTGGTTGATTGGTCTGTGGCGTTCTTTTAAAGTCTTGCTTATAGCGGTCTCTGTGAGCTTCTCAATGCTGTTCAGCCAGCCAGGTATCCTGCCTGCAGTAGATGGAATGTGGCAATGGAACACTGCTGCACGTGTCACAATAGGCTCTGAGCCTTTATATACCTGCGCACGGCAGCAGCCACCTTCACTCTGCTGCTGGACAGCCAGCAGCAGCAAGCCAAAAAGTGCAGGCATGTAAGGGATCTAGAGGTTGACAACATGTCTTCTTAACGGGAGTCCAGGTGCCCATCTCCACAAATGGACTTTTCAGGATCCGAGGGTGGCACCGTAGGCCGCAACCAATTGACGCAACTTCTTTAACCCCTTAAGCCCCGGAGCATTTTTCGTTTTTGCATTTTCGTTTTTGCTCCCCTTGTTCCCAGAGCCATAGCGTTTTTATTTTTTGGTCAATATGGCCATGTGAGGGCTTATTTTTTGCGGGACGAGTTGAACTTTTCAACGCCATTACTAGTTTTATCATATCCTGTACGGGAAAACGGGAAAAAAATTCCAAGTGCAGTAAAATTGCAAAAAAAGTGCAATACCACAGTTGTTTTTTATTTATTTTTTTTACCATGTTCACTGAATGCTAAAACTGACCTGCTCTTCTTATTCTACAGGTCATTACGAGTTCATAGACACCAAACATGTATAGGTTCTTTTATATTTAAGTGGTGAAAAAAAATTCCAAAATTTGGTAAAAAAAAAAATAAAAAAATAGCGCCATTTTCTAAGACCCGTAGCGTCTCCATTTTTCGGGATCTGGGGCTGGTTGAAGGCTTATTTTTTGCGTGCCGGGCTGACGTTTTTATTGATACCATTTGGGGGTAGATCCGATGTTTTGATCGCCCGTTATTGCATTTTATTGCAATTTTGCAGCGACCAAAAAACGTAATTCTGGCGTTTAGAATTTTTTTCTCGTTACGCCGTTTACCAATCGGAATAATTCTTTTTTTATATTGATAGATCGTGCGATTCTGAACGCGGCGATACCAAATATGTGTATGTGTTTTTTTTTTTATATATTTTATTTTGAATGGGGCGAAAGGGGGGTGATTTAAACTTTTATATTTTTTTATTTTTTTTTATATTTTTAAAAACTTTTTTTTTTTACTTTTTGCATGCTTCTATAGTCTCCATAGGAGACTAGAAGCAGCAACTGTCCGATCGCCTCTGCTACATACAGGGGACGAGCAGGTCCCCTGCATGCAGCAGAAATGGTCCTGTGCTATGAGCGCCGACCACTAGGTGGCGCTCATAGCGACAAGATCATGACAACCACAAGCGTCTGCTGCAGACCCTGGGTTGTCATGCACGCCCATCGGCGACCCGCGATCACGTGACGGGGTCGCCGGTGGGCGGGGCTTATGACGCGCTACCCGGAAGCGCGCGTTAAATGCTGCTGTCGGAGATTGACAGCAGCATTTAACTGGTTAACAGCCGCGGGTGGATCGCGATTCCACCCGCGGCTGTTGCGGGCACATGTCAGCTGTAAGAATCAGCTGACATGTGCTCGGTTCAGTGAGGGCTCAGCGCCGGAGCCCTCACTGAACCGGCGGTACGCAAATATGCGTACTAATACGTCCCCGGTAAGTAAGGGGTTAATTTCATGCCTGCAGACTATAAAAAATACCCCAAAAAAGTTTGGTTGATTGGTCTGTGGCGTTCTTTTAAAGTGTTGCTTATAGCTGTCTCTGTGAGCTTCTCAATGCTGTTCAGCCAGCCAGGTATCCTGCCTGTAGTAGATGGAATGTGGCAATGGAACACTGCTGCGCGTGTCACAATAGGCTCTGAGCCTTTATATACCTGCGCACGTCAGCAGCCACCTTCAGTCTGCTGCTGGACAGCCAGCAGCAGCAGCAGCAAGCCGAAAAGTGCAGGCATGTAAGGGATCTAGAGGTTGACAACATGTCTTCTTAACGGGAGTCCAGGTGCCCATCTCCACAAATGGACTTTTCAGGATCCGAGGGTGGCACCGTAGGCCGCAACCAATTGCCGCAACTTCTTTAATTTCATGCCTGCAGACTATAAAAAATAACCCAAAAAAGTTTGGTTGATTGGTCTGTGGCGTTCTTTTAAAGTGTTGCTTATAGCGGTCTCTGTGAGCTTCTCAATGCTGTTCAGCCAGCCAGGTATCCTGCCTGCAGTAGATTGAATGTGGCAATGGAACACTGCTGCGTGTGTCACAATAGGCTCTGAGCATTTATATACCTGCGCACGGCAGCAGCCACCTTCAGTCTGCTGCTGGACAGCCAACACCAGCAGCAAGCCGAAAGGTGCAGGCATTTAAGGGATCTAGAGGTTGACAACATGTCTTCTTAACGGGAGTCCAGGTACCCATCTCCACAAATGGACTTTTCAGGACCCGAGGGTGGCACCGTAGGCCGCAACCAATTGCCACAACTTCTTTAATTTCATGCCTGCAGACTATAAAAAATACCCCAAAAAAGTTTGGTTGAATGGTCTGTGGCGTTCTTTTAAAGTGTTGCTTATAGCGGTCTCTGTGAGCTTCTCAATGCTGTTCAGCCAGCCAGGTATCCTGCCTGCAGTAGATGAAATGTGGCAAGGGAATACTGCTGCGCGTGTCACAATAGGCTCTGAGCCTTTATATACCTGCGCACGGCAGCAGCCACCTTCAGTCTGCTGCTGGACAGCCAGCAGCAGCAAGCCGAAAAGTGCAGGCATGTAGGGGATCTAGAGGTTGAGAACATGTCTTCTTAACGGGAGTCCAGGTGCCCATCTCCACAAATGGACATTTCAGGATCCGAGGGTGGCACCGTAGGCCGCAACAAATTGCTGCAACTTCTTTAATTTCATGCCTGCAGACTATAAAAAATAACCCAAAAAAGTTTGGTTGATTGGTCTGTGGCGTTCTTTTAAAGTGTTGCTTATAGCGGTCTCTGTGAGCTTCTCAATGCTGTTCAGCCAGCCAGGTATCCTGCCAGCAGTAGATGGAATGTGGCAATGGAACACTGCTGCGCGTGTCACAATAGGCTCTGAGCCTTTATATTCCTGGGCACGGCAGCAGCCACCTTCAGTCTGCTGCTGGACAGCCAGCAGCAGCAGCAAGCCGAAAAGTGCAGGCATGTAACGGATCTAGAGGTTGAGAACATGTCTTCTTAACGGGAGTCCAGGTGCCCATCTCCACAAATGGACTTTTCAGGATCCGAGGGTGGCACCATAGGCCGCAACCTATTGCCGCAACTTCTTTAATTTCATGCCTGCAGACTATAAAAAATAACCCAAAAAAGTTTGCGTGATTGGTCTGTGGCGTTCTTTTAAAGTGTTGCTTAAAGCGGTCTCTGTGAGCTTCTCAATGCTGTTCAGCCAGCCAGGTATCCTGCCTGCAGTAGATGGAATGTGGCAATGGAACACTGCTGCGCGTGTCACAATAGGCTCTGAGCCTTTATATACCTGCACACGGCAGCAGCCACCTTCAGTCTGCTGCTGGACAGCCAGCAGCAGCAGCAAGCCGAAAAGTGCAGGCATGTAAGGGATCTAGAGGTTGACAACATGTCTTCTTAACGGGAGTCCAGGTGCCCATCTCCACAAATGGACTTTTCAGGATCCGAGGGTGGCACCGTAGGCCGCAACCAATTGCCGCAACTTCTTTAATTTCATGCATGCAGACTATAAAGAATAACCCAAAAAAGTTTGGTTGATTGGTCTGTGGCGTTCTCTTAAAGTGTTGCTTATAGCGGTCTCTGTGAGCTTCTCAATGCTGTTCAGCCAGCCAGGTATCCTGCTGCAGTAGATGGAATGTGGCAATGGAACACTGCTGCGCGTATCACAATAGGCTCTGAGCCTTTATATACCTGCGCACGGCAGCAGCCACCTTCAGTCTGCTACTGGACAGCCAGCAGCAGCAGCAAGCCGAAAAGTGCAGGCATGTAAGGGATCTAGAGGTTGACAACTTGTCTTCTTAACGGGAGTCCAGGTGCCCATCTCCACAAATGGACTTTTCGGGATCAGAGGGTGGCATCGTAGGCCGCAACCAATTGCCGCAACTTCTTTAATTTCATGCCTGCAGACTATAAAAAATAACCCAAAAAAGTTTGGTTGATTGGTCTGTGGCGTTCTTTTAAAGTGTTGCTTATAGCGGTCTCTGTGAGCTTCTCAATGCTGTTCAGCCAGCCAGGTATCCAGCCTGCAGTAGATGGAATGTGGCAATGGAACACTGCTGCGCGTGTCACAATAGGCTCTGAGCCTTTATATACCTGCGCACGGCAGCAGCCACCTTCAGTCTGCTGCTGGACAGCCAGCAGCAGCAGCAGCAAGCCGAAAAGTGCAGGCATGTAAGGGATCTAGAGGTTGACAACATGTCTTCTTAACGGGAGTCCAGGTGCCCATCTCCACAAATGGACTTTTCAGGATCCGAGGGTGGCACCGTAGGCCGCAACCAATTGCCGCAACTTCTTTAATTTCATGCCTGCAGACTATAAAAAATACCCCAAAAAAGTTTGGTTGATTGGTCTGTGGCGTTCTTTTAAAGTGTTGCTTATAGCGGTCTCTGTGAGCTTCTCAATGCTGTTCAGCCAGCCAGGTATCCTGCCTGCAGTAGATGGAATGTGGCAATGGAACACTGCTGCGCGTGTCACAATAGGCTCTGAGCCTTTATATACCTGCGCACGGCAGCAGCCACCTTCAGTCTGCTGCTGGACAGCCAGCAGCAGCAGCAGCAAGCCGAAAAGTGCAGGCATGTAAGGGATCTAGAGGTTGAGAACATGTCTTCTTAACGGGAGTCCAGGTGCCCATCTCCACAAATGGACTTTTCAGGATCCGAGGGTGGCACCGTAGGCCGCAACCAATTGCTGCAACTTCTTTAATTTCATGCCTGCAGACTATAAAAAATAACCCAAAAAAGTTTGGTTGATTGGTCTGTGGCGTTCTTTTAAAGTGTTGCTTATAGCGGTCTCTGTGAGCTTCTCAATGCTGTTCAGCCAGCCAGGTATCCTGCCTGCAGTAGATTGAATGTGGCAATGGAACACTGCTGCGTGTGTCACAATAGGCTCTGAGCCTTTATATACCTGCGCACGGCAGCAGCCACCTTCAGTGTGCTGCTGGACAGCCAACACCAGCAGCAAGCCGAAAGGTGCAGGCATTTAAGGGATCTAGAGGTTGACAACATGTCTTCTTAACGGGAGTCCAGGTGCCCATCTCCACAAATGGACTTTTCAGGACCCGAGGGTGGCACCGTAGGCCGCAACCAATTGCCGCAACTTCTTTAATTTCATGCCTGCAGACTATAAAAAATACCCCAAAAAAGTTTGGTTGATTGGTCTGTGGCGTTCTTTTAAAGTGTTGCTTATAGCGGTCTCTGTGAGCTTCTCAATGCTATTCAGCCAGCCAGGTATCCTGCCTGCAGTAGATGGAATGTGGCAATGGAACACTGCTGCGCGTGTCACAATAGGCTCTGAGCCTTTATATACCTGCGCACGGCAGCAGCCACCTTCAGTCTGCGGCTGGACAGCCAGCAGCAGCAGCAAGCCGAAAAGTGCAGGCATGTAAGGGATCTAGAGGTTGACAACATGTCTTCTTAACGAGAGTCCAGGTGCCCATCTCCACAAATGGACTTTTCAGGATCCGAGGGTGGCACCGTAGGCCGCAACCAATTGCCGCAACTTCTTTAATTTCATGCCTGCAGACTATAAAAAATAACCCAAAAAAGTTTGGTTGATTGGTCTGTGGCGTTCTTTTAAAGTGTTGCTTATAGCGGTCTCTGTGAGCTTCTCAATGCTGTTCAGCCAGCCAGGTATCCTGCCTGCAGTAGATGGAATGTGGCAATGGAACACTGCTGCGCGTGTCACAATAGGCTCTGAGCCTTTATATACCTGCGCACGGCAGCAGCCACCTTCAGTCTGCTGCTGTACAGCCAACAGCAGCAGCAAGCCGAAAGGTGCAGGCATTAAAGGGATCTAGAGGTTGACAACATGTCTTCTTAACGGGAGTCCAGGTGCCCATCTCCACAAATGGACTTTTCAGGATCCGAGGGTGGCACCGTAGGCCGCAACCAATTGCCGCAACTTCTTTAATTTCATGCCTGCAGACTATAAAAAATACCCCAAAAAAGTTTGGTTGATTGGTCTGTGGCGTTCTTTTAAAGTGTTGCTTATAGCTGTCTCTGTGAGCTTCTCAATGCTGTTCAGCCAGCCAGGTATCCTGCCTGCAGTAGATGGAATGTGGCAATGGAACACTGCTGCGCGTGTCACAATAGGCTCTGAGCCTTTATATACCTGCGCACGTCAGCAGCCACCTTCAGTCTGCTGCTGGACAGCCAGCAGCAGCAGCAGCAAGCCGAAAAGTGCAGGCATGTAAGGGATCTAGAGGTTGAGAACATGTCTTCTTAACGGGAGTCCAGGTGCCCATCTCCACAAATGGACTTTTCAGGATCCGAGGGTGGCACCGTAGGCCGCAACCAATTGCCGCAACTTCTTTAATTTCATGCCTGCAGACTATAAAAAATAACCCAAAAAAGTTTGGTTGATTGGTCTGTGGCGTTCTTTTAAAGTGTTGCTTATAGCGGTCTCTGTGAGCTTCTCAATGCTGTTCAGCCAGCCAGGTATCCTGCCTGCAGTAGATTGAATGTGGCAATGGAACACTGCTGCGTGTGTCACAATAGGCTCTGAGCATTTATATACCTGCGCACGGCAGCAGCCACCTTCAGTCTGCTGCTGGACAGCCAACACCAGCAGCAAGCCGAAAGGTGCAGGCATTTAAGGGATCTAGAGGTTGACAACATGTCTTCTTAACGGGAGTCCAGGTACCCATCTCCACAAATGGACTTTTCAGGACCCGAGGGTGGCACCGTAGGCCGCAACCAATTGCCACAACTTCTTTAATTTCATGCCTGCAGACTATAAAAAATACCCCAAAAAAGTTTGGTTGATTGGTCTGTGGCGTTCTTTTAAAGTGTTGCTTATAGTGGTCTCTGTGAGCTTCTCAATGCTGTTCAGCCAGCCAGGTATCCTGCCTGCAGTAGATGGAATGTGGCAAGGGAATACTGCTGCGCGTGTCACAATAGGCTCTGAGCCTTTATATACCTGCGCACGGCAGCAGCCACCTTCAGTCTGCTGCTGGACAGCCAGCAGCAGCAAGCCGAAAAGTGCAGGCATGTAAGGGATCTAGAGGTTGAGAACATGTCTTCTTAACGGGAGTCCAGGTGCCCATCTCCACAAATGGACATTTCAGGATCCGAGGGTGGCACCGTAGGCCGCAACACATTGCTGCAACTTCTTTAATTTCATGCCTGCAGACTATAAAAAATAACCCAAAAAAGTTTGGTTGATTGGTCTGTGGCGTTCTTTTAAAGTGTTGCTTATAGCGGTCTCTGTGAGCTTCTCAATGCTGTTCAGCCAGCCAGGTATCCTGCCAGCAGTAGATGGAATGTGGCAATGGAACACTGCTGCGCGTGTCACAATAGGCTCTGAGCCTTTATATACCTGGGCACGGCAGCAGCCACCTTCAGTCTGCTGCTGGACAGCCAGCAGCAGCAGCAGCAAGCCGAAAAGTGCAGGCATGTAAGGGATCTAGAGGTTGACAACATGTCTTCTTAACGGGAGTCCAGGTGCCCATCTCCACAAATGGACTTTTCAGGATCCGAGGGTGGCACCGTAGGCCGCAACCAATTGCCGCAACTTCTTTAATTTCATGCCTGCAGACTATAAAAAATACCCCAAAAAAGTTTGGTTGATTGGTCTGTGGCGCTCTTTTAAAGTGTTGCTTATAGCGGTCTCTGTGAGCTTCTCAATGCTGTTCAGCCAGCCAGGTATCCTGCCTGCAGTAGATGGAATGTGGCAATGGAACACTGCTGCGCGTGTCACAATAGGCTCTGAGCCTTTATATACCTGCGCACGGCAGCAGCCACCTTCAGTCTGCTGCTGGACAGCCAGCAGCAGCAGCAGCAAGCCGAAAAGTGCAGGCATGTAAGGGATCTAGAGGTTGAGAACATGTCTTCTTAACGGGAGTCCAGGTGCCCATCTCCACAAATGGACTTTTCAGGATCCGAGGGTGGCACCGTAGGCCGCAACCAATTGCCGCAACTTCTTTAATTTCATGCCTGTAGACTATAAAAAATAACCCAAAAAAGTTTGGTTGATTGGTCTGTGGCGTTCTTTTAAAGTGTTGCTTATAGCGGTCTCTGTGAGCTTCTCAATGCTGTTCAGCCAGCCAGGTATCCTGCCTGCATTAGATTGAATGTGGCAATGGAACACTGCTGCGCGTGTCACAATAGGCTCTGAGCCTTTATATACCTGCGCACGGCAGCAGCCACCTTCAGTCTACTGCTGGACAGCCAACACCAGCAGCAAGCCGAAAGGTGCAGGCATTTAAGGGATCTAGAGGTTGACAACATGTCTTCTTAACGGGAGTCCAGGTGCCCATCTCCACAAATGGACTTTTCAGGACCCGAGGGTGGCACCGTAGGCCGTAACCCATTGCCGCAACTTCTTTAATTTCATGCCTGCAGACTATAAAAAATACCCCAAAAAAGTTTGGTTGATTGGTCTGTGGCGTTCTTTTAAAGTGTTGCTTATAGCGGTCTCTGTGAGCTTCTCAATGCTGTTCAGCCAGACAGGTATCCTGCCTGCAGTAGATGGAATGTGGCAAGGGAACACTGCTGTGCGTGTCACAATAGGCTCTGAGCCTTTATATACCTGCGCACGGCAGCAGCCACCTTCAGTCTGCTGCTGGACAGCCAGCAGCTGCAGCAGCAAGCCGAAAAGTGCAGGCATGTAAGGGATCTAGAGGTTGACAACATGTCTTCTTAACGGGAGTCCAGGTGCCCATCTCCACAAATGGACTTTTCAGGATCCGAGGGTGGCACCGTAGGCCGCAACAAATTGCTGCAACTTCTTTAATTTCATGCCTGCAGACTATAAAAAATAACCCAAAAAAGTTTGGTTGATTGGTCTGTGGCGTTCTTTTAAAGTGTTGCTTATAGCGGTCTCTGTGAGCTTCTCAATGCTGTTCAGCCAGCCAGGTATCCTGCCTGCAGTAGATGAAATGTGGCAAGGGAATACTGCTGCGCGTGTCACAATAGGCTCTGAGCCTTTATATACCTGCGCACGGCAGCAGCCACCTTCAGTCTGCTGCTGGACAGCCAGCAGCAGCAGCAAGCCGAAAAGTGCAGGCATGTAACGGATCTAGAGGTTGAGAACATGTCTTCTTAACGGGAGTCCAGGTGCCCATCTCCACAAATGGACTTTTCAGGATCCGAGGGTGGCACCGTAGGCCGCAACCTATTGCCGCAACTTCTTTAATTTCATGCCTGCAGACTATAAAAAATAACCCAAAAAAGTTTGGTTGATTGGTATGTGGCGTTCTTTTAAAGTGTTGCTTATAGCGGTCTCTGTGAGCTTCTCAATGCTGTTCAGCCAGCCAGGTATCCAGCCTGCAGTAGATGGAATGTGGCAATGGAACACTGCTGCGCGTGTCACAATAGGCTCTGAGCCTTTATATACCTGCGCACGGCAGCAGCCACCTTCAGTCTGCTGCTGGACAGCCAGCAGCAGCAGCAGCAAGCCGAAAAGTGCAGGCATGTAAGGGATCTAGAGGTTGACAACATGTCTTCTTAACGGGAGTCCAGGTGCCCATCTCCACAAATGGACTTTTCAGGATCCGAGGGTGGCACCGTAGGCCGCAACCAATTGCCGCAACTTCTTTAATTTCATGCCTGCAGACTATAAAAAATACCCCAAAAAAGTTTGGTTGATTGGTCTGTGGCGTTCTTTTAAAGTGTTGCTTATAGCGGTCTCTGTGAGCTTCTCAATGCTGTTCAGCCAGCCAGGTATCCTGCCTGCAGTAGATGGAATGTGGCAATGGAACACTGCTGCGCGTGTCACAATAGGCTCTGAGCCTTTATATACCTGCGCACGGCAGCAGCCACCTTCAGTCTGCTGCTGGACAGCCAGCAGCAGCAGCAGCAAGCCGAAAAGTGCAGGCATGTAAGGGATCTAGAGGTTGAGAACATGTCTTCTTAACGGGAGTCCAGGTGCCCATCTCCACAAATGGACTTTTCAGGATCCGAGGGTGGCACCGTAGGCCGCAACCAATTGCCGCAACTTCTTTAATTTCATGCCTGCAGACTATAAAAAATAACCCAAAAAAGTTTGGTTGATTGGTCTGTGGCGTTCTTTTAAAGTGTTGCTTATAGCGGTCTCTGTGAGCTTCTCAATGCTGTTCAGCCAGCCAGGTATCCTGCCTGCAGTAGATTGAATGTGGCAATGGAACACTGCTGCGTGTGTCACAATAGGCTCTGAGCCTTTATATACCTGCGCACGGCAGCAGCCACCTTCAGTCTGCTGCTGGACAGCCAGCAGCAGCAGCAAGCCGAAAAGTGCAGGCATGTAAGGGATCTAGAGGTTGACAACATGTCTTCTTAACGAGAGTCCAGGTGCCCATCTCCACAAATGGACTTTTCAGGATCCGAGGGTGGCACCGTAGGCCGCAACCAATTGCCGCAACTTCTTTAATTTCATGCCTGCAGACTATAAAAAATAACCCAAAAAAGTTTGGTTGATTGGTCTGTGGCGTTCTTTTAAAGTGTTGCTTATAGCGGTCTCTGTGAGCTTCTCAATGCTGTTCAGCCAGCCAGGTATCCTGCCTGCAGTAGATGGAATGTGGCAATGGAACACTGCTGCGCGTGTCACAATAGGCTCTGAGCCTTTATATACCTGCGCACGGCAGCAGCCACCTTCAGTCTGCTGCTGTACAGCCAACAGCAGCAGCAAGCCGAAAGGTGCAGGCATTAAAGGGATCTAGAGGTTGACAACATGTCTTCTTAACGGGAGTCCAGGTGCCCATCTCCACAAATGGACTTTTCAGGATCCGAGGGTGGCACCGTAGGCCGCAACCAATTGCCGCAACTTCTTTAATTTCATGCCTGCAGACTATAAAAAATACCCCAAAAAAGTTTGGTTGATTGGTCTGTGGCGTTCTTTTAAAGTGTTGCTTATAGCTGTCTCTGTGAGCTTCTCAATGCTGTTCAGCCAGCCAGGTATCCTGCCTGTAGTAGATGGAATGTGGCAATGGAACACTGCTGCGCGTGTCACAATAGGCTCTGAGCCTTTATATACCTGCGCACGTCAGCAGCCACCTTCAGTCTGCTGCTGGACAGCCAGCAGCAGCAGCAGCAAGCCGAAAAGTGCAGGCATGTAAGGGATCTAGAGGTTGAGAACATGTCTTCTTAACGGGAGTCCAGGTGCCCATCTCCACAAATGGACTTTTCAGGATCCGAGGGTGGCACCGTAGGCCGCAACCAATTGCCGCAACTTCTTTAATTTCATGCCTGCAGACTATAAAAAATAACCCCAAAAAGTTTGGTTGATTGGTCTGTGGCGTTCTTTTAAAGTGTTGCTTATAGCGGTCTCTGTGAGCTTCTCAATGCTGTTCAGCCAGCCAGGTATCCTGCCTGCAGTAGATGGAATGTGGCAATGGAACACTGCTGCGTGTGTCACAATAGGCTCTGAGCATTTATATACCTGCGCACGGCAGCAGCCACCTTCAGTCTGCTGCTGGACAGCCAACACCAGCAGCAAGCCGAAAGGTGCAGGCATTTAAGGGATCTAGAGGTTGACAACATGTCTTCTTAACGGGAGTCCAGGTACCCATCTCCACAAATGGACTTTTCAGGATCCGAGGGTGGCACCGTAGGCCGCAACAAATTGCTGCAACTTCTTTAATTTCATGCCTGCATACTATAAAAAATAACCCAAAAAAGTTTGGTTGATTGGTCTGTGGCGTTCTTTTAAAGTGTTGCTTATAGCGGTCTCTGTGAGCTTCTCAATGCTGTTCAGCCAGCCAGGTATCCTGCCAGCAGTAGATGGAATGTGGCAATGGAACACTGCTGCGCGTGTCACAATAGGCTCTGAGCCTTTATATACCTGGGCACGGCAGCAGCCACCTTCAGTCTGCTGCTGGACAGCCAGCAGCAGCAGCAAGCCGAAAAGTGCAGGCATGTAAGGGATCTAGAGGTTGACAACTTGTCTTCTTAACGGGAGTCCAGGTGCCCATCTCCACAAATGGACTTTTCGGGATCAGAGGGTGGCATCGTAGGCCGCAACCAATTGCCGCAACTTCTTTAATTTCATGCCTGCAGACTATAAAAAATAACCCAAAAAAGTTTGGTTGATTGGTCTGTGGCGTTCTTTTAAAGTGTTGCTTATAGCGGTCTCTGTGAGCTTCTCAATGCTGTTCAGCCAGCCAGGTATCCTGCCTGCAGTAGATGGAATGTGGCAATGGAACACTGCTGCGCGTGTCACAATAGGCTCTGAGCCTTTATATACCTGCGCACGGCAGCAGCCACCTTCAGTCTGCTGCTGGACAGCCAGCAGAAGCAGCAGCAAGCCGAAAAGTGCAGGCATGTAAGGGATCTAGAGGTTGACAACATGTCTTCTTAACGGGAGTCCAGGTGCCCATCTCCACAAATGGACTTTTCAGGATCCGAGGGTGGCACCGTAGGCCGCAACCAATTGCCGCAACTTCTTTAATTTCATGCCTGCAGACTATAAAAAATAACCCAAAAAAGTTTGGTTGATTGGTCTGTGGCGTTCTTTTAAAGTGTTGCTTATAGCGGTCTCTGTGAGCTTCTCAATGCTGTTCAGCCAGCCAGGTATCCTGCCTGCAGTAGATTGAATGTGGCAATGGAACACTGCTGCGTGTGTCATAATAGGCTCTGAGCCTTTATATACCTGCGCACGGCAGCAGCCACCTTCAGTGTGCTGCTGGACAGCCAACACCAGCAGCAAGCCGAAAGGTGCAGGCATTTAAGGGATCTAGAGGTTGACAACATGTCTTCTTAACGGGAGTCCAGGTGCCCATCTCCACAAATGGACTTTTCAGGACCCGAGGGTGGCACCGTAGGCCGCAACCCATTGCCGCAACTTCTTTAATTTCATGCCTGCAGACTATAAAAAATACCCCAAAAAAGTTTGGTTGATTGGTCTGTGGCGTTCTTTTAAAGTGTTGCTTATAGCGGTCTCTGTGAGCTTCTCAATGCTGTTCAGCCAGCCAGGTATCCTGCCTGCAGTAGATGGAATGTGGCAAGGGAACACTGCTGTGCGTGTCACAATAGGCTCTGAGCCTTTATATACCTGCGCACGGCAGCAGCCACCTTCAGTCTGCTGCTGGACAGCCAGCAGCTGCAGCAGCAAGCCGAAAAGTGCAGGCATGTAAGGGATCTAGAGGTTGACAACATGTCTTCTTAACGGGAGTCCAGGTGCCCATCTCCACAAATGGACTTTTCAGGATCCGAGGGTGGCACCGTAGGCCGCAACAAATTGCTGCAACTTCTTTAATTTCATGCCTGCAGACTATAAAAAATAACCCAAAAAAGTTTGGTTGATTGGTCTGTGGCGCTCTTTTAAAGTGTTGCTTATAGCGGTCTCTGTGAGCTTCTCAATGCTGTTCAGCCAGCCAGGTATCCTGCCAGCAGTAGATGGAATGTGGCAATGGAACACTGCTGCGCGTGTCACAATAGGCTCTGAGCCTTTATATACCTGGGTACGGCAGCAGCCACCTTCAGTCTGCTGCTGGACAGCCAGCAGCAGCAGCAAGCCGAAAAGTGCAGGCATGTAAGGGATCTAGAGGTTGAGAACATGTCTTCTTAACGGGAGTCCAGGTGCCCATCTCCACAAATGGAGTTTTCAGGATCCGAGGGTGGCACCGTAGGCCGCAACCAATTGCCGCAACTTCTTTAATTTCATGCCTGCAGACTATAAAAAATAACCCAAAAAAGTTTGGGTGATTGGTCTGTGGCGTTCTTTTAAAGTGTTGCTTAAAGCGGTCTCTGTGAGCTTCTCAATGCTGTTCAGTCAGCCAGGTATCCTGCCTGCAGTAGATGGAATGTGGCAATGGAACACTGCTGCGCGTGTCACAATAGGCTCTGAGCCTTTATATACCTGCGCATGGCAGCAGCCACCTTCAGTCTCCTGCTGGACAGCCAGCAGCAGCAGCAAGCCGAAAAGTGCAGGCATGTAAGGGAACTAGAGGTTGACAACTTGTCTTCTTAATGGGAGTCCAGGTGCCCATCTCCACAAATGGACTTTTCGGGATCAGAGGGTGGCATCGTAGGCCGCAACCAATTGCCGCAACTACTTTAATTTCATGCCTGCAGACTATAAAAAATAACCCAAAAAAGTTTGGTTGATTGGTCTGTGGCGTTCTTTTAAAGTGTTGCTTATAGCGGTCTCTGTGAGCTTCTCAATGCTGTTCAGCCAGCCAGGTATCCAGCCTGCAGTAGATGGAATGTGGCAATGGAACACTGCTGCGCGTGTCACAATAGGCTCTGAGCCTTTATATACCTGCGCACGGCAGCAGCCACCTTCAGTCTGCTGCTGGACAGCCAGCAGCAGCAGCAAGCCGAAAAGTGCAGGCATGTAAGGGATCTAGAGTTTGACAACATGTCTTCTTAACGGGAGTCCAGGTGCCCATCTCCACAAATGGACTTTTCAGGATCCGAGGGTGGCACCGTAGGCTGCAACCAATTGCCGCAACTTCTTTAATTTCATGCCTGCAGACTATAAAAAATAACCCAAAAAAGTTTGGTTGATTGGTCTGTGGCGTTCTTTTAAAGTGTTGCTTATAGCGGTCTCTGTGAGCTTCTCAATGCTGTTCAGCCAGCCAGGTATCCTGCCTGCAGTAGATGGAATGTGGCAAGGGAATACTGCTGCACGTGTCACAATAGGCTCTAAGCCTTTGTATACCTGCGCACAGCAGCAGCCACCTTCAGTCTGCTGCTGGACAGCCAGCTGCAGCAGCAAGCCGAAAAGTGCAGGCATGTAAGGGATCTAGAGGTTGACAACATGTCTTCTTAACGGGAGTCCAGGTGCCCATCTCCACAAATGGACTTTTCAGGATCCGAGGGTGGCACCGTAGGCCTCAACCAATTGCCGCAACTTCTTTAATTTCATGGCTGCAGACTATAAAAAATAACCCAAAAAAGTTTGGTTGATTGGTCTGTGGCGTTCTTTTAAAGTGTTGCTTATAGCAGTCTCTGTGAGCTTCTCAATGCTGTTCTGCCAGCCAGGTATCCTGCCTGCAGTAGATGGAATGTGGCAATGGAACCCTGCTGCACGTGTCACAATAGGCTCTGAGCCTTTATATACCTGCGCACGGCAGCAGCCACCTTCAGTCTGCTGCTGGACAGCCAGCAGCAGCAAGCCGAAAAGTGCAGGCATGTAAGGGATCTAGCGGTTGACAACATGTCTTCTTAACGGGAGTCCAGGTGCCCATCTCCACAAATGGACTTTTCAGGATCCGAGGGTGGCACCGTAGGCCGCAACCAATTGCCGCAACTTCTTTAATTTCATGCCTGCAGACTATAAAAAATAACCCGAAAAAGTTTGGTTGATTGGTATGCGGCGTTCTTTTAAAGTGTTGCTTATAGCGGTCTCTGTGAGCTTCTCAATGCTGTTCAGCCAGCCAGGTATCCTGCCTGCAGTAGATGGAATGTGGCAATGGAACACTGCTGCGCGTGTCACAATAGGCTCTGAGCCTTTATATACCTGCGCACGGCAGCAGCCACCTTCAGTCTGCTGCTGGACAGCCAGCAGCAGCAGCAGCAGAAAGCCGAAAAGTGCAGGCATGTAAGGGATCTAGAGGTTGACAACATGTCTTCTTAACGGGAGTCCAGGTGCCTATCTCCACAAATGGACTTTTCAGGATCCGAGGGTGGCACCGTGGGCCGCAACCAATTGCCGCAACTTCTTTAATTTCATGCCTGCAGACTATAAAAAATAACCCAAAAAAGTTTGGTTGATTGGTCTGTGGCGTTCTTTTATAGTGTTGCTTATAGCGGTCTCTGTGAGCTTCTCAATGCTGTTCAGCCAGTCAGGTATCCTGCCTGCAGTAGATGGAATGTGGCAATGGAACACTGCTGCGTGTGTCACAATAGGCTCTGAGCCTTTATATACCTGCGCACGGCAGCAGCCACCTTCAGTCTGCTGCTGGACAGCCAGCAGCAGCAGCAAGCCGAAAAGTGCAGGCATGTAAGGGATCTAGAGGTTGACAACATGTCTTCTTAACGGGAGTCCAGGTGCCCATCTCCACAAATGGACTTTTCAGGGTCCGAGGGTGGCACCGTAGGCCGCAACCAATTGCCGCAACTTCTTTAATTTCATGCCTGCAGACTATAAAACATAACCCAAAAAAGTTTGGTTGATTGGTCTGTGGCGTTCTTTTAAAGTGTTGCTTATAGCGGTCTCTGTGAGCTACTCAATGCTGTTCAGCCAGCCAGGTATCCTGCCTGCAGTAGATGGAATGTGGCAATGGAACACTGCTGCGCGTGTCACAATAGGCTCTGAGCCTTTATATACCTGCGCACGGCAGCAGCCACCTTCAATCTGCTGCTGGACAGCCAGCAGCAGCAGCAAACCGAAAAGTGCAGGCATGTAAGGGATCTAGAGGTTGGCAACATGTCTTCTTAACGGGATTCCAGGTGCCCATCTCCACAAATGGACTTTTCAGGATCAGAGGGTGGCACCGTAGGCCGCAAACAATTGCCGCAACTTCTTTAATTTCATGCCTGCAGACTATAAAAAATAACCCAAAAAAATATTGGTTGATTGGTCTGTGGCGTTCTTTTAAAGAATTACTTCTAGCGGTCGCTGTGAGCTTCTCAATGTTGTTCAGCCAGCCAGGTATCCTGCCTGCAGTAGATGGAATGTGGCAATGGAACACTGCTGCGCGTGTCACAATAGGCTCTAAGCCTTTATATACCTGCGAACGGCAGCAGCCACCTTCAGTCTGCTGCTGGACAGCCAGAAGCAGCAGTAGCAAGCCGAAAAGTGCAGGCATGTAAGGGATCTAGAGATTGACAACATGTCTTCTTAACGGGAGTCCAGGTGCCGATCTCCACAAATGGACTTTTCAGGATCCGAGGGTGGCACCGTAGGCCGCAGCCAATTGCCCAACTTCTTTAATTTCATGCCTGCAGACTATAAAAAATAACCCAAAAAAGTTTGGTTGATTGGCCTGTGGCGTTCATTTAAAGTGTTGCTTATAGCGGTCTCTGCGAGCTTCTCAATGCTGTTCAGCCAGCCAGGTATCCTGCCTGCAGTAGATGGAATGTGGCAATGGAACACTGCTGCGCGTGTCACAATAGGCTCTGAGCCTTTATATACCTGCGCACGGCAGCAGCCACCTTCAGTCTGCTGCTGGACAGCCAGCAGCAGCAGCAGCAAGCCGAAAACTGCAGCCATGTAAGGGATCTAGATGTTGACAACATGTCTTCTTAACGGGAGTCCAGGTGCCCATCTCCACAAATGGACTTTTCAGGATCCAAGGGTGGCACCGTAGGCCGCAACCAATTGCCGCAACTTCTTTAATTTCATGCCTGCAGACTATAAAAAATAACCCAAAAAAGTTTGGTTGATTGGTCTGTGGCGTTCTTTTAAAGTGTTGCTTATAGCGGTCTCTGTGAGCTTCTCAATGCTGTTCAGCCAGCCAGGTATCCTGCCTGCAGTAGATGGAATGTGGCAATGGAACACTGCTGCGCATGTCACAATAGGCTCTGAGCCTTTATATACCTGTGCATGGCACTAGCCACCTTCAGTCTGCTGCTGGACAGCCAGCAGCAGCAGCAAGCCGAAAAGTGCAGGCATGTAAGGGATTTAGAGGTTGACAACATGTCTTCTTAATGGGAGTCCAGGTGCCCATCTCCACAAATGGACTTCTCAGGATCCAAGGGTGGCACCGTAGGCCGCAACCAATTGCCGCAACTTCTTTAATTTCATGCCTGCAGACTATAAAAAATAACCCAAAAAATATTGGTTGATTGGTCTGTGGCGTTCTTTTAAAGAATTGCTTCTAGCGGTCGCTGTGAGCTTCTCAATGCTGTTCAGCCAGCCAGGTATCCTGCCTGCAGTAGATGGAATGTGGCAATGGAACACTGCTGCGCGTGTCACAATAGGCTCTGAGCCTTTATATACCTGCGCACGGCAGCAGCCACCTTCAGTCTGCTACTGGACAGCCAGCAGCAGCAGCAAGCCGAAAAGTGCAGGCATGTAAGGGATCTAGAGGTTGACAACATGTCTTCTTAACGGGAGTCCAGGTGCCCATCTCCACAATGGACTTTTCAGGATCCAAGGGTGGCACCGTAGGCCGCAACCAATTGCCGCAACTTCTTTAATTTCATGCCTGCAGACTATAAAAAATAACCCAAAAAAGTTTGGGTGATTGGTCTGTGGCGTTCTTTTAAAGTGTTGCTTAAAGCGGTCTCTGTGAGCTTCTCAATGCTGTTCAGCCAGCCAGGTATCCTGCCTGTAGTAGATGGAATGTGGCAATGGAACACTGCTGCGCGTGTCACAATAGGCTCTGAGCCTTTATATACCTGCGCACGGCAGAAGCCACCTTCAGTCTGCTGTTGGACAGCCAGCGGCAGCAGCAAACCGAAAAGTGCAGGCATGTAAGGGATCTAGAGGTTGACAACATGTCTTCTTAACGGGAGTCCAGGTGCCCATCTCCACAAATGGACTTTTCAGGATCCGAGGGTGGCACCGTAGGCCGCAACCAATTGCCGCAACTTCTTTAATTTCATGCATGCAGACTATAAAAAATAACCCAAAAAAGTTTGGTTGATTGGTCTGTGGCGTTCTTTTAAAGTGTTGCTTATAGCGGTCTCTGTGAGCTTCTCAATGCTGTTCAGCCAGCCAGGTATCCTGCCTGCAGTAGATGGAATGTGGCAATGGAACACTGCTGCGCGTGTCACAATAGGCTCTGAGCCTTTATATACCTGCGCACGGCAGCAGCCACCTTCAGTCTGCTACTGGACAGCCAGCAGCAGCAGCAAACCGAAAAGTGCAGGCATGTAAGGGATATAGAGGTTGACAACTTGTCTTCTTAACGAGAGTCCAGGTGCCCATCTCCACAAATGGACTTTTCGGGATCAGAGGGTGGCATCGTAGGCCGCAACCAATTGCCGCAACTTCTTTAATTTCATGCCTGCAGACTATAAAAAATAACCGAAAAAAGTTTGGTTGATTGGTCTGTGGCTTTCTTTTAAAGTTTTGCTTATAACGGTCTCTGTGAGCTTCTCAATGCTGTTCAGCCAGCCAGGTATTCTGCCTAGAGTAGATGGAATGTGGCAATAGAGCACTGCTGCGCGTGTCACAAAAGGCTCTGAGCCTTTATATACCTGCGCACGGCAGCAGCCACCTTCAGTCTGCTGCTGGACAGCCAGCAGCAGGAGCAGCATGCCGAAAAGTGCAGGCATTTAAGGGATCTAGAGGTTGACAACATGTCTTCTTAACGGGAGTCCAGGTGCCCATCTCCACAAATGGACTTTTCAGGATCCGAGGGTGGCACCGTAGGCCGCAACCAATTGCAGCAACTTCTTTAATTTCATGCCTGCAGACTATAAAAAATAACCCCAAAAAATATTGGTTGATTGGTCTGTGGCGTTCTTTTAAAGAATTACTTCTAGCGGTCGCTGTGAGCTTCTCAATGTTGTTCAGCCAGCCAGGTATCCTGCCTGCAGTAGATGGAATGTGGCAATGGAACACTGCTGCGCGTGTCACAATAGGCTCTGAGCCTTTATATACCTGCGAACGGCAGCAGCCACCTTCAGTCTGCTGCTGGACAGCCAGCAGCAGGAGCAGCAAGCCGAAAACTGCAGCCATGTAAGGGATCTAGAGGTTGACAACATGTCTTCTTAACGGGAGTCCAGGTGCCCATCTCCACAAATGGACTTTTCAGGATCCAAGGGTGGCACCGTAGGCCGCAACCAATTGCCGCAACTTCTTTAATTTCATGCCTGCAGACTATAAAAAAATAACCCAAAAAAGTTTGGTTGATTGGTCTGTGGCGTTCTTTTAAAGTGTTGCTTATAGCGGTCTCTGTGAGCTTCTCAATGCTGTTCAGCCAGCCAGGTATCCTGCCTGCAGTAGATGGAATGTGGCAATGGAACACTGCTGCGCATGTCACAATAGGCTCTGAGCCTTTATATACCTGCACACGGCAGCAGCCACCTTCAGTCTGCTGCTGGACAGCCAGCAGCAGCAGCAAGCCGAAAAGTGCAGGCATGTAAGGGATCTAGAGGTTGACAACATGTCTTCTAAACGGGAGTCCAGGTGCCCATCTCCACAAATGGACTTCTCAGGATCCGAGGGTGGCACCGTAGGCCGCAACCAATTGCAGCAACTTCTTTAATTTCATGCCTGCAGACTATAAAAAATAACCCAAAAAATATTGGTTGATTGGTCTGTGGCGTTCTTTTAAAGAATTGCTTCTAGCGGTCGCTGTGAGCTTCTCAATGCTGTTCAGCCAGCCAGGTATCCTGCCTGCAGTAGATGGAATGTGGCAATGGAACACTGCTGCGCGTGTCACAATAGGCTCTGAGCCTTTATATACCTGCGCACGGCAGCAGCCACCTTCAGTCTGCTGCTGGACAGCCAGCAGCAGCAGCAGCAAGCCGAAAAGTGCAGGCATGTAAGGGATCTAGAGCTTGACAACATGTCTTCGTCACGGGAGTCCAGGTGCCCATCTCCACAAATGGACTTTTCAGGATCCGAGGGTGGCACCATAGGCCGCAACCAATTGCTGCAACTTCTTTAATTTCATGCCTGCAGACTGTAAAAAATAACCCAAAAAAGTTAGGTTGATTGGTCTGTGGCGTTCTTTTAAAGTGTTGCTTATAGCGGTCTCTGTGAGCTTCTCAATGCTGTTCAGCCAGCCAGGTATCCTGCCTGCAGTAGATGGAATGTGTGTTATGTTCTGCTACCAGAGCTAAGGAAAGAGAGGAGATCTGTCCCTACGATAGAACTCAGCTTAATCCCTACGATGTAACAGGGGACCTGATCCTGCGATCAGACCTGCTAAAGTCCTAAGCTAGTCTGTACGGAGACCTATAGATGTGGGGAAGGAATCCCTACAAGTACTAAGGACTGGGAGGAATATGGGACACCTCCTAACAGAAATAGTAGCAGACAGACGAACAAACAAAATATATAGAACATAGAGGTCAGTCGACCAAGCAAGCTAACAGAGCAAGACACAGAGCACAGGCTAGCTAGAAAGTAGATATACAATGAAGTCCAGCAAAGCCAGAAGGGCGGAGCAGGATTAAATAGGCCAACAAGGTCATGTGACCAGCAAAGGAAAAAAAACCTAAGAGCAAGGTTCTAACAGTACCCCCCCTTCTAAGAGGATCCTCCGGATCCCCTAGGACCAGGCTTATCAGGAAATCTCCTGTGAAACGCTCTGATAAGTCTGGACGCGGAAACATCATCCGACCTCACCCAAGAGTTATCCTCGGGACCGAAACCTTTCCAGGCCACAAGATACTGCAAACTACCTCTATACCGTCTAGAGTTAAGGATGCGAGAAATTTCATATTCCCCGTCCTCCACCACCGGAGGAACAGAGGCAGAGGCGTCACAATCCGATACAACAGCTTTTTTCAACAGAGAGACATGAAATACCGGATTAATTCTCCAGGAGGTAGGAACCTCCAACCTAACAGCAGATTGGTTGACAACCTGAAGCACCTTAAAGGGCCCTACAAACTTGGGACCCAATTTCTTAGAAGGAATCCTCAACCGCAGATTCCTAGAGGACAACCAAACCATGTCACCAACAGCGAACAAAACCTCCTGTCGTTTCCTATCAAAGTAGTCCTTAGATTTTCTGTTGGCCTCCTGAAGATTACCACGCACATCCGTCCAAACTCTCTCCAAATCACCGGAAAAATTCTCCTCCTCAGGCACGGCAGATCCCAACTTGGAGAACGACCCAAACGACGGATGTCTCCCAGAACAACAAAAGAAAGGCGAACAACCAGCAGAAGAAGATGTATGATTGTTCAGAGCAAATTCAGCAAGTGGCAGAAACTCAGACCACCCCTCTTGATTGTCTGCCACAAAACAACGCAAGAACTGCTCAACATCCTGGTTTTTCCTTTCTGTCTGGCCATTAGATTCAGGATGATATCCGGACGAGAACGATAAATGAACTCCCAACCTGTCACAAAAGGCACGCCAAAAACGAGCCACGAACTGAGGACCCCTATCAGAAACAATGTCAGTAGGAACGCCATGAAGTCTGACAATTTCCTTGACAAAGGCCTTAGTGAGAGTTTTAGCGCAGGGCAGTTTGACAAAGGGAACCAAGTGACACATCTTGCTAAAACGGTCCATGACCACCCAGATGACAGTAAAACCCTCAGAGGGGGGAAGGTCAGTTATAAAGTCCATAGCCAAATGTGTCCAAGGAGCACTGGGAACCTCCAAAGGACAAAGCAACCCCGCAGCAGGAGTATGTGAGGACTTAGATCTAGCACATATAGTACATTGACGCACCCACTTAATGACTTCCTTCTGCCATCCAGGCCACCAAAAACTGCGACCCACCAGTCTCTTGGTCTCAGAGATTCCGGGATGACCTGCCAACCGAGATTCGTGACACTCAACAAACAAATCTCTCCTAAAGGTCCCAGGCACAAACAACCTCCCATGAGGAGTGTTAGAAGGGGCATTCTCCTGTGCTTTAAGAATCTCATTTTCCAAAACGGAGTCCAAAGCAGCTATCACAACACCTTCTTGTAAAATGTTCTCCTCTTTCTCAGCACCGACTATGGGAGAAAAACTGCGAGACAAGGCATCCGCCTTAACATTCTTAGTACCAGGGATGTAAGTAACGGAGAAATTAAACCGCGAGAAAAACAGTGCCCACCTAGCCTGACGGGCATTCAGGCGCTTGGCAGCGTCAAGATATATCAGATTTTTATGATCCGTAAGAACCTGAACGGGAAATTCCGCACCTTCCAAGAAGTGGCGCCAGTGTTCAAATGCGAGTTTAATAGCCAATAATTCCCGATTACCAATATCGTAATTCAGTTCAGTCTCCGAAAATTTTTTTGAAAAAAAGGCACAGGGATGTAATCCATCCCCGTTATCCTGAGACAATACTGCGCCAACCCCCACAGAGGAAGCATCAACCTCAACCAAAAACGGCCTAGTCACATCAGGCTGCATAAGGATGGGAGCAGAGGTGAACCTCTCCTTGAGATACACAAAAGCTTCAATGGCCTCAGAAGACCACTGAACCGTATCAGCACCTTTCCTGGTGAGATCAGTCAGAGGTTTGACAATACTAGAAAAAAATTTTATGAATTTTCTGTAGTAATTGGCGAAACCCAAAAACCTCTGTATCGATTTCAAACCAATAGGCCTAGGCCATTCCTGCACAGCCTGAACCTTAACCGGATCCATCTCAAAACCTTTGCTGGAGATAATGTAGCCCAAAAAACTAATTCTCTGTACAGCGAACTCACATTTCTCCAGCTTAGCAAAAAGCGAATTGTCCATTAATAACTGTAATACCTCACACACGCTCCGCCAATGAGACTCCAGATCCGGCGAATAAATCAAAATGTCATCCAAATACACAACCACATTTTTGCCGATCAAAGGTCTAAGGATGTCGTTAATCAGATTCTGAAAAAATGCAGGAGCATTAGTAAGACCAAAAGGCATAACCAGATTCTCAAAATGACCCACAGGAGTGTTAAAAGCAGTCTTCCATTCGTCACCCTCCTTCATGCGCAACAGATTGTATGCCCCCTTAAGGTCAATTTTAGAGAACCACTTGGCCCCCATTAACTGGTTAAACAGATCAGGAATCAATGGCAGTGGGTAAGGATTGCGTACAGTAATTTTGTTAATCTCACGAAAATCCAGACAAGGACATAAACCGCCGTAATTTTTTTTACAAAAAAAAATCCAACCGCCACAGGAGACTTAGAGGGCCTAATGTGACCGGCGGCCAAACTTGTCTGTATGTATTCCTCCAAAGCCTTCCTCTCAGGAATAGTAAGGTTAAATAAACGACTTTTAGGAAGAGTCGCTCCAGGGACAAATTCAATAGAACAATCATAGTCTCTATGGGGAGGCAAAACCTGCGATTCCTTCTCAGAAAAAACTCTCCAAAAATCCTGAATAGGAACAGGCAATTCTCCCCTATCCAAAGCTGCAATACGCCCGTTACAACACTTGTCATAACATTTATGGCTCCAGGATTTAATTTCACTGGTAGACCAATCCAGTACAGGATTGTGAAATTTTAACCAGGGCAATCCCAATATTACTGGAGAAGGCAAGTTATTCAACACTACCAAATCCAATTTCTCATGGTGAACACCATTAATAGTGAGAGGAAATTCACAGACCTTGAGAGTAATATTCTTCAAAGGGGAACCATCCACAGAAACCACAGCAATGGGGGATGATAAAGGTTCAGGTTTTAAATTGAGTCTTTCCACGAATCCCCCATCAATTACATTCAGAGTAGACCCGCAATCAACAAACACCCGAAATTCCATTAATTTTTTCTGAGCAAACGTGGAAGCAGCTAAAAATATACCCTTGGAATTTAAACAGGCAATACGGGCGTGACTGACCATTTTTTTTTCTTTCTTCATACTAAGCTCACAGCCTTTAATCAAATGACCAGATTTTCCGCAATAGAAACACAAGCCTTCAGAAAATCGATGGTCTTTTTCTTGAGAGCGAGGTGCCACCGATCCAATCTCCATCGGTTCACCACTGTTAGTACACACATTCTCATAACCAGAAACTGACATAGCAGAGGATTTGCTCTCATTAACCCTAGCACGCAGTCTCCTATCCACCCGTATAGCTAATTGCATAGCCTGTTGCAAATCTTCAGGTGTAGGATAAGCAATTAGCAGGTCTTTAACCCTTTCACTGAGCCCAGCAAGAAATAGACTTTTCAGAGCAGAATCGTTCCACCCTGTTTGAGTAGACCAACGACGGAAATGAGTACAATATTTTTCCACATTACCTGATCCCTGTTTTAAACGTCTCAACTCAGTCTCAGCTGATGCGACACGGTCAGGATCATCATATAATAGTCCCAAAGCAGAAAAAAAACTATCCACTGATCTGAAGCATGTATCACTAAGTTGCAAAGAAAAGGCCCACTCCTGAGGCTCTTTGCGCAAAAGTGACATTATGAACCCTACGCGCTGGGATTCATCCCCAGAGGACTTAGGTCTCAAACGAAAATACAATAAGCAAGCATTTTTGAATGAAAAAAATTCTCGGTGTTCACCAAAAAATAAATCCGGCAAACATACCTTAGGCTCCAAGAAATGTGCTCCAGGACAGTTACTCACGTGCTGACGGAGCTCGGCCACCTCCAGAGAGAGTCCCTGCAGGCGATGAACCAAATCCTGAACCGACACCATGATGGAACAGAAAAATCTTTCCTTAGAGAATTTGCTGGCTGGACTTACTGTTATGTTCTGCTACCAGAGCTAAGGAAAGAGAGGAGATCTGTCCCTACGATAGAACTCAGCTTAATCCCTACGATGTAACAGGGGACCTGATCCTGCGATCAGACCTGCTAAAGTCCTAAGCTAGTCTGTACGGAGACCTATAGATGTGGGGAAGGAATCCCTACAAGTACTAAGGACTGGGAGGAATATGGGACACCTCCTAACAGAAATAGTAGCAAACAGACGAACAAACAAAATATATAGAACATAGAGGTCAGTAGACCAAGCAAGCTAACAGAGCAAGACACAGAGCACAGGCTAGCTAGAAAGTAGATATACAATGAAGTCCAGCAAAGCCAGAAGGGCGGAGCAGGATTAAATAGGCCAACAAGGTCATGTGACCAGCAAAGGAAAAAAAACCTAAGAGCAAGGTTCTAACAATGTGGCAATGGAACACTGCTGCGCGTGTCACAATAGGCTCTGAGCCTTTATATACCTGTGCATGGCACTAGCCACCTTCAGTCTGCTGCTGGACAGCCAGCAGCAGCAGCAGCAGCAAGCCGAAAAGTGCAGGCATGTAAGGGATCTAGAGGTTGACAACATGTCTTCTTAAAGGGAGTCCAGGTGCCCATCTCCACAAATGGACTTCTCAGGATCCGAGGGTGGCACCGTAGGCCGCAATCAATTGCCGCAACTTCTTTAATTTCATGCCTGGAGACTATAAAAAATAACCCAAAAAATATTGGTTGATTGGTCTGTGGCGTTCTTTTAAAGAATTGCTTCTAGCGGTCGCTGTGAGCTTCTCAATGCTGTTCAGCCAGCCAGGTATCCTGCCTGCAGTAGATGGAATGTGGCAATGGAACACTGCTGCGCGTGTCACAATAGGCTCTGAGCCTTTATATACCTGCGCACGGCAGCAGCCACCTTCAGTCTGCTGCTGGACAGCCAGCAGCAGCAGGAAGCCGAAAAGTGCAGGCATGTAAGGGATCTAGAGGTTGACAACATGTCTTCCTAACGGGAGTCCAGGTGCCCATCTCCACAAATGGACTTTTCAGGATCCGAGGGTGGCACCGTAGGCCGCAACCAATTGCCGCAACTTCTTTAATTTCATGCCTGCAGACTATAAAAAATAACCCAAAAAAGTTTGGTTGATTGGTCTGTGGCGTTCTTTTAAAGTGTTGCTTATAGCGGTCTCTGTGAGCTTCTCAATGCTGTTCAGCCAGTCAGGTATCCTGCCTGCAGTAGATGGAATGTGGCAATGGAACACTGCTGCGCGTGTCACAATAGGCTCTGAGCCTTTATATACCTGCGCACGGCAGCAGCCACATTCAGTCTGCTGCTGGACAGCCAGCAGCAGCAGCAAGCCGAAAAGTGCAGGCATGTAAGGGATCTAGAGCTTGACAATATTTCTTCTTAACGGGAGTCCAGGTGCCCATCTCCACAAATGGACTTTTCAGGATCCGAGGGTGGCACCGTAGGCCGCAACCAATTGCTGCAACTTCTTTAATTTCATGCCTGCAGACTATAAAAAATAACCCAAAAAAGTTTGGTTGATTGGTCTGTGGCGTTCTTTTAAAGTGTTGCTTATAGCGGTCTCTGTGAGCTTCTCAATGCTGTTCAGCCAGCCAGGTATCCTGCCTGCAGTAGATGGAATGTGGCAATGGAACACTGCTGCACGTGTCACAATAGGCTCTGAGCCTTTATATACCTGCGCACGGCAGCAGCCACCTTCAGTCTGCTGCTGGACAGCCAGCAGCAGCAGCAGCAAGCCGAAAAGTGCAGGCATGTAAGGGATCTAGAGCTTGACAACATGTCTTCGTAACAGGAGTCCAGGTGCCCATCTCCACAAATGGACTTTTCAGGATCCGAGGGTGGCACCGTAGGCCGCCACCAATTGCCGCAACTTCTTTAATTTCATGCCTGCAGACTATAAAAAATAACCCAAAAAAGTTTGGTTGATTGGTCTGTGGCGTTCTTTTAAAGTGTTGCTTATAGCGGTCTCTGTGAGCTTCTCAATGCTGTTCAGCCAGCCAGGTATCCTGCCAGCAGTAGATGGAATGTGGCAATGGAACACTGCTGCGCGTGTCACAATAGGCTCTGAGCCTTTATATACCTGCGCACGGCAGCAGCCACCTTCAGTCTGCTGCTGGACAGCCAGCAGCAGCAGCAGAAAGCCGAAAAGTGCAGGCATGTAAGGGATCTAGAGGTTGACAACATGTCTTCTTAACGGGAGTCCAGGTGCCCATCTCCACAAATGGACTTTTCAGGATCCGAGGGTGGCACCGTAGGCCGCAACCAATTGCCGCAACTTCTTTAATTTCATGCCTGCAGACTATAAAAAATAACCCAAAAAAGTTTGGTTGATTGGTCTGTGGCGTTCTTTTATAGTGTTGCTTATAGCGGTCTCTGTGAGCTTCTCAATGCTGATCAGCCAGCCAGGTATCCTGCCTGCAGTAGATGGAATGTGGCAATGGAACACTGCTGCGCGTGTCACAATAGGCTCTGAGCCTTTATATACCTGCGCACGGCAGCAGCCACCTTCAGTCTGCTGCTGGACAGCCAGCAGCAGCAGCAAGCCGAAAAGTGCAGGCATGTAAGGGATCTAGAGGTTGACAACATGTCTTCTTAACGGGAGTCCAGGTGCCCATCTCCACAAATGGACTTTTCAGGATCCGAGGGTGGCACCATAGGCCGCAACCAATTGCCGCAACTTCTTTAATTTCATGCCTGCAGACTATAAAAAATAACCCAAAAAAGTTTGGTTGATTGGTCTGTGGCGTTCTTTTAAAGTGTTGCTTATAGCGGTCTCTGTGAGCTTCTCAATGCTGTTCAGCCAGCCAGGTATCCTGCCTGCAGTAGATGGAATGTGGCAATGGAACACTGCTGCGCGTGTCACAATAGGCTCTGAGCCTTTATATATCTGCGCACGGCAGCAGCCACCTTCAGTCTGCTGCTGGACAGCCAGCAGCTGCAGCAGCAAGCCGAAAAGTGCAGGCATGTAAGGGATCTAGAGGTTGACAACATGTCTTCTTAACGGGAGTCCAGGTGCCCATCTCCACAAATGGACTTTTCAGGATCCGAGGGTGGCACCGTAGGCCGCAACCAATTGCCGCAACTTCTTTAATTTCATGCCTGCAGACTATAAAAAATAACCCAAAAAAGTTTGGTTGATTGGTCTGTGGCATTCTTTTAAAGTGTTGCTTATAGCGGTCTCTGTGAGCTTCTCAATGCTGTTCAGCCAGCCAGATATCCTGCCTGCAGTAGATGGAATGTGGCAATGGAACACTGCTGCGCGTGTCACAATAGGCTCTGAGCCTTTATATACCTGCGCACGGCAGCAGCCACCTTCAGTCTACTGCTGGACAGCCAGCAGCAGCAAGCCGAAAAGTGCAGGCATGTAAGGGATCTAGAGGTTGACAACATGTCTTCTTAACGGGAGTCCAGGTGCCCATCTCCACAAATGGACTTTTCAGGATCCGAGGGTGGCACCGTAGGCCGCAACCAATTGCCGCAACTTCTTTAATTTCATGCCTGCAGACTATAAAAAATAACCCAAAAAGTTTGGTTGATTGGTCTGTGGCGTTCTTTTAAAGTGTTGCTTATAGCGGTCTCTGTGAGCTTCTCAATGCTGTTCAGCCAGCCAGGTATCCTGCCTGCAGTAGATGGAATGTGGCAATGGAACACTGCTGCGCGTGTCACGATAGGCTCTGAGCCTTTATATACCTGCGCACGGCAGCAGCCACCTTCAGTCTACTGCTGGACAGCCCGCAGCAGCAGCAGCAAGCCGAAAACTGCAGGCATGTAAGGGATCTAGAGGTTGACAACATGTCTTCTTAACGGGAGTCCAGGTGCCCATCTCCACAAATGGACTTTTCAGGATCCGAGGGTGGCACCGTAGGCCGCAACCAATTGCCGCAACTTCTTTAATTTCATGCCTGCAGACTATAAAAAATAACCCAAAAAAGTTTGGTTGATTGGTCTGTGGCGTTCTTTTAAAGTGTTGCTTATAGCGGTCTCTGTGAGCTTCTCAATTCTGTTCAGCCAGCCAGGTATCCTGCCTGCAGTAGATGGAATGTGGCAATGGAACACTGCTGCGCGTGTCACAATAGGCTCTGAGCCTTTATATACCTGCGCACGGCAGCAGCAGCCACCTTCAGTCTGCTGCTGGACAGCCAGCAGCAGCAGCAAGCCTAAAAGTGCAGGCATGTAAGGGATCTAGAGGTTGACAACATGTCTTCTTAACGGGAGTCCAGGTGCCCATCTCCACAAATGGACTTTTTAGGATCCGAGGGTGGCACCGTAGGCCGCAACCAATTGCCTCAACTTCTTTAATTTCATGCCTGCAGACTATAAAAAATAACCCAAAAAGTTTGGTTGATTGGTCTGTGGCGTTCTTTTAAAGTGTTGCTTATAGCGGTCTCTGTGAGCTTGTCAATGCTGTTCAGCCAGTCAGGTATCCTGCCTGCAGTAGATGGAATGCGGCAATGGAACACTGCTGCGCGTGTCACAATAGGCTCTGAGCCTTTATATACCTGCGCACGGCAGCAGCCACCTTCAGTCTGCTGCTGGACAGCCAGCAGCAGCAGCAAGCCGAAAAGTGCAGGCATGTAAGGGATCTAGAGGTTGACAACATGTCTTCTAAACGGGGGTCCAGGTGCCTGACTCGCCCCCTGGGCCGTAGGGCACGCGGATCCGGGCAATAGGGAAACGATGGGGGGAGTAGTGGCGGCCCGGTCCCGCGGCTCAGGGTGGTCAGACCAATGGTATTTTGCTACGTGCTTTAGATAATGTCCGACTACGCCACCCGTGGATTGCGGTTATTAGGAACCGCCGCTGCAAGGCAGTCCGCTGGGGCTGATGATGTATGCAGCTGGGATGATGTGACTCCCCACGGGAAGAGTGCGGCCCCAGGGCAGTGTAGTGGATGGTGGGAGTGATGGTAGTGAGAGTCCCAGTACCGGTAGTGCTGGAGGAGCGAAAGAGCACACAGACAACGTACTGCAGTCCAATGTCTTTTACTCACAGTTCAGGTAGTCCAGGTCACTTCTGTACAGGTAGTGACCGCCCCAGCCGTGCTGCGTCCACCAGGTGTGGGGCTCGGTCAACTCCCAGTCAGTTCAGGAGCATGGCACAGGGCCCCCTTTAATCCTTTCTCTGGCCTGCCTCACCAGTGACCCACTTTTGTCCAGCTGCCGCGGACTTGTGCGGTTAAACGTGGGCCCTGTCCTCCGCTGTCCTATATGGTGCCTTCCTAGCAGGTTTGATGAGGTGTCGCACCAATAAATGATCACGACGACCGGTCTTTGGCTGAGGGTAGTTTCTCCTCCACCAACTTGGGATCCGGTACCCTTAATCTGCCTGACCCTTCACCCTGGATTCTCGTGGGTTCTTAGGGTCCCTTCCACCTTCTTGTTCCTGAGCCCTTCTGTTTCTCTCTCTCTCCTTCTCTCCTGTTCTGTCTTCTCCTCCTTCCCTTGGCCTCTTCTCCAGGCCCACTTCTCCTTCTCCTCTCAGGCTCTGGCCTCTCCTCTAGGCCTGCCTCGTGGAACTGGGCCCAAACTGAGCCACAGCTCCCTGTCAGCCCTCTCTGGCTGCACTCCTTCTCTCACTGAACACTGTTCTAAGATGGTGCCCACCTTTTATACCTCCCTCTGACCATGAGCCCAGGTGACCAGCAACCAATGAGCTCCTTCCTACGCTCAGGAACCAACCCCTATCTGCCCCTACAGCACTGGGTGTTCCACCCCCCTCCCCACTCCAGGCAGGGACATAGTCGGTCGTGCCTGCACTACTGTCTAGTGGGAGCACCGTTGAGCTGTCCCTCGGAAATGGGGTGTGTGTGCTGTATGCAGCTAACTGAGCCCTGGTCCATACTGCATCCTTACCCGGGAGTGGAATATCACACCTCTGGTCTGAGGTGCAATACTCCTGTAGCGGCCGAACCCTTGGGGCGCTACATTCCCCCCTGGTAAAGCACAGCACGTCCTCGGGCTGGAAAAGAGCAAAAACAGTTGATTACAGGACATGCAAAACTTTTTAAAACTTTTTACACTTAGAAACGGACGACACAGTTCAATTCCCTTTATGGGACACACTTTTCTTTTCACTAGACATTATAGAAACATTTTCAGTACTTCTGGAACTCTTTTGTATAAAACATCTTATAAAACTCTTGCATTATCACCTAGCAGCATATAAAACATTCTCACGTAAAACATTTTTAAGTAAAGCGCATTCTTGGATTCTTGGATCATGGCCTCGGTGCAACTTGCGACCAGGTGTTCTTTCTTCTTCTAAGTGCAACAGTCCAGCAAATTTAACTTGAGGTAGACGTTGCAGTCTTTTTATAAAAAAAAGTTTGGTTGATTGGTCTGTGGCGTTCCTTTAAAGTGTTGCTTATAGCGGTCTCTGTGAGCTTCTCAATGCTGTTCAGCCAGCCAGGTATCCTGCCTGCAGTAGATGGAATGTGGCAATGGAACACTGCTGCGCGTGTCACAATAGGCTCTGAGCCTTTATATACCTGCGCACGGCAGCAGCCACCTTCAGTCTGCTGCTGGACAGCCAGCAGCAGCAGCAGCAAGCCGAAAAGTGCAGGCATGTAAGGGATCTAGAGGTTGACAACATGTCTTCTTAACGGGAGTCCAGGTGCCCATCTCCACAAATGGACTTTTCAGGATCCGAGGGTGGCACCGTAGGCCGCAACCAATTGCCGCAACTTCTTTAATTTCATGCCTGCAGACTATAAAAAATAACCCAAAAAGGTTTGGTTGATTGGTCTGTGGCGTTCTTTTAAAGTGTTGCTTATAGCGGTCTCTGTGAGCTTCTCAATGCTGTTCAGGCAGCCAGGTATCCTGCCTGTGTGGCACCCCAGGGGTCTGGTTGCCACAGTAATAGAAATATTATGTCTGAGAGCAAGTGGGAGGTTTCTCTGGTCAGGAGCCCTAAGCATGCTACACGGCCCGCCCAGACCTGGGAGGGGAGGAATCTTCGTCTGGGGCGGGATTAGAGAGTGAAATTCCAGACAGAGTCTGCAGAACAAGCAGAGCAGTCAGAGCCTGGAAAGGGAGAGTTACAACAGGAGCTCTGTAGGAGCAGGAGCAGAAGACCAGGAGCTGGAAGCAGAGATATAGCTCGCCCTGGCTGAAGATACTAAAACCGGACACCGGAGTCCGAGGCTGTGGGGACTGATATACACCCAGCAGCAGAAACCAGCCGGCAGGGGATTCCAGGTCCTCTGGCCATAGAAGCCTGGAGGCTCATTCACAAGGAAGGGACCAGCGCCGCCATCCAGGAGCGGAGGCTAACAGAAGGCCCCAAGTCACCAGCCATACGGGTGAGCACCACACGGTATACTCAGGGACGTGGGCTACTTGTAACCGCTTACAGCAAGGTAGCCAGGAAGAGTGCAGATAGACGGGAAGGTCTACAACTCCGCCTGGCCAGGGGAGATCCTGCTTGCTCACAGACTAACCAGGCCCCTTATACTAGCCAGTACTCCCGGAAGGGTCTGCTTTATAACACCAGTAAAGACCCTGAACTGCAACCTCACGTCTCTGTGTTTCATCGCCGCACCAGCACCATTAGTACTGGGACGCTCACTCCATCACTCCCATGATCCACACTAGCTGCCCTGAGGCAATACTTCTCCCGTGGGGAGTTATCCCATTTTTGGCTGCGCATACAACATCAGCCTCAGCAGTCTGCAGCGCAGCTGCGGTCCCCACTGACCGCAATCCACGGGTGGCGTAGTCGGACAATTAAAATACAAATAGACTGCCACTGGTTTGCCCACCCTGAGCCACGGACCGCGTCACCGCCACACGGAGACTACAACCCCCAGCATCCTACAACAGGCCCGGTTCCGGGTGCCCCACGGCCCAGGGGGCGAGTCAACTTTGGCGTAGTCGGCAGGATTTCGTGCCCGCAACCACCGGGTATTGCGTGCCTGAAAAATACTTTTGTACTTACCTGTGGTGAAGTTTCCCGCCGTCCGGAGTCGTTTCCCGCCATCGGACGCCATCTTGGGTCGTTTCCCGCCGTCTTCTGCCATCTTCCCGCCATCCGCAGCTGCTTCCCGCCATCTTCAGGACGTCGCACGGGAAGAAGAGGGGCGTGGACGCCGAAAGCGCGCGAGATCCGAAGCTCCGCCCCATGCACTGACGCTGCGTAAGGTCCTGGAAGGGAGAAAGAGCGACGCTGACGTCATCGGAGCGCGACGCCAGGTCCTCTACCCCGACGATTGACTGCGGAGCCGCGGCCTATGGAAGAAGAGCATTGCAAGGTAGGCCACGGTCCACTAGAGGGGTAGAAGGATGTCGGATACCGAGGGGAGCTCCACCGCCACAGCCACCGCCAGCGCAAGCGCTGCAGCGGTCATGCCATTCACCATGCCCTCTATCCCGGGGACAACCTGGCTACACCAGTACTCAGGGGAGTCACATACCCTAAGTGACTTTAGGGAAAGACTGGATAGCCTCTTCCAGGTATACCCCCTCACGGAAGAGCAAAAAGTAAGCATCCTGGTGGCCCAGTTAATCGGGGCAGCCCAAAGGGAGGTAAAGTCCTGGTCACCTGGGAAGAAGAGGACTGTCAGAGAAATACTAGCCCGGCTGAAAGACACATTTGACACGCGCACCTCAGCCGAAATAAAACTCAGATTTTACGGGTGCAAACCGCGGGCACACGAGAGTATAAGAGACTATGCTCTAAACCTACAGGAGGCCCTGAGTGTTAGAACCTTGCTCTTAGGTTTTTTCCTTTGCTGGTCACATGACCTTGTTGGCCTATTTAATCCTGCTCCGCCCTTCTGGCTTTGCTGGACTTCATTGTATAACTACTTTCTAGCTAGCCTGTGCTCTGTATCTAACTCTGTTAGTTTGCTTGGTCTACGGACCTCTATGTTCTATATATTTTGTTTGTTCGTCTGTCTGCTACTATTTCTGTTAGGAGGTGTCCCATTTTCCTCCCAGTCCTTAGTACTTGTAGGGATTCCTTCGCCACATCTATAGGTCTCCGTACAGACTAGCTTAGGACTTTAGCAGGTCTGATCGCAGGATCAAGTCCCCTGTTACATCGTAGGGATTAAGCTGAGTTCTATCGTAGGGACAGATCTCCTCTCTTTCCTTAGCTCTGGTAGCAGAACATAACACTGAGAGCCATTAAACAGGCGGACCCTGACAGTGTGGGGAATGAAGACAAGCTCTTAACCGAACAATTTATTGAGGGTCTACTGTGCAATGCCCACCGAACCCAGTTGCGGGCAATGGCCTTACAGGACCCTGACCTGGACTTTGCACAGTTCAAGGACAGAGCCATCCGGGTGCTCCGAGAACCGGCACCAGGTGGCACTGTGACTCAAAGGCGCCCTGCTATCACTTATCACCAGGAGACGGCGCCCTTGGCTGCAGGGCCTGTGGGAGCTGACGCGCAGGTTTTGAACAGTAGCCCGGCTACAGACCTGCACCATCAGGTCCAAGAGCTTACTAAAAGCGTTGCCGCGCTAACCAGAACGGTGCAGTCTTTGCAGGTTTCTTCTCCAGGAAAGATCCAGCTGGCATCCGGACCGGAGGACGTCCCGTGGCACCGACAGAGGAGGACCCCACCGGCCAGAGGAAGACCCAGCGACAGATACAACGAGGACGGACGACCCATCTGCCGCCGCTGCAATCAACTCGGACATATGGCAAGGTACTGTCATTTAAACGGGCACAACCTGGGGTAGAGGGCCAACCCCCAGGCTTAAGATCATCAGGCCCATCGAACTGGCGTGATAAATACGTAGGGGGACGTCCAATCTTGCCTGTGGCACTGGACGGCATTCCTATGAGTGCCCTACTGGACACCTGGTCACAGGTCACCACCATCCCGTACGTGCTCTTTAAGCGGTACTGGAATGACTCGGACATAACCCGCTACCCAGATGACGACCTGAGCATTATCGCCAGCAATGGTCAGCCCGTGCCACAGATAGGATTTAAGGAGGTGACCATCAAGGTCAGTAAAGTTGAACTGCCGGCACAAGGACTGATCATTGTGGACATTGATCGTCGCGAGAGTCACCCAAAAATAACCCTAGGTACTAACATAATTGAAAACTGTCTTGTAGAGGTGATTCTTATTTTGCAACAGGTTGCCAAGAACGCCAGTTCCAGCCAGCAGCGTGTGCTCCAAAAGGAGATCCGGGCACTGATGAAGCGGCAACAAGTGGAACTATCTGGTGGTGAGATAGGTAGCGTGAGAATGTGTGACCCGTTCCCTATTGCCATGCCCCCGAAAAGTGAGATGATGATTTGGTGCCGGGCAGCTATTGGTCTAAGAGGTAGAGACTACCAAGCAATGGTAGAACCCATCTACTCAGACAGTAGGCCCACCATTTTTATAGCACGGCGGTGGTCGATGTACGCCATGGGAGGGTGCCCGTCCGCATCATAAATATCGGGGAGAGAGAAGTATACCTGCCCCGGTATGCCACGCTAGCCAAATTGTTCACCATAAACCAGAACTCTGTACAGGCCGTGGAACCCTTGCCTCCATCTCAACCAGAGGAAGGTAACGGCTCTAAGAGACCAATGGAGGACTGGTGTCAGCAGCTGCATTTGGGTACTGACTACTCCCTCACACCAAAAACAAGGAGTCTATCGGGTGGTTCAAGAGTACGAGAGAGTGTTTAGTAAACACCCACTAGACTTCGGGCGAGTAAAGGGGGTAGAACATCACATCCCCACAGGAGACCATCCTCCCATAAAGGAGAGATACCGACCCGTACCCCCTGCACACTATCAACATGCCAAGGGGATGCTAAAAGACATGAAGGAGGCTGGGGTAATTAGGGAGAGCTGTAGCCCCTGGGCAGCTCCACTAGTCCTAGTGAAAAAGAAAGACAACACCATGAGAATGTGTGTGGACTACAGGAAGGTTAACCGTATCACACACAAAGATGCGTACCCGTTACCAAGGATAGAAGAGTCCTTAGCGGCATTAAAGTCTGCTAACTTCTTCTCTACTTTGGATCTCACTAGTGGGTACTGGCAGGTTCCTGTAGCAGAGGCGGACCGGGAGAAGACCGCATTCACCACCCCGATGGGTCTCAGCGAATTTAACTGTATGCCGTTCTGGCTCTGCAACGCACCAGGAACCTTCCAACGGTTGATGGAATGCTGTCTGGGACACCGGAATTTCGAGACGGTCCTGTTATACCTGGACGATGTCATCGTTTATTCCAAGACCTACGAGGACCACCTGAAACACCTGGCCGAAGTGTTTGAAGCTCTGGCAAACTACGGCTTAAAGGTGAAACCATCAAAGTGTCATCTACTGAAACCAAAGGTGCAGTATCTGGGACACGTGGTGAGTGCTGACGGAGTGGCTCCCGACCCTGATAAGATCACCATGATTAAGGACTGGCCAAGACCCTCCAGCATAAAGGAAGTGCGGCAGTTCCTCGGGTTGGTAGGCTACTACTGAAGATTCATTCCCGGTTTCACCAAAATGGCAGCCCCTATGCAGGACCTCCTGATAGGTCAATCTCGGAAAGCCAAAAACCAGAAGCCGCCCTTCAGGTGGAAAAAGCTGGAAGAGGAGTCCTTCTGTCAGCTGAAGATGGCCCTCACGGGGGATGAAATCCTGGCGTACCCTGATTACAGCCAGGCCTTTATCCTCCACACGGACGCAAGCAACATTGGGCTAGGAGCCATACTGTCCCAGATCCAGCAGGGGAAAGAACGGGTAATCGCTTACGCCAGCCGAAAGCTACGGCCCACGGAGAGGAGCCCTGAGAATTATAGCTCATTTAAGCTGGAGGTCCTGGCAGTGGTGTGGGCAGTGATCGAACGTTTCAAGCATTACCGTGCCTCTTCCAAGTTCACCGTGTACACGGATAACAACCCGTTGACACACCTGTACACTGCAAGGCTCGGTGCCCTGGAGCAGAGATGGATGGCCCGCCTGTCCAACTTTGAATTCACCATCAAATACCGGGTGGGACGCTCAAATGCCAATGCGGATGCCCTGTCTAGAATGCCAAACTTACCAGACGTAGGGGAAGATCCAGAAGATCTGGAGGAAGTCGAGCTCCCTGCGTTCCACCGTCATGGGATTACCCTGTATTCCCACCGTGTGAAGGACAGGCGCTCTGTGACGTTCAGTCCCTTGCCCCACTACAGCTGGGCGGAAACGCAAGACAGTGATCCCGCAGTCCGTCTGGTGAAGGAAATGCTGACACAGGCCGATGCCCGTCTTGACCCAGACGCTCCGGAGGAGACCAAGCAACTGTGGAAGGAGAAAAGTAAGCTGTTTCTCTACAGGGAGAAGCTGTGCCGGAGAATGGTTAACTCTCGAACACATGAGTTGACCTGGCAGGTAGTGGTCCCAAGACGAGACGCGGCTATGGTTCTGGAGGCATACCACAACGGAGCAGGACATTTTGGATGGAAGAAGCTGGAGTTCTTGTTGCGTGAACGGTTCTACTGGGTAGGCATGAGAGGAGCCATCGAGAGGTGGTGCAGAGACTGTGGCCCATGCCACCTAAGAAGAAAGGACAGTGCCAGCCAGAAGACTCCCCTGCAGCCCATCATCACCAGACAGCCACTGGAGCTGGTAGCCCTGGACCATGTGAAACTGGCTCCAAGCAGATCTGGGTATGTCTACGCCCTCACAATCGTAGATCACTACTCCTGGTTCCTGGTGGTGGTCCCCGTCAAGGACTTAACGGCTCAAACAGCAACTAGAGCCTTCCAGCTGCAATTCTGCCGTCCACATGGGTACCCGGAGCAAGTGTTGACAGACCAAGGACCAGCCTTCGAAGCGGAGGTCTTCCAGGAGTTCTGCAACCTGTATGGCTGCAAGAAGATAAGAACAACGCCCTATCACCCCCAAACCAATGGACTCTGCAAGAAGATGAACCAGGTGGTGATAGATCTGCTAAAAACATTGCCCCTGGAAGAACGCAGTCTGTGGCCTGAGAAACTGCCCGATCTGGTGGACCTGTATAACCACATCCCTGTAGGTTCCACCAACTGTACCCCGGCTTACCTAATGAGGGCAAGACCTGGTAAGCTGCCTATTGACCTGGATATGGGAGTCCTGACACCTAAGGACACCTCGCCAGAGGCAGACTGGGACACAGAACGGCAGCAGCAGTATCGGAAAGTACAGGAGAGCGTCGAGCGGAGTCTGTCTCAAGCAAGAGAAAGGCAAGAGAAGGCTTATAATCAGTATGCTCCCGCTGTTCCCCTGGTACCTGGAGAGCAGGTCTTGAAAAGAAAAAGGCGGCTCCATAAGTTGGACGACCAGTGGGAGAAGGACCCGTACACCGTACTGCCTTCAAGCCACAATAATCCAAAGGTGTATGTCATCAGCAAGGATGGAAGAGAGACCACAGCCATTGTGTCCAGAGAACACCGGAAAAAGTGCCCCGAGAAGTTGCAAAGCACGGATGAAGATCAGGAAGACCCTCAACCCGTAGAGGAAAAGGAGGAAATGATCAGCACCGTACTCGGAGACTTTCCTCGGTCCTGGACAAAAGTAAACAACGCTATCGTGGTGCTCGTCCTCACCAGGTAGAGCTGGAAGAGCAGCCGGCCCAGGAGGCAGAAGAATCCATACCAGTAGACCAGGAGAATCAACCCTCTGCTACTAGTGAGCCTGCCGTGCCCCTAGTGAGGCAAAGAGTGCGCAGACAGCTGCCCAGCTTACCCATAACATCCCCTACACCATGTAGTGCAGAACCAGTTAGTGAGCTCCGTAGGTCCACTAGAGTCACTAGAGGTCAGATGCCCGCTCGCTGGAGAATATAAAATAATGCACTGTAAATTTACCTGTTTATTGAGAAATGTTGATGGTTTTTGTTGTTGCCTGTTATTAATTATGTTTCTCAGTTACCCTGCAGATTTCTATGGACTAACAGGTTATGGACACTGAATAACCAGAACAATTTTGTAGATAGTTGCATATTGTGCCTCTTGCGAAGACGGCCGCGGAAGAGAAAACCTGTCTGGCGTGCCCTCCTTGCGGCCCAAAGTAGCTAGCTCAAGCCTTGCAGCCACGCCCAAGGCCAACGCAAGGGGTTTTCTTTGGACAGGTCCCCTACCTCGCTTAAAACTTCACCATGGGTGATATGGACACCCGGTCGCGGACACGCTGTGACCTTTAAAGAACTAAAGCTTCTTGTAAATATGTTATTGTATTATTTTTTATACCCTGCATTTATGTTTCTTTGTAAATGTGTTTAGTCCCGGAGTACTAAAGTATACTAGGGGGGAATGTGGCACCCCAGGGGTCTGGTTGCCACAGTAATAGAAATATTATGTCTGAGAGCAAGTGGGAGGTTTCTCTGGTCAGGAGCCCTAAGCATGCAACACGGCCCGCCCAGACCTGGGAGGGGAGGAATCTGCCCTCATAAACTGGGTCTGGGGCGGGATTAGAGAGTGAAGTTCCAGACAGAGTCAGAGCCTGCAGAACACGTTGAGCAGTCAGAGACTGGAAAGGGAGAGTTACAACAGGAGCTCTGTAGGAGCAGGAGCAGAAGACCAGGGGCTGGAAGCAGAGACAGAGCTCGCCCTGGCTGAAGATACTAAAACAGGACACCGGAGTCTGAGGCTGTGGGGACTGATATACACCCAGCAGCAGAAACCAGCCGCAGGGGATTCCAGGTCCTCTGGCCATAGAAGCCCGGAGGCTCAGTCACAAGGAAGGGACCAGCGCCGCCATCCAGGAGCGGAGGCTAACAGAAGGCCCCAAGTCACCAGCCATACAGGTGAGCACCACATGGTATACTCAGGGACGTGGGCTACTTATAGCCGCTTACAGCAAGGTAGCCAGGAAGAGTGCAGATAGACGGGGAGGCCTACAACTCCACCTGGCCAAGGAGATCCTGCTTGCTCACAGACTGATCAGGCCCCTTATACTAGCCAGTACTCCCGGGAGGGTCTGCTTTATAACACCAGTAAAGACCCTGAACTGCAACCTCACGTCTCTGTGTTTCATCGCCGCACCAGCACCATTAGTACTGGGACGCTCACTCCATCACTCCCATCATCCACACTAGCTGCCCTGAGGCAATACTTCTCCCGTGGGGAGTTATCCCATTCTTGGCTGCGCATACAACATCAGCCTCAGCGGTCTGCAGCGCAGCGGCGGTCCCCACTGACCGCAATCCACGGGTGGCGTAGTCGGACAATTACAATACAAATAGACTGCCACTGGTTTGCCCACCCTGAGCCACGGACCGGGTCACTGCCACACGGAGACTACAACCCCCAGCATCCTACAACAGGCCCGGTTCCGGGTGCCCCATGGCCCAGGGGGCGAGTCACCTGCAGTAGATGGAATGTGGCAATGGAACACTGCTGCGCATGTCACAATAGGCTCTGAGCCTTTATATACCTGCGCACGGCAGCAGCCACCTTCAGTCTGCTGCTGGACAGCCAGCAGCAGCAGCAGCAAGCCGAAAAGTGCAGGCATGTAAGGGATCTAGAGGTTGACAACATGTCTTCTTAACGGGAGTCCAGGTGCCCATCTCCACAAATGATAATCAGTGAATATGAATAGCGGTACCAGAGCGTCAATAACCGCTCTGGTTATTGGCGCACTGGTACCGCTATTCATCTATTCATATTCACTGATTGTCCTTTTCCCCCTGTTGGGGTGCGGTAGAGCTGCCTTTAATCTATTGTTCTTTCACATGTGGGAGCAATTTAATTAGAATTACTACCCTGGTTTTCCAAGCTGCGCTCCCCTAACCCCTCCGGAACGCTGCCGGGGCTGTTGGTGAAGCTGGGCGTCTATCTCGGCGTTACGTACTACTAACCTGACCACGTGATCCACCACCGAGAGATCAGGATCTGTGAATGCCGCTGGAAATAGATGACAGCCACCAACAGAGCGGAGCTTGTGGAGCTTTACACTGGGGTTGTGCAGAGGTGCACACATTCATAAGGTTAGTAGCCATCCCCACACCCCTCTAACAATTGCAATACTGAGTCACCCATTGCGACTTGTTCTCTCCTCTCTTTACATCCCCACAAATGGACTTTTCAGGATCCGAGGGTGGAACCGTAGGCCGCAACCAATTGCCGCAACTTCTTTAATTTCATGCCTGCAGACTATAAAAAATAACCCCAAAAAGTTTGGTTGATTGGTCTGTGGCGTTCTTTTAAAGTGTTGCTTATAGCGGTCTCTGTGAGCTTCTCAATGCTGTTCAGCTGTAGCATCGGTGTCTCTGCCCCGTTCTAGGCAGAGACGCCGTCCCTCTCACCTCCCCGCTCCTGGCGCGGCGTCCTCCAGCGCTTCTCTCCCCGCTGCTTCCGGCACGCGCTCCTTCCCCGGCAGTGTGCTTAGGAAGCGCGCGCGCGCGCTCCCCCTCTCTTAAAGGGACCGCGCGCGCCGTCCTAAGGAGTCCCCGGCCAATTGCCGGAGGACCTCCCATATAAAAGGCACCTCCTCCAAAATGGAGGTGCCCGAGCAATGTTGTAGCACTGTTCACTACTCTGCTTCAGCCCTCAGGTCCCGTTGCCAGTTACCTGCCAGATACCTGCCAGATTCCTGCCAGTCTGCTGTCTAATTCCTGCCTGATATCCTGCTACCTGCCTGCTAGCCTGAGGTCCGACGGTCTGCCTTCCAACTCCTGTCAGTCTGTCTAAGGATCAGCTTGCCCGCTCACCTGGGAGCGCACACCTTCTACTTGCCTGCTTGCCTGAGGTCCGACGGTCTGCCTTCCAACTCCTGTCAGTCTGTCTAAGGACCAGCTTGCCCGCTCACCTGGGAGCGCTCATCTGCTGCCTGTCTGCTGGCCTACCAGGAGGCTCTGCCGTCACGTGCTGTGACCACCCGCCTGTCCAGAGACTCCTGCCCGCTCACCTGGGAGCGCTCATCTGCTACCTGTCTGTTGGTCTTCCTGGAGGCTCCGCCGTCACATGCTGTGACCACCCGTTTATCCAGAGACTCTCGCCTGCTCACCTGGGAGCTCACGTCTATCATCTGCCGCCACAGGTCGTACCAATCCTTTACCCAGAGACTGCCCCAGTCACTTGCCGTGACCTCCTGCCCGTTCATCCAGAGACTGCCCCGGTCACTTGCCGTGACCTCCTGCCCGTTCATCCAGAGACTGCCCCGGTCACTTGCCGTGACCTCCTGTCCGTTCATTCAGAGACTGTCCCGGTCACCTGCTGTGACTGCCTGCCCGTCTACCCTGGTCGCCACCCGCTCCCTTACAAGGACCGCCCCCTTGTATAGTAGCTCAGAGGTTCCGCCTCCCAGACCCGTTACATCAGCCAGCCATGTATCCTGCCTGCAGTAGATGGAATGTGGCAATGGAACACTGCTGCGCGTGTCACAATAGGCTCTGAGCCTTTATATACCTGCGCATGGCAGCAGCCACCTTCAGTCTGCTGCTGGACAGCCAGCAGCAGCAGCAGCAAGCCGAAAAGTGCAGGCATGTAAGGGATCTAGAGGTTGACAACATGTCTTCTTAACGGGAGTCCAGGTGCCCATTTCCACAAATGGACTTTTCAGGATCCGAGGGTGGCACCGTAGGCCGCAACCAATTGCCGCAACTTCTTTAATTTCATGCCTGCAGACTATAAAAAATAACTCAAAAAAGTTTGGTTGATTGGTCAGTGGCGTTCTTTTAAAGTGTTGCTTATAGCGGTCTCTGTGAGCTTCTCAATGCTGTTCAGCCAGCCAGGTATCCTGCCTGCAGTAGATGGAATGTGGCAATGGAACACTGCTGCGCGTGTCACAATAGGCTCTGAGCCTTTATATACCTGCGCACGGCAGCAGTCACCTTCAGTCTGCTGCTGGACAGCCAGCAGCAGCAGCAACAGCAGGAAGCCGCAAAGTGCAGGCATGTAAGGGATCTAGAGGTTGACAATATGTCTTCTTAACGGGAGTCCAGGTGCCCATCTCCACAAATGGACTTTTCAGGATCCGAGGGTGGCACCGTAGGCCGCAACCAATTGCCGCAACTTCTTTAATTTCATGCCTGCAGACTAAGAAAATAACCCAAAAAAGTTTGGTTGATTGGTCTGTGGCGTTCTTTTAAAGTGTTGCTTATAGCGGTCTCTGTGAGCTCCTCAATGCTGTTCAGCCAGCCAGGTATCCTGCCTGCAGTAGATGGAATGTGGCAATGGAACACTGCTGTGCGTGTCACAATAGGCTCTGAGCCTTTATATACCTGCGCACGGCAGCAGTCACCTTCAGTCTGCTGCTGGACAGCCAGCAGCAGCAGCAGGAAGCCGCAAAGTGCAGGCATGTAAGGGATCTAGAGGTTGACAATATGTCTTCTTAACGGGAGTCCAGGTGCCCATCTCCACAAATGGACTTTTCAGGATCCGAGGGTGGCACCGTAGGCCGCAACCAATTGCCGCAACTTCTTTAATTTCATGCCTGCAGACTAAGAAAATAACCCAAAAAAGTTTGGTTGATTGGTCTGTGGCGTTCTTTTAAAGTGTTGCTTATAGCGGTTTCTGTCAGCTTCTCAATGCTGTTCAGCCAGCCAGGTATCCTGCCTGCAGTAGATGGAATGTGGCAATGGAACACTGCTGCGCGTGTCGCAATAGGCTCTGAGCCTTTATATACCTGCGCACGGAAGCAGCCACCTTCAGTCTGCTCCTGGACAGGCAGCAGCAGCAGCAGGAAGCCGCAAAGTGCAGGCATGTAAGGGATCTAGAGGTTGACAATATGTCTTCTTAACGGAAGTCCAGGTGCCCATCTCCACAAATGGACTTTTCAGGATCCGAGGGTGGCACCGTAGGCCGCAACCAATTGCCGCAACTTCTTTAATTTCATGCCTGCAGACTATAAAAATTAACCCAAAAAAGTTTGGTTGATTGGTCTGTGGCTTTCTTTTAAAGTGTTGCTTATAGCGGTCTCTGTGAGCTTCTCAATGCTGTTTTGCCAGCCAGGTATCCTGCCTGCAGTCAATGGAATGTGGCAATGGAACACTGCTGCGCGTGTCACAATAGGCTCTGAGCCTTTATATACCTGCGCACGGCAGCAGCCACCTTCAGTCTGCTGCTGGACAGCCAGCAGCAGCAAGCCGAAAAGTGCAAGCATGTAAGGGATCTAGAGGTTGACAACATGTCTTCTTAACGGGAGTCCAGGTGCCCATCTCCACAAATGGACTTTTCAGGATCCGAGGGTGGCACCGTAGGCCGCAACCAATTGCCGCAACTTCTTTAATTTCATGCCTGCAGACTATAAAAAATAACCCAAAAAAGTTTGGTTGATTGGTCTGTGGCGTTCTTTTAAAGTGTTGCTTATGGCGGTCTCTGTGAGCTTCTCAATGCTGTTCAGCCAGCCAGGTATCCTGCCTGCAGTAGATGGAATGTGGCAATGGAACACTGCTGCGCGTGTCAAAATAGGCTCTGAGCCTTTATATATCTACGCACAGCAGCAGCCACCTTCAGTGTGCTGCTGGACAGCCACCAGCAGCAGCAGCAAGCCGAAAAGTGCAGGCATGTAAGGGATCTAGAGGTTGACAACATGTCTTCTTAACGGGAGTCCAGGTGCCCATTTCCACAAATGGACTTTTCAGGATCCGAGGGTGGCACCGTAGGCTGCAACCAATTGCCGCAACTTCTTTAATTTCATGCCTGCAGACTATAAAAAATAACCCAAAAAAGTTTGGGTTGATTGGTCTGTGGCGTTCTTTTAAAGTGTTGCTTATAGCGGTCTCTGTGAGCTTCTCAATGCTGTTCAGCCAGCCAGGTATCCTGACTGCAGTAGATGAAATGTGGCAATGGAACACTGCTGCGCGTGTCACAATAGGTTCTGAGCCTTTATATACCTGCGCACGGCAGCAGCCACCTTCAGTCTGCTGCTGGACAGCCAGCAGCAGCAGCAGCAAGCCGAAAAGTGCAGGCATGTAAGGGATCTAGAGGTTGACAACATGTCTTCTTAACGGGAGTCCAGGTGCCCATCTCCACAAATGGACTTTTCAAGATCCGAGGGTGGCACCGTAGGCCGCAACCAATTGCCGCAACTTCTTTAATTTCATGCCTGCAGACTATAAAAAATAACCCAAAAAAGTTTGGTTGATTGGTCTGTGGAGTTCTTTTAAAGTGTTGCTTATAGCGGTCTCTGTGAGCTTCTCAATGCTGTTCAGCCAGCCAGGTATCCTGCCTGCAGTAGATGGAATGTGGCAATGGAACACTGCTGCGCGTGTCACAATAGGCTCTGAGCCTTTATATACCTGCGCACGGCAGCAGCCACCTTCAGTCTGCTGCTGGACAGCCAGCAGCAGCAGCAGCAACAAGCCGAAAAGTGCAGGCATGTAAAGGATCTAGAGGCTGACAACGTGTCTTCTTAACGGGAGTCCAGGTGCCCATCTCCACAAATGGACTTTTCAGGATCCGAGGGTGGCACTGTAGGCCGCAACAAATTGCCGCAACTTCTTTAATTTCATGGCTGCAGACTATAAAAAATAACCCAAAAAAGTTTGGTTGATTGGTCTGTGGCGTTCTTTTAAAGTGTTGCTTATAGCGGTCTCTGTGAGCTTCTCAATGCTGTTCAGCCAGCCAGGTATCCTGCCTGCAGTAGATGGAATGTGGCAATGGAACACTGCTGCATGTGTCACAATAGGCTCTGAGCCTTTATATACCTGCGCACGGCAGCAGCCACCTTCAGTCTGCTGCTGGACAGCCAGCAGCAGCAGCAGCAAGCCGAAAAGTGCAGGCATGTAAGGGATCTAGAGGTTGACAACAAGTCTTCTTAACGGGAGTCCAGGTGCCCATCTCCACAAATGGACTTTTCAGGATCCGAGGGTGGCACCGTAGGCCGCAACCAATTGCCGCAACTTCTTTAATTTCATGCCTGCAGACTATAAAAAATAACCCAAAAAAGTTTGGCTGATTGGTCTGTGGCGTTCTTTTAAAGTGTTGCTTATAGCGGTCTCTGTGAGCTTCTCAATGCTGTTCAGCCAGCCAGGTATCCTGCCTGCAGTAGATGGAATGTGGCAATGGAACACTGCTGCGCCTGTCACAATAGGCTCTGAGCCATTATATACCTGCGCACAGCAGCAGCCTCCTTCAGTCTGCTGCTGGACAGCCAGCAGCAGCAGCAAGCTGAAAAGTGCAGGCATGTAAGGGATCTAGAGGTTGACAACATGTCTTCTTAACGGGAGTCCAGGTGCCCATCTCCACAAATGGACTTTTCAGGATCCGAGGGTGGCACCGTAGGCCGCAACCAATTGCCGCAACTTCTTTAATTTCATGCCTGCACTCTATAAAAAATAACCCAAAAAAGTTTGGTTGATTGGTCTGTGGCGTTCTTTTAAAATGTTGCTTTTAGCGGTCTCTGTGAGCTTCTCAATGCTGTTCAGCCAGCCAGATATCCTGCCTGCAGTAGATGGAATGTGGCAATGGAACACTGCTGCGCGTGTCACAATAGGCTCTGAGCCTTTATATACCTGCGCACGGCAGCAGCCACCTTCAGTCTGCTGCTGGACAGCCAGCAGCAGCAGCAAGCCGAAAAGTGCAGGCATGTATGGGATCAAGAGGTTGACAACATGTCTTCTTAACGGGAGTCCAGGTGCCCATCTCCACAAATGGACTTTTCAGGATCCGAGGGCGGCACCGTAGGCCGCAACCAATTGCCGCAACTTCTTTAATTTCATGCCTGCAGACTATAAAAAATAACCCACAAAAGTTTGGTTGATTGGTCTGTGGCGTTCTTTTAAAGTGTTGCTTATAGCGGTCTCTGTGAGCTTCTCAATGCTGTTCAGCCAGCCAGGTATCCTGCCTGCAGTAGATGGAATGTGGCAATGGAACACTGCTGCGCGTGTCACAATAGGCTCTGAGCCTTTATATACCTGCGCACGGCAGCAGCCACCTTCAGTCTGCTGCCGGACAGCCAGTAGCAGCAGCAGCAAGCCGAAAAGTGCAGGCATGTAAGGGATCTAGAGGTTGACAACATGTCTTCTTAACGGGAGTCCAGGTGCCCATCTCCACAAATGGACTTTTCAGGATCCGAGGGAGGCACCGTAGGCCACAACCAATTGCCGCAACTTCTTTAATTTCATGCCTGCAGACTATAAAAAATAACCCACAAAAGTTTGGTTGATTGGTCTGTGGTGTTCTTTTAAAGTGTTGCTTATAGCGGTCTCTGTGAGCTTCTCAATGCTGTTCAGCCAGCCAGGTATCCTGCCTGCAGTAGATGGAATGTGGCAATGGAACACTGCTGCGTGTGTCACAATAGGCTCTGAGCCTTTATATACCTGCGCACGGCAGCAGCCACCTTCAGTCTGCTGCTGGACAGCCAGCAGCAGCAGCAGCAAGCCGAAAAGTGCAGGCATGTAAGGGATCTAGAGGTTGACAACATGTCTTCTTAACGGGAGTCCAGGTGCCCATCTCCACAAATGGACTTTTCAGGATCCGAGGGTGGCACCGTAGGCCGCAACCAATTGCCGCAACTTCTTTAATTTCATGCCTGCAGACTATAAAAAATAACCCAAAAAAGTTTGGTTGATTGGTCTGTGGCGTTCTTTTAAAGTGTTGCTTATAGCGGTCTCTGTGAGCTTCTCAATACTGTTCAGCCAGCCAGGTATCCTGCCTGCAGTAGATGGAATGTGGCAATGGAACACTGCTGCGAGTGTCACAATAGGCTGAGAGCCTTTATATACCTACGCACGGCAGCAGCCACCTTCAGTCTGCTGCTGGACAGCCAGCCGCAGCAGCAGCAAGCGGAAAAGTGCAGTCATGTAAGGGATCTAGAGGTTGACAACATGTCTTCTTAACGGGAGTCCAGGTGCCCATCTCCACAAATGGACTTTTCAGGATCCGAGGGTGGCACCGTAGGCCGCAACCAATTGCCGCAACTTCTTTAATTTCATGCCTGCAGACTATAAAAAATAACCCAAAAAAGTTTGGTTGATTGGTCTGTGGCGTTCTTTTAAAGTGTTACTTATAGCGGTCTCTGTGAGCTTCTCAATGCTGTTCAGCCAGCCAGGTATCCTGCCTGCAGTAGATGGAATGTGGCAATGGAACACTGCTGCGCGTGTCACAATAGGCTCTGAGCCTTTATATACCTGCGCACGGCAGCAGCCACCTTCAGTCTGCTGCTGGACAGCCAGCAGCAGCAGCAAGCGGAAAAGTGCAGGCATGTAAGGGATCTAGAGGTTGACAACATGTCTTCTTAACGGGAGTCCAGGTGCCCATCTCCACAAATGGACTTTTCAGGATCCGAGGGTGGCACCGTAGGCCGCAACCAATTGCCGCAACTTCTTTAATTTCATGCCTGCAGACTATAAAAAATAAGCCAAAAAAGTTTGGTTGATTGGTCTGTGGCGTTCTTTTAAAGTGTTGCTTATAGCGATCTCTGTGAGCTTCTCAATGCTGTTCAGCCAGCCAGGCATTTTGCCTGCAGTAGATGTAATGTGGCAATGGAACACTGCTGCGCGTGTCACAATAGGCTCTGAGCCTTTATATACCTGCGCACGGCAGCAGCCACCTTCAGTCAGCTGCTGGACAGCCAGCAGCAGCAAGCCGAAAAGTGCAGGCATGTAAGGGATCTAGAGGTTGACAACATGTTTTCTTAACGGGAGTCCAGGTGCCCATCTCCACAAATGGACTTTTCAGGATCCGAGGGTGGCACCGTAGGCCGCAACCAATTGCCGCAACTTCTTTAATTTCATGCCTGCAGACTATAAAAAATAACCCAAAAAAGTTTGGTTGATTGGTCTGTGGCGTTCTTTTAAAGTGTTGCTTATAGCGGTCTCTGTGAGCTTCTCAATGCTGTTCAGCCAGCCACGTATCCAGCCTGCAGTAGATGGAATGTGGCAATGGAACACTGCTGCGCGTGTCACAATACGCTCTGAGCCTTTATATACCTGCGCACGGCAGCAGCCACCTTCAGTCTGCAGCTGGACAGCCAGCAGCAGCAGCAAGCGGAAAAGTGCAGGCATGTAAGGGATCTAGAGGTTGACAACATGTCTTCTTAACGGGAGTCCAGGTGCCCATCTCCACAAATGGACTGTTCAGGATCCGAGAGTGGCACCGTAGGACGCAAAGAATTTCCGCAACTTCTTTAATTTCATGCCTGCAGACTATAAAAAATAACCCAAAAAAGTTTGGTTGATTGGTCTCTGGCGTTCTTTTAAAGTGTTGCTTATAGCGGTCTCTGTGAGCTTCTCAATGCTGTTCAGTCAGCCAGGTATCCTGCCTTCAGTAGATGGAATGTGGCAATGGAACACTGCTGCGCGTGTCACAATAGGCTCTGAGCCTTTATATACCTGCGCACGGCAGCAGCCACCTTCAGTCTGCTGCTGGACAGCCAGCAGCATCAGCAGCAAGCCGAAAAGTACAGTCATGTAAGGGATCTAGAGGTTGACAACATGTCTTCTTAACGGGAGTCCAGGTGCCCATCTCCACAAATGGACTTTTCAGGATCCGAGGGTGGCACCGTAGGCCGTAACCAATTGCCGCAACTTCTTTAATTTCATGCTTGCAGACTATAAAAAATAACCCAAAAAAGTTTGGTTGATTGATCTGTGGCGTTCTTTTAAAGTGTTGCTTATAGCGGTCTCTGTGAGCTTCTCAGTGCTGTTCAGCCAGCCAGGTATCCTGCCTGCAGTAGATGGAATGTGGCAATGGAACACTGCTGCGCGTGTCACAATAGGCTCTGAGCCTTTATATACCTGTGCACGACAGCAGCCACCTTCAGTCTGCTGCTGGACAGCCAGCAGCAGCAGCAGCAAGCCGAAAAGTGCAGGCATGTAAGGGATCTAGAGGTTGACAACATGTCTTCTTAACGGGAGTCCAGGTGCCCATCTCCACAAATGGACTTTTCAGGATCCGAGGGTGGCACCGTAGGCCACAACCAATTGCCGCAACTTCTTTAATTTCATGCCTGCAGACTATAAAAAATAACCCAAAAAAGATTGGTTGATTGGTGTGTGGCATTCTTTTAAAATGTTGCTTATAGCGGTCTCTGTGAGCTTCTCAATGCTGTTCAGCCGGCCAGGTATCCTGCCTGCAGTAGATGGAATGTGGCTATGGAACACTGCTGCGCGTGTCACAAAAGGCTCTGAGCCTTTATATACCTGCGCACGGCAGCAGCCTCCTTCAGTTTGCTGCTGGACAGCCAGCAGCAGCAGCAGCGAGCCGAAAAGTGCAGGCATGTACGGGATCTAGAGGTTGACAACATGTCTTCTTAACGGGAGTCCAGGTGCCCATCTCCACAAATGGACTTTTCAGGATCCGAGGGTGGCACCGTAGGCCGCAACCAATTGCCGCAACTTCTTTAATTTCATGCCTGCAGACTATAAAAACTAAACCAAAAAAGTTTGGTTGATTGGTCTGTGGCGTTCTTTTAAAATGTTGCTTATAGCGGTCTCTGTGAGCTTCTCAGTGCTGTTCAGCCAGCCAGGTATCCTACCTTCAGCAGATGGAATGTGGCAATGGAACACTGCTGCTCATGTCACAATAGGCTCTGAGCCTTTATATACCTGCACACGGCAGCAGCCACCTTCAGTCTGCTGCTGGACAGCCAGCAGCAGCAGCAAGCCGAAAAGTGCAGGCATGTTAGTGATCTAGAGGTTGACAACATGTCTTCTTAACGGGAGTCCAGGTGCCCATCTCCACAAATGGACTTTTCAGGATCCGAGGGTGGCACCATAGGCCGCAACCAATTGCCGCAACTTCTTTAATTTCATGCCTGCAGACTATAAAAAATAACCCAAAAAAGTTTGGTTGATTGGTCTGTGGCATTCTTTTAAAGTGTTGCTTATAGCGGTCTCTGTGAGCTTCTCAATGCTGTTCAGCCAGCCAGGTATCCTGCCTGCAGTAGATGGAATGTGGCAATGGAACACTGCTGCGCGTGTCACAATAGGCTCTGAGCCTTTATATACCTGCGCACGGCAGCAGCCACCTTCAGTTTGCTGCTGGACAGCCAGGAGCAGCAGCAGCAAGCCGAAAAGTGCAGGCATGTAAGGGATCTAGAGGTTGACAACATGTCTTCTTAACGGGAGTCCAGGTGCCCATCTCCACAAATGGACTTTTCAGGATCCGAGGGTGGCACCGTAGGCCGCAACCAATTGCCGCAACTTCTTTAATTTCATGCCTGCAGACTATAAAAAATAACCCAAAAAAGTTTGGTTGATTGGTCTGTGGCGTTCTTTTAAAGTGTTGCTTATAGCGCTCTCTGTGACCTTCTCAATGCTGTTCAGCCAGCCAGGTATCCTGCCTGCAGTAGATGGAATGTGGCAATGGAACACTGCTGCGCGTGTCACAATAGGCTCTGAGCCTTTAAATACCTGCGCACGGCAGCAGCCACCTTCAGTCTGCTGCTGGACAGCCAGCAGCAGCAGCAGCGAGCCGAAAAGTGCAGGCATGTACGGGATCTAGAGGTTGACAACATGTCTTCTTAACGGGAGTCCACGTGCCCATCTCCACAAATGGACTTTTCAGGATCCGAGGGTGGCACCGTAGGCCGCAACCAATTGCCGCAACTTCTTTAATTTCATGCCCGCAGACTATAAAAAATAACCCAAAAAAGTTTGGTTGATTGGTCTGTGGCGTTCTTTTAAAGTGTTGCTTATAGCGGTCTCTGTGAGCTTCTCAATGCTGTTCAGCCAGCCAGGTATCCTGCCTTCAGCAGATGGAATGTGGCAATGGAACACTGCTGCGCGTGTCACAATAGGCTCTGAGCCTTTATATACCTGCGCACGTCAGCAGCCACCTTCTGTCTGCTGCTGGACAGCCAGCAGCAGCAGCAGCAGCAAGCCGAAAAGTGCAGGCATGTTAGTGATCTAGAGGTTGACAACATGTCTTCTTAACGGGAGTCCAGGTGCCCATCTCCACAAATGGACTTTTCAGTATCTGAGGGTGGCACCTTAGGCCGCAACCAATTGCCGCAACTTCTTTAATTTCATGCCTGCAGACAATACAAAATAACCCAAAAAAAGTTTGGTTGATTGGTCTGTGGCGTTCTTTTAAAGTGTTGCTTATAGCGGTCTCTGTGAGCTTCTCAATGCTCTTCAGCCAGCCAGGTATCCTGCCTGCAGTAGATGGAATGTGGCAGTGGAACACTGCTGCGCGTGTCACAATAGGCTCTGAGCCTTTATATACCTGCGCACGCCAGCAGCCACATTCAGTCTGCTGCTGGACAGCCAGCAGCAGCAGCAGCAAGCCGAAAAGTGCAGGCATGTAAGTGATCTAGAGGTTGACAACATGTCTTCTTAACGGGAGTCCAGGTGCCCATCTCCACAAATGGACTTTTCAGGATCCGAGGGTGGCACCGTAGGCCGCAACCAATTGCCGCAACTTCTTTAATTTCATGCCTGCAGACTTTAAAAAATAACCCCAAAAAGTTTGGTTGATTGGTCTGTGGCGTTCTTTTAAAGTGTTGCTTATAGCGGTCTCTGTGAGCTTCTCAATGCTGTTCAACCAGCCAGGTATCCTGCCTGCAGTAGATGGAATGTGGCAATGGAACACTGCTGCGCGTGTCACAATAGGCTCTGAGCCTTTATATACCTGCGCACAGCAGCAGCCACCTTCAGTCTGCTGCTGGACAGCCAGCAGCAGCAGCAGGAAGCCGAAAAGTGCAGGCATGTAAGGGATCTAGAGGTTGACAACATGTCTTCTTAACGGGAGTCCAGGTGCCCATCTCCACAAATGGACTTTTCAGGATCCGAGGGTGGCACCGTAGGCCGCAACCAATTGCCGCAACTTCTTTCATTTCATACCTGCAGACTATAAAAAATAACCCAAAAAAGTTTGGTTGATTGGTCTGTGGCGTTCTTTTAAAGTGTTGCTTATAGCGGTCTCTGTGAGCTTTTCAATGCTGTTCAGCCAGCCAGGTATCCTGCCTGCAGTAGATGGAATGTGGCAATGGAACACTGCTGCGAGTGTCACAATAGGCTCTGAGCCGTTAAATACCTGCGCACGGCAGCAGCCACCTTCAGTCTGCTGCTGGACAGCCAGCAGCAGCAGCAGCGAGCCGAAAAGTGCAGGCATGTACGGGATCTAGAGGTTGACAACATGTCTTCTTAACGGGAGTCCAGGTGCCCATCTCCACAAATGGACTTTTCAGGATCCGAGGGTGGCACCGTAGGCCGCAACCAATTGCCGCAACTTCTTTAATTTCATGCCTGCACTCTATAAAAAATAACCCAAAAAAGTTTGGTTGATTGGTCTGTGGCGTTCTTTTAAAATGTTGCTTTTAGCGGTCTCTGTGAGCTTCTCAATGCTGTTCAGCCAGCCAGATATCCTGCCTGCAGTAGATGGAATGTGGCAATGGAACTCTGCTGCGCGTGTCATAATAGGCTCTGAGCCTTTATATACCTGCGCACGGCAGCAGCCACCTTCAGTCTGCTGCTGGACAGCCAGCAGCAGCAGCAAGCCGAAAAGTGCAGGCATGTAAGGGATCTAGAGGTTGACAACATGTCTTCTTAACGGGAATCCAGGTGCCCATCTCCACAAATGGACTTTTCAGGATCCGAGGGTGGCACCGTAGGCCGCAACCAATTTCCGCAACTTCTTTAATTTCATGCCTGCAGACTATAAAAAATAACCCACAAAAGTTTGGTTGATTGGTCTGTGGCGTTCTTTTAAAGTGTTGCTTATAGCGGTCTCTGTGAGCTTCTCAATGCTGTTCAGCCAGCCAGGTATCCTGCCTGCAGTAGATGGAATGTGGCAATGGAACACTGCTGCGCGTGTCACAATAGGCTCTGAGTCTTTATATACCTGCGCACGGCAGCAGCCACCTTCAGTCTGCTGCCGGACAGCCAGTAGCAGCAGCAGCAAGCCGAAAAGTGCAGGCATGTAAGGGATCTAGAGGTTGACAACCTGTCTTCTTAACGGGAGTCCAGGTGCCCATCTCCACAAATGGACTTTTCAGGATCCGAGGGTGGCACCGTAGGCCGCAACCAATTGCCGCAACTTCTTTAATTTCATGCCTGCAGACTATAAAAAATAACCCACAAAAGTTTGGTTGATTGGTGTGTGGTGTTCTTTTAAAGTGTTGCTTATAGCGGTCTCTGTGAGCTTCTCAATGCTGTTCAGCCAGCCAGGTATCCTGCCTGCAGTAGATGGAATGTGGCAATGGAACACTGCTGCGTGTGTCACAATAGGCTCTGAGCCTTTATATACCTGCGCACGGCAGCAGCCACCTTCAGTCTGCTGCTGGACAGCCAGCAGCAGCAGCAAGCCGAAAAGTGCAGGCATGTAAGGGATCTAGAGGTTGACAACAAGTCTTCTTAACGGGAGTCTAGGTGCCCATCTCCACAAATGGACTTTTCAGGATCCGAGGGTGGCACCGTAGGCCGCAACCAATTGCCGCAACTTCTTTAATTTCATGCCTGCAGACTATAAAAAATAACCCAAAAAAGTTTGGTTGATTGGTCTGTGGCGTTCTTTTAAAGTGTTGCTTATAGCGGTCTCTGTGAGCTTCTCAATGCTGTTCAGCCAGCCAGGTATCCTGCCTGCAGTAGATGGAATGTGGCAATGGAACACTGCTGCGCGTGTCACAATAGGCTCTGAGCCTTTATATACCTGCGCACAGCAGCAGCCTCCTTCAGTCTGCTGCTGGACAGCCAGCAGCAGCAGCAGCAAGCCGAAAAGTGCAGGCATGTAAGGGATCTAGAGGTTGACAACATGTCTTCTTAACGGGAGTCCAGGTGCCCATCTCCACAAATGGACTTTTCAGGATCCGAGGGTGGCACCGTAGTCCGCAACCATTTGCCGCAACTTCTTTAATTTCATGCCTGCAGACTATAAAAAATAACCCAAAAAAGTTTGGTTGATTGGTCTGTGGCGTTCTTTTAAAGTGTTGCTTATAGCGGTCTCTGTGAGCTTCTCAATGCTGTTCAGCCAGCCACGTATCCAGCCTGCAGTAGATGGAATGTGGCAATGGAACACTGCTGCGCGTGTCACAATAGGCTCTGAGCCTTTATATACCTGCGCACGGCAGCAGCCACCTTCAGTCTGCTGCTGGACAGCCAGCAGCAGCAGCAGCAAGCCGAAAAGTGCAATCATGTAAGGGATCTAGAGGTTGACAGCATGTCTTCTTAACGGGAGTCCAGGTGCCCATCTCCACAAATGGACTTTTCAGGATCCGAGGGTGGCACCGTAGGCCGCAACCAATTGCCGCAACTTCTTTAATTTCATGCCTGCAGGCTATAAAAAATAACCCAAAAAAGTTTGGTTGATTGGTCTGTGGCGTTCTTTTAAAGTGTTGCTTATAGCGGTCTCTGTGAGCTTCTCAATGCTGTTCAGCCAGCCAGATATCCTGCCTGCAGTAGATGGAATGTGGCAATAGAACACTGCTGCGCGTGTCACAATAGGCTCTGAGGCTTTATATACCTGCGCACGGCAGCAGCCACCTTCAGTTTGCTGCTGGACAGCCAGCAGCAGCAGCAGCAAGCCGAAAAGTGCAATCATGTAAGGGATCTAGATGTTTACAGCATGTCTTATTAACGGGAGTCCAGGAGCCCATCTCCACAAATGGACTTTTCAGGATCCGAGGGTGGCACTGTAGACCACAACCAATTGCCGCAACTTCTTTAATTTCATGCCTGCAGACTATAAAAAATAACCCAAAAAAGTTTGGTTGATTGGTCTGTGGCGTTCTTTTAAAGTGTTGCTTATAGCGGTCTCTGTGAGCTTCTCAATGCTGTTCAGCCAGCCAGGTATCCTGCCTGCAATAGATGGAATGTGGCAATGGAACACTGCTGGGCGTGTCACAATAGGCTCTGAGCCTTTATATACCTGCGCACGGCAGCAGCCACCTTCAGTCTGCTGCAGGACAGCCAGCAGCAGCAAGCCGAAAAGTACAATCATGTAAGGGATCTAGAGGTTGACAACATGTCTACTTAACGGGAGACCAGGTGCCCATCTCCACAAATGAACTTTTCAGGATCCGAGGGTGGCACCGTTGGCTGCAACCAATAGCCACAACTTCTTTAATTTCATGCCTGCAGACTATAAAAAATAACCCAAAAAAGTTTGGTTGATTGGTCTGTGGCGTTCTTTTAAAGTGTTGCTTATAGCGGTCTCTGTGAGCTTCTCAATGCTGTTCAGCCAGCCAGGTATCCTGCCTGCAGTAGATGGAATGTGGCAATGGAACACTGCTGCGCGTGTCACAATAGGCTCTGAGCCTTTATATACCTGCGCACGGCAGCAGCCACCTTCAGTCTGGAAGCAGCAGCAGCAAGCCGAAAAGTGCAGGCATGTTAGTGATCTAGAGGTTGACAACATGTCTTCTTAACGGGAGTCCAGGTGCCCATCTCCACAAATGGACTTTTCAGTATCTGAGGGTGGCACCTTAGGCCGCAACCAATTGCCGCAACTTCTTTAATTTCATGCCTGCAGACAATACAAAATAACCCAAAAAAAGTTTGGTTGATTGGTCTGTGGCGTTCTTTTAAAGTGTTGCTTATAGCGGTCTCTGTGAGCTTCTCAATGCTCTTCAGCCAGCCAGGTATCCTGCCTGCAGTAGATGGAATGTGGCAGTGGAACACTGCTGCGCGTGTCACAATAGGCTCTGAGCCTTTATATACCTGCGCACGGCAGCAGCCACATTCAGTCTGCTGCTGGACAGCCAGCAGCAGCAGCAGCAAGCCGAAAAGTGCAGGCATGTAAGTGATCTAGAGGTTGACAACATGTCTTCTTAACGGGAGTCCAGGTGCCCATCTCCACAAATGGACTTTTCAGGATCCGAGGGTGGCACCGTAGGCCGCAACCAATTGCCGCAACTTCTTTAATTTCATGCCTGCAGACTATAAAAAATAACCCCAAAAAGTTTGGTTGATTGGTCTGTGGCGTTCTTTTAAAGTGTTGCTTATAGCGGTCTCTGTGAGCTTCTCAATGCTGTTCAACCAGCCAGGTATCCTGCCTGCAGTAGATGGAATGTGGCAATGGAACACTGCTGCGCGTGTCACAATAGGCTCTGAGCCTTTATATACCTGCGCACAGCAGCAGCCACCTTCAGTCTGCTGCTGGACAGCCAGCAGCAGCAGCAGGAAGCCGAAAAGTGCAGGCATGTAAGGGATCTAGAGGTTGACAACATGTCTTCTTAACGGGAGTCCAGGTGCCCATCTCCACAAATGGACTTTTCAGGATCCGAGGGTGGCACCGTAGGCCGCAACCAATTGCCGCAACTTCTTTCATTTCATACCTGCAGACTATAAAAAATAACCCAAAAAAGTTTGGTTGATTGGTCTGTGGCGTTCTTTTAAAGTGTTGCTTATAGCGGTCTCTGTGAGCTTTTCAATGCTGTTCAGCCAGCCAGGTATCCTGCCTGCAGTAGATGGAATGTGGCAATGGAACACTGCTGCGAGTGTCACAATAGGCTCTGAGCCGTTAAATACCTGCGCACGGCAGCAGCCACCTTCAGTCTGCTGCTGGACAGCCAGCAGCAGCAGCAGCGAGCCGAAAAGTGCAGGCATGTACGGGATCTAGAGGTTGACAACATGTCTTCTTAACGGGAGTCCAGGTGCCCATCTCCACAAATGGACTTTTCAGGATCCGAGGGTGGAACCGTAGGCCGCAACCAATTGCCGCAACTTCTTTAATTTCTTGCCTGCAGACTATAAAAAATAACCCCAAAAAGTTAGGTTGATTGGTCTGTGGCGTTCTTTTAAAGTGTTGCTTATAGCGGTCTCTGTGAGCTTCTCAATGCTGTTCAGCCAGCCAGGTATCCTGCCTGCAGTAGATGGAATGTGCAATGGAACACTGCTGCGCGTTTCACAATAGGCTCTGAGCCTTTATATACCTGCGCACGGCAGCAGCCACCTTCAGTCTGCTGCTGCACAGCCAGCAGCAGCAGCAATCCGAAAAGTGCCGACATGTAAGAGATCTAGAGGTTGACAACATGTCTTCTTAACGGGAGTCCACGTGCCCATCTCCACAAATGGACTTTTCAGGATCCGAGGGTGGCACCGTAGGCCGCAACCAATTGCCGCAGCTTCTTTAATTTCATGCCTGCAGACTATAAAAAATAACCCAAAAAAGTTTGGTTGATTGGTCTGTGGCGTTCTTTTAAAGTGTTGCTTATAGCGGTCTCTGTGAGCTTCTCAATGCTCTTCAGCCAGCCAGGTATCCTGCCTGCAGTAGATGGAATGTGGCAATGGAACACTGCTGCGCGTGTCACAATAGGCTCTGAGCCTTTATGTACCAGCGCACGGCAGCAGCCACCTTCAGTCTGCTGCTGGACAGCCAGCAGCAGCAGCAGCAAGCCGAAAAGTGCAGGCATGTAAGGGATCTAGAGGTTGACAACATATCTTCTTAATGGGAGTCCAGGTGCCCATCTCCACAAATGGACTTTTCAGGATCCGAGGGTGGCACCGTAGGCCGCAACCAATTGCCGCAACTTCTTTAATTTCATGCCTGCAGACTATAAAAAATAACCCAAAAAAGTTTGGTTGATTGGTCTGTGGCGTTCTTTTAAAGTGTTGCTTATAGCAGTCTCTGTGAGCTTCTCAATGCTGTTCAGCCAGCCAGGTATCCTGCCTGCAGTAGATGGAATATGGCAATGGAACACTGCTGCGCGTGTCACAATAGGCTCTGAGCCTTTATATACCTGCGCACGGCAGCAGCCACCTTCAGTCTGCTGCTGGACAGCCAGCAGCAGCAGCAGCGAGCCGAAAAGTGCAGGCATGTAAGGGATCTAGAGGTTGACAACAAGTCTTCTTAACGGGAGTCCAGGTGCCCATCTCCACAAATGGACTTTTCAGGATCCGAGGGTGGCACCGTAGGCCACAACCAATTGCCGCAACTTCTTTAATTTCATGCCTGCAGACTATAAAAAATAACCCAAAAAAGTTTGGTTGATTGGTCTGTGGCGTTCTTTTAAATTGTTGCTTATAGCGGTCTCTGTGAGCTTCTCAATGCTGTTCAGCCAGCCAGGTATCCTGCCTGCAGTAGAAGGAATGTGGCAATGGAACACTGCTGCGCGTGTCACAATAGGCTCTGAGCCTTTATATACCTGCGCACAGCAGCAGCCTCCTTCAGTCTGCTGCTGGACAGCCAGCAGCAGCAGCAGCAAGCCGAAAAGTGCAGGCATGTAAGGGATCTAGAGGTTGACAACATGTCTTCTTAACGGGAGTCCAGGTGCCCATCTCCACAAATGGACTTTTCAGGATCCGAGGGTGGCACCGTAGGCCGCAACCAATTGCCGCAACTTCTTTAATTTCATGCCTGCACTCTATAAAAAATAACCCAAAAAAGTTTGGTTGATTGGTCTGTGGCGTTCTTTTAAAATGTTGCTTTTAGCGGTCTCTGTGAGCTTCTCAATGCTGTTCAGCCAGCCAGATATCCTGCCTGCAGTAGATGGAATGTGGCAATGGAACTCTGCTGCGCGTGTCATAATAGGCTCTGAGCCTTTATATACCTGCGCACGGCAGCAGCCACCTTCAGTCTGCTGCTGGACAGCCAGCAGCAGCAGCAAGCCGAAAAGTGCAGGCATGTAAGGGATCAAGAGGTTGACAACATGTCTTCTTAACGGGAATCCAGGTGCCCATCTCCACAAATGGACTTTTCAGGATCCGAGGGTGGCACCGTAGGCCGCAACCAATTTCCGCAACTTCTTTAATTTCATGCCTGCAGACTATAAAAAATAACCCACAAAAGTTTGGTTGATTGGTCTGTGGCGTTCTTTTAAAGTGTTGCTTATAGCGGTCTCTGTGAGCTTCTCAATGCTGTTCAGCCAGCCAGGTATCCTGCCTGCAGTAGATGGAATGTGGCAATGGAACACTGCTGCGCGTGTCACAATAGGCTCTGAGTCTTTATATACCTGCGCACGGCAGCAGCCACCTTCAGTCTGCTGCCGGACAGCCAGTAGCAGCAGCAGCAAGCCGAAAAGTGCAGGCATGTAAGGGATCTAGAGGTTGACAACATGTCTTCTTAACGGGAGTCCAGGTGCCCATCTCCACAAATGGACTTTTCAGGATCCGAGGGTGGCACCGTAGGCCGCAACCAATTGCCGCAACTTCTTTAATTTCATGCCTGCAGACTATAAAAAATAACCCACAAAAGTTTGGTTGATTGGTGTGTGGTGTTCTTTTAAAGTGTTGCTTATAGCGGTCTCTGTGAGCTTCTCAATGCTGTTCAGCCAGCCAGGTATCCTGCCTGCAGTAGATGGAATGTGGCAATGGAACACTGCTGCGTGTGTCACAATAGGCTCTGAGCCTTTATATACCTGCGCACGGCAGCAGCCACCTTCAGTCTGCTGCTGGACAGCCAGCAGCAGCAGCAAGCCGAAAAGTGCAGGCATGTAAGGGATCTAGAGGTTGACAACAAGTCTTCTTAACGGGAGTCCAGGTGCCCATCTCCACAAATGGACTTTTCAGGATCCGAGGGTGGCACCGTAGGCCGCAACCAATTGCCGCAACTTCTTTAATTTCATGCCTGCAGGCTATAAAAAATAACCCAAAAAAGTTTGGTTGATTGGTCTGTGGCGTTCTTTTAAAGTGTTGCTTATAGCGGTCTCTGTGAGCTTCTCAATGCTGTTCAGCCAGCCAGATATCCTGCCTGCAGTAGATGGAATGTGGCAATAGAACACTGCTGCGCGTGTCACAATAGGCTCTGAGGCTTTATATACCTGCGCACGGCAGCAGCCACCTTCAGTTTGCTGCTGGACAGCCAGCAGCAGCAGCAGCAAGCCGAAAAGTGCAATCATGTAAGGGATCTAGATGTTTACAGCATGTCTTATTAACGGGAGTCCAGGAGCCCATCTCCACAAATGGACTTTTCAGGATCCGAGGGTGGCACCGTAGGCCGCAACCAATTGCCGCAACTTCTTTAATTTCATGCCTGCAGGCTATAAAAAATAACCCAAAAAAGTTTGGTTGATTGGTCTGTGGCGTTCTTTTAAAGTGTTGCTTATAGCGGTCTCTGTGAGCTTCTCAATGCTGTTCAGCCAGCCAGGTATCCTGCCTGCAGTAGATGGAATGTGGCAATGGAACACTGCTGGGCGTGTCACAATAGGCTCTGAGCCTTTATATACCTGCGCACGGCAGCAGCCACCTTCAGTCTGCTGCAGGACAGCCAGCAGCAGCAAGCCGAAAAGTGCAATCATGTAAGGGATCTAGAGGTTGACAACATGTCTACTTAACGGGAGACCAGGTGCCCATCTCCACAAATGAACTTTTCAGGATCCGAGGGTGGCACCGTTGGCCGCAACCAATAGCCACAACTTCTTTAATTTCATGCCTGCAGACTATAAAAAATAACCCAAAAAAGTTTGGTTGATTGGTCTGTGGCGTTCTTTTAAAGTGTTGCTTATAGCGGTCTCTGTGAGCTTCTCAATGCTGTTCAGCCAGCCAGGTATCCTGCCTGCAGTAGATGGAATGTGGCAATGGAACACTGCTGCGCATGTCACAATAGGCTCTGAGCCTTTATATACCTGCGCACGGCAGCAGCCACCTTCAGTCTGGAAGCAGCAGCAGCAAGCCGAAAAGTGCAGGCATGTAAGGGATCTAGAGGTTGACAACATGTCTTCTTAACGGGAGTCCAGGTGCCCATCTCCACAAAAGGACTTTTCAGGATCCGAGGGTGGCACCGTAGGCCGCAACCAATTGCCGCAACTTCTTTAATTTCATGCCTGCAGACTATAAAAAATAACCCAAAAAAGTTTGGTTGATTGGTCTGTGGTGTTCAATTAAAGTGTTGCTTATAGCGGTCTCTGTGAGCTTCTCAATGCTGTTCAGCCAGCCAGGTATCCTGCCTGCAGTAGATGGAATGTGGCAATGGAACACTTCTGCGCGTGTCACAATAGGCTCTGAGCCTTTATATACCTGCGCACGGCAGCAGCCACCTTCAGTCTGCTGCTGGACAGCCAGCAGCAGCAGCAAGCCGAAAAGTGCAGGCATGTAAGGGATCTAGAGGTTGACAACATGTCTTCTTAACGGGAGTCCAGGTGCCCATCTCCACAAATGGACTTTTCAGGATCCAAAGGTGGCACTTTAGACCACAACCAATTGCCGCAACTTCTTTAATTTCATGCCTGCAGACTATAAAAAATAACCCAAAAAAGTTTGGTTGATTGGTCTGTGGCGTTCTTTTAAAGTGTTGCTTATAGCGGTCTCTGTGAGCTTCTCAATGCTGTTCAGCCAGCCAGGTATCCTGCCTGCAGTACATGGAATGTGGCAATGGAACACTGCTGTGCGTGTCACAATAGGCTCTGAGCCTTTATATACCTGCGCACGGCAGCAGCCACCTTCAGTCTGCTGCTGGACAGCCAGCAGCAGCAGCAGCAAGCTGAAAAGTGCAGGCATGTAAGGGATCTAGAGGTTGAAAACATGTCTTCTTAACGGGAGTCCAGGTGCCCATCTCCACAAATGGACTTTTCAGGATCCGTGGGTGGCACCGTAGGCCGCAACCAATTGACGCAACTTCTTTAATTTCATGCCTGCAGACTATAAAAAATAACCCAAAAAAGTTTGGTTGATTGGTCTGTGGCGTTCTTTTAAAGTGTTGCTTATAGCGGTCTCTGTGAGCTTCTCAATGCTGTTCAGCCAGCCAGGTATCCTGCCTGCAGTAGATGGAATGTGGCAATGGAACACCGCTGCGCGTGTCACAATAGGCTCTGAGCCTTTATATACCTGCGCACGGCAGCAGCCACCTTCAGTCTGCGGCTGGACAGCCAGCAGCAGCAGCAAGCCGAAAAGTGCAGGCATGTAAGGGATCTAGAGGTTGACAACATGTCTTCTTAACTGGAGTCCAGGTGCCCATCTCCACAAATGGACTTTTCAGGATCCGAGGGTGGCACCGTAGGCCGCAACCAATTGCCGCAACTTCTTTAATTTCATGCCTGCAGACTATAAAAAATAACCCAAATAGTTTGGTTGATTGGTCTGTGGCGTTCTTTAAAAGTGTTGCTTATAGCGGTCTCAGTGAGCTTCTCAATGCTGTTCAGCCAGCCAGGTATCCTGCCTGCAGTAGATGGAATGTGGCAATGGAACACTGCTGCGCGTGTCACAATAGGCTCTGAGCCTTTATATACCTGCGCACGGCAGCAGCCACCTTCAGTCTGCTGCTGGACAGCCAGCAGCAGCAGCAAGCCGAAAAGTGCAGGCATGTAAGGGATCTAGAGGTTGACAACATGTCTTCTTAACGGGAGTCCAGGTGCCCATCTCCACAAATGGACTTTTCAGGATCCGATGGTGGCACCGTAGGCTACAACCAATTGCCGCAACTTCTTTAATTTCATGCCTGCAGACTATAAAAATAACCCAAAAAAGTTTGGTTGATTGGTCTGTGGCGTTCATTTAAAGTGTTGCTTATAGCGGTCTCTGTGAGCTTCTCAATGCTGTTCAGCCAGCCAGGTATCCTGCCTGCAGTAGATGGAATGTGGCAATGGAACACTGCTGCGCGTGTCACAATAGGCTCTGAGCCTTTAGATACCTGAGCACGGCAGCAGCCACCTTCAGTCTGCTGCTGGACAGCCAGCAACAGCAGCAGCAAGCCGAAAAGTGCAGGCATGTAAGGGATCTAGAGGTTGACAACATGTCTTCTTAACGGGAATCCAGGTGCCCATCTCCACAAATGGACTTTTCAGGATCCGAGGGTGGCACCGTAGGCCGCAACCAGTTGCCGCAACTTCTTTAATTTCATGCCTGCAGACTATAAAAAATAACCCAAAAAAGTTTGGTTGATTGGTCTGTGGCGTTCTTTTAAAGTGTTGCTTATAGCGGTCTCTGTCAGCTTCTCAATGCTGTTCAGCCAGCCAGGTATCCTGCCTGCAGTAGATGGAATGTGGCAATGGAACACTGCTGCGCGTGTCACAATAGGCTCTGAGCCTTTATATACCTGCGCACGGCAGCAGCCACCTTCAGTCTGCTGCTGGACAGCCAGCAGCAGCAGCAGCAAGCCGAAAAGTGCAGGCATGTAAGGGATCTAGAGGTTGACAACATGTCTTCTTAACGGGAGTCCAGGTGCCCATCTCCACAAATGGACTTTTCAGGATCCGAGGGTGGCACAGTAGGCCGCAACCAATTGCCGCAACTTCTTTAATTTCATGCCTGCAGACTATAAAAAATAACCCAAAAAAGTTTGGTTGATTGGTCTGTGGCGTTCTTTTAAAGTGTTGCTTATAGCGTTCTCTGTGAGCTTCGCAATGCTGTTCATCTAGCCAGGTATCCTGCCTGCAGTAGATGGAATGTGGCAATAGAACACTGCTGCGCGTGTCACAATAGGCTCTGAGCCTTTATATACCTGCGCACGGCAGCAGCCACCTTCAGTTTGCTGCTGGACAGCCAGCAGCAGCAGCAAGCCGAAAAGTGCAATCATGTAAGGGATCTAGAGGTTGACAGCATGTCTTCTTAACGGGAGTCCAGGTGCCCATCTCCACAAATGGACTTTTCAGGATCCGAGGGTGGCACCGTAGGCCGCAACCAATTGCCGCAACTTCTTTAATTTCATGCCTGCAGGCTATAAAAAATAACCCAAAAAAGTTTGGTTGATTGGTCTGTGCCGTTCTTTTAAAGTGTTGCTTATAGCGGTCTCTGTGAGCTTCTCAATGCTGTTCAGCCAGCCAGATATCCTGCCTGCAGTAGATGGAATGTGGCAATAGAACACTGCTGCGCGTGTCACAATAGGCTCTGAGCCTTTATATACCTGCGCACGGCAGCAGCTACCTTCAGTTTGCTGCTGGACAGCCAGCAGCAGCAGCAGCAAGCAGAATTGCAATCATGTAAGGGATCTAGATGTTTACAGCATGTCTTCTTAACGGGAGTCCAGGAGCCCATCTTCACAAATGGACTTTTCAGGATCCGAGGGTGGCACTGTAGACCACAACCAATTGCCGCAACTTCTTTAATTTCATGCCTGCAGACTATAAAAAATAACCCAAAAAAGTTTGGTTGATTGGTCTGTGGCGTTCTTTTAAATTGTTGCTTATAGCGGTCTCTGTGAGCTTCTCAATGCTGTTCAGCCAGCCAGGTATCCTGCCTGCAGTAGATGGAATGTGGCAATGGAACACTGCTGCGCGTGTCACAATAGGCTCTGAGCCTTTATATACCTGCGCACGGCAGCAGCCACCTTCAGTCTGCTGCAGGACAGCCAGCAGCAGCAGCAGCAAGCCGAAAAGTGCAATCATGTAAGGGATCTAGAGGTTGACAACATGTCTACTTAACGGGAGACCAGGTGCCCATCTCCACAAATGAACTTTTCAGGATCCGAGGGTGGCACCGTTGGCCGCAACCAATAGCCACAACTTCTTTAATTTCATGCCTGCAGACTATAAAAAATAACCCAAAAAAGTTTGGTTGATTGGTCTGTGGCGTTCTTTTAAAGTGTTGCTTATAGCGGTCTCTGTGAGCTTCTCAATGCTGTTCAGCCAGCCAGGTATCCTGCCTGCAGTAGATGGAATGTGGCAATGGAACACTGCTGCGCGTGTCACAATAGGCTCTGAGCCTTTATATACCTGCGCACGGCAGCAGCCACCTTCAGTCTGCTGCTGGACAGCCAGCAGCAGCAGCAGCAAGACGAAAAGTCCAGGCATGTAAGGGATCTAGAGGTTGACAACATGTCTTCTTAACGGGAGTCCAGGTGCCCATCTCCACAAATGGACTTTTCAGGATCCGAGGGTGGCACCGTAGGCCGCAACCAATTGCCGCAGCTTCTTTAATTTCATGCCTGCAGACTATAAAAAATAACCCAAAAAAGTTTGGTTGATTGGTCTGTGGCGTTCTTTTAAAGTGTTGCTTATAGCGGTCTCCGTGAGCTTCTCAATGCTGTTCAGCCAGCCAGATATCCTGCCTGCAGTAGATGGAATGTGGCAATGGAACACTGCTGCGCGTGTCACAATAGGCTCTGAGCCTTTATATACCTGCGCACGGCAGCAGCCACCTTCAGTCTGCTGCTGGACATCCAGCAGCAGCAAGCCGAAAAGTGCAGGCATGTAAGGGATCTAGAGGTTGACAACATGTCTTCTTAATGGGAGTCCAGGTGCCCATCTCCACAAATGGACTTTTCAGGATCCAAAGGTGGCACTTTAGACCACAACCAATTGCCGCAACTTCTTTAATTTCATGCCTGCAGACTATAAAAAATAACCCAAAAAAGTTTGGTTGATTGGTCTGTGGCGTTCTTTTAAAGTGTTGCTTATAGCGGTCTCTGTGAGCTTCTCAATGCTGTTCAGCCAGCCAGGTATCCTGCCTGCAGTAGATGGAATGTGGCAATGGAACACTGCTGTGCGTGTCACAATAGGCTCTGAGCCTTTATATACCTGCGCACGGCAGCAGCCACCTTCAGTCTGCTGCTGGACAGCCAGCAGCAGCAGCAGCAAGCTGAAAAGTGCAGGCATGTAAGGGATCTAGAGGTTGAAAACATGTCTTCTTAACGGGAGTCCAGGTGCCCATCTCCACAAATGGACTTTTCAGGATCCGTAGGTGGCACCGTAGGCCGCAACCAATTGCCGCAACTTCTTTAATTTCATGCCTGCAGACTATAAAAAATAACCCAAAAAAGTTTGGTTGATTGGTCTGTGGCGTTCTTTTAAAGTGTTGCTTATAGCGGTCTCTGTGAGCTTCTCAATGCTGTTCAGCCAGCCAGGTATCCTGCCTGCAGTAGATGGAATGTGGCAATGGAACACTGCTGCGCGTGTCACAATAGGCTCTGAGCCTTTAAATACCTGCGCACGGCAGCAGCCACCTTCAGTCTGCGGCTGGACAGCCAGCAGCAGCAGCAAGCCGAAAAGTGCAGGCATGTAAGGGATCTAGAGGTTGACAACATGTCTTCTTAACGGGAGTCCAGGTGCCCATCTCCACAAATGGACTTTTCAGGATCCGAGGGTGGCACCGTAGGCCGCAACCAATTGCCGCAACTTCTTTAATTTCATGCCTGCAGACTATAAAAAATAACCCAAAAAAGTTTGGTTGATTGGTCTGTGGCGTTCTTTTAAAGTGTTGCTTATAGCGGTCTCTGTGAGCTTCTCAATGCTGTTCAGCCAGCCAGGTATCCTGCCTGCAGTAGATGGAATGTGGCAATGGAACACTGCTGCGCGTGTCACAATAGGCTCTGAGCCTTTATATACCTGCGCACGGCAGCAGCCACCTTCAGTCTGCTGTTGGACAGCCAGCAGCAGCAGCAAGCCGAAAAGTGCAGGCATGTAAGGGATCTAGAGGTTGACAACATGTCTTCTTAACGGGAGTCCAGGTGCCCATCTCCACAAATGGACTTTTCAGGATCCGAGGGTGGCACCGTAGGCTACAACCAATTGCCGCAACTTCTTTAATTTCATGCCTGCAGACTATAAAAATAACCCAAAAAAGTTTGGTTGATTGGTCTGTGGCGTTCATTTCAAGTGTTGCTTATAGCGGTCTCTTTGAGCTTCTCAATGCTGTTCAGCCAGCCAGGTATCCTGCCTGCAGTAGATGGAATGTGGCAATAGAACACTTCTGCGCGTGTCACAATAGGCTCTGAGCCTTTATATACCTGCGCACGGCAGCAGCCACCTTCAGTCTGCTGCTGGACAGCCAGCAGCAGCAGCAAGCCGAAAAGTGCAGGCATGTAAGGGATCTAGATGTTGACAACATGTCTTCTTAACGGGAGTCCAGGTGCCCATCTCCACAAATGGACTTTTCAGGATCCGAGGGTGGCACCGTAGGCCGCAACCAATTGCCGCAACTTCTTTAATTTCATGCCTGCAGACTATAAAAAATAACCCAAAAAGTTTGGTTGATTGGTCTGTGGCGTTCTTTTAAAGTGTTGCTTATAGCGGTCTCTGTGAGCTTCTCAATGCTGTTCAGCCAGCCAGGTATGCTGCCTGCAGTAGATGGAATGTGGCAATGGAACACTGCTGCGCGTGTCACAATAGGCTCTGAGCCTTTATATACCTGCGCACGGCAGCAGCCACCTTCAGTCTGCGGCTGGACAGCCAGCAGCAGCAGCAAGCCGAAAAGTGCAGGCATGTAAGGGATCTAGAGGTTGACAACATGTCTTCTTAACGGGAGTCCAGGTGCCCATCTCCACAAATGGACTTTTCAGGATCCGAGGGTGGCACCGTAGGCCGCAACCAATTGCCGCAACTTCTTTAATTTCATGCCTGCAGACTATAAAAAATAACCCAAAAAAGTTTGGTTGATTGGTCTGTGGCGTTCTTTTAAAGTGTTGCTTATAGCGGTCTCTGTGAGCTTCTCAATGCTGTTCAGTCAGCCACGTATCCAGCCTGCAGTAGATGGAATGTGGCAATGGAACACTGCTGCGCGTGTCACAATAGGCTCTGAGCCTTTATATACCTGCGCACGGCAGCAGCCACCTTCAGTCTGCTGCTGGACAGCCAGCAGCAGCAGCAAGCCGAAAAGTGCAATCATTTAAGGGATCTAGAGGTTGACAGCATGTCTTCTTAACGGGAGTCCAGATGTCCATCTCCACAAATGGACTTTTCAGGATCCGAGGGTGGCACCGTAGGCCGCAACCAATTGCCGCAACTTCTTTAATTTCATGCCTGCAGACTATAAAAAATAGCCCAAAAAAGTTTGGTTGATTGGTCTGTGGCGTTCTTTTAAAGTGTTGCTTATAGCGGTCTCTGTGAGCTTCTCAATGCTGTTCAGCCAGCCAGGTATCCTGCCTGCAGTAGATGGAATGTGGCAATGGAACACTGCTGCGCGTGTCACAATAGGCTCTGAGCCTTTATATACCTGCGCTTGGCTGCAGCCACCTTCAGTCTGCGGCTGGACAGCCAGCAGCAGCAGCAGCAAGCCGAAAAGTGCAGGCATGTAAGGGGTCTAGAGGTTGACAACATGTCTTCTTAACGGGAGTCCAGGTGCCCATCTCCACAAATGGACTTTTCAGGATCCGAGGGTGGCACCGTAGGCCGCAACCAATTGCCGCAACTTCTTTAATTTCATGCCTGCAGACTATAAAAAATAACCCCAAAAAGTTTGGTTGATTGGTCTGTGGCGTTCTTTTAAACTGTTGCTTATAGCGGTCTCTGTGAGCTTCTCAATGCTGTTCAGCCAGCCAGGTATCCTGCCTGCAGTAGATGGAATGTGGCAATTGAACACTGCTGCGCGTGTCACAATAGGCTCTGAGCCTTTATATACCTGCGCACGGCAGCAGCCACCTTCAGTCTGCTGCTGGACAGCCAGCAGCAGCAGCAAGCCGAAAAGTGCAGGCATGTAAGGGATCTAGAGGTTGACAACATGTCTTCTTAATGGGAGTCCAGGTGCCCACCTCCACAAATGAACTTTTCAGGATCCGAGGGTGACACCGTATGCCGCAACCAATTGCCGCAACTTCTTTAATTTCATGCCTGCAGACTATAAAAAATAACCCCAAAAAGTTTGGTTGATTGGTCTGTGGCGTTCTTTTAAAGTGTTGCTTATAGCGGTCTCTGTGAGCTTCTCAATGCTGTTCAGCCAGCCAGGTATCCTGCCTGCAGTAGATGGAATGTGGCAATGGAACACTGCTGCGCGTGTCACAATAGGCTCTGAGCCTTTATATACCTGCGCACGGCAGCAGCCACCTTCAGTCTGCTGCTGGACAGTCAGCAGCAGCAAGCCGAAAAGTGCAGGCATGTAAGGGATCTAGAGTTTGACAACATGTCTTCTTAACGGGACTCCAGGTGCCCATCTCCACAAATGGACTCTTCAGGATCCGAGGGTGGCACTGTAGGCCGCAACCAGTTGCCGCAACTTCTTTAATTTCATTCCTGTAGACTATAAAAAATAACCCAAAAAAGTTTGGTTGATTGGTCTGTGGCATTCTTTTAAAGTGTTGCTTATAGCGGTCTCTGTGAGCTTCTCAATGCTGTTCAGCCAGCCAGGTATCCTGCCTGCAGTAGATGGAATGTGGCAATGGAACACTGCTTCGCGTGTCACAATAGGCTCAGAGCCTTTATATACCTGCTGTAACGGGTCTGGGAGGCGGAACCTCTGAGCAACTTATACAAGTGGACGTTCCTTGTAAGGAATCGGGTGGCGACCAGGGAAGACAGGCAGGCAGTCACAGCAGGTGACCGGGACAGTCTCTGGGTAAACGGGCAGGAGGTCACAGCAAGTGACCGGGACAGTCTCTGGGTAAACGGGCAGGAGGTCACGGCAAGTGACCGGGACAGACTCTGGGTAAACGGGCAGGAGGTCACAGCAAGTGACCGGGACAGTCTCTGGGTAAACGGGCAGGTACGACCTGTGACGGCTGAGCCTCCAGGTAGGCTAGCAGGCAGATGGCAGATGAGTGCTCCCAGGTGAGCAGGCTAGAGTCTCTGGATAAGCAGGTGGTCACAGCATGTGACGGCGGAGCCTCCAGGTAGGCTAACAGGCAGGTAGCAGATGAGCGCTCCCAGGTGAGCGGGCAAGAGTCTCTGGACTGGCAGGTGGTCACGGCACATGACGGCGGAGCCTCTAGGTAGGCTAACAGGCAGGTAGCAGATGAGCGCTCCCAGGTGAGCGGGCAAGAGTCTCTGGACTGGCAGGTGGTCACGGCACGTGACGGCGGAGCCTCTAGGTAGGCTAACAGGCAGGTAGCAGATGAGCGCTCCCAGGTGAGCGGGCAAGAGTCTCTGGACTGGCAGGTGGTCACAGCACGTGACGGCGGAGCCTCTAGGTAGGCTAACAGGCAGGTAGCAGATGAGCGCTCCCAGGTGAGCGGGCAAGAGTCTCTGGACTGGCAGGTGGTCACAGCACGTGATGGCGGAGCCTCCAGATAGGCTATCAGGCAGGTAGCAGGTGAGCGCTCCCAGGTGAGCGGGCAAGCTGGTCCATAGACAGACTGACAGGTGTCGGAAGGCAGACCGTCGGACCTCGGGCTAGCAAGCAGGGAAGCGGATGACAGGCAGGAATCAGGCAGCAAACTGGCAGGAGACTGGCAGGTAACTGGCAGGTAACTGGCAGGTAACTGGCAACGGGACCTGAGGGCTGAAGCAGAGTAGTGAACAGTGCAACAACATTGCTCGGGCACCTCCATTTTGGAGGAGGTGCCTTAAATATGGAGGGATCCTCCGGCCATTGGCCGGGGACTCCTTAGGGCGACGCGCGCGGCCCCTTTAAGAGAGGGGGAGCGCGCGCGCCCTAAGCACAGTGACCGGGGGAGAGCGGGCGCTGCAAGCAGAGCGGGAGGAAGCCGCCGGGCACGGAGCAGAGAGGTGAGGGGAACAGCGTCCCTGCCTAGCAGGAGGCAGGGACGCCGACGCTACAGTACCCCCCCCTTTAGGCCCCCCCTTTTTTAGGCCAGACAGAAATTTAGCAAGGATGAGAGGGGCATGGATGTTCTCCCGGGGTTCCCACGTTCTCTCCTCAGGACCAAACCCCTTCCAATCCACTAGAAAAAAGGTCTTTCCTCTTACCCTTTTGGTGGCCAGAATGTTCTCTACCTCAAACTCGTCTTCAGCAGAAACCGGAGCAGGAGGCGTACCTGTAGACTTGGAAAAGGAGTTAAGTAGCACGGGTTTGAGAAGAGATACATGGAAGGAGTTAGGGATCCGTAAGTTGGCCGGGAGTTGCAATTTATAGGCCACCGGGTTGATCTGTTTGATAACCTCCAGTGGGCCGATGAACCGAGGCCCTAACTTATAGGAAGGAATCTTGAGCCGGACATATTTGGATGAGAGCCAGACTTTATCTCCGGGACGAAATTGTGGGGAATCCAGGCGTTTTTTGTCGGCGTGTCTCTTCATCCGCTCGGACGACTGAAGGAGTGCGGATCGGGTACTCTCCCAAATGGAGGAAAATTTGCTAACGAGAGATTCCGCGGCCGGGTTGTCCACAGAGGTGGAGACAGGAAAAGGGATCCGAGGATGCTGACCGAAGACTACAAAAAACGGGGATTTAGAAGAAGATTCGCTCTCGTGATTGTTGTAAGAGAACTCGGCCCATGGTAGGAGATCCACCCAGTCTGAATGGTGGGCATTAACGAAGTGCCGGAGGTAACTGGTCAAATTCTGATTGATCCGCTCCACTTGACCATTGGACTGTGGGTGGTAAGCGGAGGAGAAGTCCAGGGTGACGTCGAGCAGTTTACATGTGGCTCTCCAGAAGCGTGAGGTGAACTGAACCCCACGATCCGACACGATGTGGAGAGGCAGACCATGGAGACGGAAGATGTGGCGGATAAAGTCTTTAGCTAGCTCGGGAGCAGACGGGAGGCCTGGCAGGGGAATAAAATGAGCCATTTTGGAAAAGCGGTCAGCGACCACCCAAATGACCGTACAACCGGCAGAGACAGGGAGATCTGTTATGAAGTCCATAGCTATATGTTGCCATGGGGCAGCAGGCACAGGCAGAGGAAGAAGGCGGCCGGCAGGCAGGTGTCTCGGAACTTTGTTGCGGGCGCAGGACACACAGGCAGAAACAAAGTCAATTACATCCTTGTGCAGGGTAGGCCACCAGTAGTGCCGGGTAATAAGCTGGAGGGTCTTTTTCTGACCGGCGTGCCCAGCTAGCTTAGACGAGTGACCCCAGTGTAGGATCTTCACCCGATCGGACTCCGTTACGAACGTCTTACCGGGAGGGAGACGATTTAGGCCCACGGGGGCTACCTGCATTACTCTGGCGGGATCGATGATGTGTTTAGGCTCCTCCTCAAGATCAGACACCAGAAAGGATCGGGACAGGGCGTCAACTTTGATGTTTTTGTCAGCCGGACGAAAATGAAGAATGAAATCAAAGCGGGCAAAAAACAAAGACCACCGGGCTTGGCGCGGGTTAAGTCTCTGGGCGCTCTGGAGATATGCCAAGTTCTTGTGGTCAGTGTAAATTATTACCGGGTGGAGAGCCCCCTCGAGCAGGTAACGCCACTCCTCCAGTGCCATCTTAATGGCCAACAATTCTCGGTCTCCTATAGAATAATTGCGCTCAGAAGAGGAGAAAAGTTTGGAGAAAAAGCCGCAGGTTACCTTTCTTCCGGAAGAAGATTTTTGGGTAAGTACCGCTCCAGCTCCGGAGGAGGAGGCGTCAACTTCTAGGAAGAATTGTTTGTTGCCGTCTGGACGATGCAGCACCGAGGCGGAGAGGAAGGCCTGTTTTAAGGAAAGAAATGCCTCCTCTGCTTCGGGCGGCCATTCTCTGGGGTTCGTACCTTTACGGGTGAGAGCAGAGATAGGGGCGGTCCTGGAAGAGAAGTGCGGAATGAACAGGCAGTAATAGTTGGCGAAGCCCAAGAGCCGCTGAATAGCCTTAAACCCCTCTGGTCGGGGCCACTTCTGGATGGCAGACAGTTTCTCAGGATCCATTTGTAGACCTGTCTGAGAGATTATGTAGCCCAGAAATGGAAGAGAGGTCTGCTCAAAGATGCACTTCTCATATTTAGCGTAGAGGTGGTTCTGCCTGAGCCTGAGCAGGACCTGACGAACGTCCCTCCGGTGAGTAGGAAGATCCGGAGAGAAGACCAAGATATCGTCCAGGTACACCACCACGCAGGAGTAGAGAAGATCACGGAAGATGTCATTGACCAACTCTTGAAAGACGGCAGGAGCATTACAGAGACCGAAGGGCATCACAAGGTACTCATAGTGGCCGTCCCGGGTATTGAATGCCGTCTTCCACTCATCCCCCTGACGGATACGGACCAGGTTATACGCCCCACGGAGATCCAGTTTGGTGAAGATTCTAGCCCCCCTCAGACGGTCAAATAATTCAGGAATAAGCGGAAGGGGGTATTTATTCTTCACAGTAATCTGGTTTAGGCCTCTATAGTCTATACATGGACGGAGTGAGCCGTCCTTCTTTTTGACAAAGAAGAAGCCTGCTCCCGCCGGGGAGGTAGATTTCCGGATAAATCCCCGGGCCAGGTTCTCCTCAATATATTCAGACATGGACCGGGTTTCAGCAGCGGACAAAGGGTAGATTCGCCCACGGGGAGGAGTAGAGCCGGGCATCAGGTCGATTGGGCAGTCGTATGGTCTATGAGGAGGTAAAGTCTCTGCCTCTTTTTTATTGAAGACATCCGCATAAGACCAATAGGGAACCGGAAGACCGGGCAGATTGGCTGGGGTAGGAGAAGGACGGGCAGGACGAACGGGAACTAGACAAGTCTTATGGCAGTCCTGTCCCCAGCGAAGGACTTCTCCGGTCTGCCAGTCAAGCACGGGTGCATGTTTCTGGAGCCAAGGCAGGCCAAGCAATAGTGCGTGAGAGAGTCCAGGCAGAACATGAAAGGAGATGCTCTCAGAATGCAGCATTCCCACCTGTAGAGTCAGAGATTCGGTGATGAGTTGGATGGGATGTGGTAAGAGACCCCCATCCACGGCGGCGACAGATAAAGGTACGGCCAGAGGTTTGGTGGGAATGTGGTATTTTTCTACCAGGGATTGAGAGATGAGATTTCCAGCAGCTCCAGAGTCAAGTTGAGCCAGTTCAAAATAGCGGTTCTCTCCGCAGGAGATAGAAACAGACAGCATCAGGGAGGGAGAGGGTTTACTTTTGTCTAGGGCGACCTCTCTGAGCGATCCTAGACACAGGCGTTTTCCGACCTCTCAGGGCAGGAATGGATCCGGTGCTCCTTACTGCCACAGTAGAAACAGCTCCCCTCGGTACGACGTAAGTCTTGACGGGTCTTGACCATCTTGGTCTGGTCGACCTGCATAGGCTCAGGTGAGTGTGCCTGGGGAGTAACAGAGGGAGTGACGGGTCTCTGGAAGGTAGGGACTAGACGTGGAATCCTCCTCTCACGGGTGACCTCCCTAGCGCGCTCCTGGAACCGGATGTCAATCCGGGTGGCAAGTGTAATCAAGTCGTCGAGAGTGGTAGGAATGTCCCGACCGGCGAGTTCATCTTTAATACGGCCGGACAGACCCTCCCAGAAGACGGACACCAGGGCGTCGTTATCCCAGGCCAGCTCCGAAGCAAGGGTACGGAACCGTATGGCATATTGGCCCACGGTGAGACTCCCTTGACGGAGGCGTAGCAGAGATGAGGCGGATGAGGTCCTCCGTCCGGGTTCGTCGAAGACCTTCCGGAAAGCCGTGAGAAAGGCTGGCAGGTCGGACACCAGAGGGTCTCCTCTCTCCCATAGAGGATTTAGCCAAGCCAGTGCCTCTCCCGTGAGATGGGACATGATGAAGGCCACTTTGGCCTGGTCGGAATTAAACTGGTGGGACTGGTGTTCAAAGTGCAGGGTGCACAGGTTAATGAAGCCCCGAGCTTGAGCGGAGTCGCCTCAAAAGCGAGGAGGTGCAGAAAGCCGGATTCCAGAGCAGGATACTAAGGTATTGGTGGGCAGCGGAGCAACCGGGCTGCGAGTCATGACACTAGCGGTGGTTGCTGGTGGGGCAGTCAAAGTGTCCAGGCGAGTATTGACATTCCGCAGGTGACCCAGGATGGACTCCTGTTGGGACCTCTGTCGGGACAGTTCATGACAAAGGTCCGAGAGCGAGGGAGCTTGGGTGCCACCGGGTTCCATGGCCCGAGCAAACTGTAACGGGTCTGGGAGGCGGAACCTCTGAGCAACTTATACAAGGGGGGGGTCCTTGTAAGGAAGCAGGTGGCGACCAGGGAAGACAGGCAGGCAGTCACAGCAGGTGACCGGGACAGTCTCTGGGTAAACGGGCAGGAGGTCACGGCAAGTGACCGGGACAGTCTCTGGGTAAACGGGCAGAAGGTCACAGCAAGTGACCGGGACAGTCTCTGGGTAAATGGGCAGGAGGTCACAGCAAGTGACCGGGACAGACTCTGGGTAAACGGGCAGGAGGTCACAGCAAGTGACCGGGACAGTCTCTGGGTAAACGGGCAGGTACAACCTGTGATGGCTGAGCCTCCAGGTAGGCTAGCAGGCAGATGGCAGATGAGTGCTCCCAGGTAAGCGGGCAAGAGTCTCTGGACTGGCAGGTGGTCACGGCACGGGGCGGCGGAGCCTCTAGGTAGGCTAACAGGCAGGTAGCAGATGAGCGCTCCCAGGTAAGCGGGCAAGAGTCTCTGGACTGGCAGGTGGTCACAGCACGTGACGGCGGAGCCTCTAGGTAGGCTAACAGGCAGGTAGCAGATGAGCGCTCCCAGGTGAGCGGGCAAGAGTCTCTGGACTGGCAGGTGGTCACAGCACGTGACGGCGGAGCCTCCAGGTAGGCTATCAGGCAGGTAGCAGATGAGCGCTCCCAGGTGAGCGGGCAAGCTGGTCCATAGACAGACTGACAGGTGTCGGAAGGCAGACGGTTGGACCTCGGGCTAGCAAGCAGGGAAGCGGATGACAGGCAGGAATCAGGCAGCAAACTGGCAGGAGACTGGCTGGTAACTAGCAGGTAACTGGCAACGGGACCTGAGGGCTGAAGCAGAGTAGTGAACAGTGCAACAACATTGCTCGGGCACCTCCATTTTTGAGGAGGTGCCTTAAATATGGAGGGATCCTCCGGCCATTGGCCGGGGACTCCTTAGGGCGACGCGCGCGGCCCCTTTAAGAGAGGGGGAGCGCGCGCGCCCTAAGCACAGTGACCGGGGGAGAGCTTGCGCTGCAAGCAGAGCGGGAGGAGGCCGCCGGGCACAGAGCAGAGAGGTGAGGGGAACAGCGTCCCTGCCTAGCAGGAGGCAGGGACGCCGACGCTACACCTGCGCACGGCAGTAGCCACCTTAAGTCTGCTGCTGGACAGCCAGCAGCAGCAGCAAGCCGAAAAGTGCAGGCATGTAAGGGATCTAGAGGTTGACAACATGTCTTCTTAACGGAGTCCAGGTGCCCATCTCCACAAATGGACTTTTCAGGATCCGAGGGGGGCACCGTAGGCCGCAACCAATTGCCGCAACTTCTTTAATTTCATGCCTGCAGACTATAAAAAATAACCCAAAGAAGTTTGGTTGATTGGTCTGTGGCGTTCTTTTAAAGTGTTGCTTATAGCGGTCTCTGTGAGCTTCTCAATGCTGTTCAGCCAGCCAGGTATCCTGCCTGCAGTAGATGGAATGTGGCAATGGAACACTGCTGCGCGTGTCACAATAGGCTCTGAGCCTTTATATACCTGCGCACGGCAGCAGCCACCTTAAGTCTGCTGCTGGACAGCCAGCAGCAGCAGCAGCAAGCCGAAAACTGCAGGCATGTAAGGGATCTAGAGGTTGACAACATGTCTTCTTAATGGGAGTACAGGTGCCCATCTCCACAAATGGACTTTTCAGGATCCGAGGGTGACACCGTAGGCCGCAACCAATTGCCGCAACGTCTTTAATTTCATGCCTGCAGACTATAAAAAATAACCCAAAAAAGTTTGGTTGATTGGTCTGTGGCGTTCTTTTAAAGTGTTGCTTATAGCGGTCTCTGTGAGCTTCTCAATGCTGTTCAGCCAGCCAGGTATCCTGCCTGCAGTAGATGGAATGTGGCAATGGAACACTGCTGCGCGTGTCACAATAGGCTCTGAGCCTTTATATACCTGCGCACGGCAGCAGCAACCTTCAGTCTGCTGCTGGACAGCCAGCAGCAGCAGCAAGCCGAAAAGTGCAGGCATGTAAGGGATCTAGGGGTTGACAACATGTCTTCTTAACGGGAGTCCAGGTGCCCATCTCCACAAATGGACTTTTCAGGATCCGAGGGTGGCACCGTAGGCCGCAACCAATTGCCGCAACTTCTTTAATTTCATGCCTGCAGACTATAAAAAATAACCCAAAAAAGTTTGATTGATTGGTCTGTGGCGTTCTTTTAAAGTGTTGCTTATAGCGGTCTCTGTGAGCTTCTCAATGCTGTTCAGCCAGCCAGGTATCCTGCCTGCAGTAGATGGAATGTGGCAATGGAACACTGCTGCGCGTGTCACAATAGGCTCTGAGCCTTTATATACCTGCGCACGGCAGTAGTCACCTTCAGTCTGCTGCTGGACAGCCAGCAGCAGCAGCAGCAAGCCGAAAAGTGCAGGCATGTAAGGGATCTAGAGGTTGACAACATGTCTTCTTAACGGGAGTCCAGGTGCCCATCTCCACAAATGGACTTTTCAGGATCCGAGGGAGGCACCGTAGGCCGCAACCAATTGCCGCAACTTCTTTAATTTCATGCCTGCAGACTATAAAAAAGAACCCAAAAAAGTTTGGTTGATTGGTCTGTGGCGTTCTTTTAAAGTGTTGCTTATAGCGGTCTCTGTGAGCTTCTCAATGCTGTTCAGCCAGCCAGGTATCCTGCCTGCAGTAGATGGAATGTGGCAATGGAACACTGCTGCGCGTGTCACAATAGGCTCTGAGCCTTTATATACCTGCGCACGGCAGCAGCCACCTTCAGTCTGCTGCTGGACAGCCAGCAGCAGCAGCAGCAAGCCGAAAAGTGCAGGCATGTAAGGGATCTAGAGGTTGACAACATGTCTTCTTAATGGGAGTCCAGGTGCCCACCTCCACAAATGGACTTTTCAGGATCCGAGGGTGACACCGTAGGCCGCAACCAATTGCCGCAACTTCTTTAATTTCATGTCTGCAGACTATAAAAAATAACCCAAAAAAGTTTGGTTGATTGGTCTGTGGCGTTCTTTTAAAGTGTTGCTTTTAGCGGTCTCTGTGAGCTTCTCAATGCTGTTCAGCCAGCCAGGTATCCTGCGTGCAGTAGATGGAATGTGGCAATGGTACACTGCTGCGCGTGTCACAATAGGCTCTGAGCCTTTATATACCTGCGCACGGCAGCAGCCACCTTCAGTCTGCTGCTGGACAGCCAGCAGCAGCAAGCCGAAAAGTGCAGGCATGTAAGGGATCTAGAGGCTGACAACATGTCTTCTTAACGGGAGTCCAGGTGCCCATCTCCACAAATGGACTTTTCAGGATCCGAGGGTGGCACCGTAGGCCGCATCCAATTGCCGCAACTTCTTTACTTTCATGCCTGCAGACTATAAAAAATAACCCAAAAAAGTTTGGTTGATTGGTCTGTGGCGTTCTTTTAAAGTGTTGCTTATAGCGGTCTCTGTGAGCTTCTCAATGCTGTTCAGCCAGCCAGGTATTCTGCCTGCAGTAGATGGAATGTGGCAAAGGAACACTGCTGCGCGTGTCACAATAGGCTCTGAGCCTTTATATACCTGCGCACGGTAGCAGCAACCTTCAGTCTGCTGCTGGACAGCCAGCAGCAGCAGCAAGCCGAAAACTGCAGGCATGTAAGGGATCTAGAGGTTGACAACATGTCTTCTTAACGGGAGTCCAGGTGCCCATCTCCACAAATGGACTTTTCAGGATCCGAGGGTGGCACCGTAGGCCCCAACCAATTGCCGCAACTTCTTTAATTTCATGCCTGCAGACTATAAAAAATAACCCAAAAAAGTTTGGTTGATTGGTCTGTGGCGTTCTTTTAAAGTGTTGCTTATAGCGGTTTCTGTGAGCTTCTCAATGCTGTTCAGCCAGCCAGGTATCCTGCCTGCAGTAGATGGAATGTGGCAATGGAACACTGCTGCACGTGTCACAATAGGCTCTGAGCCTTTTTATACCTGCGCACGGCAGCAGTCACCTTCAGTCTGCTGCTGGACAGCCAGCAGCAGCAGCAGCAGCAAGCCGAAAAGTGCAGGCATGTAAGGGATCTAGAGGTTGACAACATGTCTTCTTAACGGGAGTCCAGGTGCCCATCTCCACAAATGGACTTTTCAGGATCCGAGGGTGGCACCGTAGGCCGCAACCAATTGCCGCAACTTCTTTAATTTCATGCCTGCAGACTATAAAAAATAACCCAAAAAAGTTTGGTTGATTGGTCTGTGGCGTTCTTTTAAAGTGTTGCTTATAGCGGTCTCTGTGAGCTTCTCAATGCTGTTCAGCCAGCCAGGTATCCTGCCTGCAGTAGATGGAATGTGGCAATGGAACACTGCTGCACGTGTCACAATAGGCTCTGAGCCTTTTTATACCTGCGCACGGCAGCAGTCACCTTCAGTCTGCTGCTGGACAGCCAGCAGCAGCAGCAGCAAGCCGAAAAGTTCAGACATGTAAGGGATCTAGTGGTTGACAACATGTCTTCTTAATGGGAGTTCAGGTGCCCATCTCCACAAATGGACTTTTCAGGATCCGAGGGTGGCACCGTAGGCCGCAACCAATTGCCGCAACTTCTTTAATTTCATGCCTGCAGACTATAAAAAATAACCCAAAAAAGTTTGGTTGATTGGTCTGTGGCGTTCTTTTAAAGTGTTTCTTATAGCGGTCTCTGTGAGTTTCTCAATGCTGTTCAGCCAGCCAGGTATCCTGCCTGCAGTAGATGGAATGTGGCAATGGAACACTGCTGCGCGTGTCACAATAGGCTCTGAGCCTTTATATACCTGCGCACGGCAGCAGCAACCTTCAGTCTGCAGCCGGACAGCCAGCAGCAGCAGCAGCAGCAAGCCGAAAAGTGCAGGCATGTAAGGGATCTAGAGGTTGACAACATGTCTTCTTAACGGGAGTCCAGGTGCCCATCTCCACAAATGGACTTTTCAGGATCCGAGGGTGGCACCGTAGGCCGCAACCAATTGCCGCAACTTCTTTAATTTCATGCCTGCAGACTATAAAAAATAACCCAAAAAAGTTTGGTTGATTGGTCTGTGGCGTTTTTTTAAAGTGTTGCTTATAGCGGTCTCTGTGAGCTTCTCAATGCTGTTCAGCCAGCCAGGTATCCTGCCTGCAGTAGATGAAATGTGGCAATGGAACACTGCTGCACCTGTCACAATAGGCTCTGAGCCTTTTTATACCTGCGCACGGCAGCAGCCACCTTCAGTCTGCTGCTGGACAGCCAGCAGCAGCAGCAGCAAGCCGAAAAGTGCAGACATGTAAGGGATCTAGTGGTTGACAACATGTCTTCTTAATGGGAGTCCAGGTGCCCATCTCCACAAATGGACTTTTCAGGATCCGAGGATGGCACCATAGGCCGCAACCAATTGCCGCAACTTGTTTAATTTCATGCCTGCAGACTATAAAAAATAACCAAAAAAAGTTTGGTTGATTGGTCTGTGGCGTTCTTTTAAAGGGTTGCTTATAGCGGTCCCTGTGAGCTTCTCAATGCTGTTCAGCCAGCCAGGTATCCTGCCTGCCGTAGATGGAATGTGGCAATGGAACACTGCTGCGCGTGTCACAATAGGCTCTGAGCCTTTATATACCTGCGCACGGCAGCAGCCACCTTCAGTCTGCTGCTGGACAGCCAGCAGCAGCAGCAAGCGGATAAGTGCAGGCATGTAAGGGATCTAGAGGTTGACAACATGTCTTCTTAACGGGAGTCCAGGTGCCCATGTCCACAAATGGACTTTTCAGGATCCGAGGGTGGCACCGTAGGCCGCAACTAATTGCCGCAACGTCTTTAATTTCATGCCTGCAGACTATAAAAAATAACCCAAAAAAGTTTGGTTGATTGGTCTGTGGCGTTCTTTTAAAGTGTTGCTTATAGCGGTCTCTGTGAGCTTCTCAATGCTGTTCAGCCAGCCAGGTATCCTGCCTGCAGTAGATGGAATGTGGCAATGGAACACTGCTGCGCGTGTTACAATAGGCTCTGAGCCTTTATGTACCTGGGCACGGCAGCAGCCACCTTCAGTCTGCTGCTGGACAGCCAGCGGAAGCAGCAGCAAGCCGAAAAGTGCAGGCATGTAAGGGATCTAGAGGTTGACAACATGTCTTCTTAACGGGAGTCCAGGTGCCCATCTCCACAAATGGACTTTTCAGGATCCGAGGGTGGCACCGTAGGCCGCAACCAATTGCCGCAACATCTTTAATTTCATGCCTGCAGACTATGAAAAGTAACCCAAAAAAGTTTGGTTGATTGGTCTGTGGCGTTCTTTTAAAGTGTTGCTTATAGCGGTCTCTGTGAGCTTCTCAATGCTGTTCAGCCAGCCAGGTATCCTGCCTGCAGTAGATGGAATGTGGCAATACGTTAGCAGAGGATTAATCCGCGTGACATCCAGAGTTTAGAACACAGAATGTAGGTTTATTCATATCCAGCACAGGCACAGCATGGAGTCTGGTGTTACTGCAGCATGAGGAAATCAAAAAACATATATAACAACAACACAGGAAGAGAAGGAGGGGGCATCCTGTCTGTGTGAGTTTTTTTTTTTTTCAACTAAACTTTGTTAACAACCTCACAATATGCACAACATATGAAACAGCACAGTAGTTGTTGCAATACACATACAGATTAATATGTATTATTCCAACACCCCCACTCAACAACTACTTATCCTCTTAGTCCCATTGTGGTTCTCAATTCTTGGAACCTAGCTCGTGGCAATGGCTTTGTCATAATGTCAGCTACCATCTTATCAGTTTTACAATAGACAAACTGAATTATCCCACGATCTATCAAATCACGTAGATGATGATGTCTGACGTCAATGTGCTTGGTTCTAGCACTGATCTTTTCACTGCATGCAAGTTTAATGCATCCTTGGTTGTCCTCATAAATCACCGTCGGCTGAGTTGTCGGTTTGCCAAGATCGTCCATCAATTGTCTTAGCCAAACAACCTCCTGGCTTGCATAGGCTGCGGACACATACTCTGCTTCTGTAGATGACAAGGCAACAGACACTTGTTTCCTACTAGACCAGGAGATTGAACTTTCTCCAACTTTAAACAAGTATCCACTTGTGGATTTACGATCACGCGAATCACCAGCCCAATCCGCATCTACATAGCCGGTAAGTTCTAGATCTCCTGCTGCAGATAGTTTTAAATTTACATCTTGCGTTTCTTTCAAATATCGGAGAAGTCTCTTAACAGCATTCCAGTCTCTTTGACGCGGTTTTTCCACATATCTGCAAAGGATTCCAACTGTTGTTGTGATATCCGGTCGACTCATAGTTGATATGTATAGAAGTGCCCCCACTGCCTGGCGATATTTCTCATTGTTAGGCAACAGGTCATCTTCTCCTTCCAGCTTCAGGTAGGATGGTTCCATTGGGGTTGATATACCTTTGGCCTCTGACATTTTAAACTGATTCAGAATCAAATTAATTTTTGCACTTTGGTTTAGAAGAAAACTTCCATCTTCCTCTCTCTGGATTTGGATTCCTAGATAATATGTCACACTTCCAAGGTCTTTTGTTTCAAAGTGCTGATTCAGAATTTCAGTCATTTTTCCAATTTCTGCGTCGTCTTGATGAACAACAGTCACGTTGTCCACATATAAGAGAATATACATCCACTTTCCATCTGTATATTTTGTGTATAAGCACGGATCTGCTTGACCTCTTTTAAATCCTTCTTCCAACAAGACTTTATTCATCTTGGTGTTCCATGCTCTTGCTGATTGCTTAAGACCATAGAGAGATTTTTGTAGTTTGCAAACAAGATTCTCTTCACCTCTTTTTACATAACATTCAGGTTGAGTCATGTATAAGTCCTCCTCAATGTCACCATTTAAAAAGGCAGTTTTTATATCCAAATGTCTGACATACATCTTTTGTACAGCAGCTACAGCTAACAAAGCTCTGAACGTGGTCTGTTTAGCGACTGGAGCAACTGTAGCATCGTAATCTTCGCCATACTTTGAGAATATCCTTTTGCGACCAACCTTGCTTTGAATCTGTGGACTTTACCTTCAGAGTCATATTTGGTTTTGAAGACCCACTTGCACTTGATTGCCTTTTTGCCCTGTGGTAGCTTGGTGAGGTTCCAAGTTTGGAGTTGATGAAGCGATTTGATTTCCTCATTAGCGGCATCGATCCACTTTGTTCTTTCATGGACAGGTAGTGCTTGCATTTCATCCCATGACTGAGGCTCTGACTCAGGTAGTGTCTTGACAATGTAGGATAGACGTTTAGCTGGTATACCTTTGTTTGATCTTGACGATCTCCTGATTTCAGATTCACCTGATTTTTCTGTTGTTCCTTCATTAGTTGAAGAATCCAGCCAGACCTCTACATCCTCCTTGTTGCTGTCTTGTAATTGTGACTTCAGCTGGACTACTGGCGTGATGTCACAAAACTTGGGTGATACAAAGTTCTCATCAATCACTACATCTCTACTTATTGTGATCTTGTTTGTTTCTGGGTGTAGAATCCTATAACCTTCCTGGGTTTCGCTGTAGCCTACCAGGATACCTTCCTTAGCGTGAGACTCCCACTTAGTTCGCTTTTCTTTGGGAACATGTACAAATGCTTTACTTCCGAATATTCTTATGTGATGTAGTTTTGGCTTTCTGCTATTCCATTGCTCAAATGGAGTTTTCTCTGTAACTTTACCTGGTAGTCTGTTCTGAAGATAGCAAGCTGTCATGATTGCTTCACCCCAATATGCTGTGGGCAGAGTTGCATCAAATAACATGCTTCTTCCACTTTCACATAGTGTTCGGTTCCTTCTTTCCGCGACACCATTTTGCTCTGGGTTGTACGGTACAGTGGTCTGAAATAGGATTCCATTTTTCTTTAAAATGCTCTGTGTCTCATTACTTGTATATTCAGTCCCATTATCTGCACGTAGAATCTTTGGCATTCTTTCAAATTTATTATATACTTCAGCTAGGTATATTTCAAGTTTCTCTGGAACTTCCTTCTTGCTGTGAAGCAGGTGGACAACTGTATATCTTGAATGATCATCAATAAATGTGAGAAAATATCTCTTCTTCCCTGGAGTCAGAGTGCTCATTGGACCACAGACATCTGTGTGTATTAAATCTAGTGGCTGTGCTGTTGTTGTACTAATTCTCTTAGGAAAAGCTGTCCTAGACATTTTCCCTTTGATGCAGCTAGTACACTTCATTGTCTGGTTATATAGATCAATTGTAATATCCTCAGCTAGTTGCTTTTGGACTAACTTTCTTATTGCTTCTGGGTCTCTGTGTGCCAGACGCCTATGCCACACATGAATACAGTTTTTATGCTCTTCTTGTTGCGCTGTATACACACACTCTTTGCATTTCAGCTGATAAAGTTCATCTGTGATGTTTCCCTCTGCTAGTGTGTGACCTTCCTTTGAGATGATGCAGCTATCATGCTTAAATGTAACTTCATTTCCTTGTTTTGCGAGTTTCTTCACAGATAGTAGATTACTTTCAAGACTAGGCACATACAGCACATCCTTTACTGGGATCTTCCTGCTTTGTGTTGGTGAGATTTGACAATCAATATAACCATCTCCTATGCCTTCTGAAATCATGTACTGACCATTAGCCATAATCACTTTCTCTGATTTACTTTGGTCAAGCTTAGAAAATAAGTCTCTGTTATTAGTCATGTGACTAGTTGCTCCAGAGTCTATACACCATGCATGCTTTGATGTATTTGCACTGACAGTAAATGCAGTTTCAGTATTCACAGAATCATTTTCTCCAGATACAGCACTTTTAACCCTTTGATGACTGCTTTGCTTTTTCAGCTGATTCATTCTAGCTTTCCAGACTCTGCAGTCAGCTTTCAAATGTCCTGATTTCTTGCAAACAAAACATTCACGTGTTTCTTTTATGTGCTTCCTGTTATCAGTTAGGTTTTGTGTCTGTAAAGCAGATTCTGTGTTGCATGTCCTACTGTTTACACCTTCTGCCTTTCGCTTATATTCATCTATGAGCTTCCCCCTGACATACTCCAGTGTAAGCTCATCATCTGGATGCGCATCTAGTGCGGTTACAAGCGTATCATACCTCTCTGAAAGGCCACTAAGCAGTAATGCGGCCACATGAAAGTCCTTTAGATCTTCCCCAATGCCTCTCAGGCGTTCTACAACTTCCAGAACACTTCTTATGTAATCCTGCATATCCTGGCCTTTCTGTAGCTTAGACTGGTACAGCTTTCTCATGAGATAGAGCTTATTGCTTAAATTTATCCTCTCATGTACCTTTTGCAACTGCTCCCACATTTCCTTTGCAATATTACATTTACACACATGCACAATCTGGTCATCATCTATACTGAGTGATATGGTACTTTGTGCTTTCTGATCCATCTCTGTCCACTCCTGTGGCACTGGGTCAGGTTTAGGCTCCTGTGTGTATTTCCACGTACCTTCTCTTATTAGCAGCATTTTCACTTTGAATTTCCAGGATTGATAATTCTGGTTAGTGAGACTTGGCACTGTAAATTTCATGGAGCTGCTGCTGGTGGCCATCTTTGCTTCTTCTCAGTTTGCTGTCTTTCTTTCTTTTCTTTCCTCTGTGTTCTGGGGATCTGTGACTCTGGGACTCTGGTACATCTGGGCCCATAACCTGTTAGCAGAGGATTAATCCGCGTGACATCCAGAGTTTAGAACACAGAATGTAGGTTTACTCATATCCAGCATAGGCACAGCATGATGTTACTGCAGCATGAGGAAATCAAATCAGATATATAACAACAACACAGGAAGAGAAGGAGGGGGCATCCTGTCTGTGGGAGTTTTTTTTTTAATTAAACTTTGTTAACAACCTCACAATATGCACAACATATGAAACAGCACAGTAGTTGTTGCAATACACATACAGATTAATATGTATTATTCCAACACAATGGAACACTGCTGCGCGTGTCACAATAGGCTCTGAGCCTTTATATACCTGCGCACGGTAGCAGCCACCTTCAGTCTGCTGCTGGACAGCCAGCAGCAGCAAGCCGAAAAATGCAGGCATGTAAGGGATCTAGAGGTTGACAACATGTCTTCTTAACGGGAGTCCAGGTGCCCATCTCCACAAATGGACTTTTCAGGATCCGAGGGTGGCACCGTAGGCCGCAACCAATTTCCGCAACTTCTTTAATTTCATGCCTGCAGACTATAAAAAATAACCCAAAAAAGTTTGGTTGATTGGTCTGTGGCGTTCTTTTAAAGTGTTGCTTATAGCGGTCTCTGTGAGCTTCTCGATGCTGTTCAGCCAGCCAGGTATCCTGCCTGCAGTAGATGGAATGTGGCAATGGAACACTGCTGCGCGTGTCACAATAGGCTCTGAGCCTTTATATACCTGCGCACGGCAGCAGCCACCTTCAGTCTGCTGCTGGACAGCCAGCAGCAGCAGCAAGCCAAGAAGTACAGGCATGTAAGGGATCTAGAGGTTGACAACATGTCTTCTTAACGGGAGTCCAGGTGCCCATCTCCACAAATGGACTTTTCAGGATCCGAGGGTGGCACCGTAGGCCGCAACCAATTGCCGCAACTTCTTTAATTTCATGCCTGCAGACTATAAAAAATAACCCAAAAAAGTTTGGTTGATTGGTCTGTGGCGTTCTTTTAAAGTGTTGCTTATAGCGGTCTCTGTGAGCTTCTCAATGCTGTTCAGCCAGCCAGGTATTCTGCCTGCAGTAGATGGAATGTGGCAATGGAACACTGCTGCGCGTGTCACAATAGGCTCTGAGCCTTTATATACCTGCGCACGGCAGCAGCCACCTTCAGTCTGCTGCTGGACAGCCAGCAGCAGCAGCAACAAGCCGAAAAGTGCAGGCATGTAAGGGATCTAGAGGTTGACAACATGTTTTCTTAACGGGAGTCCAGGTGCCCATCTCCACAAATGGACTTTTCAGGATCCGAGGGTGGCACCGTAGGCCGCAACCAATTGCCGCAACTTCTTTAATTTCATGCCTGCAGACTATAAAAAATAACCCCAAAAAGTTTGGTTGATTGGTCTGTGGCGTTCTTTTAAAGTGTTGCTTATAGCGGTCTCTGTGAGCTTCTCAATGCTGTTCAGCCAGCCAGGTATCCTGCCTGCAGTAGATGGAATGTGGCAATGGAACACTGCTGCGCGTGTCACAATAGGCTCTGAGCCTTTATATACCTGCGCACGGCAGCAGCCACTTTCAGTCTGCTGCTGGACAGCCAGCAGCAGCAGCAGCAAGCCGAAAAGTGCAGGCATGTAAGGGATCTAGAGGTTGACAACATGTCTTCTTAACGGGAGTCCAGGTGCCCATCTTCACAAATGGACTTTTCAGGATCCGAGGGTGGCACCGTAGGCCGCAACCAATTGCCGCAACTTCTTTAATTTCATGCCTGCAGACTATAAAAAATAACCCAAAAAAGTTTGGTTGATTGGTCTGTGGCGTTCTTTTAAAGTGTTGCTTATAGCGGTCTCTGTGAGCTTCTCAATGCTGTTCAGCCAGCCAGGTATCCTGCCTGCAGTAGATGGAATGTGGCAAGGGAACACTGCTGCGCGTTTCACAATAGGCTCTGAGCCTTTATATACCTGTGCACGGCAGCAGCCACCTTCAGTCAGCTGCTGGACAGCCAGCAGCAGCAGCAGCAAGCCGAAAAGTGCAGGCATGTAAGGGATCTAGAGGTTGACAACATGTCTTCTTAACGGGAGTCCAGGTGCCCATCTCCACAAATGGACTTTTCAGGATCCGAGGGTGGCACCGTAGGCCGCAACCAATTGCCGCAACTTCTTTAATTTCCTGCCTGCAGACTATAAAAAATAACCCAAAAAAGTTTGGTTGATTGGTCTGTGGCGTTCTTTTAAAGTGTTGCTTATAGCGGTCTCTGTGAGCTTCTCAATGCTGTTCAGCCAGCCAGGTATCCTGCCTGCAGTAGATGGAATGTGGCAATGGAACACTGCTGCGCGTGTCACAATAGGCTCTGAGCCTTTATATACCTGCGCACGGCAGCAGCCACCTTCAGTCTGCTGCTGGACAGCCAGCAGCAGCAGCAAGCCGAAAAGTGCAGGCATGTAAGGGATCTAGAGGTTGACAACATGTCTTCTTAACGGGAGTCCAGGTGCCCATCTCCACAAATGGACTTTTCAGGATCCGAGGGTGGCACCGTAGGCCGCAACCAATTGCCGCAACTTCTTTAATTTCATGCCTGCAGACTATAAAAAATAACCCAAAAAAGTTTGGTTGATTGGTCTGTGGCGTTCTTTTAAAGTGTTGCTTATAGCGGTCTCTGTGAGCTTCTCAATGCTGTTCAGCCAGCCAGGTATCCTGCCTGCAGTAGATGGAATGTGGCAAGGGAACACAGCTGCGCGTGTCACAATAGGCTCTGAGCCTTTATATACCTGCGCACGGCAGCAGCCACCTTCAGTCTGCTGCTGGACAGCCAGCAGCAGCAGCAGCAAGCCGAAAAGTGCAGGCATGTAAGGGATCTAGAGGTTGACAACATGTCTTCTTAACGGGAGTCCAGGTGCCCATCTCCACAAATGGACTTTTCAGGATCCGAGGGTGGCACCGTAGGCCGCAACCAATTGCCGCAACTTCTTTAATTTCATGCCTGCAGACTATAAAAAATAACCCAAAAAAGTTTGGTTGATTGGTCTGTGGCGTTCTTTTAAAGTGTTGCTTATAGCGGTCTCTGTGAGCTTCTCAATGCTGTTCAGCCAGCCAGGTATCCTGCCTGCAGTAGATGGAATGTGGCAATGGAACACTGCTGCGCGTGTCACAATAGGCTCTGAGCCTTTATATACCTGCGCACGGCAGCAGCCACCTTCAGTCTGCTGCTGGACAGCCAGCAGCAGCAGCAGCAAGCCGAAAAGTGCAGGCATGTAAGGGATCTAGAGGTTGACAACATGTCTTCTTAACGGGAGTCCAGGTGCCCATCTCCACAAATGGACTTTTCAGGATCCGAGGGTGGCACCGTAGGCCGCAACCAATTGCCGCAACTTCTTTAATTTCATGCCTGCAGACTATAAAAAATAACCCAAAAAAGTTTGGTTGATTGGTCTGTGGCGTTCTTTTAAAGTGTTGCTTATAGCGGTCTCTGTGAGCTTCTCAATGCTGTTCAGCCAGCCAGGTATCCTGCCTGCAGTAGATGGAATGTGGCAATGGAACACTGCTGCGCGTGTCACAATAGGCTCTGAGCCTTTATATACCTGCGCACTGCAGCAGCCACCTTCAGTCTGCTGCTGGACAGCCAGCAGCAGCAGCAGCAAGCCGAAAAGTGCAGGCATGTAAGGGATCTAGAGGTTGACAACATGTCTTCTTAACGGGAGTCCAGGTGCCCATCTCCACAAATGGACTTTTCAGGATCCGAGGGAGGCACCGTAGGCCGCAACCAATTGCCGCAACTTCTTTAATTTCATGCCTGCAGACTATAAAAAATAACCCAAAAAAGTTTGGTTGATTGGTCTGTGGCGTTCTTTTAAAGTGTTGCTTATAGCGGTCTCTGTGAGCTTCTCAATGCTGTTCAGCCAGCCAGGTATCCTGCCTGCAGTAGATGGAATGTGGCAAGGGAACACTGCTGCGCGTGTCACAATAGGCTCTGAGCCTTTATATACCTGCGCACGGCAGCAGCCACCTTCAGTCTGCTGCTGGACAGCCAGCAGCAGCAGCAGCAAGCCGAAAAGTGCAGGCATGTAAGGGATCTAGAGGTTGACAACATGTCTTCTTAACGGGAGTCCAGGTGCCCATCTCCACAAATGGACTTTTCAGGATCCGAGGGTGGCACCGTAGGCCGCAACCAATTGCCGCAACTTCTTTAATTTCATGCCTGCAGACTATAAAAAATAACCCAAAAAAGTTTGGTTGATTGGTCTGTGGCGTTCTTTTAAAGTGTTGCTTATAGCGGTCTCTGTGAGCTTCTCAATGCTGTTCAGCCAGCCAGGTATCCTGCCTGCAGTAGATGGAATGTGGCAAGGGAACACTGCTGCGCGTGTCACAATAGGCTCTGAGCCTTTATATACCTGCGCACGGCAGCAGCCACCTTCAGTCTGCTGCTGGACAGCCAGCAGCAGCAGCAAGCCGAAAAGTGCAGGCATGTAAGGGATCTAGAGGTTGACAACATGTCTTCTTAACGGGAGTCCAGGTGCCCATCTCCACAAATGGACTTTTCAGGATCCGAGGGTGGCACCGTAGGCCGCAACCAATTGCCGCAACTTCTTTAATTTCATGCCTGCAGACTATAAAAAATAACCCAAAAAAGTTTGGTTGATTGGTCTGTGGCGTTCTTTTAAAGTGTTGCTTATAGCGGTCTCTGTGAGCTTCTCAATGCTGTTCAGCCAGCCAGGTATCCTGCCTGCAGTAGATGGAATGTGGCAAGGGAACACTGCTGCGCGTGTCACAATAGGCTCTGAGCCTTTATATACCTGCGCAAGGCAGCAGCCACCTTCAGTCTGCTGCTGGACAGCCAGCAGCAGCAGCAGCAAGCCGAAAAGTGCAGGCATGTAAGGGATCTAGAGGTTGACAACATGTCTTCTTAACGGGAGTCCAGGTGCCCATCTCCACAAATGGACTTTTCAGGATCCGAGGGTGGCACCGTAGGCCGCAACCAATTGCCGCAACTTCTTTAATTTCATGCCTGCAGACTATAAAAAATAACCCAAAAAAGTTTGGTTGATTGGTCTGTGGCGTTCTTTTAAAGTGTTGCTTATAGCGGTCTCTGTGAGCTTCTCAATGCTGTTCAGCCAGCCAGGTATCCTGCCTGCAGTAGATGGAATGTGGCAATGGAACACTGCTGCGCGTGTCACAATAGGCTCTGAGCCTTTATATACCTGCGCACGGCAGCAGCCACCTTCAGTCTGCTGCTGGACAGCCAGCAGCAGCAGCAGCAAGCCGAAAAGTGCAGGCATGTAAGGGATCTAGAGGTTGACAACATGTCTTCTTAACGGGAGTCCAGGTGCCCATCTCCACAAATGGACTTTTCAGGATCCGAGGGAGGCACCGTAGGCCGCAACCAATTTCCGCAACTTCTTTAATTTCATGCCTGCAGACTATAAAAAATAACCCCAAAAAGTTTGGTTGATTGGTCTGTGGCGTTCTTTTAAAGTGTTGCTTATAGCGGTCTCTGTGAGCTTCTCAATGCTGTTCAGCCAGCCAGGTATCCTGCCTGCAGTAGATGGAATGTGGCAAGGGAACACTGCTGCGCGTGTCACAATAGGCTCTGAGCCTTTATATACCTGCGCACGGCAGCAGCCACCTTCAGTCTGCTGCTGGACAGCCAGCAGCAGCAGCAGGAAGCAGAAAAGTGCAGGCATGTAAGGGATCTAGAGGTTGACAACATGTCTTCTTAACGGGAGTCCAGGTGCCCATCTCCACAAATGGACTTTTCAGGATCCGAGGGTGGCACCGTAGGCCGCAACCAATTGCCGCAACTTCTTTAATTTCATGCCTGCAGACTATAAAAAATAACCCAAAAAAGTTTGGTTGATTGGTCTGTGGCGTTCTTTTAAAGTGTTGCTTATAGCGGTCTCTGTGAGCTTCTCAATGCTGTTCAGCCAGCCAGGTATCCTGCCTGCAGTAGATGGAATGTGGCAATGGAACACTGCTGCGCGTGTCACAATAGGCTCTGAGCCTTTATATACCTGCGCACGGCAGCAGCCACCTTCAGTCTGCTGCTGGACAGCCAGCAGCAGCAGCAGCAAGCCGAAAAGTGCAGGCATGTAAGGGATCTAGAGGTTGACAACATGTCTTCTTAACGGGAGTCCAGGTGCCCATCTCCACAAATGGACTTTTCAGGATCCGAGGGTGGCACCGTAGGCCGCAACCAATTGCCGCAACTTCTTTAATTTCATGCCTGCAGACTATAAAAAATAACCCAAAAAAGTTTGGTTGATTGGTCTGTGGCGTTCTTTTAAAGTGTTGCTTATGGCGGTCTCTGTGAGCTTCTCAATGCTGTTCAGCCAGCCAGGTATCCTGCCTGCAGTAGATGGAATGTGGCAATGGAACACTGCTGCGCGTGTCACAATAGGCTCTGAGCCTTTATATACCTGCGCACGGCAGCAGCCACCTTCAGTCTGCTGCTGGACAGCCAGCAGCAGCAGCAAGCCGAAAAGTGCAGGCATGTAAGGGATCTAGAGGTTGACAACATGTTTTCTTAACGGGAGTCCAGGTGCCTGTAAAATACTAATCTCTTATGAAATAAAATATTACATATAAGCTCTCAGAAGCTTTGAGTCTCATGCTTAGTAGTTTCAGAGCGTGACAGAGGTTATTCTGAGAACCTTGGCAGACACACCTGTTCTGTACATCAAATCTATAGGACTCGTTGTCAACATGGGTTATTTAGAGATAACTAATGATGAAAAGTCCTTAGCCATATGTTTGAAATATGCCAACATGAAGTAATGGTACACAGTCGAAAATACATACTCTATTATAGGTATGGAGATTACTGCCATATCAGCAAAACGCCATATTGGGTTATGTAACTGTAAAAATAATCTCCAATGTATATCCATGAGGCAAGATGGTATATAAGGAGAGGCATCAGTATGGTGGGTAGATTCTCATACCTTGAGGTCTCCACCATGGACCATCACATACTGCCAAAACTGGATACGTAAGAACTTATAATTGTTTCTATTAACCTGATACTTCTTTTGTTGTGTGCTATGAACTATTTTCTTTCCATTTTTTTGTAATCACCTTTTTGAATGAACATTAAATAAGCTTTTGTTTTATCCACACAATTCAAAGACTGATTTCCTTTTTATCCTCACTGTGCCCTTATCTAAGATGAGGAAGTGTTAACTTTCTAACATTAATGGTGAGTAGTGTTGAGCATTCCGATACTGAAATATCGGGTATCGGCCGATATTCGCGGTATCGGAATTCCGATACTTAATTCCGATACTATTGCAATATCGTATACCGGAATCGGAAGTTCCCATAATGCAATGAGACATTTTCATTTTATTCAGCCAATGAGGATCCTAAGAAGTGTGGGCACATCCTGTTAGGCATGTAGGCATCTTAACTAATGGCATGGCTGTGATTGGCTGCTGAAATGATGTCATGATGCACTATAAAAGCCACCGCCGCCATTTTGAGCTCACTCTGCTGTGAATTCAGTTAGGGATAGGACGCTGTTGTTCTGAGGGACAGTTTTAGCTACCTATTTGTTCTATACTGCTTTACCCAAGCTACTTTCTAAATCACTGTGCCTTGCAGTGCTAGTGCACAGTTCCCTGTGCTGTTCACCGCTATCTGCAAGGTCTGTGTGTGTGAGTGCAGCTCACCCTGTAGTGTGTGCTTCAGCCAAGTCTGGTTGTAGTGCACTCAGTGTGTGTCACTGCCTCATACATTGTCCTTTTTTGCCAATTCATAATTTTTCCTGATATCTCCTATTAGTGTGGTGGTTCCATCTGTATTCAGCTAAATTGGTTCCAAACACACTATATAGGAGTAGATAGAGAAATTTTTTTCCGTCTTGCAGCACTAGTGCACAGTGCTCTGCATCTGTACTGTTCACCGCTGTCTGCAAGGTCTGGTGTGTGAGTGCAGCTCACTCTGTAGTGTGTGCTTCAACCCCGTCTGGTTGTAGTGCACTCAGTGTGTGTCACTGCCTCATACATTGTCCTTTATTGCCAATTCATAATTTTTCCTGATATCTCCTATTAGTGTGGTGGTTCCATCTGTATTCAGCTAAATTGGTTCCAAACACACTATATAGGAGTAGATAGAGAATTTTTTTCCGTCTTGCAGCACTAGTGCACAGTGCTCTGCATCTGTACTGTTCACCGCTGTCTGCAAGGTCTGGTGTGTGAGTGCAGCTCACCCTGTAGTGTGTGCTTCAACCCCGTCTGGTTGTAGTGCACTCAGTGTGTGTCACTGCCTCATACATTGTCCTTTATTGCCAATTCATAATTTTTCCTGATATCTCCTATTAGTGTGGTGGTTCCATCCATATTCAGCTAAATTGATTCCAAACACACTATATAGGAGTAGATAGAGGAGCCTTTCTGCAGCATTGGGCCCTGCAGCCCCAGCCAGATTAGTATTAGCCTATTTTTTGCAGCCTCATCTATTGCATTGTAGGTTACCTTCCTACATTGTAATAGCTACAAAAAGTTTGTGATACTATCGTTATTACATCTTTAGGCACATCCAGTGTCTTTTTGTGACAAAAAAAACCTAAATAAAGTTCACCAAACACTCCACTTTACAGTTGTGTAGGCCACATTAGCTCATATTAAAGTCTAGTCCACACTTTATAAAATTAGTGTTTCTTATACCTGTTAGCAGCTGTTCAGGAATAAGCACACTAAGCCCTTAGTACTTTTCTGCCTATCTTTATCAGTCTACCAAGATGAAGAAGGCAGGGAGTAAGGCATGTGGTCGTGGTCGTGGGCGTGGAGTTTCTGCAGGGAGAGGACGTGAGGATTCTGTGCCTGCAGGGAGAGGACGTGGGGATTCTGTGCCTGCTGCGGGCACCAGTGACTCAGCATCCCCCAGTTTTACCAGGGAACAGTCCTTTATGCGCAGCTTTGTAGGAGCTAGCCGTACCCCACTGCTGCGCGAGGACCAAATTGAAGCCGTTGTCGGATGGATGGCAGCTAACGCATCGACTTCAATTAGTTCCAGATCCTCTCAGGTCCTGAGCACTGAAGAGCACCCATCTGTCTCTTCACCACCTGCCAAATTGCCCAGGCAGTCAGAGAGCCCTGGACAGGAGCCATCTCTACTTCTGTTCTCTGAATCTCTTGGCTTGGAAAGAGGGGGCCAGCCAAGCAGAATTCGAGAATTTGAAGAAGAGGTAGTATGCAGTGATGCGCAACCATTTTGTCTCTCTGAATCTGAAGAGGCGGGTGGGCCAGTGCCTATGGTCAGCAGCACACCTCAGTACGCATCTGATGATGAGACTCAGGTGCCACTTTCTGGTGCGTACTGTGCTGTCGAGACTACCCAGGAGAAGCAGTTGTTTGAAGAGGGTGGTGTAGATGATGAGGTCCTTGACCCATCATGGCGTGAGGGACAGGAAGGTGGTGGGAGCAGCTCTGAGGAAGAGATTCCCCGAACGGCCCAAAAAGGAGGGAGAGGGAGGGGGCAGACTTGGTTGCCTGTAGCCTCCACTTCGGCACCCATTAGGAGCATGGCTCTTCCAAAATCCAAAGCGGGCGCTCCCAAGACTTGCAGTGCCTGGTCCTTTTTTGACACAGTTGCAGATGACATTTGCTTTGTCAAATGCAAGCTGTGTAATCAGAAGGTGAAAAGAGGGAAAAGTGTCAGCAACCTCAATACCACAAATATGTGGAAACATGTGCGGACCAAGCACGTGGTGGAGTTACACAAACACACTGAAGACCTAGGCCAACCTACAGCGCCACCTACCACCTCTTCAGCTCGTGTTGTAGCCTCTTCCTCCAGCTCACACACAGCTGGTTCGGCTTCCTCACAGGATCGCCATGGAAGAATCTCTGGCACTGTTGTACAGAGACACAGTGTAATTCCACCCACAGCACCACTTTCCCAGTCATCCTCACACTCCCAGGCCAGTCTACAGCCATCGTTAGCACAGGCATGGGAGAAAAGGCGCCCATACTCGGCAAACCACCCCCGAGCACAGGCTCTGAATGCTGGCATTGCTAAACTACTGGCCCTTGAAATGCTATCATTCAGGCTGGTGGAGACTGACACATTCCGTAACTTTATGGCATTGGCAGTCCCACAATACAACGTGCCCAGCCGCTTTTATTTCAGCAGGCAAGCCGTCCCTGCCCTGCAACATCATGTGGAGGGAAAAATTAAACATGCGCTACAAAACGCCGTCAGTAGCAAGGTCCACCTGACCACTGATGCGTGGACCAGTAAGCATGGACAGGGACGATACCTTTCCCTCACTGCCCATTGGGTAAATGTTGTGGAGCCGGGTACAGATCTTGAGAGTGGCGCTGTACGTGTTCTGCCAACTCCAAGGATTGCAGGAATCCAGTCTGTACACATTGACTCCTCCTCATACTCCAGTTCCTCTGAATCAGCGCTGCAGGAGCCGTCACGGTCTACCTCCACATCGACCCGTGAACGGTTACCTGTTATGATGACCGATATGAGCACAGCCGTGGCCAAACGTCAACAGGCCGTATTAAAATTAATTTCTTTGGGGAATCGAAGCCACACAGCGCAGGAGCTCTGGAATGCCATCAAGCAGCAGAGTGACGTGTGGTTTGTGCCAGCGAATCTCCAGCCAGGCATGGTAGTGTGTGACAATGGCCGAAATCTGGTGGCAGCTCTGGGCCTAGGCAACCTCACTCACATCCCATGTCTGGCACATGTGCTCAACTTGGTCGTGCAGAGTTTTTTGAGGGACTATCCGGATCTTGATGCACTGCTTCACAAGGTCCGCATAGAGTGCGCTCACTTGCGGCGTTCCAGCAATGCAAGATCACGCATTGCAGCTCTGCAGCGCCGATTATGTCTTCCGGAACATCGCATCATATGTGACCTACCCACCAGGTGGAATTCAACGTTACATATGTTGGAGAGGTTGTGTGAGCAGCAGGCAGCAGTAATGGAGTACCAGCTGCAGCAGGCGCAAACAAGTCGCAGTGCGCGCCGTTCACACTTCACCACCACTGAGTGGGCCTCTATGAAGGACATTTGCCACGTTTTGCGTGCCTTCGATTATTCCACGCGGATGGCGAGTGCAGATGATGCACTAGTCAGCATGACTATCCCCCTTATCTGCCTGCTTGAAAAAACACTGCAAGCACTAAGGGACGAGGTTTTGGAAGAGGTGGAGGATGAGGAGTCACAAATGCCATCTGCTTCTCTACAGTCTGCGCAACGTGGTTCCTCACAAAGGCCTAGGCAGGGGACACTTTGTGAGGAGGATGAGGAGGAGTCAATGGATGAGGAAGACATCTGTCCAGAGGAGGGAGGTACACAATGCTCTAGTAGTCAGTATCTAGAGCGAGGGTGGGGTGATGCAGAGCAGGCAGAGATCACGCCTCAAGCAGGGGACAGCGTTTCTTGGCCAGTTGGCAGTCTGCAGCACATGGTTGATTTCATGCTGCAGTGCCTCAGAAACGACCGCCGCATCGCCCACATTCTCAACACGGCTGATTATTGGGTGTCCACCCTCCTAGATCCTCGCTACCGGGACAACTTACAAAGCCTCATAACACCATTGAACCGGGAGCGTAAAATGCGGGAGTACCAAGACGCACTGGTGCATTCCATCATGTTCTCCATTCCAACCGAGAGCAGTGCTGCTAGTGCTTTACAAAGCAGCTCAGTGCGTCGAGGCAGTGGAGGAAGCTCTGCACAAAGAGGGAGCAGAAGCAGCGCCTCAGCACAAGGCAAGACCAGTATGGCCGAAATGTGGCAAAGTTTTGTGTCCCCGCCGCCACAAATGTCTACACCATCACAGACAGCTCCAGTCAGCAGGAGGCAACGTTTCCGTCAGATGGTGACAGACTACATGTCTTGCCCTCTTAGTGTACTCCCAGACGGCTCTTCTCCCTTCAAGTTTTGGGTCTGTAAGCTGGATACATGGCCAGAGCTTAGTCAGTATGCACTGGAGGTGCTAGCTTGCCCTGCTGCTAGTGTATTATCGGAACGCGTCTTTAGTGCCGCAGGTGGTGTACTAACAGACCGTCGCATGCGACTATCCTCCGATAACGTTGACCGGCTTACTTTTCTCAAAATGAACAAGGCCTGGATCTCTCATGAATTTGCCAGTCCTCTTCCAGAATAAATAATTGGTTGGCAACAGTATCCAGGTCTCCTGTTCTGTTCATGTTTCTACCACCTGAACTGTAATCCCTGAGCTCCAACACCGCCAGTTGGCGCTCGGAAGTGCCGTCTGCACAGTCAACACTTGCTGCCGTGTTATTGGGGTTCAGTAACGTCAGCTGTTCTCCTGCTGTGCGGACGGCAATTTCTCCTGATTTGTCCACATCCACTGTACTACACATTTTAAAGTTGCTCCAATTACTCCTCTGGCTCCTCTGTTTTCATTCTTATCCCTGGGCTCCAGCACCGCCAGTTGGCGCTCGGAAGTGCTGTCTGCACAGTCAACACTTGCTACCATGTTATTGGGGTTCAGTAACGTCAGCTGTTCCCCTGCTGTGCGGACGGCAATTTCTCCTGCTCTGTCCACATTCTCACTACTACAGATTTTAAAGTTGCTCCAATTACACCTCTGGCTCCTCTGTTTTCATTCTTATCCCTGGGCTCCAGCACCGCCAGTTGGCGCTCGGAAGTGCCGTCTGCACAGTCAACACTTGCTGCGGTGTTATTGGGGTTCGGTAACGTCAGCTGTTCCCCTGCTGTGTTCACGGCAATTTCTCCTGCTCTGTCCATATTCACTGTGCTACTTATTTAAAACTTGCTCCAATTACACCTCTGGCTCCTCCGTTTTTAGTATTTACCCTGGGCTCCAACACCGCCAGTTGGCGCTCGGAAGTGCCGTCTGCACAGTCAACACTTGCTGCCGTGTTATTGGGGTTCAGTAACGTCAGCTGTTCTCCTGCTGTGCGGACGGCAATTTCTCCTGCTTTGTCCACATCCACTGTACTACACATTTTAAAGTTGCTCGAATTACACCTCTGGCTCCTCTGTTTTCATTCTTATCCCTGGGCTCCAGCACCGCCAGTTGGCGCTCGGAAGTGCCGTCTGCACAGTCAACACTTGCTACCATGTTATTGGGGTTCAGTAACGTCAGCTGTTCCCCTGCTGTGTTCACGGCAATTTCTCCTGCTCTGTCCATATTCACTGTGCTACTTATTTAAAACTTGCTCCAATTACACCTCTGGCTCCTCCGTTTTTAGTATTTACCCTGGGCTCCAACACCGCCAGTTGGCGCTCGGAAGTGCTGTCTGCACAGTCAACACTTGCTGCCGTGTTATTGGGGTTCAGTAACGTCAGCTGTTCCCCTGCTGTGCGGACGGCAATTTCTCCTGCTCTGTCCACATTCTCACTACTACAGATTTTAAAGTTGCTCCAATTACACCTCTGGCTCCTCTGTTTTCATTCTTATCCCTGGGCTCCAGCACCGCCAGTTGGCGCTCGGAAGTGCTGTCTGCACAGTCAACACTTGCTACCATGTTATTGGGGTTCAGTAACGTCAGCTGTTCCCCTGCTGTGCGGACGGCAATTTCTCCTGCTCTGTCCACATTCTCACTACTACAGATTTTAAAGTTGCTCCAATTACACCTCTGGCTCCTCTGTTTTCATTCTTATCCCTGGGCTCCAGCACCGCCAGTTGGCGCTCGGAAGTGCCGTCTGCACAGTCAACACTTGCTGCCGTGTTATTGGGGTTCAGTAACGTCAGCTGTTCTCCTGCTGTGCGGACGGCAATTTCTCCTGATTTGTCCACATCCACTGTACTACACATTTTAAAGTTGCTCCAATTACTCCTCTGGCTCCTCTGTTTTCATTCTTATCCCTGGGCTCCAGCACCGCCAGTTGGCGCTCGGAAGTGCTGTCTGCACAGTCAACACTTGCTACCATGTTATTGGGGTTCAGTAACGTCAGCTGTTCCCCTGCTGTGCGGACGGCAATTTCTCCTGCTCTGTCCACATTCTCACTACTACAGATTTTAAAGTTGCTCCAATTACACCTCTGGCTCCTCTGTTTTCATTCTTATCCCTGGGCTCCAGCACCGCCAGTTGGCGCTCGGAAGTGCCGTCTGCACAGTCAACACTTGCTGCGGTGTTATTGGGGTTCGGTAACGTCAGCTGTTCCCCTGCTGTGTTCACGGCAATTTCTCCTGCTCTGTCCATATTCACTGTGCTACTTATTTAAAACTTGCTCCAATTACACCTCTGGCTCCTCCGTTTTTAGTATTTACCCTGGGCTCCAACACCGCCAGTTGGCGCTCGGAAGTGCTGTCTGCACAGTCAACACTTGCTGCCGTGTTATTGGGGTTCAGTAACGTCAGCTGTTCTCCTGCTGTGCGGACGGCAATTTCTCCTGCTTTGTCCACATCCACTGTACTACACATTTTAAAGTTGCTCGAATTACACCTCTGGCTCCTCTGTTTTCATTCTTATCCCTGGGCTCCAGCACCGCCAGTTGGCGCTCGGAAGTGCCGTCTGCACAGTCAACACTTGCTGCGGTGTTATTGGGGATCGGTAACGTCAGCTGTTCCCCTGCTGTGTTCACGGCAATTTCTCCTGCTCTGTCCATATTCACTGTGCTACTTATTTAAAACTTGCTCCAATTACACCTCTGGCTCCTCCGTTTTTAGTATTTACCCTGGGCTCCAATACCGCTAGTTGCTGCTCAGAAGTGCCGTCTGCACAGTCAACGCTTGCTCCAGTGTTATTGGGATTCAGTAACGTCAGCTGATCCCCAGCTGTGTGTCCGGCAAATTCTCCTGCTTTGTCCACATCCACTGTAGTACGGATTTAAAACCTCCTCCAAATACACCTCTGGCTCTTCTGTTTTTAGTATTTACCCTGGGCTCCAGCACCGCCAGCTGGTTCTCGGCAGTTCCATTGGCTCTTGTACCTTCTGCTACCCATCCGGGTTCCAGTACCGTCAGCTGGTTCTCGGCAGTGTCTTTGGCACGGGTACTCCCTCCTGCCCAGCCTGGTTCCAGCACGCCAGCTGTTTCCGGGTAGTGTCAACGTCACTTTGCCTCCAATGCGTTGTCCTGTCGTGTTGCGGTCGGGTTAGCCGACTCTATGGTGCCTGCAGTTTAGGTGACTCCTATGTGGGCTGCGGGATCTGGCAATGAAGGCTGGTTCCATAGTGCCAATAGGACAAGCACCCTCTGTAGGACTGTGGGTTTTGGTAACTGCGGCCGGCTCGCGGCCTTGAACTTTTTTTTTACATGGGTACCTTCTGCTACCCATCCGGGTTCCAGTACCGTCAGCTGGTTCTCGGCAGTGCCTTTGGATTAGGTGCCTCCTTCTCGGTATCCAAGTTCCACCAACGTCTGCTGGTCCTTGGTAGTGCTTTCTGGCACAGGTACCTCCTGCTTAGTAACCGAGTTCCAGTAACATCAGCTGGTCCTCGGTAGTTCCATTGGCTCTTGTACCTTCTGCTACCCATCCGGGTTCCAGTACCGTCAGCTGGTCCTCGGTAGTTCCATTTGCTCTTGTATCTTCTGCTACCCATCCGGGTTCCAGTACCGTCAGCTGGTCCTCGGTAGTTCCATTTGCTCTTGTATCTTCTGCTACCCATCCGGGTTCCAGTACCGTCAGCTGGTCCTCGGTAGTTCCATTTGCTCTTGTATCTTCTGCTACCCATCCGGGTTCCAGTACCGTCAGCTGGTTCTCGGCAGTGCCTTTGGATTAGGTGCCTCCTTCTCGGTATCCAAGTTCCACCAACGTCTGCTGGTCCTTGGTAGTGCTTTCTGGCACAGGTACCTCCTGCTTAGTAACCGAGTTCCAGTAACATCAGCTGGTCCTCGGTAGTTCCATTGGCTCTTGTACCTTCTGCTACCCATCCGGGTTCCAGTACCGTCAGCTGGTCCTCGGTAGTTCCATTTGCTCTTGTATCTTCTGCTACCCATCCGGGTTCCAGTACCGTCAGCTGGTTCTCGGCAGTGTCTTTGGCACGGGTACTCCCTCCTGCCCAGCCTGGTTCCAGCACGCCAGCTGTTTCCGGGTAGTGTCAACGTCACTTTGCCTCCAATGCGTTGTCCTGTCGTGTTGCGGTCGGGTTAGCCGACTCTATGGTGCCTGCAGTTTAGGTGACTCCTATGTGGGCTGCGGGATCTGGCAATGAAGGCTGGTTCCATAGTGCCAATAGGACAAGCACCCTCTGTAGGACTGTGGGTTTTGGTAACTGCGGCCGGCTCGCGGCCTTGAACTTTTTTTTTACATGGGTACCTTCTGCTACCCATCCGGGTTCCAGTACCGTCAGCTGGTTCTCGGCAGTGCCTTTGGATTAGGTGCCTCCTTCTCGGTATCCAAGTTCCACCAACGTCTGCTGGTCCTTGGTAGTGCTTTCTGGCACAGGTACCTCCTGCTTAGTAACCGAGTTCCAGTAACATCAGCTGGTCCTCGGTAGTTCCATTGGCTCTTGTACCTTCTGCTACCCATCCGGGTTCCAGTAACATCAGCTGGTCCTCGGTAGTTCCATTGGCTCTTGTACCTTCTGCTACCCATCCGGGTTCCAGTACCGTCAGCTGGTTCTCGGCAGTGCCTTTGGATTAGGTGCCTCCTTCTCGGTATCCAAGTTCCACCAACGTCTGCTGGTCCTTGGTAGTGCTTTCTGGCACAGGTACCTCCTGCTTAGTAACCGAGTTCCAGTAACATCAGCTGGTCCTCGGTAGTTCCATTGGCTCTTGTACCTTCTGCTATCCATCCGGGTTCCAGTACCGTCAGCTGGTCCTCGGTAGTTCCTCAGCTTTCTTGTACCTTCTGCTACATTTCCAAGTTCAAGCTTTTTGAAATGGTTCTTGGTAATCACTCTGGATCTCCCTGACGAGGACCCTGAAGACGAGGACCCTGAAGACCAACCCTAAGAAGACGAGGACCCCGAAGACAATGACCCTGAAGACGAGGACCCTGAAGACCACCCCGAAGAAGACGAGGACCCTGAAGACCACCCCGAAGAAGACGAGGACCCTGAAGACCACCCCGAAGAAGACGAGGACCCCGAAGACGAGGACCCAGAAGACCAACCCGAAGAAGACGAGGACCCCGAAGACGAGGACCCCCGAAGACGACGACCCTGAAGACCACCCCGAAGAAGACCAAGAAGATGACCCTGAAGAAGTTGACCAAGAAGACAAAGAAGAGAAGACAAGCACCAAGATACAGAAAAACAAGAGACAGAAAACCAAGAAGCAGAAATACAAGAAGCTGCAGAACAAAAAGCGGAAGAACATTAAGCATAAGACTAAAAATCAGAGCAAAAGATAATATCTAAATTATAAGCAGAAGATGACTAAGCAGTGTATGGGGGTGAGTCCGTTCCTCCTCGTGGTGCCCCTGGAAAAGACCTGCTGCTGCAGGCCAAACTGAACGCGGACAAATCCTGTTGTAAATCTTTTGTGACGGGCAGAACGAAAGGTGTAATGTCCAACCTTTTATAGATAACAACTACAGGAATGCCTGTCACAAATAAGAATATGATGAAGAAGAAGAATATGAAGAAGATGAAGAAGTAGAATATGAAGAATGTAAAAAAAAGAATAATACGAAGAAGGTGAAGAAGAAGAAGGTGAAGAAGAAGTGGATGAAAAAGATGCTGAGGATGATGAAGGAGAAAGTGTGGGAGAAGTAAAAAAGAAGGTGAAGAGCATGGAAGTAGTGAAACATAAATATCTGACAAAATATAAAAATACTTAACATAGTTAATATTTCCGTAACTCAGAACATAATAAAAAAATATTAATTCCTGCTATTCCATTTGACTGGGCTAAACCTCTATGCCTTTATTGTCTCCCCCACCTCCCCCAATACATTCTACATTATTCTTAGTTGTTTTCCTTCATGTAGAAATAACCTACAAGGAAAGAAAGGGTTTATTTTAATTCCGATATTTATGTCCCATTGACTTGCATTGGTTTCCGGTATCGGAATCGGCGATATCCGATACTTTTTCGGTATCGGTCCGATCCAATCCGATCCGATATTTCCCGATATCGGAAGGTATCGCTCAACACTAATGGTGAGCCATAGCCAGCTCTGATTTTTGTGTGGAATCCTTCCTCTAGTACAAAAAGGGGGGAGGAGAAAGCTAAAAATATACTTGTACAAGTCTCAGGAATTCCACATTCACAAGGATCAGATGGAATCTACTGGACAGTGAGGAGTTTGTCTCCAAAGCATACAACCACGTGGGGGTCAGCAGAGCACAGGAAAGTCACCATCCATTGACGGTTGGATCAATCCAGGAGAGGAAAAGCCATTCCATAGGTGAGAAATGGATTTTATTCATGACTATTCTAAGAAAAGTAACATACAGTTTAAGTTTGTTCATAGCCATACAGATGCACAATTATGGTCTAGTTTGTATAGCCAATGTGAAGCAGAGAATCTTAGCATTGATAAAAGGTTTTTTTCTGTAAAAAAGTTACAGAGAAAACTTCAAAATGTGATGCAAATGGTCCGTGTGTACAATAATTTGGTTTTTGAAAAAACTGACACACAGAAAGCATGGATTATCACACAGGACATCAGTCATACTGACAAACAGGTGGACACACAGGAGACCAGTTATACTGAGACACAGGACACTGACGGGGATTACTTTGATTGTCCAAATTGTTTGATTTTGGCAGAACATATTGAACAATTGGAGGATCAAATTGATACCAGGACAGAGTTATTCTCCAAATTACACCAAGACATAAAAAAGGTTTCTGTAAATACAAGATCAAATAGTAAAAGTGAAGATAGTGCCTCCACATCATTTATACCAGAGACACAAGATTTTGAAATTTCAGGAGAAGAATTACAGGGAGTTGAACTACAAAGGAAAAAATTACATGACAGAGCCGCACGAATCAATCTTAAAATACACGATCAATTAATGAAAATTGTAAAAGACATTTCAAAGTACAATGAGAAGATGGATGATTTTGATAATGCAGATATTTTTGAATCTAATACAGATAAGTTCAATCTTAATGATGAACAAAAAAACAAGACATTTAAAGTCTGGTTGCCTTCACATATGGCAAAAAGGTTACAGGTCACGCCCAAACTGAATGATGGTAATGAATTAACACATAGTACAAAAGAAGACTTAGACAATTGTTATTATTTACCACAGGAGACATGCCCTCTGTTGACATTTTGAATCAATTGAGTGCGAGTGTCCATAATGACCTGTTTGCTTTTTTGGTCAAATTTGAACAGGTCTATAGAATGGTGATGCCTGTTGGGTCTAATGAGGAATCGGCATCCATGATCAAATTATATGTATCAAAATTCAAGTACCTAGATCCTGTATCAGTGCAATTGGCTAGTGTTCTGGCATCATGGCAGGAGGCAACGGCTTTTATTGACAAAATTAGGAGATCCATGAAGCGGAATCAGGTCAAGGCAAAAATAGCTGTAGTTCATAAAGAAAAAGATAGACAACCGACATCAACCAAGACTTAAATCCACTTTAACATCCAGGAATAGAGATTACACTGAGCATAGAGGTAAAAATATCACACAAAGGAACAATGTCCATTGTTATTTTTGTGGTATACCTGGACACTTGAAGTGGCAGTGCAGAAAATTCTTGAGAGCAGAATCAGAGGCAGGTACACTGGGAACAGGTAAGCTTGGAAGAGAAAACGGACTTATTCCAAAATCTTCCAACAGACCTTCTGCCCCTCCATTCAATTTTCTCACATACACTGACAATACACAAACACAGTCACCATATGCTCCATTAATCAGACAGATCAGAGAGATGACAGTGAAGGAGTCAAATTGCAGGGACAGTGCTTGTAAAAGAGACACTGGCTTGCTCCCATCTCCATCTCTCTGACTAGCAAAGAACGCTCCCACACTCCATCCATTGGAATTTGTGATGAGAGTAACCTTAGATGATTGTGGGCGGCCATTTGTTAAGGTAATTCTGGCAGAACAGAGTGCTGTGTTTCTGATTGATACCGGGGCACAATTAAGTGTTACCAACCTTAATTTGATGGTAAACCCAGAATCTCCAAGTTGTAATATCATAGGATTCAGCGGAAAAGGAAAAACAAAAGCAAAGCTTGTTTCTAATGTTATGTTGGAAATACCAGGTTCTTTCAAAACAGGAATTGACATTTGGCATTGTCGTGATTCTGAGAATATACTTGGCACAGATTTTATGCAGAGATTCGGATGGGTAATTGATCTAGGGAATCAAGTGATCTGGAAAGATTCTAATGGACGCAAACCTGTAGTCATTGACCCTAGTGAATATAGTGATGTTGGAAGTATTTGCTTGAATGATGTTGTGTCATCAGATCATTTGTGGCCTGAAACTGGTGGTGATGAAGTACTGACTGAAATTGTACAATGTTTTCCTTCTCTTTGGGCTCAGTTCAGAAATGAGGTGGGTACAATGAAGGATGTAATTGTAAATGTAGAAGGACGTGATCCTCCTCCACAGCGTCAGTATAAATTGCCTCCAGATTCAATTGGTTCTATGTCTAAGATCATACAGGAATTGCTAGCTCAAGGTGTCATACGTAAGGCTAACTCTGTAAGTAACAATCCTTTATGGTGTGTATTGAAATCTGATGGTACATATCGAATGATATTGGATTTGCGGATGTTTAATAAACATACTCCTAACGTAGCTCCCATTGTTGCTGATACTCATGATATGATGGCAAGGCTAAATGCAAAGGCAAAATATTTCTCTGTACTAGACATTAGTAACGTTTTTTTCAGTATACCTCTTGAAAAGAGCTGTCAGTACAAGTTTGCATTTACTTTCTTGGATGAGCAATATCTGTTTTGCAGGTTACCTCAAGGAGCACATTTGTCACCTAGTGTTTTTCATCAGATGTTGGTAAAGGTATTATCCAGATTTTCTAGGCCTGATTGCATACTGCTATATGTGGATGATATTCTGTTGTCTACTGAGGATAAGGAGTCACATGTTTCTCTTTTGGCAGAATTGTTTGAACTGTTGTATGACGCAGGGTTGAAATTGAACACTAAAAAGGTCAAATTGATGAAGACCGAGGTGAGATTTTTGGGAGTTTTGCTGAGTCCAGGAAAAAGACAGCCATTGCAGGAAAGAATAGAGGCAATCGCTTCTCTGCCAATCCCAACCAGACACAAGGCATTGCGACATTTTTTGGGTCTTGTAAACTATTCTAGGGATTTCATTGAGAATTTTGCTGAAAAGGCCAGGCCTTTGTACGATCTTTTGAAAGGTGAAAATACTGATTATTTTGGTCCCTGGGGTGATGAACAACAAACCTCATTTGAACAAATGAAAATGAATTTACAGAATGCACCTGCTTTGTCCACAGTAGATTCTTCAGCTCCATTTGCTCTACAAGTTCACACATCAGAGACAGCGGTGTCTGCTGTTCTGTTACAATTGCAGGGAGAAGAGTGGAGAATTTTGGGCTATTTTTCTAAGCTTCTCTCACCTGTTGAAAGAGGTTTTGAAACTTGTGCCAGACATTTGGTAGGCGTCTACTTTGCATTCAAAGCAACTGAACACATTGTTGGTTTCAACAAAATCATTCTGCAAACTCCTCATTCTACACTAAAACTTCTCTTTGAGAAAAATATCCCAGGTATCCCACATCAGAGATTTGCCCATTGGTTACTGTCATTGTCTCCCGATCAAACTGAGGTAGATTATAAGGCCAAATATGTTCTTCCTCAGTTGATGCAATATGAAGGGCAAACTCATGATTGTCTCCAGTCTTTTCAGGATCCAAGTCCATCACTTTTCAGATGGAAGGAAGAGGTAACAGATGAAGCAGTTTTTGTAGATGGTTCCCGATTCTATTCAGAAGGGCACTATTATACAGGATATGCCATTTTTTATCCCACAAGATGACAGGTGGTAAAGCACAAGTTACCGAGTCCTTTTTCAGCTCAGAGGGCAGAGCTAGAAGCAGTAAAAATGGTGCTACAGCTGAATGAGGCTGACGATCAGTGTCCCATTGTAATCTACAGTGATAGCTCCTATGTTGTGAGATCACTGACAGATTACCTGCCAGTTTGGGAAAAAAGAGGCTATGTAGATTCTTCTAGCAAGACTCTTGTACATAGTGACACACTGAAAACTATTTTTGAGATAGCTTCAAAAACCCCTAATGGTTTTGCTATTGTCAAAGTTCCTGCCCATAAAAAGTCTGATGATAAATTATCTGTTGGAAATGCAGCCGCAGATATGTTAGCCAAAGTTTTCCCTGACAGGAGAAGTGTTTGAGCCTGAACCTCTCGAGGTTTCAGCAGTTCAAAGAACAGACACGCATATCCCTTCTTTTGCTGAAGAACAAGAAAAAGATACAACTCTTGTTGCTTCCTGGGATTTGTGTCATGACTTAAATGGGGACTTGCGTCCTGTTGTACAAAAACATCTACAGGATGAGTTCACGAGATATAATCATGACAGCTTGGGTCATTTGGGCCAACAGAAATTGTTAGGCATTCTCAAAGAGAGATTTTACTGGGAAAAGATGGAAGAGACTGTACGAAATATTGTTCAATCATGCCTCATTTGTGCCCAAATTAATCCAAGACAAAAAGGACAGAAACCGCCACTACTCCGAACCCCACCTGCAGATGGTCCATGGTCTACGTTACAAATAGACTATATTGGTTCATTACCATCAGGTAAAAATGGTCTCAGGTATGCTTTGGTTGTAGTAATGTTTAATCATGTTAATTAGTTAATCATGTCTTTTGTACTTGGGGGATCCCAAGAATAATTATCTCTGATCGAGGAAGTCACTTCACAGGAAAAATCATGCCAGCAGTTTGTACTATTCTAGGGGTACAATAGTTTCATGTACCTTACCATCGACAGTCAGCTGGTATTGTGGAAAGGATAAATAGAACAATAAAATCCAGAATTGTCAAAATGTTATTGGACAAAGGTAATACTTGGGTGGATGCAGTACCTTTTGTACTGTTGAGTGTTAGAGGAACAACTTCCTCCACAAGTCCGTTTACTCCTTTTGAACTAATGACAGGAAGAAAAATGCCATTGATTTTCCCACATGAACCATTTTTGTCCACACCTCAAAAAGATACTGTTCCAAGGTCCAAGTGGTTGCAATTGTTGTAGGAAAAGTTGAAAACCATTCTTCCACATCCTGCATCAAGAAAGCAGAGGATGGCGCCACCATATGAATCCAAATTAAAAAAAGGGGGCTCTAGTCATGATTAAAACTTTCAGGAAGAGTGGACCTTGGGAAAATAACCGGGAAGGTCCCTTTAAAATAATCGACACCATGGGACGAGTTATGATCCTAGTGCAACCAGCATCCAACGTGGTTAAAACTATCCGCAGACAACAAAAATTGTGGGTATATGTTGATCAATGCAAATTGTATATTGCAAAATAACGATACTGCATTTATTTTAGGAAGAAATGGATTCCAATAAGAGCTGGAATGCGGAATACCATGTCCTTGATGGAAGAGATTCAACACCAATCCTTCAAGAAAAGAAGAAGTTTCCCAGGAAAAGCTACTATCTGATGGGAACCACATTTCTGCCACTTTGTACTATTTCAATTGTGATCTACGCAGAAGACATTTTATATCATGGAACAAATACTAGTGAAGTGAATGGACATATCAAAGGAACTTTACATTCACGGAAACCAAGAGGATCAAGTATACAAAATCTAATAGATGAAGACATACCAGACGATTCAGTAGATATTACTGGAAACATTTGCATGGGTTATGGTGTAAAATGCTGCATTGAGCTGCACGTCATACATGACAATGACATAATATTACAAGCTGCCACAGGACCTAAGTCTAAGTTTACACAGTTACAAGGAGATTATATACATAATAATAAGACCGGCACATGGGAATGTAATCCTACAGATGTGTTATACTGGAATATAGAGATAAGAGGTGAAGAGAAAGCTGTGTGGTCGGGTGATATTACTAATGATATGTTCGCAAAAGGGAAAGTTAGAACATATGAAACCGAGATTGTGTTAAAGACACAACTTTTGGGGAATTTTTTTTATCCTTCATTACTTTCTATTACAGAAGGAGATGAAGATTGGGTAAATACATGGAATTTCCCGATAACTAGAGGATCAGTACAAGTACAGGTATATGTAGTTTTTACAGTAACAAATACTATTGCTCCAGAAATTAGGGTTGCACCACAAGCAGTACATAGTCAAGAAAATATGTCTCCTCTTTTATTGAAATGCAACACAAAGTTAGAGTTACCTCCCGAGTCTTTGTTAATGCAGCATCGGCGTCTCTGCCCCTGCCAGGCAGAGACGCCGTCCCTCTCACCGCCGCGCTCTCCGCCCGGCGTCCTCTGGCGCTCCTCTTCCTGCAGCTGCCGGCACGCGCAGCTTCCCGGGCACTGTGCTTAGGGCGCGCTCCCTCCCTCTTAAAGGGGCCGCGCGCGCCGTCCTAAGGAGTCCCCGGCCAATAGCCGGCGGTCCTCCCATATATAAGGCACCTCCTCCAAAATGGAGGTGCCCAAGCAAAGTTGTAGCTTAGAGTACTCACCTCTGCTTCAGCCCTCAGGTTCCGCTAATAGCCTGACTACTAATCCTGTCCGCCAGCCTGACTTCACTCCAGCCCGACAGTCTGTCTTCCGCTCAGTCCACCAGTCTGTCTATGGGCTCTGCCCGCCTGCTTACCTGGAAGCACCTGCCTGTTTCCTGCCGTCACTTGCCCTGACCACCTGACAGCCTACCTAGAGGCTCCTGCCGTCACTTGCCGTGACCACCTGACAGCATACCTAAAGGCTCCTGCCGTCACTTGCTGTGACCACCTGACAGCCTACCTTGAGGCTCCAGCCATCACTTGCCGTGACCACCTGACAGCCAACCTAGAGGCTCCTGCCGTCACTTGCCGTGACCACCTGACAGCCTACCTAGAGGCTCCTGCCGTCACTTGCCGTGACCACCTGTCAGCCTACTTAGAGGCTCCTGCCGTCACTTGCCGTGACCACCTGACAGCCTACCAAGAGGCTCCTGCTGTTACCTGCCGTGCCTACCAGCCAGCCTACCTGGAGGCTTCTGCTTGTTATCAGCCGTGTCTGCCAGTTCATCTACCCGGGTCACCCGTCAGCCTGCCTGCTGTGCCCATCTGCAATACCGGTCAGTCCCTGCCATCTGTACTGTGGGAGTCACCTGCTCACTTACAAGGTCGTCCCCAGAGTAGCACATGGACCCTCTGCTCGGACCCTCCCTGGTCACGGAGTCGATTGAGCCACCGTACGACCTTGGTCGCTCCGAGTTGATACCTAGTTACGCCCCTCTGGGTCCCTCCTTGCATTGCAGCACAGAGGTTCCACCACCCGGATCCATAGCAGTTTGCTCCGGCCATGGAACCCGGTGGCCCCCAGACTCCCTCGCTCGCTGACCTGTACCAGGAGGTTTCTCGTCAGAGATCCCAACAGGAGACCATCCTGAACTACCTGCGGAATGTCAACTCTCGCCTGGACACGCTGTCTGTTCCACCTGTGCCTGCCTCGAGTCGATCAACTCCCGCTCCGGCAGCGCCGCCGTCTACCACTACCACGGAATCCAACCCAGGACCCCAGCTTTCTGTGCCTCCTCGTTTTGGAGGTGACCCCGTCTCATGTCGGGGCTTTCTGAACCAGTGCACGATGCACTTTGAACTTTTGGCACATCAGTTTCCCTCCGACCGGGCCAAGGTGGCGTTCATCATGTCTCACCTCACCGGGGAAGCACTGGCATGGCTTAACCCTCTATGGAAGAGAGGGGATTCCCTGGTGTCAGATCTTGCGGCTTTTCTCACTGCCTTCCGGATGGTCTTCGATGAGCCCGGACGAAGAATTTCTACTGCCTCCTCATTGCTCCGTCTCCGCCAAGGGAGTCTTTCCTGGGACAACGAGGCACTGGTGTCCACCTTCTGGGAGGGCCTTTCCGGCCGGATCAAGGACGAGCTAGCTGGTCGGGACATCCCTACCACTCTGGATGACCTGGTGTCGCTGGCTACCCGGATCGACATCCGTTTCCAGGAATGTGCTAAAGGGACTACCCGGGAGAGAAGATTTCCTCGTCTTGCTCCTACTTTCCAGAGACCTGCCTCTCAATCAGCAACTCCCCGGGCACGCTCGCCCGAACCTATGCAGATCGACCAGACCAAGATGGTCAAATCTCGCCAAGAGTCACGCCGAGCCAAGGGGAGCTGTTTCTACTGTGGCAGTAAGGAGCACTTCATCCGTTCCTGCCCGGTGAAGCCGGGAAACTCCAGTGTCTAGGACCGCTCGGAGAGGTCATCCTAGGCAAAAGTAAATCCTCTCCTTCCCTGACTTTGTCTGTCTCTATCTCCTGGGGAGAAAACCGCCACTTTGAAATCTCACATCTGGATTCTGGAGCTGCTGGAAACCTCATTTCCCAGAAATATCAGATTCCCATCAAACCTCTGGCTGAACCATTGGCAGTCGCTTCCGTGGATGGAAGACTCCTTCCGGTGACCATCTTGCTCGTGACAGAACCTATAACCTGCAGGTGGGAATGCTGCACTCAGAGAGGATCTCCTTCCATGTGCTTTCCGGACTCTCTCACTCTCTATTGCTAGGTCTACCCTGGCTACAGAGACATGAACCCGTTCTGAATTGGAAATCCAGTGAGGTGCTCCGTTGGGGGCAGGATTGCCATAAGACCTGCCTGGTTTCTCTTTCGCCCGGCTCGTCTTCCACCTACTCCGGCTAATTTACCTGGTCTACCGACACCTTACTGGTCCTATGCAGATGTCTTCGACAAAAAGGAAGCAGAGACACTGCCACCTCATAGGCCATATGATTGCCCTATCGACCTGGTACCACCCCACCCCGTGGGCGTATTTACCCGTTGTCGTCGGCCGAAACCCGGGCCATGTCGGAGTAAATCGAAGAGAATCTGCCCATGGGATTCATCCGGAAATCTACCTCCCCGGCTGGAGCTGGATTTTTCTTCGTCAAGAAGAAAGACGGTTCGCTACATCCTCAACCAAATCACGGTCAAAAACAAATACCCCCTGCCGCTCATCTCTAAGTTGTTTGACCGCCTTAAGGGCGCTAAGATCTTTACCAAGCTGGACCTTCATGGGGCGTATAACCTGGTCCGGATCCGTCAAGGAGACGAGTGGAAGACGGCATTCAATACCCGGGACGGTCACTATGAATACCGTGTGATGCCCTTCGGTCTCTGCAATGCTCCCGCCATCTTCCAAGAATTAGTCAACGACATCTTCCATGACCTTCTATATTCTTGCGTGGTGGTGTACCTGGACGAAATCTTGGTCTTCTCTCCGGATCTTCCCACACACCGGAGGGATGTTCGTCAGGTCCTGCTTAGGCTCAGGCAGAATCACTTTTATGCAAAATTTGAGAAGTGCCTCTTCGAGCTGACCTCCCTTCCGTTCCTGGGCTATATTATCTCCAAGACAGGTCTACGAATGGACCCCGAGAAGCTCTCTGCTGTCTTAAAGTGGCCCCGTCCGGAGAGGTTGAAGGCGATTCAGCGATTCCTGGGCTTCGCCAACTACTACCGTCTCTTCATCCCACATTTATCTTCCCGGACTGCTCCCATCTCTGCACTCACCCGTAAGGGAGCAAATCCTAAGGAATGGCTGCCCGAAGCTGAGGAGGCCTTCCTTTCCTTAAAACAAGCCTTCTCCTCTGCCCCAGTGCTGCACCGTCCGGATTGCAACAAACAGTTCTTCCTGGAAGTTGATGAGTCCTCCTCCAGAGCCGGAGCGGTGCTCACCCGAAAATCTTCATCCGGGAGAATGGTAACCTGGGGCTTCTTCTCCAAACTCTTCTCCTCGTCTGAGCGCAACTACTCCATAGGAGACCGAGAACTGCTAGCCATCAAATTGGCACTGGAGGAGTGGCGTTACCTGCTTGAAGGGGCTCTGTACCCGGTGATCATCTATACTGATCACAAAAACCTGGTATATCTCCAGAATGCCCAAAGACTCAATCCGCGTCAGGCCCGGTGGTCTTTGTTCTTCGCCCGCATCGACTTTATCCTACATTACCGCCCGGCGGACAAGAATGTTAAAGCCAACGCCTTGTCCCGATCTTTCATGTCCTCCTATCAAGAAGAGGAGCCTATGCACATCATCGACCCCTCCAAAGTGATGAATGTGGCCCCCTTGGATCTGACTCGTCTCCCACCCGGTAAGACGTTTGTAGCGGTTCCGGATCGTGAGAAGGTTCTTCACTGGGGTCATTCATCTAAACTAGCCGACCATGCCGGTCAGAAGAAGACCTTCCTGCTCATTACCCGGCATTACTGGTGGCCTACCCTGCGCAAGGATGTGGTAGACTTCGTCTTGGCCTGTTCGTCCTGTGCCCGCAACAAAGTTTCCAGACATCTCCAGCCGGTCACCTCCTGCCTCTTCCCGTACCTGCTGCCCCGTGGCAACACATTGCTATGGACTTTATTACGGATCTCCCTGTTTCTGCCGGTTGTACAGTCATTTGGGTGGTCGCCAACCGCTTTTCTAATATGGCCCACTTCATCCCTCTGCCTGGTCTCCCGTCTGCATCTGAGCTGGCTAAGGACTTCATCCTTTACATCTTCCGTCTCCATGGCCTACCCCTCCACATTGTCTCGGATCACAGGGTTCAGTTTACTTCACGCTTCTGGAGAGCAACCTGTAAGCTGCTGGATGTTACCCTGGATTTCTCCTCCGCTTACCATCCGCAGTCCAATGGCCAGGTAGAACGTATCAACCAGATCCTTACCAGCTTCCTTCGCCACTTTGTCAATGCCCACCATACAGATTGGGTGGAGCTCCTGCCCTGGGCCGAGTTCTCCTACAACAACCACGAGAGAAAATCTACTTCCAAATCCCCGTTCTTTGTGGTCTACGGTCAACATCCCTAGATTCCATTTCCCGTCTCCGCCTCTGTGGACAACCATGCCGCGGAGTCTCTGGTCAGCGAATTCTCCACCATTTGGGAAAATACTAGGTTCGCACTTCTTCAGTCCTCCGTGCGGATGAAGAAACATGCTGACAAGAGAGGTCTGGATCCGCCTCAATTCCGTCCGGGAGACAAGGTTTGGCTCTCCTCCAAACATGTTCGTCTCAAAATACCCTCCTATAAGTTGGGTCCTTGGTTCATCGGTCCATTTGAACTCCTCAAGCAAATCAACCCAGTGGCCTACAAGTTAAAACTCCCAGCCACTTTGCGGATTCCCAACTCCTTCCACGTATCTCTCCTCAAACCAGTTGTGTTTAATTATTTTTCCAACAATACAGGTACTCCCCCCAGCTCCGGTTTCCGCTAAGGATGTTTTTGAGGTAGAGAACATTCTGGCCACCAAGAGGGTAAGAGGGAAAACCTTTTTTCTGGTGGATTGGTAGGGGTTTGGCTCAGAGGAGAGAACTTGGGAACCCAGGGAGAACATTCATGCCCCGCTTCTCCTTAAAAAATTTCTTTCTGGCCTAAAAAAGAGGGGGCGTAAAGGGGGGGGACTTTAGCATCGGCGTCTCTGCCCCCTGCCAGGCAGAGATGCCGTCTCTCTCACCGCCGCGCTCCCCGCCCGACATCCTCCGGCACTCCTCTTCCTGCAGCTGCCGGCACACACAGCTTCCCGACACTGTGCTTAGGGCGTGCGCGCTCCCTCCCTCTTAAAGGGGCAGTGCGAGCCGTCCTAAGGAGTCCCCGGCCAATAGCCGGCGGTCCTCCCATATATAAGGCACCTCCTCCAAAATGGAGGTCCCCGAGCAAAGTTGTAGCTTAGAGTACTCCCCTCTGCTTCAGCCCTCAGGTTCCGCTGCTAGCCTGACTACTAGTCCTGTCCGATAGCCTGACTACTAGTTCAGTCCGCCAGCCTGACTTCACTCCAGCCCGACAGTCTGTCTTCCGCTCAGTCCGCCAGTCTGTCTATGGGCTCTGCCCGCCTGCTTACCTGGAAGCACCTGCCTGTTTCCTGCCGTCACTTGCCGTGACCACCTGACAGCCTACCTAGAGGCTCCTGCCGTCACTTGCCGTGACCACCTGACAGCCTACCTAGAGGCTCCTGCCGTCACTTGCCATGACCACATGTCAGCCTACCTAGAGGCTCCTGCCGTCACTTGCCGTGACCACCTGACAGCCTACCAGGAGGCTCCTGCTGTTACCTGCCATGCCTAACAGCCAGCCTACCTGGAGGCTTCTGCTTGTTATCAGCCGTGTCTGCCAGTCCATCTACCCAGGTCACACGTCAGCCTGCCTGCTGTGCCCATCTGCAATACCGGTCAGTCCCTGCCATCTGTACCGTGGGAGTCACCTGCTCCTTTACAAGGTCATCCCCAGAGTAGCACCTGGTCCCTCAGCTCGGACCCTCCCTGGTCACGGACTCAATTGAGCCGCCGTACAACCTTGGTCGCTCCGAGTTGATACCTAGTTACGCCCCTCTGGGTCCCTCCTTGCATCGCAGCACAGAGGTTCCCCCACCCGGATCCGTTACAGTTAACATGGACAAGAAACAAATTATTTTTGGGAAGTTTTTCAAATGGTCCAACAAATGTTATACACAGAGGTCAATATGGGAATGTGAGATGGTTGGACAAGAATTTTGATTTTTCTCTAGCTAATTCATCTCCTAAGGATTCTGGACTTTACCAATGTTGTGTTTTAACTAAAAATAATTACAAACAATGTAAAGATGTAAATGTTTGGTCAGGAGTAGATAATATATGTACACAGACAAGGTTTCAACCATCTACTCTTTTCCAAATCAATCAATTCCAATCTAAACCTCTATTAAGGGATGGAGTGTTGATGACTATGGTCTGGACTTTTAACATGTCTAGTTGGAAAATCTCATCCAGATATCCCCAGTGTCAATCACATCTCATTAACATGGAAATGGGAATAGAACAATGGTTTGGGAGAAGAACGTCAACACAGGTTAGAAGTAAGAGGGGATATTAGAAGGTAATTTGGGGGGATTAGGAACAGTGGGGAGTTTAATTAACATTATGGACATACATACACTTAAATCAGATTTACAAAATATTGGGTATATTGGAGGCAAAGGGGTAAAAATTTTGAAAACTTTGCATCAACTCCTTGAGAAGATGGTTTTGAACACTGCTGCTCTGCTGGGATCTTCAGTGTCACATCTACAAGATGCTACTTTAGCTCTAAAAGAAAGTGAACAGGAATCCCAATGGCCAGAGCATGTCTAGAAGTTCAGATTGAATATTCCACCAATCTGAAAATGATTGCACAGGCATTGCAAAGTGGAATTACACCTTTAGGAATAATGAGAAATTTGTCTACAGAATATAATTTTGCGTTAAATCACACAGATTTGTGGGTAAATAAGTGAATAGAACATTTGTATAGGAACATCACTAATCCCAATATCGGGAAGAGAAGAAACCATGGTTCCTATAACTGTTCTGGGCATTCCTGTTAGTAATACACAATTACTATATTATCAATTACAGGACACAGATTTTGCATTTGATGTTACAAACACGGAACAATTAGACATTTCTTCATACTTACATTTTGTTTGTAAGGTAATGTGTCTACCTGGACAGGATAAAGTCATTTATAACTCGTGTTTCCATAATCATACCTCATGTCATGCCAGAGTTGAGAATGTGCACACGATACATGACTTGGTGACTCCAATAAGCTCAAACAAAATTTGTTTCCAAGTTATGTCCGAAAAATAAGTTTTTTCTGCATTCTTCTCATCTTGTGTACATGCTGAAAATCTGACAATAGGTTTATATTGTACGGAGGGAAGTGTGAAAACTATTTCCAAGAAGGAAGGAAGTATTAATATTACGTCAATAGGGACAAGAAATCTGAAAATCCTTCCGATACAGTTCAATTTGTCACAAATAAATAATTTCCCTTGGGATATGTGGACAAATGAGATAAAGAAAGACAAAGGCTTGTTAAATTTGTTAACAAAGCAACTAAAAGAATCTGAAATTGTATTCAGACATGAACAAGGTCATTTAAATGATATTGAACATGAATGGACAAGTATGTCAGGCTCATCTTGGAGGAGAAATCTAGGAAGATCAGTAACTAGTTGGTCACAGTCTTCAGCAAAAATGGCAGCAGGAAATGTATTAACAAATCCAATCATAATCATATTTATTTTGATCTTGCTGTGTATTTTTTATCATATTTTTATGTGTAAAATTAAGAAAATATATTAAAAGATAAAGACAGAAATGAAAAAGGAAGATGGTCTTTTAAGAGAAATGTAAAGAAAAAATATAACCTTTTGAGTGAATTTTTATTTTTAATTTAGAAGCTTTTGGGAACTCAGATGACATTCAATACAGGAGTTGATACAAGGTTTTCAGAATAAAGAATGAATGTGATACGAATGGTGAGAGAATGAGTTTAGGATTGATTATGAGATTTCTTAAATCATAATCAGGGGGGACTGTAAGATATTAATCTCTTATGATAAAAAAAATACATAATAAGAAACTTTGAAGCTTTGGTTCGAACCATGTTTAGTTTTAAACATTTTTATAGAAAGACTGAGGGGTTATTTTGAAGATCTTGGCAGAGACACCTGTTCTGTTTGTCAAACCTATAGGACTCTGGTCTATATTGGTTATTTGGAGATAACTAATGATCCTTAAAGGTCACTAGCCATATGTTTAAAATACACCAACATAAAGTAAATGTGCACGTACAGTACAGACCAAAAGTTTGGACACACCTTCTCATTTAAAGTTTTTTCTGTATTTTCTTGACTATGAAAATTGTACATTCACACTGAAGGCATCAAAGCTATGAATTAACATATGTAGAATTATATACTTAACAAAAAAGTGTGAAACAACTGAAAATATGTCATATATTCTAGGTTTTTCAAAGTAGCCACCTTTTGCTTTGATGACTGCTTTGCACACTCTTAGCATTCTCTTGATGAGCTTCAAGAGGTAGTCACCGGAAATGGTCTTCCAACAATCTTGAAAGAGTTCCCAGAGATGCTTAGCACTTGTTGGCCCTTTTGCCTTCACTCTGCGGTCCAGCTCACCCCAAACCATCTCGATAGGGTTCAGGTCTGGTGACTGTGGAGGCCAGGTCATCTGGCATAGCACCCCATCACTCTCCCTCTTCGTCAAATAGCCCTTACACAGCCTGGAGGTGTGTTTGGGGTCACTGTCCTGTTGAAAAATAAATGATGGTCCAACTAAACGCAAACCGGATGGAATAGCATGCCGCTGCAAGATGCTGTGGTAGCCATGCTGGTTCAGTATGCCTTCAATTTTGAATAAATCCCCAACAGTGTCACCAGCAAAGCACCCCCACACCATCACACCTCCTCCTCCATGCTTCACGGTGGGAACCAGGCATGTAGAGTCCATACGTTCACCTTTTCTGCGTCGGAACCAAAGATCTCAAATTTGGACTCATCAGACCAAAGCACAGATTTCCACCGGTCTAATGTCCATTCCTTGTGTTCTTTAGCCCAAACAAGTCTCTTCTGCTTGTTGCCTGTCCTTAGCAGTGGTTTCCTAGCAGCTATTTTACCATGAAGGCCTGCTGCACAAAGTCTCCTCTTAACAGTTGTTGAAGAGATGTGTCTGCTGCTAGAACTCTGTGTGGCATTGACCTGGTCTCTAATCTGAGTTGCTGTTAACCTGTGATTTCTGAGGCTGGTGACTCGGATAAACTTATCCTCAGAAGCAGAGGTGACTCTTGGTCTTCCTTTCCTGGGGCGGTCCTCATGTGAGCTAGTTTCTTTGTAGCGCTTGATGGTTTTTGCAACTGCACTTGGGGACACTTTCAAAGTTTGCCCAATTTTTCGGACTGACTGACCTTCATTTCTTAAAGTAATGATGGCCACTCGTTTTTCTTTACTTAGAATTTGTATTATGGCAAGAAAAAAGCAGCTAACAGTCTATTCAGTAGGACTATCAGCTGTGTATCCACCTGACTTCCGCACAACACAACTGATGGTCCCAGCCCCATTTATAAGGCAAGAAATCCCACTTATTAAACCTGACAGGGCACACCTGTGAAGTGAAGACCATTTCCGGTGACTACCTCTTGAAGCTCATCAAGAGAATGCCAAGAGTGTGCAAAGCAGTCATCAAAGCAAAAGGTGGCTACTTTGAAGAACCTAGAATATAAGACATATTTTCAGTTGTTTCACACTTTTTTGTTAAGTATATAATTCCACATGTGTTAATTCATAGTTTTGATGCCTTCAGTGTGAATGTACAATTTTCATAGTCATGAAAACACAGAAAAATCTTTAAATGAGAAGGCGTGTCCAAACTTTTGGTCTGTACTGTAGTCAAAAGGCATATTTTATGAGTTACTAGTTTTGTTCTAACATGGTAGAAGTTACTAATATACCAGAAAGTCGCCATATTGGGTTATGAAACTGTAAAAATAATCTCCAATGTATGTCCATGAGGCGAGATGGTATATAAGCAGAGGCAGACATGAATGGGCAGATGTCTCATACCTTGAGAATCTCCACCACGGACCATCTCATGCTGTATACTTAAGAACTTATGAATGTTGCTTTCTCTCTTATAACCTAATACCTCTTTTTCTGTGCTATGAACTATTTTTTCCTTATTTTTGTAACCACTTTTGAATAAACCTTAAACAAGATTTTGTTTTATCCACACAATTCAATATTGCTTTCCGTCCTATCCTCACTGTACTCTTACTCCAATGTAAGCGTTATATTTGTAACAGTGATGGAAAAGTATCATAGTCTTTAGTAAGTGGGCAGCTCCTCACACATCGTACACACGCGACTCTGCTCCATACACCTCAAACACATGGCTCCTCACACCTTATACACATGCGCCTCCGCTCCGTACACCTCGTACACACACGCCTCCGCTCCGTACACCTCGTACACACGTGGCTCTGCTCCGTACACCTCGTACACACGCGGCTCCGCTCCGAACACCTCGTACACACGCGGCTCCGCTCCGTACACCTCGTACACACGCGGCTCCGCTCCGTACACCTCGTACACACGCGGCTCCGCTCCGTACACCTCGTACACGCGCGACTCTGCTCCATACACCTCGTACACACACGCCTCCGCTCCGTACACCTCGTACACACGCGGCTCTGCTCAGTACACCTCATACACACGCGGCTCCGCTCCGTACACCTCGTACACACGGCTTCGCTCCACACACCTCGTACACACGCGGCTCCGCTCCACACACCTCGTACACACGCGGCTCCGCTCCGTACATCTCGTACACGTGGCTCCGCTCCGTACACCACGTACACACGCGGCTCTGCTCCGTACACCTCGTACAGACACTGCTCCCCTCCATACACCTCGTATATGCGCGGCTCCACTCCCTACACCTCGTAGACAAGAGGTTCCACTCCGTACACATGCGGCTCCGCTCCGTACACCTCGCACACGCGATGCTCCACTCCGTACACACGGCTCTGCTCCATACACCTCAACCACATGGCTCCTCACACCTCGTACACGCGCACCTCCGCTCCCTACACCTCGTACACACATGGCTACGCTCCGCACACACGTGGCTCTGCTCCGTACACCTCGTACACACGTGCCTCCGCTCCCTACACCTCGTACACACGTGCCTCCGCTCCGTACACCTCGTACACACGCGGCTCTGCTCCGTACACCTCGTACACACGCGGCTCTGCTCCGTACACCTCGTACACACGCGGCTCTGCTCCGTACACCTCGTACACACGCGGCTCTTCTCCGTACACCTCTTACACACGCGGCTCTGCTTCGTACACCTCGTACACGCGTGGCTCTGCTCCGTACACCTCGTACACACGGCTCTGCTCCGTACACCTCGTACACACATGGCTCCGCTACGTACGCCTCGTACACACGCGGCTCCGCTCCGTACACCTCGTACACACGCGGCTCTGCTTCGTACACACGCGGCTCCGCTCCGTACACCTCGTACACATGCGGCTCCGCTCCGTAAGCCTCGTACACAAGCGGCTCTGTTCCGTACACCTCGTACACACGGCTCCGCTCCGTACACCTCGTACACACGCGGCTCTGCTCCGTACACCTCGTACACACGCGGCTCCGCTCCGAACACCTCGTACACACGCGGCTCCGCTCCGTACACCTCGTACACACGCGGCTCCGCTCCGTACACCTCGTACACACGCGGCTCCGCTCCGTACACCTCGTACACGCGCGACTCTGCTCCATACACCTCGTACACACACGCCTCCGCTCCGTACACCTCGTACACACGCGGCTCTGCTCAGTACACCTCATACACACGCGGCTCCGCTCCGTACACCTCGTACACACGGCTTCGCTCCACACACCTCGTACACACGCGGCTCCGCTCCACACACCTCGTACACACGCGGCTCCGCTCCGTACATCTCGTACACGTGGCTCCGCTCCGTACACCACGTACACACGCGGCTCTGCTCCGTACACCTCGTACAGACACTGCTCCCCTCCATACACCTCGTATATGCGCGGCTCCACTCCCTACACCTCGTAGACAAGAGGTTCCACTCCGTACACATGCGGCTCCGCTCCGTACACCTCGCACACGCGATGCTCCACTCCGTACACACGGCTCTGCTCCATACACCTCAACCACATGGCTCCTCACACCTCGTACACGCGCACCTCCGCTCCCTACACCTCGTACACACATGGCTACGCTCCGCACACACGTGGCTCTGCTCCGTACACCTCGTACACACGTGCCTCCGCTCCCTACACCTCGTACACACGTGCCTCCGCTCCGTACACCTCGTACACACGCGGCTCTGCTCCGTACACCTCGTACACACGCGGCTCTGCTCCGTACACCTCGTACACACGCGGCTCTGCTCCGTACACCTCGTACACACGCGGCTCTGCTCCGTACACCTCGTACACACGCGGCTCTTCTCCGTACACCTCTTACACACGCGGCTCTGCTTCGTACACCTCGTACATGCGTGGCTCTGCTCCGTACACCTCGTACACGCGGCTCCGCTCCGTACACCTCGTACACGCGGCTCCGCTCCGTACACCTCGTACACATGCGGCTCCGCTCCGTAAGCCTCGTACACAAGCGGCTCTGTTCCGTACACCTCGTACACACGGCTCCGCTCCGTACACCTCGTACACACGCGGCTTTGCTCCGTACACCTCGTACACGCGCGCTCTGCTCCATACACCTCGTACACGCGCGGCTCTGCTCCATACACCTCGTACACGCGCGGCTCTGCTCCGTACACCTCGTATACGCGCGGCTCCACTCCGTACACCTCGTACACGCACGGCTCCGCTCCGTACACCTCGTACACGCGCGGCTCCGCTCCGTACACACGGCTCTGCTCCATACACCTCAACCACATGGCTCCATACACCTCAACCACATGGCTCCTCACACCTCGTACACGCGCACCTCCGCTCCCTACACCTCGTACACACATGGCTACGCTCCGCACACACGTGGCTCTGCTCCGTACACCTCGTACACACGTGCCTCCGCTCCCTACACCTCGTACACACGTGCCTCCGCTCCGTACACCTCGTACACACGCGGCTCTGCTCCGTACACCTCGTACACACGCGGCTCTGCTCCGTACACCTCGTACACACGCGGCTCTGCTCCGTACACCTCGTACACACGCGGCTCTGCTCCGTACACCTCGTACACACGCGGCTCTTCTCCGTACACCTCTTACACACGCGGCTCTGCTCCGTACACCTCGTACATGCGTGGCTCTGCTCCGTACACCTCGTACACACGGCTCTGCTCCGTACATCTCGTACACACACGGCTCCGCTACGTACGCCTCGTACACACGCGGCTCCGCTCCGTACACCTCGTACACACGCGGCTCTGCTTCGTACACACGCGGCTCCGCTCCGTACACCTCGTACACACGCGGCTCCGCTCCGTAAGCCTCGTACACAAGCGGCTCTGTTCCGTACACCTCGTACACACGGCTCCGCTCCGTACACCTCGTACACACGCGGCTTTGCTCCGTACACCTCGTACACGAGCGGCTCTGCTCCGTACACCTCGTACACGCGCGGCTCTGCTCCGTACACCTCGTATACGCGCGGCTCCGCTCCGTACACCTCGTACACGCGCGGCTCCGCTCCGTACACCTCGTACACGCGCGGCTCCGCTCTGTACACCTCGTACACGCGCGTCTCCGCTCCGTACACCTCGTACACACGCGGCTCCGCTCCGTACACCTCGTACACACGCGGCTCCGCTCCGTACACCTCATACAAACGCGGCTCCACTCCGTACACACGCGGCTCCGCTCCGTACACACGCGGCTCCGCTCCGTACACACGCGGCTCTGCTCCGTACACCTTGTACACGCGCGGCTCCGCTCCGTACACCTCGTACACACGCGGCTTTGCTCCGTACACCTCGTACACGCGCGGCTCTACTCCGTACACCTCGTACACGCGCGGCTCTGCTCCGTACACCTCGTACACACGCGGCTCTGCTCCGTACACACGCGGCTCCGCTTCGTACACCTCGTACACACGCGGCTCTGCTCCGTACACCTCGTACACACGCGGCTCTGCTCCGTACACACGCGGCTCCCTTCGTACACCATTGGCAGTCGCTTCCGTGGATGGAAGACTCCTTCCGGTGACCATCTTGCTCGTGACAGAACCTATAACCTGCAGGTGGGAATGCTGCACTCAGAGAGGATCTCCTTCCATGTGCTTTCCGGACTCTCTCACTCTCTATTGCTAGGTCTACCCTGGCTACAGAGACATGAACCCGTTCTGAATTGGAAATCCAGTGAGGTGCTCCGTTGGGGGCAGGATTGCCATAAGACCTGCCTGGTTTCTCTTTCGCCCGGCTCGTCTTCCACCTACTCCGGCTAATTTACCTGGTCTACCGACACCTTACTGGTCCTATGCAGATGTCTTCGACAAAAAGGAAGCAGAGACACTGCCACCTCATAGGCCATATGATTGCCCTATCGACCTGGTACCTGGTACCACCCCACCCCGTGGGCGTATTTACCCGTTGTCGTCGGCCGAAACCCGGGCCATGTCGGAGTAAATCGAAGAGAATCTGCCCATGGGATTCATCCGGAAATCTACCTCCCCGGCTGGAGCTGGATTTTTCTTCGTCAAGAAGAAAGACGGTTCGCTACATCCTCAACCAAATCACGGTCAAAAACAAATACCCCCTGCCGCTCATCTCTAAGTTGTTTGACCGCCTTAAGGGCGCTAAGATCTTTACCAAGCTGGACCTTCATGGGGCGTATAACCTGGTCCGGATCCGTCAAGGAGACGAGTGGAAGACGGCATTCAATACCCGGGACGGTCACTATGAATACCGTGTGATGCCCTTCGGTCTCTGCAATGCTCCCGCCATCTTCCAAGAATTAGTCAACGACATCTTCCATGACCTTCTATATTCTTGCGTGGTGGTGTACCTGGACGAAATCTTGGTCTTCTCTCCGGATCTTCCCACACACCGGAGGGATGTTCGTCAGGTCCTGCTTAGGCTCAGGCAGAATCACTTTTATGCAAAATTTGAGAAGTGCCTCTTCGAGCTGACCTCCCTTCCGTTCCTGGGCTATATTATCTCCAAGACAGGTCTACGAATGGACCCCGAGAAGCTCTCTGCTGTCTTAAAGTGGCCCCGTCCGGAGAGGTTGAAGGCGATTCAGCGATTCCTGGGCTTCGCCAACTACTACCGTCTCTTCATCCCACATTTATCTTCCCGGACTGCTCCCATCTCTGCACTCACCCGTAAGAGAGCAAATCCTAAGGAATGGCTGCCCGAAGCTGAGGAGGCCTTCCTTTCCTTAAAACAAGCCTTCTCCTCTGCCCCAGTGCTGCACCGTCCGGATTGCAACAAACAGTTCTTCCTGGAAGTTAATGAGTCCTCCTCCAGAGCCGGAGCGGTGCTCACCCGAAAATCTTCATCCGGGAGAATGGTAACCTGGGGCTTCTTCTCCAAACTCTTCTCCTCGTCTGAGCGCAACTACTCCATAGGAGACCGAGAACTGCTAGCCATCAAATTGGCACTGGAGGAGTGGCGTTACCTGCTTGAAGGGGCTCTGTACCCGGTGATCATCTATACTGATCACAAAAACCTGGTATATCTCCAGAATGCCCAAAGACTCAATCCGCGTCAGGCCCGGTGGTCTTTGTTCTTCGCCCGCATCGACTTTATCCTACATTACCGCCCGGCGGACAAGAATGTTAAAGCCAACGCCTTGTCCCGATCTTTCATGTCCTCCTATCAAGAAGAGGAGCCTATGCACATCATCGACCCCTCCAAAGTGATGAATGTGGCCCCCTTGGATCTGACTCGTCTCCCACCCGGTAAGACGTTTGTAGCGGTTCCAGATCGTGAGAAGGTTCTTCACTGGGGTCATTCATCTAAACTAGCCGACCATGCCGGTCAGAAGAAGACCTTCCTGCTCATTACCCGGCATTACTGGTGGCCTACCCTGCGCAAGGATGTGGTAGACTTCGTCTTGGCCTGTTCGTCCTGTGCCCGCAACAAAGTTTCCAGACATCTCCAGCCGGTCGCCTCCTGCCTCTTCCCGTACCTGCTGCCCCGTGGCAACACATTGCTATGGACTTTATTACGGATCTCCCTGTTTCTGCCGGTTGTACAGTCATTTGGGTGGTCGCCAACCGCTTTTCTAATATGGCCCACTTCATCCCTCTGCCTGGTCTCCCGTCTGCATCTGAGCTGGCTAAGGACTTCATCCTTTACATCTTCCGTCTCCATGGCCTACCCCTCCACATTGTCTCGGATCACAGGGTTCAGTTTACTTCACGCTTCTGGAGAGCAACCTGTAAGCTGCTGGATGTTACCCTGGATTTCTCCTCCGCTTACCATCCGCAGTCCAATGGCCAGGTAGAACGTATCAACCAGATCCTTACCAGCTTCCTTCGCCACTTTGTCAATGCCCACCATACAGATTGGGTGGAGCTCCTGCCCTGGGCCGAGTTCTCCTACAACAACCACGAGAGAAAATCTACTTCCAAATCCCCGTTCTTTGTGGTCTATGGTCAACATCCCTAGATTCCATTTCCCGTCTCCGCCTCTGTGGACAACCATGCCGCGGAGTCTCTGGTCAGCGAATTCTCCACCATTTGGGAAAATACTAGGTTCGCACTTCTTCAGTCCTCCGTGCGGATGAAGAAACATGCTGACAAGAGAGGTCTGGATCCGCCTCAATTCCGTCCGGGAGACAAGGTTTGGCTCTCCTCCAAACATGTTCGTCTCAAAATACCCTCCTATAAGTTGGGTCCTTGGTTCATCGGTCCATTTGAACTCCTCAAGCAAATCAACCCAGTGGCCTACAAGTTAAAACTCCCAGCCACTTTGCGGATTCCCAACTCCTTCCACGTATCTCTCCTCAAACCAGTTGTGTTTAATTATTTTTCCAACAATACAGGTACTCCCCCCAGCTCCGGTTTCCGCTAAGGATGTTTTTGAGGTAGAGAACATTCTGGCCACCAAGAGGGTAAGAGGGAAAACCTTTTTTCTGGTGGATTGGTAGGGGTTTGGCTCAGAGGAGAGAACTTGGGAACCCAGGGAGAACATTCATGCCCCGCTTCTCCTTAAAAAATTTCTTTCTGGCCTAAAAAAGAGGGGGCGGAAAGGGGGGGGACTTTAGCATCGGCGTCTCTGCCCCCTGCCAGGCAGAGATGCCGTCTCTCTCACCGCCGCGCTCCCCGCCCGACATCCTCCGGCACTCCTCTTCCTGCAGCTGCCGGCACACACAGCTTCCCGACACTGTGCTTAGGGCGTGCGCGCTCCCTCCCTCTTAAAGGGGCAGTGCGAGCCATCCTAAGGAGTCCCCGGCCAAGAGCCGACGGTCCTCCCATATATAAGGCACCTCCTCCAAAATGGAGGTCCCCGAGCAAAGTTGTAGCTTAGAGTACTCACCTCTGCTTCAGCCCTCAGGTTCCGCTGCTAGCCTGACTACTAGTCCTGTCCAATAGCCTGACTACTAGTTCAGTCCGCCAGCCTGACTTCACTCCAGCCCGACAGTCTGTCTTCCGCTCAGTCCGCCAGTCTGTCTATGGGCTCTGCCCGCCTGCTTACCTGGAAGCACCTGCCTGTTTCCTGCCGTCACTTGCCGTGACCACCTGACAGCCTACCTAGAGGCTCCTGCCGTCACTTGCCGTGACCACCTGACAGCCTACCTAGAGGCTCCTGCCGTCACTTGCCATGACCACATGTCAGCCTACCTAGAGGCTCCTGCCGTCACTTGCCGTGACCACCTGACAGCCTACCAGGAGGCTCCTGCTGTTACCTGCCATGCCTAATAGCCAGCCTACCTGGAGGCTTCTGCTTGTTATCAGCCGTGTCTGCCAGTCCATCTACCCAGGTCACACGTCAGCCTGCCTGCTGTGCCCATCTGCAATACCGGTCAGTCCCTGCCATCTGTACCGTGGGAGTCACCTGCTCCTTTACAAGGTCGTCCCCAGAGTAGCACCTGGTCCCTCAGCTCGGACCCTCCCTGGTCACGGACTCAATTGAGCCGCCGTACAACCTTGGTCGCTCCGAGTTGATACCTAGTTACGCCCCTCTGGGTCCCTCCTTGCATCGCAGCACAGAGGTTCCCCCACCCGGATCCGTTACAGTTAACATGGACAAGAAACAAATTATTTTTGGGAAGTTTTTCAAATGGTCCAACAAATGCTATACACAGAGGTCAATATGGGAATGTGAGATGGTTGGACAAGAATTTTGATTTTTCTCTAGCTAATTCATCTCCTAAGGATTCTGGACTTTACCAATGTTGTGTTTTAACTAAAAATAATTACAAACAATGTAAAGATGTAAATGTTTGGTCAGGAGTAGATAATATATGTACACAGACAAGGTTTCAACCATCTACTCTTTTCCAAATCAATCAATTCCAATCTAAACCTCTATTAAGGGATGGAGTGTTGATGACTATGGTCTGGACTTTTAACATGTCTAGTTGGAAAATCTCATCCAGATATCCCCAGTGTCAATCACATCTCATTAACATGGAAATGGGAATAGAACAATGGTTTGGGAGAAGAACGTCAACACAGGTTAGAAGTAAGAGGGGATATTAGAAGGTAATTTGGGGGGATTAGGAACAGTGGGGAGTTTAATTAACATTATGGACATACATACACTTAAATCAGATTTACAAAATTTTGGGTATATTGGAGGCAAAGGGGTAAAAATTTTGAAAAGTTTGCATCAACTCCTTGAGAAGATGGTTTTGAACACTGCTGCTCTGCTGGGATCTTCAGTGTCACATCTACAAGATGCTACTTTAGCTCTAATAGAAAGTGAACAGGAATCCCAATGGCCAGAGCATGTCTAGAAGTTCAGATTGAATACTCCACCAATCTGAAAATGATTGCACAGGCATTGCAAAGTGGAATTACACCTTTAGGAATAATGAGAAATTTGTCTACAGAATATAATTTTGCGTTAAATCACACAGATTTGTGGGTAAATAAGTGAATAGAACATTTGTATAGGAACATCACTAATCCCAATATCGGGAAGAGAAGAAACCATGGTTCCTATAACTGTTCTGGGCATTCCTGTTAGTAATACACAATTACTATATTATCAATTACAGGACACAGATTTTGCATTTGATGTTACAAACACGGAACAATTAGACATTTCTTCATGCTTACATTTTGTTTGTAAGGTAATGTGTCTACCTGGACAGGATAAAGTCATTTATAACTTGAGTTTTCACAATCATACCTCATGTCATGCCAGAGTTGAGAATGTGCACACAATACATGACTTGGTGACTCTAATAAGCTCGAACAAAATTTGTTTCCAAGTTATGTCCGAAAAATAAGTTTTTTCTGCATTCTTCTCATCTTGTGTACATGCTGAAAATCTGACAATAGGTTTATATTGTACGGAGGGAAGTGTGAAAACTATCTCCAAGAAGGAAGGAAGTATTAATATTACGTCAATAGGGACAAGAAATCTGAAAATCCTTCCAATACAGTTCAATTTGTCCCAAATAAATAATTTCCCATGGGATATGTGGACAAATGAGATAAAGAAAGATAAAGGTTTGTTAAATTTGTTAACAAAGCAACTAAAAGAAGCTGAAATTGTATTCAGACATGAACAAGGTCATTTAAATGATATTGAACATGAATGGACAAGTATGTCAGGCTCATCTTGGAGGAGAAATCTAGGAAGATCAGTAACTAGTTGGTCACAGTCTTCAGCAAAAATGGCAGCAGGAAATGTATTAACAAATCCAATCATAATCATATTTATTTTGATCTTGCTGTGTAATTTTTATCAGATTTTTATGTGTAAAATTAAGAAAATATATTAAAAGATAAAGACAGAAATGAAAAAGGAAGATGGTCTTTTAAGAGAAATGTAAAGAAAAAATATAACCTTTTAAGTGAATTTTTATTTTTAATTTAGAAGCTTTTGGGAACTCAGATGACGTTCAATACAGGAGTTGATACAAGGTTTTCAGAATAAAGAATGAATGTGATACGAATGGTGAGAGAATGAGTTTAGGATTGATTAAGAGATTTCTTAAATCATAATCAGGGGGGACTGTAAGATATTAATCTCTTATGATAAAAAAAAATACATAATAAGAAACTTTGAAGCTTTGGTTCGAACCATGTTTAGTTTTAAACATTTTTATAGAAAGACTGAGGGGTTATTTTGAAGATCTTGGCAGAGACACCTGTTCTGTTTGTCAAACCTATAGGACTCTGGTCTATATTGGTTATTTGGAGATAACTAATGATCCTTAAAGGTCACTAGCCATATGTTTAAAATACACCAACATAAAGTAAATGTGCACGTACAGTACAGACCAAAAGTTTGGACACACCTTCTCATTTAAAGTTTTTTCTGTATTTTCTTGACTATGAAAATTGTACATTCACACTGAAGGCATCAAAGCTATGAATTAACATATGTAGAATTATATACTTAACAAAAAAGTGTGAAACAACTGAAAATATGTCATATATTCTAGGTTCTTCAAAGTAGCCACCTTTTGCTTTGATGACTGCTTTACACACTCTTAGCATTCTCTTGATGAGCTTCAAGAGGTAGTCACCGGAAATGGTCTTCCAACAATCTTGAAAGAGTTCCCAGAGATGCTTAGCACTTGTTGGCCCTTTTGCCTTCACTCTGCGGTCCAGCTCACCCCAAACCATCTCGATAGGGTTCAGGTCTGGTGACTGTGGAGGCCAGGTCATCTGGCATAGCACCCCATCACTCTCCCTCTTCGTCAAATAGCCCTTACACAGCCTGGAGGTGTGTTTGGGGTCACTGTAAACGCAAACCGGATGGAATAGCATGCCGCTGCAAGATGCTGTGGTAGCCATGCTGGTTCAGTATGCCTTCAATTTTGAATAAATCCCCAACAGTGTCACCAGCAAAGCACCCCCACACCATCACACCTCCTCCTCCATGCTTCACGGTGGGAACCAGGCATGTAGAGTCCATACGTTCACCTTTTCTGCGTCGGAACCAAAGATCTCAAATTTGGACTCATCAGACCAAAGCACAGATTTCCACCGGTCTAATGTCCATTCCTTGTGTTCTTTAGCCCAAACAAGTCTCTTCTGCTTGTTGCCTGTCCTTAGCAGTGGTTTCTTAGCAGCTATTTTACCATGAAGGCCTGCTGCACAAAGTCTCCTCTTAACAGTTGTTGAAGAGATGTGTCTGCTGCTAGAACTCTGTGTGGCATTGACCTGGTCTCTAATCTGAGTTGCTGTTAACCTGTGATTTCTGAGGCTGGTGACTCGGATAAACTTATCCTCAGAAGCAGAGGTGACTCTTGGTCTTCCTTTCCTGGGGCGGTCCTCATGTGAGCTAGTTTCTTTGTAGCGCTTGATGGTTTTTGCAACTGCACTTGGGGACACTTTCAAAGTTTGCCCAATTTTTCGGACTGACTGACCTTCATTTCTTAAAGTAATGATGGCCACTCGTTTTTCTTTACTTAGAATTTGTATTATGGCAAGAAAAAAGCAGCTAACAGTCTATTCAGTAGGACTATCAGCTGTGTATCCACCTGACTTCCGCACAACACAACTGATGGTCCCAGCCCCATTTATAAGGCAAGAAATCCCACTTATTAAACCTGACAGGGCACACCTGTGAAGTGAAAACCATTTCCGGTGACTACCTCTTGAAGCTCATCAAGAGAATGCCAAGAGTGTGCAAAGCAGTCATCAAAGCAAAAGGTGGCTACTTTGAAGAACCTAGAATATAAGACATATTTTCAGTTGCTTCACACTTTTTTGTTAAGTATATAATTCCACATGTGTTAATTCATAGTTTTGATGCCTTCAGTGTGAATGTACAATTTTCATAGTCATGAAAACACAGAAAAATCTTTAAATGAGAAGGCGTGTCCAAACTTTTGGTCTGTACTGTAGTCAAAAGGCATATTTTATGAGTTACTAGTTTTGTTCTAACATGGTAGAAGTTACTAATATACCAGAAAGTCGCCATATTGGGTTATGAAACTGTAAAAATAATCTCCAATGTATGTCCATGAGGCGAGATGGTATATAAGCAGAGGCAGACATGAATGGGCAGATGTCTCATACCTTGAGAATCTCCACCACGGACCATCTCATGCTGTATACTTAAGAACTTATGAATGTTGCTTTCTCTCTTATAACCTAATACCTCTTTTTCTGTGCTATGAACTATTTTTTCCTTATTTTTGTAACCACTTTTGAATAAACCTTAAACAAGATTTTGTTTTATCCACACAATTCAATATTGCTTTCCGTCCTATCCTCACTGTACTCTTACTCCAATGTAAGCGTTATATTTGTAACAGTGATGGAAAAGTATCATAGTCTTTAGTAAGTGGGCAGCTCCTCACACATCGTACACACGCGACTCTGCTCCATACACCTCAAACACATGGCTCCTCACACCTCATACACATGCGCCTCCGCTCCGCACACCTCGTACACACACGCCTCCGCTCCGTACACCTCGTACACACGTGGCTCTGCTCCGTACACCTCGTACACACGCGGCTCCGCTCCGTACACCTCGTACACACGCGGCTCCGCTCCGTACACCTCGTACACACGCGGCTCCGCTCCGTACACCTCGTACACACGCGGCTCCGCTCCGTACACCTCGTACACGCGCGACTCTGCTCCATACACCTCGTACACACACGCCTCCGCTCCGTACACCTCGTACACACGTGGCTCTGCTCAGTACACCTCATACACACGCGGCTCCGCTCCGTACACCTCGTACACACGGCTTCGCTCCACACACCTCGTACACACGCGGCTCCGCTCCACACACCTCGTACACACGCGGCTCCGCTCCGTACATCTCGTACACGTGGCTCCGCTCCGTACACCACGTACACACGCGGCTCTGCTCCGTACACCTCGTACAGACACTGCTCCCCTCCATACACCTCGTATATGCGCGGCTCCACTCCCTACACCTCGTAGACAAGAGGTTCCACTCCGTACACATGCGGCTCCGCTCCGTACACCTCGCACACGCGATGCTCCACTCCGTACACACGGCTCTGCTCCATACACCTCAACCACATGGCTCCTCACACCTCGTACACGCGCACCTCCGCTCCCTACACCTCGTACACACATGGCTACGCTCCGCACACACGTGGCTCTGCTCCGTACACCTCGTACACACGTGCCTCCGCTCCCTACACCTCTTACACACGTGCCTCCGCTCCGTACACCTCGTACACACGCGGCTCTGCTCCGTACACCTCGTACACACGCGGCTCTGCTCCGTACACCTCGTACACACGCGGCTCTGCTCCGTACACCTCGTACACACGCGGCTCTGCTCCGTACACCTCGTACACACGCGGCTCTTCTCCGTACACCTCTTACACACGCGGCTCTACTCCGTACACCTCGTACATGCGTGGCTCTGCTCCGTACACCTCGTACACACGGCTCTGCTCCGTACACCTCGTACACACACGGCTCCGCTACGTACGCCTCGTACACACGCGGCTCCGCTCCGTACACCTCGTACACACGCGGCTCTGCTTCGTACACACGCGGCTCCGCTCCGTACACCTCGTACACACGCGGCTCCGCTCCGTAAGCCTCGTACACAAGCGGCTCTGTTCCGTACACCTCGTACACATGGCTCCGCTCCGTACACCTCGTACACACGCGGCTTTGCTCCGTACACCTCGTACACGCGCGGCTCTGCTCCGTACACCTCGTACACGCGCGGCTCTGCTCCGTACACCTCGTATACGCGCGGCTCCGCTCCGTACACCTCGTACACGCGCGGCTCCGCTCCGTACACCTCGTACACGCGCGGCTCCGCTCCATACACCTCGTACACGCGCGGCTCCGCTCCGTACACCTCGTACACGCGTGGCTCCACTCCGTACACCTCGTACACGCGCGTCTCCGCTCCATACACCTCGTACACACTCGGCTCCGCTCCGTACACCTCGTACACACGCGGCTCCGCTCCGTACACCTCGTACACACGCGGCTCCGCTCCGTACACCTCGTACACACGCGGCTCCGCTCCGTACACCTCGTACACACGCGGCTCCGCTCCGTACACCTCATACAAACGCGGCTCCACTCCGTACACACGCGCCTCCGCTCCGTACACACGCGGCTCTGCTCCGTACACCTTGTACACGCGCGGCTCTGCTTCGTACACACGCGGCTCCGCTCCGTACACCTCATACACACGCGGCTCCGCTCCGTAAGCCTCGTACACACGCGGCTCCGTTCCGTACACCTCGTACACACGGCTCCGCTCCGTACACCTCGTACACACGCGGCTTTGCTCCGTACACCTCGTACACGCGCGGCTCTGCTCCATACACCTCGTACACGCGCGGCTCTGCTCCGTACACCTCGTACACACGCGGCTCTGCTCCGTACACACGCGGCTCCGCTTCGTACACCTCGTACACACGCGGCTCTGCTCCGTACACCTCGTACACACGCGGCTCTGCTCCGTACACACGCGGCTCTGCTCCGTACACCTCGTACACACGCGGCTCTGCTGCGTACACACGCGGCTCCGCTTCGTACACCTCGTACACGCGCGGCTCCGCTCCGTACACCTTGTACACACGCGGCTCTGCTCCGTACACCTTGTACACACGCGGCTCCGCTCCGTACACCTCGTACACACGCGGCTCCGCTCCGTACACCCCGTACACACACGGCTCCGCTCCGTACGCCTCGTACACACGCGGCTCCGCTCCGTACACCTCGTACACACGCGGCTCTGCTCCGTACACCTCGTACACACACGGCTCTGCTCCGTACACCTCGTACACACGCGGCTCCGCTCCGTACGCCTCGTACACACACGGCTCCGCTCCGTACGCCTCGTACACACACGGCTCCGCTCCGTACGCCTCGTACACACGCGGCTCCGCTCCGTACACCCCGTACACACACGGCTCCGCTCCGTACGCCTCGTACACACGCGGCTCCGCTCCGTACGCCTCGTACACACGCGGCTCTGCTCCGTACACCTCGTACACACGCGGCTCTGCTCCGTACACCTCGTACACACACGGCTCTGCTCCGTACACCTCGTACACACACGGCTCTGCTACATTCACACTGTAAACCCCTCCTGACCCCACACATAAACTTCAGCTCATCCAGCACCATGACAACCAGCACAGCAGAGTCCTGCATCCACTGAGGCCCCTGATCATGTGACCCCTGACTCCTCCCCTCCTGTGACCTCATCACAGCTCCTGTGCGCACAGAGCAGCCATATATGTGGTGGCGGCTCTGCAGGTGGAGGTATGTGGAGACCCCATTACTGGGCGCAGGGGGCATTAACCCCTTCAGCACGGAGACTCTTTTGGAGTCTTGTGTTGCCCCTTTATAAGAATCATAAGGTTTTTGTTCTGTTTCCTGTAATAGATACATACGACCCAACTATGGAGACAGGAAGGGAGGAAACATATTGTTCTCATAGTACAGGACCCCTTTACTGCCCCACAGTGTAATGCCCCCATTATGCCCCTTATGCAGTATGTATGATGCCCCCACACAGTGTAATGCCCCCATTATACCCCTTATGCAGGATGTATGATGCCCCCACACAGTGTAATGCCCCCATTATACCCCTTATGCAGGATGTATGATGCCCCCACACAGTGTAATGCCCACATTATGCCCCTTATGCAGTGTGTATGATGCCCCCCCCCCCCCCCCCCCACAGTATAATGTTCCCCCAGTACCCCCTAAGGTCCTGCTGTTGGAATAATCCCTCTAGGAAATGGTTTTCCCTTTGCCTGCTCCCCTACATGTATACCCTCGAGCATGTATACGGGCATGTAGGGGAGCCGGCCTTACTAGATATCGAGGCTTTGTACAGTAATATATCGCATGAGGATGGTATCAGAGGAGTAAGACGTTTCTTGAAATCGAGGTCAATAGAGTGTAGCAGACATAATGACTTCATGGAGGATCTTCTAAAATTCACTCTTACTCATAACTTCTTTCTTTTTGACAGGAAGTACTTCCACCAGCTCAGGGGTACTGTGATGGGGCGCCTCTGTGCCCCCTCTTATGCTAACCTGTTCCTGGGATGGTGGGAGGAAACCACAATACTCAGGGATGATCATAAGTGGTGGCAACCATATATTGGGGTATGGTATAGATATATTCACAAAATTTTTCTAATCTGGTCAGGGACGAGTGAAAAGTTTATTGAATTTGTTAGGGAACTCAACATCAATAGAGTGGGCCTTAGATTTATATCAGAGGTTAAATATTACCAGTTGCCTTTCCTGAATGTACCAGTCAAGAAAGTATGGGATAAGACCATAGGTACACTCATCTATCATAAACCTACAAGCACTAATAAACAATTGAAGTGGTATAGTCACCACCCCATCCTCCTTAAAAAAAAGCAATATCAAAGGGACAATTTTTACTGTTGAGAAGAGACTGCTCTAATGTCACAGATATTAATATACAGGCAATAGACATGAACACCAGATTCAAGGAAAAAGGTACCCACAGTACATTTTGGATTCCGCACGATTGTTTGCAGAAAATCGTGAGAGATAGACACTCCTCCATACCTAACCAAGAGAGCAAGAAAAAGATGGGATAACACGAGTAATAGGAACCTACGAGAATCAGAGTGACCATATCTTTAATATCCTCAGAAAACCCTGGCCGACCTGGACCTGAGGGTGCTGTGGGATCTACTCCCACAATAAGTTTCAGAAAGAGTTGGTCAATTAGGGACCGTTTAGTGCATATTTTCTATAAAAACCTGCACCCAAGTGGACTTGGCTGGATAGAAGAATCTGGAGAAAGTTGTATATATAATTGGATGAGACCATGTAAATCTTTCTCGAGTTCCTCTACAGGTAAAATCTTTTTCCAGAGGGATTATTCCAACTGTAACACCTCAGGACTTTTATATATGGCCACATGCACCTGTCCTAGATTATGTATGCATGACCAAGAGGGAGTATAGGAGGAGGGTAGGGGGCATTTGGGCGACATATGCCATGTTCGGAACACCCCATTAGTGAGACACATGAACAATGTACATTGAGGTGAAACCGGAGACATCTCCTTTTGTATCATTGAGGTGGTTAAACCCAATGTGAGAGGAGGTGATCTCAATACATGTATAGTCAAAAAGGAAAGCGAGTGGATTTCCAGACTGGATTCACGAGCCCCTAAGGGACTGAATGAGCAAATTTCCTATGCCTGTTTTGTATGAATACAGCCCCATTCTGGATTACATTTTTGGATTTTATACTCTACCCATTTCTACTCAGTTCCCTGTGAATGAGGTTCACATATTGTTTTACTTCATCGAGAGATCTGAGCTTCTATATCAGAATTATTTCTTATCAGTTATATCCCACTTATACTGTTTAGTAACTAACAAGTGCGGTGTTCCTTGTGTATCTCTAATTATGCAATGAGGGTCAAATATGACCATTTAGGAATATACTGTGGGCCACCATCCCATATTTTCTGTCGTGATAAAGTAGATCTAAATGCCTATTGCATGATGGGAGGATGTGCAATACTTGTTTTTAGTCTCACATGACGCTGATCTCAGAGATAGGATTTTTCTGTTGATGGAATGCAATCCAATATCATATGCGCTCCGGTGTGGAGCACAGACATCTAGGCATGCGCAATCGCGGACAATGATCCTAGATGCACGCTGGTGTGGAATTATAACTACGGCCATTCTCCTGTGTATGTTTGTCTTCAGACCAAGCCAGGACACTAGATGCTACCCCAGCTTGTTTCCTAGAGAAACACTCCGGGTTACATCACAGAGACTAGCCATCTCTGTGACACATACCTCCCTTTGACTATGCGACCATTAGCCACCTTACAGTACCTTGATACGTATCTGGTTTTATGATTACCCCACGGCTGATTAAAGGGAATCTGTCACCCCCTGGGACTTATCTGACCTCTACTATGGGCATACAGGTGATAGCAATGTGAATCTATACATCTATGCCTCATATTAGAGTTTTTTTTGCTGTGAAATGGCTTTTTATTCAGTGAAGATTCCAATGCTTGCTGGCCGAGGGACGGGAAGAAATCCCCGCCTACTGTGTTAATTAAAATATTTCCCACCTCCCCTGCACATCACAGTGCCCTGTGACGTGCAGTCACCATGTCCAGATCCCGCGACTGCGTGCTTTTTACGTTAGTAGTGAACTTGTACTGTGTACTATGCAGTTATAGTACTGCAGGGATCTTGAGCCCAGGCGCCGGGAAGTCACCATGACTCGCCAGCGCCTGTGCACAAGATCCCTGCAGCACTATGATTGCCTAGTACAGCCTTCCGTAAAAAGTGAAGTGCGCGGGACCTGGACATGGTGACTACACGTCAAAGGGCATTTCTTCCCGTCCACCGACCCGCAAGAATCGGAATCTTCACTGAATAAAAAGCCTTTTCACAGCAAACAGACCTCTAATATGAGGTATACAGGTAAGTATAGATTTACATTTCTATCACCTGTATGCCCATATTAGAGGTCAGATAAGTCCCAGGGGGTGACAGATTCCCTTTCATCAGCCGTGGGGTAGACGGTGGAGTGGATTCCCTTTAATAAATACTCAGCCCCATTCTTGGTGCAGGTACTAATGAATCCAGGACCTATGAGATTTTTACCAAATGATAGTTAGGGGTGTATCATCCATAGCGTCGGCCCACACGGCCTCTATGGTGCCCGTGAAAAAACACAGATTTTGAACTTGGTTTAAATTGGTATCCATGCAGCACATAAATACATGTTTACTATGGCCATAAATCAGAAAAAATCTATAAAGAAAAATGATCATAAATCCTGCTGTAAATAAATAAATAAAAAGCAAAAGTGCATTTAAATAAAATAGGGTTCTTATCAACACTGTTTTTGATCAAAAAATAGCATGAAAGCTATCTCACCATGGCAAGGTGCACCCATTCGAGATAGTTCTACTCTGTATAATATTAAAAACCTTGCCATGTGTGAAAGCCTCAAACTTCTGTGTGTGAATCAGACATGAGATCTAACGTGATAGAAGATTACAGTCCGGGGAAGACGGGAAACATTCATATAGACGGCCAGTGGAGATGTAGTCAGTGAAGCACTCTGGCTAAATATGTTTCTTGAGCCTTAGTAGAAGATGAAGATGTCGTCCTATTCATGAAGTAATTATTTCTCATGTCACGTGTAATGAATATCTGCTGCAGTATTGCTAATGCCGATTGCAGTGTTTTTAAATGAGACGAGAATTAGCTTTATGGAAGATGAGTCTTTGAGAAACGAGTTCAGCTACAGACTCCAAGAAAGAAACTGCTTGTTGTCTGTGGCCAAAAATATATAGATTTTATTACTAGATGTAAAGCAGAAAACTAAATACTGTAAAATAATAAATCTCCTCATATGTTTCCCCTTATTATCTCCAGTAATTGTATTATTACACAGGATTTTTATGATGTTACATTTGCTCATCATCTTCTCATTCAGGTCCCTACAATATCAGATCCTCTCAGTGAAGATCTTCTATTTAAGAGAATTTTCCTTATGGACCCATCAAAGATGGATATGGACAGAGACAAAATGGCGGAGAGGATATTGCACCTCACCCTAGAGATCCTCTTCCAGCTTACTGGAGAGGTGAGAGATTCTGATGACGTCATATTACATCATTCTTATCTATGGGAGTAACAGATGGACAGAACTGGAGAGGTGAGGACCCTGGAAATGTCTGTAGTGAGATTTAATAATTTGTCTCTCCATAACCAGGATTACACAGTAGTGAAGAAGATCTCTAGTGAGCACTGTCAGGCCCCTGTATCTGAGGGATGGGAAAGACCCCTGAGCCCAATCACCGGGGCTCCATCTCACCCCCTGATACATGAGGACATCAATGACCAGAAGATCCTAGAACTCACCTACAAGACGATTGAGCTGCTGACTGGAGAGGTGACACTGCTGGGAATGCTGGGACATTATACGGTAACGCTATGAAAGGATCAAGGAGATGACTGTATCATTGTATGTGTCAGGTTCCTATAAGATGTCAGGATGTCTCTGTCTATTTCTCCATGGAGGAGTGGGAGTATTTAGAAGGACATAAAGATTTGTACAAAGACATCATGATGGAGGTTCCCCAGCCCCTCACATCTCCAGGTAATAGACAGGACTGAATACACACGGCCTATAATTATCTGTATGTATGTTATTCTGCGAGTATTTGTGTACTCGCTTCGCTATATTCGGATGTCCCGCCCTGCAGTTTTGGCACCTCCTTTGCAGCCACTAAACATGCTGGGCTTCTTAATCAATCACATTAATGCCACAGATATCTTGGTTGTGGCATTACTGTGATTGGCTGGCTGCCCAGCGTCATGGGGTCTATTTAAGCCCTGCCGCTGCCATTTTGTGCACATTGCATCTGGAGCCTGCATTGTAATAGCCTAGGGAGAGATCGCTGAGCTGCTAGGGAGAGTGCTTAGACCTCTTGATAAAACAAAAGCCTTTTTAAGGGCTACCTGCAGTGTATAATAGTTCTGTGTTTAAAGGAGCCGCTCACTAGCTCCATAATACCACCAAAAAATAGCTCTTTTCAGAGCTGAAGACACACAACAGTCCACTTAAAAAGGTGTTTGGTGCCCTACGCAAAGCAGTAGTCCAAACATTTCCTACTGCCTGCTACAAAAGAAGCACGCACCAGCCCATTGTAACCGCTATTTTGGGGTGTCAGCCTGCCTTCTGTCCATATTAGTCCACTTTAAAAATCATTGAGTGTCCTACACAAAGCAGTAGTCCATACATTTCCTACTGCCTCCTAAAAGCATGCACCAGGCCATTTTAACCACTATTTGGGAAGCCACCATCCCAAATGTCTCCAATCACAAATAGTAGTTAGGCTGGAGTAGGAATACTGTCCTGGTTTGTCCACTGCACAATCTGCATAGGGTTTGTAAAATTTAGTCCTATGGGCTGAATCATGGTTGACTCACTATTTGGCTGTGACAGCTAGCTTGCCTTGTGCCATCAACATCTGAAAATCTGTCAACAAAACCCAAAATGCCAAAAAAAGCCTGTTGTTCAGGGACGTGGACGTGGTGTTGTCAGTGGTGCGTGAGAAGGCACTCAATCTGTGTCAGGTCAGAAGAAGCTTGATACATCCATTATGTTCCTGGAAAAAGTTCCCGGTCTGGAACGTAAACGTGTGCTGAAGCCAGAAGAGCTAGAGCAGATTCTGCCTTGGATAGCAGACAAGGCCTCTATGCATTTGTCAAGAAGCACCAAAACTTCCACGACCACACAGTCTACTGTGGATACACGATGGCTGGCCCTTCCAATCCTGAAGCTGGTTCTCCTTCCTCCAACCATTATCAGTCACAGGAGACATATGACCTCAAGCTTGGCCACTCCGAGGACCTGTTTGGTACGTATCCTTTGGTTGGCTCTGGCCTATCACCATGCAGCATTGAAGAGGGACAAGAGGAGGTGGCGTGCGTTGATGCTCAAGTATTTGAGGACCTACGACCAGAAGAAAGCCACTTGGAGGAACGTAATTTACTGTCTCCAGTGGTGGAGGCTGATGATGATGAGACACAGTTGCCATAAGGTCAGCCTACAATATCAACTGGGAAGGAGGATGAGATTGAAGACGAGGCGATCGATGATGAGTCCACTGATCCGACCTGGACTGTTGGCACGCATAGCCATGACAGCAACTGTAGGCTGACCTGAGGGTCGTAGTCCGCACTGCTACCTTCTAGTACTCCATGTCTCTTGGCCATTTTCACTGTAGTCTCTGCCCTTAAATTAGTTACATAATAGTGAGGGCCCTACAATATGAATAAGTGAGGGCACTCTCAGATGTACACAACAGGCACCTCCAAAATTTCTAGAGGAGGGCACTTCAAAATGTATGTTACAGGGCCACACGAGGGCTCTCACAAAACTCAGCTTTCCTGCTTACTGCAGACCCTCTGAACATTTGAATTTAGGGCTGCAGTATCACATGGTGGTGGAGTAGGAGGAAGAGGGTCAACCCAACGCTACAATGGGCACATTGTAAACTGCTATGGAATATGTATTCCACTATCTGAGTGTCAATGATGGAGGGACCGCCCAAATGTCTAAGTAACAGCTGTCCCTCCAAAACGCATGTTACAGAGCCACCTGAGGCCTCTCAAAAGATCTACATACCTACTAGTACGTTCTAGCTGTGCTTGTAAAGTGCTGGGGAATAGCGAACTGAAAAATGATGTATGACAGAGGGACCTACAAAATGTATAAGTCAGGGCCCTCCAAATTGTAAAAGGCGAAAAAAAGCCACATTATGTGTGAACAAACGCTAAAAGGGACATTTTTTGGTTTCTCTGGTTTATTTAGCCCTATATACAAGTGATTGTGCAGGAAAAACTGTTTCTTAACCTTTTTGGCCTGTTAAATGTAATTTAGATTAGGTTTGGTAGTTGTTCTTGTGTGTCTGTAAAAGTGGCGTAACATTGCTACAAACTTCCCAGAAACCATATGTGAGTCAGAAATGCATGCAGGCACATTCTCCAGGCTCTTCCCATTCTGTTTCATCACTTTCCCGTCCATTTCAGCCTTTTCCTCAAGCCCCTCAGGCACTATCTTTATGTGGGTTTGTTGCACCCTGGTAGTGCATTTAGTTATGAAGATCTGGGCAGGTAAACACTGCTGCCCTATTTTGCTGTGTTTTAGTTTCCGGCAATATGCTTCCAGCTTTAGCAGGGTGTGGTGCTTTCCAGTTGGCTGAAGCAGGGAGCAGATTACTCCAGCTGGACAGCACACACACCCATACTGGCAGACTGGATGGTATTTCAGGTCCCAGCAATCCTAATCTTAGTGGCTGGACAGAAGCTGTACCGCCCAGAGCTTCTGGTTCTGACGTATCCTCCATCACCAGCGCCACCTGCAGGATGAATAAGGCGGCTCCTGGTGACAGAAGCAGACGTCGCAGGAGCAGATTCCGGAGCAGATGGGACACACCATTTGCAGAAGCCCAAATGTGACCAAATTGCAGAAAACCAGAGCAGTAGAAATCCCCATAAAGTGGCTCCATTTTGGAAATTATAACCCTCAGTGAAATAATCTATAGGACTATTTTGACTCCACAGGCACTTTCCAGAAATTAGCACGTAGTGGATGTTGGAGAGTGAAAATTACAAATATATAATTTCATTACCCAACACATAGTGCCCAGATTGTTCTCCAGGAGACACACACCGTAAATTAAGTGGGTTCTTCTCACTATAGTAATGTCAAATACATGGATGCTAAATGTGGCTTGGGCACACTGCAAGGCTCAGAAGTGAGGGGGAGATTTGACTTTGGGGGAGCAGATATTATTGGATTGGTTTATGGAAGCCATGTTGCTTTTCAAAAGTCTTTGAGCCACTAATGTGGAAACCTCTGGTTTTCTATTGACAGATGGACTGATTGACAGTCCCTGACTGGGGACTTATTTTTTGTGAGATGAGTAGAAGTTTTTATTGGTATTATTTCACCTACGTAACATTGTTTGGTGGCTTTTTATTCCATATTTGGGAGACAGAATTAACAAACAGTTGAACACTACGATCTACTGGTTCATCTTAAGACGTTTTCTATTAGACTATGAACTGTTATTGTCCTGGTGAATAATGACGGCTAACATAGAGCAAAATTAAAAAAAAATCACAGAAAATGATACAGCTTTACCAACACCAAATCATATAACAAATGCACTAGCAGGATGCAGCAGACCCCCATGATAAAGGTGGGGGCAGCGCAGGTGCAAAATACTGATGGAGCAACCACTCACAAACCTACCAAATTCATGGAGAGGATGGTTGCCTAGTACTAAAGATGCCCACAGATGAAGCTCGCATAGGACGCCAGTCACACAGGCAGGTTTGATGCACAGTGGCTGACTTAGCCTAAAATGGGGGCACTAATACTTTCTCTACTCTTCTGGTCAGGACTCATAGTAGCTCCAACGGTCTACCATAAATAAGTGCAACTCTAGTTTAGTGTTGGAGCCCACCCCCTCCCCCAAACATACATTCTTGTTGGGGATGTAACGTGTTTTTTTATTCTGTCTTTTTTTTTTTACAGGTTAATTCTGTATGATAGTTTGATTGTGGTGGGATTGGCCTGCCTCACTTAACTCTGTAATTCTTGGTAGTCTTTCAAAAATGGTCTCCATTGTCTCTTCCAAATGCCCGAGTTCTAAATTTAAGACACCTCAGCTCTGCACTATTATAAAAAGTTGTCATTAAATGTATATTTCTTCTTGAGACTCATTTGACAGAAAATATTGGCCCTTACTATATTTTAAATTGCCAGGAGCTACCAAGAAGCATACTTTAATTATCCCAGAGAGTATTCACCACTAGTTACTCTTTTTTTTATCATTTCATTAGATTTGTTATTGTCTATAGTCAAAGTTTTGCCCATCATCCTTTAACCCCTCTACATGGATCTGTACTTACACATAGACCCCTAGGCTTGGACTTGGTGTTGCCTGCTGTTCTGTGGTGTGAGATGACAAGAAGAATAGTCAGGTGGCCTGATCAGAACCAGGAGGGCAGAGAAAATACAAAATCAGAAGACACAATAGTAGTCAGTAAACGGGCCGGGATCACAAGAAGAAACTAAGAAATAAATACACAACACGGGAGCTGAACACAGAGGACTTAACCAGAGGAGAACAAGGCTGTATCAGGCAGCTTCCGGCAATATGCATGAGCTTTAGCAGGGTGTGGTGCTTTCCATTTGAGTTAAGTAGGGAGCAGATTTGACTTTGGAAGAGCGGATTTTGCTGGATTGGTTGTATTGGAAGCCATGTTGCTTTTCAAGCGCCTTTGAGGCACTAATGATGTGGAAATTTCTGTTTTTCCATTGACAGATGATGGACCTGAGTGGGGGCTTGTTTTTTATGTGATGAGTAGAAATTTTTATTGATATCATTTTTGCATAATTCATATTTAGGAGGCAGAATGAACAAACAGTTGAACACCGCGCTCTCCTGGTTCATCCTATGAGGTTTTCTATTAGACTGTGAAATGTCATTCACTGTCATTCTGTCAATAACTTGCCATTTCTACAGACAGTTTAAGTAGAAATGTTCAAAAATATAAATTTTAAGATTATTTTATTCAAATATAATATTTTTTTATTCTTGGCAGATGACTGTACCAGATCAGAGGGACAGCTGACATCTTCAATTTTCAAATCAGATGAGCTTGAGATCCCACAGGATACAATTGAAGGGAATGCCATTACTCCAGATATACCATCATCCCTTTACAGCAAAGATGTGTCATCTGATCCTTTGAAAGAGGTCCTATCTTCTGATTCATTACCGACTACTAAGGAAAATCAAAGTCACAAAATAAGCATTAAAGAACTAATGGCTCCTAAAGCTAAGAAGCCATTTTCACGGTCAGAATATGGAAATAGTTTTCCCCTAAAAAAGTTTTTTCTTAAGCATCAAAAAATTTACACAGCAAAGAATAATTTTTCTTATTCCAAGTGTATGAAATGTTTTAACAAGAAATCAAGTCTTCTTAGTCACCAGAGAACTCACACAGGGGAGAAGCCTTTTTCCTGTTCAGAATGTGGGAAATGTTTTAGCCAGAAATCAGCTCTTGTTACACATCAGAGAACTCACAAAGGGAGGATGCCTTTTTCATGTTCAGAATGTGGGAACTGTTTTAACCGGAAATTAGATCTTGTTACACATCAGAGAACTCACACAGGGGAGAAGCCTTTTTCCTGTTCAGAATGTGGGAAATGTTTTAGCCAGAAATCAGCTCTTGTTAAGCACCAGAGAACTCACACAGGAGAGAAACCTTTTTCATGTTCAGAATGTGGGAAATGTTTTACACAGAAATCAAATCTTGACAAACATCAGACAATTCACACAGGGGAGAAGCCTTTTTCATGTTCAGAATGTGGGAAAGGTTTTAACCAGAAATCTGTACTTGTTAGACATCAGATAACTCATACAGGGGAGAAGCCTTTTTCATGTTCAGAATGTGGGAGATGTTTTAGCAGGAAAGCTTCTCTTGATAACCACCAGAGAACCCACACAGTGGAGAAGCCTTTTTCATGTTCAGAATGTGGGAAATGTTTTGTGAAGAGAGCATCTCTTCTTAGTCACCAGAGCAGTCACACAGGGTAGTAGCCTTTTTTATATTCTTTATGTGGGAAAGTTTTCCTTGAAAATCAACTCTTAATAAACTTTAGAGAAATCACACAGGGGAGAAGCCTTTTTATGTTCAGAATGTTGGAAATGTTTTAACCGAAAATTGTATCTTCATAAAGGAGTTGTCCACTAGTAGGACAACCCCTTGCCATTCCTCATGTTTGGCCTAGTTAAAATAAAAACACTCATACTCTGCTCCTGTGCCAGCGCCGTTCCAGCGGTGTCAGGACTCACGTTCCCCGGGGTTGTTACATCACATGAGCCCTGCTCTCAGTCATGCCAACTTCACTGTCCCCGCCTTCGGACGTACTGAACATCAACATGAAGCCAGTGCTGCGGCTGCTCTCAGATTTCCTTGTGATGTTCTATTTTTCTGAAGGTGGGGACAGTGATTCCAGTGCTTATTGGGCTCACATGACGTAACAACCTCACATGTGCCCCAGGACCGCACATGCCGACACCACTGGAACGGCGCCAGCATCGGAGGTATGTATAAGTGTTAGGTTTGTTTTTTTTTAACCAAAAACATTTTTATATTTTTATTTAACACAAAAACAAATCTTACAGAGTGTTTGATACAGAAAATATAACATATAATAAAACATCACATTTCCAGGATTTCAAAAAACTCTCCCAACCAGAACCCCCCCCCCCACACTTTTTCCCTTACCCATCTGATTTTGCATAAGCCTATCATCTTGGCTATAGAATTTTGGCTATTGCCAATTGTATAGGAGGCGAATCTCTAACCTCCGACACATACTCAAATGTAAAATATTAATCTTTAATGATAAAAAAATATACATAAGCTTTAACCCTAGAACGCATACCTGGGGCCTCGCATGCCCGCCCTGTTAATTGTTTTCTATTTTCTGCAAGATTACTTTAGTTAGAATTTTGAAACTCTAGGTATTCCTCAGGTATATAGTTGTTTGTCATTTTTGTTTGAGTTATTCCATGTTATTTGCACACGGGCCTAAAAGGCCCCAGGTATATGAAAGTGTAGATTTTTATGGTCATGCCTTCTAGGGTTAACATGCTTAGGCTCTAACCATGCTTAGATTCAAATACTTTAGAGAAAGATTGGAGTTATTCTAAGAACTTTGGTAGAGACACCTGCTATCTGTTTGTCAATTCTGTAGGACTTTTGCCTCAACTGTCAATATGGGTTATTTGGGGATAACTAATGATCATTTAAAGGTCACTAGCCGTATGTTTAAAATATACCAACATGAGGTGATGTGCACGTAGTCAGAATACATACCTCACTATTTACTAGTTTTGTTCTAATATGGTAGAAGCTACTTATATATCAGCAAGTCGCCATATTGGGTTATGAAACTGTAAAAATAATCTTCAATGTATGCCTATGAGGCAAGATGGTATATAAGCAGAGGCAGAGATGAATGGGGCAGATATCTCATAACCTTGAGAATCTCCATCACGGACCATCTCGTGCTTCTAAGACTGGATATGTAAGAACCTATAATTGTTTCCTTTCTCTCTTCTAACCTGACACTTCTTTTTGTGTGCTGTGAACTATTTTTCTTCATTTTTGTAACCACTTTTGAATGAACATTAAATAAGCTTTTGTTTTATTCACACTATTTAAGATTGCTTTTCTTTCAACCTTCATCATGCCCTTACCTGAAGTGGGAAGTGTTAATTTTTCTAACATTAATGGTGAGCCTTAGCCAGTTCTGATTTTTTATACTGTTTTTTTTTCTGTGAAATCCTTCACCTTCTGCAAGGGGAGGAGAGTTTTTGGTAAACACCTGTTGTCCAAGTCTCAGGAATTCCACATAGTCACAAGGATCAGATGGAATCTACAGTATGGTGAGGAGTGTGTCTCCAACCATACAACCATAAAGTCTGTACGTGGAGGTCTGCGGAACACAGTAGAGCCACAAAGGACCATCCATTGACGGTTGGATCAATCCAGGAGAGGAAAAGCCATTCTGTAGGTGAGAAATGGATTTTATTCATGACTATTCTAAGAAAAGTGACATACATTTTTAAGTTTGTTCATAGCCAAACAGATGCACAATTATGGTCTAATTTGTATAGCCAATGTGAAGCAGAGAATCTTAGAATTTATAAAAGTTTTTTTTCTGTAAAAAAGTTACACAGAAAACTTCAAAATGTGATGCATATGGTCCGTGTGTACAATAATTTGGTCTTTGAAAAAACTGACACACAGAAAGCATGGATTATCACACAGGACATCAGTCATACTGACAAACAGGTGGACACACAGGAGACCAGTTATACTGAGACATCAGCTCTTAATAAACTTTAAAGAAGTCACACAGGGGAGAAGCCTTTTTATGTTCAGAATGTTGGAAATGTTAGACACAAGACGCTGACGGGGATTACTTTGATTGTCTAAATTGTTTGATTTTGGCAGAACATATTGAACAATTGGAGGATCAAATTGATACTCGGACAGAGTTATTGTCCAAATTACACCAAGACATAAAAAAGGTGTTTCTGTTAATACAAGATCCAATAGTAAGAGTGAAGATAGTACCTCCACATCATTGGTACCAGACACACAAAGTCCAAAATGTTTCAGGAGAAGCTTTACAGGCAGATGATTTACAAAGGAAAAAAAATACATCACAGAGCAGCACGAATCAATCTTAAAATACACAATCAATTAATGAAAATTCTAAAAGACATTCCAAATTATAATGATAAGATGGATGCTTTTTATAATGCAGACATTTTTTAATCTAATACAGATAAATTTGATCTTAATAACGAACAAAAAAACAAGACATTCAGAGTATTGTTACCCTACCATATGGCAAAAAGATTACAGACCACATCCAGATTGAATGATGATAAAGAGTTGACAAATAGTACAAAAAAGACAGACTAGGCAATTGATATTGTTTTCCACAGGAGACTCGCCCTCTCTTGACATTTTGAGTCAATTGAGTGCGAGTATTCGTGATGACCCATTTGCTTTCTTGGTCAAATTTGAACAGGCCTATAGAACGGTGATGGATATTAGGCCTAATGAGGAACGAGCATCCATCAAATTATATGTAAAAAAGTTCAAGTACTTAGATCAAGTACAAGATGAAGCATTTTTGAGGATGGTTCCAGATTCTATTCAGATGGGCACTATTATACAGGATATGCCATTTTTTATCCCAAAAGAGGACAGGTTGTAAAGCACAAATTACCGAGTCATTTTTCAGGTCAGAGGGCAGAGCTAGAAGCAGTAAGAATGGTGCTACAGCTGAGTGAAGCTGGTAATCTGTGTCCCATTGTAATCTACAGTCATAGCTACTATGTTGTGAGATCACTGACAGATAACCTGCCAGTTTGGGGGAAAAAGAGGCTGTAGATTCTTCTAACAAAACTCTTGTACATAGTGACACACTGAAAACAATTTTTGACATAGCTTCAAAAAATCCTAATGGTTTTGCTATCGTCAAAGTTCCTGCTCATAAAAAATCTGATGATGATGATCTGTTGGAAATGCAACCGCAGATACATTAGCCAAAGAGGCAGCCCTGACAGGAGAAGTGTTTGAGCCTGAACCTCTTGAGGTTTCAGCAGTTCAAAGAACAGACACGCATATCCCTTCTTTTGCTTAAGAACAAGAAAAAGATACAACTCTTGTTGCTTCCCGGGTTGATACAAAACCTCCCTTTGCTTGTGAAAACAAGGTTTTGTGCCATGACTTAAACGGGGACTTACGTCCTGTTGTACCAAAACATCTACAGGATACGTTCACAAGATATAATCATGAAAGCTTGGGTCATTTGGGCCAACAGAAATTGTTAGGCATTCTCAAAGAGAAATTTTACTGGGAAAAGATGGAAGAGACTGTACAAAGTATTGTTCAATCATGTCTCATTTGTGCCCAAATGAATCCAAGACCAAAAGGACAGAAACCGCCACTACTCCAAACCCCACCTGCAGATGGTCCATGGTCTACGTTGCAAATCGATTATGTTGGTCCATTACCATCAGGTAAAAGTGGTCTCAGGTATGCATTGGTTGTAGTAGATGTTTTTTTCCAAATGGGTTGAAATTTAACCTGTCAGGAAAGATGATGCTTTGTCTACAGCTAGAGCATTAGTTAATCGTGTCTTTTGTACTTGGGGGATCCCAAGAATGATTACCTCTGATCGAGCAAGTCACTTCACAGGAAAAATCATGCGAGCAGTTTGTGCTATTCTAGGGGTACAACAACAGTTTCATGTACCTTACCATCGACAGTATGCTGGTATTATGGAAAGGATGAATAGAACAATAAAATCCAGAATTGCCAAAATGTTATTGGACAAAAGTAATACTTGGGTGGATGCAGTACCTTTTGTACTGTTGAGTGTTAGCGGAACAATTTCCTCCACAACTCAGTTTACTGCTTTTGAACTAATGACAGGAAGAAAAAATGCCATTGATTTTCCCACATGAACCATTTTTGTCCACACCTCAAAAAGATGCTGTTGCAAGGTCCAAATGGTTGCATTTGTTGCAGGAAAACTTGAAAACCATTCTTCCACATGCTGCATCAAGAATGCAGAGGATGGAGCCACCATATGAATCCAAATTCAAAAGAGGGGCTTTAGTCATGATTAAAACTTTCAGGAAGAGTGGACCTTGGGATAGTAAGTGGGAAGGTGCCTTTGAAATAATCAACACCATTGGACGAGTTATGATCCTAGTGCAACCAGCATCCAACGTGGTTAAAAATACCCGCAGACAACAAAAATTGTGGGTACATGTTGATCAATGCAAATTGTATATTGCAAAATAATGGTACTGCATTTCTTTCAGGAAGAAATGGATTCCAATAAGAGCTGGAATACGGAATACCATGTCCTTGATGGAAGGGATTCAACACCAATCTTTCAAGAAAAGAAAAAGTTTCCCAGGAAAAGCTATTATCTGATGGGAACCACATTTCTGCTACTTTGTACTATTTCAATTGTGATCTACGCAGAAGACATTTTATATCATGGAACAAAATACTAGTGAAGTGAATGGACATATCAAAAGAACTTTACATTCACGGAAACCAAGAGGATCAAGTCTACAAAATCTAATAGATGAAGACATACCAGACGATTCAGTAGATATTACTGGAAACATTTGCATGGGTTATGGTGTAAAATGCTGTATTGAGCTACACTTCATACACGACACTGACTTAATATTACATGCTGCCACAGGACCTAAGTCTAAATTTACACAGTTACAAGGAGATTATATACATAATAATAAGACCGGCACATGGGAATGCAATCCTACAGATGTGTTATACTGGAATATACAGATAAGAGGTGAAGAGAAAGCTGTATGGTCGGGTGATATTACTAATGATATGTTCGCAAAAGGGAAAGAAAGAAAATCCGAAACAGAGATTATGTTAAAGACACAACTTTTTGGAAAAATGTTGGATCCTTCATTACTTTCTATTACAGAAGGAGATGAAGATTGGGTAAAAACATGGAACTTCCAGAGAATCAGTACAAGTACAAGTATCTGTAGTCTTTACAGTAACAAATACGATCGCTCCAGAAGTAAGGGTCGCACCACAAGCAGTACATAGTCAAGAAAATATGTCTCCTCTTTTATTGAAATGCAACACAAGGTTAGAGTTACCTCCCGAGTCTTTGTTAACATGGACCAGAAACAAATTATTTTTCGGAAGTTTTTCAAATGGTCCAACAAATGTTATACACAGAAGTCAATACGGGAATGTGAGATGGTTGGATAAGAATTTTGTTTTTTCTCTAGATAATCCATCTCCTAAGGATTCTGGACTTTACCAATGTTGCGTTTTATCTACAAATAATTACAAACAATGTAAAGATGTAAATGTTTGGTCAGCAGTAGATAATGTATGTACACAGACAAGGTTTCAACCATCTAATCCTTTCCAAATCAATCAATTCCAATCTAAACTTCTATTAAGAGATGGATTGTTGATGAAGAATATGTTGTGAAGAAAAAATGGAGAGTGGTGGTCATGGGGGATTCCCTGTTGAAAGGAACAGAGGCCGCTATCTGCAGACCAGACATAACCTCACGAGAAATGTGCTGTCTTCCAGGAGCAAAAATTAAAGATGTGTCTGACAGGATATCAAGACTCTTCAGACCTACAGATCACTACCAATTCCTGCTAATACATGTGGGAACAAATGACACCGCAAGAAAGTGCCTGGAAACCATCTGCAGAGACTTTGAAGACTTAGGCAAGAAAGTGAAAGAATTGGGAGCGCAGGTGGTCTTCTCATCCATCCTCCCAGTGGATGGCCATGGAACAATGAGGTGGAATAAAATTCTACAGGTGAACAACTGGCTACGTCGATGGTGCCGTCAACAATGATTTGGATTTCTGGATCACGGAATGAATTACCTATATGATGGACTACTTGCTAGAGATGGGGTGCACCTTACGAAGACTGGAAAACATGTATTTGGAAGTCGCCTTGCTACACTCATCAGGAGAGCTTTAAACTAGAACAATGTGGGAAGGGAAGCAAAAGGCCAGAAAAAGATATACAGCTGACAAATACTATTGAGATCTCTGCTATTGGAAGTGGAAAGAAAGAACCAAGACAAAAAAATCTAAATAATAAAAATATGGGAGGAAGAGAAACCAATCACAAACTAAAATGTTTTTATACAAATTCACAAAGCATGGGCAACAAACAAGGAGAATTGGAACTACTAACGCAGGAAAAGAAATATGATGTCATTGGAATCACTGAAACTTGGTGGGACGATACACATGATTGGAATAAAAGGCTAAAAGGGTACAACTTATTTGCAAGAAACAGACTTGATAAACGAGGAGGAGGTGTCGCATTTTATGTTAGAAAAGCGTATATCTGCACAGAGATTGAAGCTTCAGAGACTGGGCGTTCTGTGGAAACTGTTTGGGTAAGAATACAAGGAGAGAACAACAGAAAGGATACCATTGTAGGCATTTACTACAGGCCACCTGGGCAAGCTGAAGATATGGACGAACTCTTTATGTATCAAATAACCAAGTTCTCCAAAAAATATGACGTAGTGGTCATGGGAGATTTCAACTATCCAGACATTTGTTGGGAATCTCTCTCAAGTAAAGCTAACAGGTCAAGCAAATTCTTATCCTCTCTTGCTGACAATTTATCTTCCAAAAAGTAGGGCAGAAAACAAGGGGATCTGCTACTTTGGATCTAATCCTTATAAACAGGGAGGAAATGGTTGAGGAGGTAAAAGTGGCTGGAACCCTAAGAGGAAGCGATCATGCTATTACAGAATTTTGGATAACTAGAGGAGGAAGACATGTGAAGACTCAAACTTTAAGGTTAGATTTCAGAAAGGCAGATTTTAAGCGACTCAGAAAGAGAATAGGAGGGATCCAATGGCTGGATGTCCTTAGGGACAAAAATGTCCAGGAAGGATGGGAAATTTTTAAAAATGAGATTCTCAAAATCGTTAACAATCCCGAAAAGTAGGAAGAATGGGAAGCATTTAATGAAACCAGGATGGATGAACACAGAACTTAAACACATGCTAAAAAGAAAGAAAGAAATGTTTATCAAATGGAAAGAGGGAGGCATATCTAAAGAAGATTATAATGCAGTCTGCAGATCCTGCAGGGCACGTATCAGGTTAGCTAAAGCTGACAATGGATTAAGGCTTGCAAGAGATGTCAAAAGCAATAAAAAAGGATTTTGGGGGTTAAAAGTAAAAGAAAAGTCAAATATGCTATAGGATTTTTACAGGACGAAAATGGTGAAATGGTAAGAAAGGATGCTGAGAAGGCCGAACTTTTTAATTCCTATTTTGCATCTGTTTTCTCTCAGGAAGAAAATGTAACATCAACTGATCTTCACTGTCCTAGTAAAGGAATAGAAGAATCCAAGTTATCTGTAAGCAGAGAGATTGTGAGGGAATATTTAGCTAACATAAATGAGTTCAAGTCTCCAGGTCCAGATGAATTACACCCCAGAGTACTGAAGGAGATCGTAGAAGAAATTTTAGAACCACTCTCCATAATCTTTGAAAATTCTTGAAGAACAGGAGAAGTCCCAGAAGACTGGAGAAGAGCAAATGTTGTTCCTATCTTCAAAAAGGGGAAGAAGGTGGACCCAGGGAACTATAGGCTGGTGAGTCTGACTTCTATACCAGGAAAGATCTTTGAACAAATTATTAAACAACATGTATGTAAGTACGTGGATAAGAATGAAGTGATTAACCAGAGTCAGCATGGGTTTGTAACTAACAAGTCATGTCAGACTAACTTAATTTCCTTCTATGACAGAATCACTGACTGGGTGGATCAGGGAAATGCTGTAGATATAGTATATCTTGACTTCAGCAAAGCATTTGACAAAGTATCTCACACCATCCTTATTGAAAAAATTACCAAGTATGGAATGGACAAGGCAACTGTTAGGTGGATTCATAACTGGCTTAGTGATCGGACTCAAAGAGTGGTCGTAAATGGCTTCAAATCCAGTTGGATGAATGTCTCAAGTGGGGTACCACAGGGCTTTGTCCTGAGACCTGTATTGTTCAACATCTTTATCAATGATTTAGATGAAGGAATTGAGGGTAAACTGATTAAATTTGCTGATGACACTAAGCTAGGAGGGATAGCTAATACTAGAGAAGAGAGAGAGAGGATTCAAAAAGACCTAAATAAACTGGAGCAGTGGGCAGCAACTAACATAATGGTTTTAACAGGGAAAAATGCAAAGTAATACATCTGGGCAATAAAAATGAAAAAAGCATATACAGAATGGGAGGAATAGAGCTAAGCAACAGTACATGTGAAAAAGACTTAGGTATACTAATAGATCATAGACTGAACATGAGTAAACAGTGTGATGCAGCAGCAAAAAAGGCAAATACAATTCTGGGATGTATTAACAGAAGCATACAGTCTAGATCACGTGAAGTCATTATCGCACTTTACTCCTCTTTGGTCAGACCTCATCTGGAATACTGTGTCCAGTTTTGGGCACCGCATTTTAAAAAAGACATCGACAAACTGGAGCAAGTTCAAGAAGAGCGACCAGAATGGTGACCGGTCTGCAAACCATGTCCTATGAGGAACGGTTACAGGATTTGGGAATGTTTAGCTTGCAAAAAAGAAGACTGAGAGGAGACTTAATAGCTGTCTATAAATATCTCAAGGGCTGTCACATTGTAGAAGGATCATCTTTATTCTCATTTGTACAAGGAAAGACTAGAAGCAATGGGATGAAACTGAATGGGAGGAGACACAGATTAGATATTAGAAAAAACTTTTTGACAGGGTGATCAATGAGTGGAACAGGCTGCCACGACAGGTGGTGAGTTCTCCTTCAATGGACGTCTTCAAACAGAGGCTGGACAGACATCTGTCTGAGGTGATTTAGTGTATCCTGCTTTGAGCAGGGGGTTGGACCAGATGACCCAGGAGGTCCCTTCCAACTCTACCATTCTATGATTCTATGATCTCAAATTGCAGCTGCCATGAGCAATTATCAATAGGAGCGTCTCAGCCCGTCACTTTGTCACTTCTGGTACCCCTGCCAACTGAACATAGCTCAGCTCTGGTTCATGGACACTGTCATTTTGTGACCACATTAGTATTTTTCCAGTAAATACTGCAGGAGGCTGGCACTTATATACCTGTGTGAATATCTGTTCTGACAATGATGAACTTCAGGGTAAACTCTGCAACCAGGAAGATTTAGAAGCTACTAATTAGTGCACCATATAGGAGACCTGCTTGTCAAATCTGTGTCCAGGTGCTTTGTGGAGTGACCTTCCTAAACTCTTAGAACACTGAGTTGTCCAGTCATTTTGCTTATTTATCTACCATATAGATCAGCAGATGACCTCAGACTCCACAGAATGCAGGACTCACTGCTACACAATGGTACACTGACAACAGTAGTCAGGCGGCCCATTTTATGACCTACCAGACCAGCCCACACCGGGCATCTGCCAGATAAGGCAGATTATCAGTCTGGGCCTGGTATAGGCTCAACTTGTTTCTTTTCTTGAGGTTTGTCTCACTGCAGGGATGACTAGATTGGACTTACTGTATTGAGGTTCAAGATTTCCGGGCACACAGAATAAGGACGTCCTCCATACAGCAACTCCATTCTAGCTGTATCACTACAGAGATGACTAGATCGGAGTTACTGCACGGAGGTTCATGATTTCTGCACCGTCAGTACTGTCTATCATTGCTCATTCAGATATCCATACACGTCTCGGAATGAAATGCACGTACTGGCTGCGGGTCTCCCGACCCAAGCATGAGTCTTCATAGATTTCTATGAGGCTGTCATGCTCTGGCTGGCAGAGCCTCGGCAAGTCCATGCATTGCATTCTGAGATCAGACCGAGGTGCATGGACGTCTGAATGAGCCCTTACACAGATTACTCTAAGGCTATGTTCACACATGTGTTTTTTTCTGCTGCAAATCTGCTGCTAACTTTTTTTCTGGCAGGAAAACAGCTGCGTAAAAAAACGCGCATATTTGCTGCGTATTTGTTGCGTTTTTTTTCTGTGTATTTGCTGCATATTTTCGACCACCCATTACTTACTATTGGTGAAAATACGCAGCAAAAAACAAGTGCGTTTTGTGCTGCAGAAACACTGAAAGAAGTGAAACGCTGTATTTTCCAAATACGCAAGCAAGGCAGAAAATACACAGCAAACAAAAAGCAACAAGTGTGAAAAGAGAATTCTGGCTTCTCATAGACTTTGCTGGTACTGCAAGACGCAGCAGAAAATTTGCATAAAAATCTGCTGCAAAATATGCAGCAAAACACAGGTGAAAACTTGCTGATCAATGAGTGTCCGACTCGCACTGCTTGGAAAAATGTGGAATTACAGAATTAGGTCTCTTTCACACATCCGGATATTTCCAATACTGGAAAAAACAGTACTGGAGATATCAGTGTCCCGTGTGTGTGATACATGTGGCAGCCATGTGCCGCATCAGTATCACAAGTACTGGCGCCTGGAATCAGCGTACAGTGAGTGCTGTTCCCAAGTGCCGGGTGCTCAACGCTGCCCTCATCATTGTCGCCTGCTTTCATGCGATCAGCGCTAGCAAGGGACAATGATGAGAGTAGTATTCCGCTCCCGCTGTGTCTTGGTGTAAAAATAAGAATAAAATTTAAATAATCCTTATACTCACCAGTCTGAAGATGTCCCCTGCTGTAATCCACCTGACCGTTCACGCCGGGGAAAATGACTCACTGCAGCAAGCGGGCCCTGGACCACCGCTAAGCTCACTAAGTGGTGTCCTGTCACTCACTAAGCTCAGCGGAGGTTAAGGGCTCGCTCGCTGCAGTGAGTCATTCTCCCTGGCTCCTCATTGTGAGTGGTCAGGTGGATTACAGCGTGGGACATTTAGGACAGGTGAGTATAAGGATTTTTTTTACTTTATTCTTATTTTTACACTTGCTCGACACAGCGGGAGCTGAATACTACAGGGCAGAGTAAGCAGGGAACAATGATGAGGTCAGCGTTCAGCTCCCAGCACTTGGGAACAGCGCTAACTGTACACTAATTCCAAAACGCCGGTATGTGTCACACTGATGACACACATCATCACTGTGCACCTGTGCGGGAAGTTTTGCGACCAGGGCTGCGAGAAAAAAACCGACATGACAGCGTGTTTTGCCCAATGACACACGGTTCAAGGAAACACACTGACATGTGCACAGACCGATTCATTAAAATGGGTCTACGTGTGTCAGTGTCTCCAGTGTGTGTGGAAACGGACACCACACGTACTAGAAATACGGATGTCTGAAATGCGCCTTAAGAAGTAGGTAGGATGTCTGACCATTGCTATGTGGCTGCCAGGAAAAAACATAACTGGAGAGCCCCGTAGGGTGATAATGGAGGTCAGACTGAGCATGTGCACTATATACCCATGCTGAATAAGTGCTGCGTCACTCACCCCCTCGTCATGTGGTCTGTGTGACGTGTCCCTTGGTTTAGCTGGCCACTTCTGGGTGCACGTCGCGCCGGCCACGTGACCGGACCTCCTTTATTCAGCATGGGTATATAGAGACCCCGAGCCATGTCCTCCTCACACTCTCTGCCCTTGAGAAAGTGGCCGGTGACGCCGTGAAACGTGCGTTGGGCTACGAGGCTACGGTCCTCACCACGCTCCCCCTGTGACTTGCTATGCATCTTGGATAGGTAATCCTCAATCTCACCGCTGTAAATCACCTTTCATCTTGAATGGATTCGAGTGAGCTGATTATAAGTCTTTATTTAACAGCAATCATTTTGCCCTGACCATTTAGCATATGCTCCTTTCCCATTTATTTGTGTCTTCTATACAGCCTAATTGAGGAAGAACCTGTAATATTCAGACAATTTTCCCTCTACCTTCAATTTATACATGACACGTTTCTTGACAATAGCCTAGCTATGACATTGTATACGGAATATGTGATTAGATATTTGGGCCATAGGACATTGTGCAATTGTGTCTTCTTTTGAAATGTTGTGAATTTATCATTTGCTTATCCTACCTCGATGCACCCCACCATCTGGCATTACCTCCTTGTCTGTACTCTTCTTTGTGTGTTTTTTATAATTAATAAAATACTTATAATTTGCCGACTTCTGCTCCTCTCTTCTATGCTTTGATTGAGCAGCTTGTGTGTGGACGGTCCTTTGCTTTATTTATACGGAGGACCATCCGTTCTTTGACATTTGATGTCTATGGCAATTTTTCGGTATAAAATTTGTAAGAGGCGCACTTTTACCGCTCTGTAAAATATGTAATGTGACCTCTGCCAGATTCTGTGTTATGGAGCAGCGGCAGCACCAGCAATCAGACCCTCAGCGAAAGCAACTTTACCAAAATGCCTCATTACAGACAAAAAAAAATCTGTCAAAAAATGTTTAGCCTCATATATGACCTGGACGGCTAACCAGGCTGCATGGGCCACATGGAAAGCCAAGTCACATAAGCCAGTATGTTTTTGTTTTTTAACCCCTTCATGACCGGGCCATTTTCACTTTTCATTTTTTGCTCCCCTTCTTTCCAGAACAATAACTTTTTGATTTTTCGGTCATAATGGCCATGTGAGGGCTCATTTTTTGCGGAACAAGAGGTACTTTTGAACGTCACCATTGGTTTTACCACATTGTGTACTGGAAACCTGTAAAAAAGTGCGGTGAAATTGCAAAAAAACTGAAATTCCAAAGTGTTTTATTGTTTCCATTTTGGGGTAGATCCGATGTTTTGATCGCCCTTTATTGCATTTTATTGCAATGCTGCGGTGACCAAAAAAACATAATACTAGCGTTTTGATTTTTTTTCTCATTACGCCATTTACCGATCAGATTCTTTTTATACATTAATAGATCGGGCGATTCTGAACGCGACTATACCAAATATGTATATTTAATTTTTTGTTTGTTTTATTTTGAATGGGGCGAAGGGGGGTGATTTAAACTTTTTATATATATATAAAAAAAAAATAAAAAAAAATTTCTTTTTACTTTTTGCATGCTTCAATAGTCTCCCATGGGAGACTAGAAGCTGCAATTATCTGATTGCCTCTGCTACACACAGGCAATGATCAGATCGCCTATGTGTAGCAGAAATGCTCATAGCAATCTGGCAATAACAACCGCAGGGGTCTCCTGCAGACCTCGGGTTGTCATGCCAACCCATCGGCTCTCATGTGACACGGGTGTCGATGGGCGGCATTAGTGACGCACTTCCTGTAAGCACGAGTTAAATGCCGCTGTCAGAGATTGACATTTAACTAGTTAACAGCTGTGGGTGGATCCACCCGCAGCTATTAGGGGCACATGATAGCTGTACAGATCAGCTGACACGTGCCCGGAAAGGTGCGCCCGACATGTGTCTTAATAGTACGGCACATGTCAGAAAGGGGTTGCATACCGCTTCAGCTCGAGTGTTTGGTTAAAGAGAAAGAATTACTGTATTGGTTAACATTCATATGAATAAAGCTGTGGCCGACTCCGTCCACAAAAAAAGTTCTATGTGTCAGTGTTTTTTTTCTATAATGGGGGAGTATATATCGGCTACATGTGCTCATATCAACAGTCTAATGAACCACTGACATTATAGGGATGGAGTCCTGGACTGGGGATATTTGTCAGTGATTTTAGTTTGGGATCTTTCCTCCCCCTTTATTCTCATCCCTTGCACTATATTCAGCAGGTCAGAAACTTGAGGGGTTAATCTCAGCCGTACCATTCAGTTTATCCACAAGGGTGGGGCTTTTTATAGGGCAGAAGCTAATCCTTGATTTGCCTAAGCAGCTGCTCTCCCTATATAGAGTTGTGCTTCCCTCACTCCTCCTGCTCCTCCTGGGTGGGAAACAGACACGGGAAAGAGTGCTGGAAACAGACACGGGAAAGAGTGGGGGAAACAGACACGGGGAAGAGTGGGGGAAACAGACACGGGGAAGAGTGGGGGAAACAGACACGGGGAAGAGTGAGGGAAACAGACACGGGGAAGAGTGGGGGAAGCAGACACGGGGAAGAGTGGGGGAAACAGACACGGGGAAGAGTGGGGGAAACAGACACGGGGAAGAGTGGGGGAAACACACGGGACCACCAGCACCACGCAAGTAACAGTGCCTCCTCTTTCCCCACACAGACCCCTAGCACGCTGCCACACTCAAGTACCAGCACCCCATCATTCCCCACGTAGATCTCAGACCCCCTCAGCCCCAAGCAAGTAACAGCACCCCCTCCTTCCCAACGCAGACCCCCAGCACACAGCACCACGCAAGTAACAGGACCCCCTCCTAACCCATGTAGACCCCCAACACGCAGACCCACACAAGTAACAACACCCCCTCCTTCCCCACATAGACCCCCAGCACGCAGCCCGATACAGGTAACAGGACCCTCTCCTTCCCCACACAGACCTCTAGCACGCAGCCTCACGCGAGTACTAGCAACCCCTCCTTTCTCACATAGACCCCCAGCACACAGCCCCACGTTAGTACCAGCACCCCCTCCTTTCCCATGCCCACACCAAGCCACATGCAAATAACAGCACCACCTCCTTCCCCACGCAGACCCCCAGCATGCAGCCCCATGCGAGTACCAGCACCCCCTCCTTTTCTACGCAGACTCCCATCATGCAGCCCATGCAAGTAACAGCACCCCCTCCTGTCCCACGCAGACCCCAACACACAGCCCCATGCAAGTAACAGGACCCTCTCCGTCCCCTCGCAGACCCCAAGCACGCAGCCCCATGCAAGTAACAGAACCCCCTCATTCCCCACGCAGAACCCCAGCACATAGCCCCAGGCGAATACCAGCACCCCTCCTTCCCCATGCAGACCCCAAGCACGCAGCCCCATGCAAGTAATAGGACCCCTTTTTTCCCCACGCAGCCCCATGCAAGTAACAGATCCCCTCCTTCCCCACATAGATCCTAAGCACGCAGCCCCAGGCTAATACCAGCACCCCCTTCTTCCTTACACAGACCCCCAGCACACAGCGCCATGCAAGTAACAGGACCCCATCCTTCCCCATGCAGACCCCAAGTAAGCAGCCCCATGCAAGTAACAGGACCCCATCCTTCCCCATGCAGACCCCAAGTAAGCAGCCCCATGCAAGTCACATGACCCCCCTTCCCCATGCATACCTCCGGCATGCAGCCCCATGCAAGTAACAGGACCCCTTCCTTCTCCATGCAAGTAAAAGGACCACCTCCTTCCCCATTCAAGTAACAGGACCCACTCCTTCCCCACGCAGACCCCCAGCACGCAGCCCTATACAAGTAACAGCACCCCCCCAGCATGCAGCCCCGTACAAACATTATGACCCACAGCAGAAAGGCCCAGGCAAGTAACAGCACCTCCTCCTTCCCCACACATACAAAATCTCCCTGTTCAGCCTCCATGGAGGAACATCCACTTATCTGTGCCCCCAAAACCCCTCAGTTCCTTAGTGTCATGTCTTCACAGCCTCAGCTGCAGAACGCGGCTTCCTGGCATCAGGTTTGCAATTGAGAAAGAGGCCCCGTCCCTTCCGGTGATATCATCAAATAGCATGGGCATGACGTCAGCAGAGATCCTTTAGACCACTTGGGTTTAGTCTCTACCGCTGGATCAGGCGAGGGTTGTGGCTTTATCCCAGTAAAGGGCCTGATGCTTCTGTCCACTAGGCTTCAGCTGTCTCACACAGAGCCGGCTGGTTCCTAGTGGGCAGAGGGGCCTGCTTGTGTATAGAATTACAGTGGGCTAGGGAGATATGACACTAGAAGAAGATGTCAATGGTGTTATGCCCTATATTCTATATGTGTATATTGTATACTACACTATTAAGGGGAATTTTAAGCAGAATAAAAGAGGACGAGGATAGTAGTAGGAGAGCCCATGCTATACCATAGGTGCCCAGGATGGGGATGGTGAATGATAAGTGTCTATCGGTTCTGTTAGAAAGAGAAAAAAAGTATTAGTGATCTCACCAATATCTGGCAGAGGCAGCAGAAAAATGTGAACTGGATGCAAATATCCACACAACAGTGTTAATTATAATGACAAAAATTCAACATTAATAGACAGTTATTACATTCATTAAGAGCTCAGCATCCAGACATCCTGAGTGTTATCTCATGGTCTCAAAGAAAACTCACCATGTCATAGTCTCTGATCAAACCTTTTGGGTCTAGAGTTTGAAGTTACAAAATCCAAAATGCCTCATGCATCTTCAACTGTTTAATTCTGTTTTTTCCCCTTCTGCGGGGTGGTGTTAAGGGTGTGTCAAGGGTGACAGACAGTCATACGGTGTCCAGCTGTAGAAGGTCGCTGCGTTTGGCCTTACAAACATCTCCCTAATCGTTTTATGATTCCTTTCTCTTTAGAACCCAGCGGTGACCCTCACCTTGCTTGGGGATTATACATTTCCCTTTAGGACTCTGTACCCAAGCTGGGGTACAGAAACGCCTCAGTAACATTAAAATAAACAAATCACCATGACCTGATGGCATACACCCACGGGTACTAAGGGAACTAAGTAATGTGATAGACAGACCGTTATATCTTATATTTAAGGACTCTGTTGAGACTGGGTCTGTACCACTTGATTGGCGACAGGCGAATGTAGTGCCAATATTCAAAAAGGGAGCAAAAAGTAACGCCGGAAACTATCGGCCGGTGAGTCTGACGTCCGTTGTGGGCAAAATTTTTGAAGGCTTTATTAATGAGGCAATCATGGAGCATCTTGATGCTAATAATCTATTAACCCCGAACCAACATGGATTCATGAGGAATCGCTCCTGCCAAACTAACCTGATTGACTTCTACGAGGAGGTTAGCTCTCTAGTAGATCAGGGGGAACCAGTGGATGTCGTGTATCTCGACTTCTCAAAAGCGTTCGATAGCGTGCCACATAATAGGTTGGTATACAAAAAGAGAATGATGGGGCTGGGGGAAAATGTTTGCAAGTGGGTTGTTAACTGGCTAAAGGATAGAAGGCAGAGGGTGGTTATAAATGGAATATACTCAGATTGGGTAAGCGTCACTAGTGGGGTACCACAGGGGTCTGTACTAGGCCCAATGTTATTTAATATCTTTATTAATGACATAGTCAACAGGATAAATAGTAAAATATCAATATTTGCAGATGACACAAAGTTATGTAAAACAATTAATACAAAAGAGGATAGTGAAGACCTACAGAGGGATTTGGATAAGCTGGGTAGGTGGAGCATTAAATGGCAAATGAGGTTTAACGAGGAGAAATGTAAGGTCATACATATGGGAAGGAAAAATGGAAGTCACCAGTACTCACTGAATGGGAAATCATTGGGGAATTCAGAGATGGAGAAGGACTTGGGCATCTTGATTGATAGCAAACTAAATTGGAGTGCCCAAAGTCAGGCCGCTGCTGTAAGGGCAAACAGGGTAATGGGATGTATCAGAAGAGGTATAGCTGCAAAGGATGAGAACATTGTTCTTCCACTGTACAAAGCTCTGGTCAGACCACACTTGGAATACTGTGCTCAGTTATGGGCCCCAATATATAGAAAGGATATAAACGAGCTTGAAAAGGTACAAAGGAGGGCAACAAAATTAATAAGGGGAATGGAGGGACTGCAATACCCAGAGAGGTTGGCAAAACTAGGACTATTCAGCCTGGAAAAGAGAAGGTTGAGGGGGGACATAATAAATGTGTACAAATATGTTAGGGGACAGTATAGAGACCTTGCCCGGGATTTGTTCAAAAGGAGGGATATTACGGTAACAAGAGGGCATTCACTAAGACTGGAAGAGAAAAGGTTTCAGCACCAGCATAGGAAGGGGTTCTTTATGGTAAGAGCAGTGAGAATATGGAATTCACTGAGTGAGGAGACGGTAATGTCGGATTCACTAAACCAGTTCAAGCGGGGACTGGATGCTTTTCTAGATACCAGGCAGATTTCTGCATATACTTAAAAATAGAATAAAATAGTAGGTTGATACAGGGATTTATTCTGACTGCTGGTTTCAGAGTCGGGAGGGAATTTTTCCTCAGGTGAAGATTGGCTAAATCATTTGGGGTTTTTGCCCTCCTCTGGATCAACTTTAGCAATTACAGAACTAACAGGTCGAACTTGATGGACGCAAGTCTTTATTCGGCTTTACTAACTATGTAACTATGAGGTATCCACACCTTTCTGCTGTTAATCAGCACTTTCTTGCCTCTCTTTCAGTCCTGGGATTCTAGTAGTCGACTAGAATTACTTTGGAGTTCCTTCGTGGATTTTTGCCGTGCTTTCTTCGGTGTCATCTTGGAGCTAAGTGTATTCCTATGTTTGTTTCCCCTGTGTGTACTTTAGTTTGTAGTGGGGTTGACTTAGTGCTCACCCCTCCCGCTCCCTACCTAGGGCCTAGCCTTAGGGTCAGCTAGGGCCAGGTGTCCTGCTTGGCGATAGATGCAGAAGCAATTTAGGGTCTACAGGGGAGTCAGGGTTTGTCGTTAGATCTCCCTTTCCCTATTTGTAGGGCTCCCTCCCCTTTTCCCATCGTTATACGCTTGGTTCTCCCCATTCCTAGGGTGACAGATATGCAGGAAAGCGGTTTATTAGTCAACAGTCACAGTGGTTTGTCCTGATGAAGAAGTTTTGAACTTCGAAACATGTTGACTAGTGATGAGCGAGCATGCTCGCCACTGCTCAGTACTCGCCCGAGCATCTCAGTACTCGAGATGCTCGGAGCTCGCCGAATACTTTCGAGATGCTCGGGCGGGAGCTCGGGTCCCCGTCCTGCATGTTTGGTGCTCTTTAGAGCACCAATCAGGCAGGGATTGTCTGCCACTCACTGTAATGTCACAGCCATGGTGGTTGTGGCATTACAGTGATTGCCCAAATCGATGGGAACAGTGCTCACAGTGAAACATGAAAAGCCGGCAATTCAGCAGCAGCATACACCGGTACCCGACAATTTAGAACAGAAAGAATAGAGCATCACACATAGATTAGATAGAAACATGCCAGTCACATATATAATAAGTACAGTGACAGCGTTGGTTACTGTACTTGTCATTTAGTGTTAAAATAAAGGATTTATTTAAAAAAAAATTGGCGTGGGGTTCCCCGTAATTTTAGTCTGTAGCGGAGGTTAAGCAGACGGCTGAGGCAGATGTTTGAAGCCTGGGAAGGGGGTAATACCCACGGAGCTTCCCAGGCTACTAATATCAGCCCCCAACTGAATACCTAGCCTTTATTAGCTATTAAAATGGGGGACCCCCCAAAAAATGACGTGGGGTCCCCCCTATTTTAATAGCTAGCAAAGGCTAGGCAGACAGCTGAGGGCTGATATTAATAGCCCAGGAAGGGTGCCACTGAGGAGCTTCTCAGTGTCTGCGGCATGGCAAGCTGGATGGCAGCGTTCTGCTACGATCCAGCCTGTCATGTCAATGTAGCAGAGCTGAAGCTGTCCTGGGAACCATGGAAAGGTAAGGATGAGGTTGGTTTATTATTTTACTTTTATTGCAGGAGATCATTGGCTTCAGCTGGAATGGGCGTGATGGTAAGTATGGTTTAATTTAGAACATTAAAGGAATGTGTCTTTATTTCAATTAAAGGACTTTATTCTGGGCTTTTGTGTTTTTTTTTTAACTTTGACCATGGGGTTAGTAATGGTGTCTTAGGATGCGCCATTTCTGGGGTGGCTGACGGCTGGTGTTTCTAGCCTGGGAGAGGGCCAATATTCATGGCACCCTTCCTGGGCTATTAATATCATCCCCCAGCTGTCTGACTAGCCTTTGCTAGCTATTAAAATAGGGGGGACCCCACGTCATTTTTTTTTTTGGGTCCCCCATTTTAATAACTAGTAAAGGCTAGGTATTCAGCTGGGGGCTGATATTAGTAGCCTGGGAAGCTCCGTGGGTATTACCCCCTTCCCAGGCTTCAAACATCTGCCCCCCGTCTGCTTAACCTCCGCTAGAGACTAAAATTATGGGGAACCCCACGCCAATTTTTTTTTTAATAAATCCTTTATTTTAACACTAAATGACAAGTACAGTAACCAACACTGTCACTGTAGTTATTATACAGTGCTGGCCAAAAGCATTGGCACCCCTGCAATTCTGTCAGATAATACTCAGTTTCTTCCTAAAAATGATTGCAATCACAAATTCTTTGGTATTATTCTCTTCATTTAATTTGTCTTCAATGAAAAAAACACAAAAAGAATTGTCCTAAAGCCAAATTGGATATAATTCCACACCAAACCTAAAAAAAGGGGGTGGACAAAAGTATTGGCACCGTTTGAAAAATCATGTGATGCTTCTCTAATTCGTGTAATTAACAGCACCTGTAACTTACCTGTGGCACCTAACAGGTGTTGGCAATAACTAAATCACACTTGCAGCCAGTTAACATGGATTAAAGTGGACTCAACCTCTGTCCTGTGTCCTTGTGTGTACCACATTGAGCATGGAGAAAAGAAAGAAGACCAAAGAACTGTCTGAGGACTTGAGAAACCAAATTGTGAGGAAGCATGAGCAATCTCAAGGCTACAAGTCCATCTCCAAAGACCTGAATGTTCCTATGTCTTCCGTGCGCAGTGTTCTCAAGAAGTTTAAAGCCCATGGCACTGTGGCTAACCTCCCTAGATGTGGACGGAAAAGAAAAATTGACGAGAGATTTCAATGCAAGATTGTGCGGATGCTGGATAAAGAACCTCGACTAACATCCAAACAAGTTCAAGCTGCCCTGCAGTCCGAGGGTACAACAGTGTCAACCGTGCTATCCATCGGCGTCTGAATGAAAAGGGACTGTATGGTAGGATACCCAGGAAGACCCCACTTCTTACCCCGAGACATAAAAAAGCCAGGCTGGAGTTTGCCAAAACTTACCTGAGAAAGCCTAAAATGTTTTGGAAGAATGTTCTCTGGTCAGATGAGACAAAAGTAGAGCTTTTTGGGAAAAAGCTTCAACATAGAGTGTTCAGGAAAAAAAAAGAGGCATTCAAAGAAAAGAACACGGTCCCTACAGTCAAACATGGCGGAGGTTCCCTGATGTTTTGGGGTTGCTTTGCTGCCTCTGGCACTGGACTGCTTGACCGTGTGCATGGCATTATGAAGTCTGAAGACTACCAACAAATTTTGCAGCATAATGTAGGGCCCAGTGTGAGAAAGCTGGGTCTCCCTCAGAGGTCATGGGTCTTCCAGCAGGACAATGACCCAAAACACACTTCCAAAAGCACTATAAAATGGTTTGAGAGAAAGCACTGGAGACTTCTAAGGTGGCCAGCAATGAGTCCAGACCTGAATCCCATAGAACACCTGTGGAGAGATTTCAAAATGGCAGTTTGGAGAAGGCACCCTTCAAATATCAGGGACCTGGAGCAGTTTGCCAAAGAAGAATGGTCTACAATTCCAGCAGAGCATTGTAAGAAACTCATTGATGGTTACCGGAAGCGGTTGTTCCCAGTTATTTTGGCTAAAGGTTGTGCAACCAAGTATTAGGCTGAGGGTGCTCATACTTTTGTCCGGCTCTTTTTGGAGTTTTGTGTGAAATGATCAATGATTTGATTTTTGCTTCATTCTCTTTTGTGTTTTTTCCTTGCAAGCAAATTAAATGAAGAGAATAATACTAAAGAATTTGTGATTGCAATCATTTTCAGGAAGAAACTGAGTATTATCTGACAGAATTGCAGGGGTGCCAATACTTTTGGCCAGCACTGTATATGTGACTGACATGTTTTTATCTATCTAATCTATGTGTGATGCTCTATTCTTTCTGTTCTAAATTGTCGGGTACCGATGTATGCCGCTGATGAATTGCCGGCCAGCTTTTTTAAAGAGACAAAAACTCTATTATTTTTTTTTTTTAATAAATCCTTTATTTTAACACTAAATAACAATTACAGTAACCAACACTGTCACTGTACTTAGAAACATGTCAGTCACATATATAATATCCCGGCCTCCTTACGGATTCCCAACTCCTTTCACGTGTCTCTCCTCAAACCTGTTGTCCTTAATTCTTTCTCTGACGATCCAGGTACTGCTCCAACTCCAGTCTCCGCTGAGGACGTCTTTGAGGTAGAGAACATTTTGGCCATCAAGAGGGTAAGAGGAAAGACTTTCTTTCTTGTGGATTGGAAGGGGTTTGGAGGTGCCTGTGTAAGTTTGTTGTTTGTGTGCTAACACTCTCCTCAGCCCTCAGGTTCCAGTGCCCACCAGCCTGTCTGTTAGCCGTGCCCGCCAGCCTGTCTATCACCCGTGCCCGCCAGCCTGTCCATCAGCCGTGTCCCGCCAGCCTGAAAGTCAGCCGTGTCCCGCCAGCCTGTCCTTCAGCCGTGTCCCTCCAGCCTGTCCTTCAGCCGTGTCCCGCCAGCCTGTCCGTCAGCCGTGTCCCGTCCCGCCAGCCTGTCCGCCAGCCGTGTCCCGCCAGCCTGTCCGTCAGCCGTGTCCCGCCAGCCTGTCCGTCAGCCGGGTCCCGCCAGCCTGTCTACCCAGATCATCTGTCAGGCCACCTGCTGTGCCCGCCTGCTTGCCAACCCGGATCACCCATCTGGCTACCTGCCGTGCCCACCGACTTGCCAACCCGGATCACCTGTCAGGCTACCTGCCATGCTCTCCCGCTGTACCTGTCAGCTTCAGCCATCTGACCCGTAGGAGTCGCCTGTTCTCACACAAGGTCGGTCCCAGTGTGGTACCTGGTCCACCTGCCCGGTCCCTCCTTAGTTCACGGAGTCAACTTAGCCGCCGTGCGACCAGGGTCGGTCAGAGTAGGCACTTAGTTATGCCCCTCTGGTCCCTCCTTGAATCCCAGCACAGAGGTTCCACCACCCGGATCCGTAACAATGTCATGTGTTTGGAAGCTTCTCAGACACACCTGTGGATGTATTTTAATGCACACCTGAAACACACTGCTTCTTTGTGCAGCATTATGGGAAAGTCTAAAGAAATCAGCCAAGATACCAGAAAGAGAATTGTGGACTTGCACTGGTCTGGCTCATCCTTGGGTACAATTTCAAGATACCTGAAGGTGCCTCGTTCATCTGTACAAACAATTATACGCAAGTACAAACAAGATGGGAATGTCCAGCCATCATATCTCTCAGAAAGGAGATGGGTTCTGTGTCCCAGAGATGAAGGTGCTTTAGTCCGACATGTACATATGAACCCAAGGACCAAAGCAAAAGACCTTGTGAAGATGATGGCGGAAGCTGGTAAGATTGTGTCAATATCCACAGTGAAACGAGTACTATATCAACATGGGCTGAAAGGCCACTCTGCCAGGAAGAGGCCATTACTCCAAAAGAAACATAAAAAAGCCAGATTAAGGTTTGCAAATGCACACAGGAACAAAGACCTTAATTTTTGGAGACGTCCTGTGGTCTGATGAAACTAAAATTCAACTTTTTGGGCATAATGACTATTGTTACATTGGGAGGAAAAAGGGAGAAGCTTTGAAGCCTAATAACAACAACCCAACTGTGAAACATAGGGGGGCAGCATCATGTTGTGGGGCTGTTTTGCTGCAGGAGGGACTGGTGCACTTCACAAAATAGATGGCATCATTAACAAAGAAGATTATGTGGCAATACTGAAGCAACATCTCAAAACATCAGCCAGGAAGTTAAAGCTTGGGCGGAAATGGGTCTTCCAAATGGACAATGACCCAAAGCATACTGCCAAAATGGTAACAATGTGGCTTAAGGATAACAAATCCAATGTTTTGGAGTGGCCATCACAAAGTCCTGATCTCAATCCTATTGAAAATTTATGGGCAAAGCTGAAAAGGCCGGTGCGAGCAAGGTGACCTACAAACCTGGATCAGTTACACCAGTTTTGTTAGGAGGAATGGGCCCAAATTCCGACCAACTATTGTGAGAAGCTTGTGGTGTAAAGGAAATATTAATATTCATGCTACCCAAGTGTAAAGGACATATTGATACTCATGCTAGAGCAACTCAATTTTGTCTGCTTGCTTTAAAATCATGTTATTATCACTCCTTGCATAACATACTTCTTTCTTTCTCTTCCCATGCAACTTTCCCACACTATCCTTTTCTCACAAGAACATTTTGTCAGACACCCTGCTCCTGTTATCTAACTAGTCTAGGCCAGGATTGACCTTGTAAATTTCCAGCGTGCTTCAAACAAACGATAATATGACCGTATATGTGTTTCCGTAATAATTGCACTAACATTGGCTCAAGCCTGTAGTACTGTAGTACGGCAGTAGATGATTGGACATTAATAAACTCAAAACAATATAAAATGCTAAGCAAAATAAACGGGATCAGAGATTCTTTGAATCCTCCCATACAGAGCATTGCCTCCATTTGGTTTTCTGTGGATTGCAATCAACATAATAATTTGACACTCACTTGGTCAACCGTGAAGGGTTATTGCCCTCCCTTAACAGCTGGTGCCGTGACTCGGATCCCTAACCAGGGACGCCCCACCACCTCTGGACGTCCACAAAGAGAGACTTGTCTTCAGCCTCTCCCACTGGAATTGGGACTTATCATCCCCCACAAAAAGCCACGGTAAGTGCACAAGTTCTTTACTAGTGTTACTGACCGTTTGGCGTGGTTTACACGTGGTGTGTGGTTGTTTGCAGTATCTCCGGACGTCTTGGTTGGATATAGTCAAAGGTGAGACTATAAGGGGTGTAGTCCCATTAGGGGTCTGATATTATTTACTTTTAAAACAGTATCACCTCGGATTGACAAGTGAATATTGTGTGAATCTTTCTCAACTTCTGACAAAGGTCCTTAGTAGACTGAACACTGTTAGGTTCGGTCGTGGCAGGTGATCGAAGATTGGGTAGGACACGCACCCAGATATACATATATCTAGTGTCCGGAGAGCTGTAGGCAAGAGCTCTCCTCCTTTCACCTAAACCGGTTCGGGGTAAACCCGTTCGGGGCGGGTGATCGAAGACTGGGTAGGACACGCACACAGATATACATATATCTAGTGTCCGGAAAACTGCGAGTTCTCCTCCTTTCATCTGACCGTTCGAGACTTCCCCGAGGGGAGGGGGTGAAACAAAGTCAGTGGAACAGCTGGGCGGTCCGGCCGGACTCGTGCTGTGCACAAATTAAGGATCTTTTGTCAGTTGTAGTGATTAATCAATGTTTCCGTGGAGCAGAAAGACTTTGTCTTCCCTGCAGGAGGGAGAGGATGTGATGAATATCATGGTCAGTCGAGAGGGGAAAAGATCATTTAAGAATGCACCAAAAGTGTTTAAGGTGTTAAATTTTCCTGTGGGAGGGAGACCTCAGCCTGCCATCCGCCATCTCCCTCGCAGAGGAGACGAAGCCTGGTTGTTTTAATTATTTTTATGTAAAGAAGGGAGAATTATCTAGCACTCTAACAGCAGTGTCTGACTGTTTTGTGCTACAAAATGCAGCTGATGTGAAAAAATGCTGCTCTGGGTTTATTGAAAGAAAGGAAAAGTTATGTACAGAAACTTAAACAGTTAACTAAAACATGCAAGCTACCAGATAAGGGCCGGTTAATTATGAAGAAGAAAAAGGGCAAGTTAGAAGATAAAGGATTGTTACAAATAGCTTTGGCTTGGTACAGAACAGCAGAGAATTTAGAAAATGCAGACAATAAGGGAAAGACGCTATGTTATGTGTATTACAAAGATACTGCTCTCCGATAATGGCGGCGTAATGAATTGTTGGGAATGTTCTAATTGTGGCCAGCTGAATCCATTGTCAGCAGATTCTTGTGTTGCATGTCACGCACCCCATTCAGGAGGCCCACCCCTCACTACTACCTAAGCCACTCCTAGTGCCCCATCCTCATCTGTTATACCTATGTCCGCCCAAAGTTCCAACCCTTCCTGCAGCGGCCATTTAGCTACACCCATTGCATCACCTCCGGCCTCTGACAAGATGTCCCTTTGGTGGCGGCCATCTTGACGCACCCCTCCTGTAGTGTGCTTCCCTCTGGTGGCGGCCATCTTGGCACACCCGGAATACAGGCAGCAATACACACTACACCCGGAATGTGTATGAGGAAGATCATCATGATCAGTGTGTGACAGAGCATTAGATGCCAATACGTATGAGAGTGGGGTTAACTTCTGTCAAGCCCTTAAAATATGGGCTCAGGATAAGTTGGCTGATCAATCGACTACCCTCAACAGCACATATTTATGTCCACTTTGACATTAGGGCTAAAATATGGTGATGTAAACTAATTCTCTAGATGGTCATATATCCTTAAGTTTCTAATAGATGCACATACACGTTTTCTGGCTTACAGTAATTGATTTAGCAAACGCTTTTTTCAGCATTCCACTACACAAAGACTGTCAGTTTCTGTTTGCATTTACATCTCAGGGCAGGCAATTGACTTGGACAGTGATGCCACAGGGTGCACAGAATAGCCCTAATCAGTTTGCAAAGAACATGTCTAGCTGTCTGCTGCCGTGGCAGCTGGACAACTCTGAGGTAGTACTTTTACAATACGTGGATGATCTTTTGTGTGCCCCCACGGAGCAAATGTCCATCAGGGCCAGTGTTAGCCTCCTCAAGCATCTAGCAAAACTGAATTGTCGAGTCTCAGCCTCGAAACTTCAGTTTTGCCTTGGTCAAGTGGTCTTCTTAGGCCACTGCCTTACTCAGGGTGCCAGACATCTCACAGAAGAAAGGAAGACGGCCATCTACCTGCTACCATTCCCAAAAGATCCCATAGAGCCCCAACGGTTCCTCGGACTATGTACATATTGCAGACAATGGATCCCAGACGCCTCACATCTGATGCAGCCCCTATATGATGCATTAAAAGAAGACACTGTAGCTGATGTAAACAACAAAGACCACCAAGAACTGCTGCAACAAGCTTTTGAGCAACTAAAGTCAAAGATAATGACAGCCCCTGCCCTTGGAAATCCGGACTATGCTCAACCTTTCCATTTGTATGTCTCTGAGACTGGATGACATGCAGCCGGGGTACTCACACAGAGACACTGTGCAAAGCGGTGCCCAGTCGGGTATTACTCAGCACATCTGAACCCGGTAGCCAGGGCCTCCCCCAGCTGTCTACGAGCAGTTCACGCCACACAGCAGTTACATGAGAAGACGGCGGACATCATCCTTGGACATGAGACTCACATTTATGTCCCACACGATATTGCGGCTGTTCTGGCTTTACAGCAACCTAAACATCTGTCCACACAGAGACACCTGCGGCTGCAGTGTTCGTTGATTTTGCCAGAAAATGTGAAATTACACCGGTGCATCACCATCAATCCAGCCACCCTGCTGCCGGCACCTGAAGGAGAGGGGAAAGAGGCTCCACCGCATGACTGCCTGGAACAAATTACTGCGGAGTCAACTCCACTTCTTCTAGTGGGGGACGTACCCTTGGGTGATCCAGATCTTACGTTATATACGGATGGATCCAGATATGTTGACACCTCTGGCAGGTTTCATACTGGATATGCTGTCACAACTGAAGATACATTGGTACAGGCTGCAACCTTACCACCGCCAAGAAGCTGGTCTCTGAAGTTGTTCGCCGGTATGGAGTTCCAGAAGTTATTGAAAGTGATCCAGGACCAGCCTTTTCCTCATGCGTATATTAAGAAATACTTACCATGATCGGATCAACAGTAGCGTTACATACTCCTTACCATCCACAGTCAAGTGGCAAGGTGGAGAGATTGAATGGCACACTGTTGTGCAGTATGTGATTCAGCTTGCCAAAGCACTGACTAACACCCATGCGTTAGTATCATCTTCTATTCCAGATCCAGCTGATGCAGAAGGTTGTCGTACCCTCAAGCCTGGAGATTATGTGTATGTGAAGAAGCATGTTCAGAAACACGGACTAGAACCATTGTATGACGGACCATACCAAGTGCTCCTGATGACCCCAACAGCAGTAAAACATGAATTTTCTGAATATAAGCCTAGTGATCCAACATGTGGCAATCCGGATGTTGGATATTGTAGCCCCCTGGGACAAATGTCTTCATGGTGTATGCTATCAAATAACACAGTTTTTATCGATTTGGTACATAAATTAGTATTGCAGCACTCTGCTTTATGGGATCAGCCATCAGCCACATATTGGGTCTGTGGGAATAATGCATACAAATGGCTCCCAGTCGGAGTAGGGGGGACTTGTACGTTGGCTCAGCTAACTCCAGCCACTTATCTTATCCCCCATAGTAAAGTAGATATGAGAGCCATCTCTCTTCATACCATCTATAAACGTGCTAAGGACAATACCCCACGCCCATCAGGAAGACCTCATTTGATACAAAAGAGTATACCCAATAAGATAGCCAGTACGGTCTTCCTCTACCCTATGGTTACACAAATGTGGGACAAATTAGTGGAATTCACTGATTACTTAGATGACCAGATTTGGAATATTTTGGAAGTAATTAATACTACTGTTGCAGTGCAGAATCAACTTATTACAGTGGCCAATCAACATATTTTAGTGCTGGACTATTTGACAGCAGTTCAAGGACGGATGTGTCAGGTTATAGGCTCAGCCTGTTGTCACTATATTGACCCCGACTCTACCATACGGTTAAAGACTAAAAGGGAATACATTAGGAAACTCAGGGAAGAATATAACAAACATAACAAATTGACCAATGACAGTTGGTGGTCTGATACGTTCTACTTTTTTAAATCCTGCTAATTGGTTTAAAGGGATTGGTGGATGGATTGCTGGAATATTACAAGGAGTGTTGCATATTGCTGCTTGCATCTTGTTAATATATGTCTTACTAAAACTAGTCTTTTATTGTATCCCATTTTGCATGAGGAAAACCTGCCAGTCATCAGAGAGCAAGGAGGACGCTGTCAACCAACATCCAGTGTTACTATACACGGACCTCCCAGATGTAACCAGCATTGAAGACCTGGACAACAAGGGAATGATGACCTTTACCCGCTTGCCCCAACCAACCTCACGTCTGAAGATCTGAGCTTTATGATTATGTCAACAAACAAGGGGGGATGGACATGCTGCGACAGACTCAATTGGTAACAAGGGCACTAATTGGGTGAAGACCAATGTCCCTCAGGCTCAAAACATGACCCTGGAAAAGCACCTCTATCGTTGATAATAACAATTTTTATGGGGGGAATGTAAAGGACATATTAATATTCATGCTACCCAAGTGTGAAGGACATATTGATACTCAATGCTAGAGCAACTCCATTTTGTCTGCTTGCTTTAAAATCATGTTATTATCACTCCTTGCATAACATACTTCTTTCTTTCTCTTCCCATGCAACTTTCCCATACTAACCTTTTCACACAAGAACATTTTGTCAGAGACCCTGCTCCTGTTATCTAACTAGTCTAGGCCAGGATTGACCTTGTAAATTGACCTTGTAAATTTCCAGCGTGCTTCGAACAAACGATAATATGACCGTATATGTGTTTCCGTAATAATTGCAATAACATTGGCTCAAGCCTGTAGTACTGTAGTACGGCAGTAGATGATTGGACATTAATAAACAATATAAAATGCTAAGCAAAATAAACAGGATCAGAGATTCTTCGAATCCTCCCATACAGAGCATTGCCTCCGTTTGGTTTTCTGTGGATTGCAATCAAAATAATAACTTGACACTCACTTGGTCAACCGTGAAGGGTTATTGCCCTCCCTTAACAGTGGAAGGATATACCAAACGTTTGACCCAAGCCATACAGTTTAAGGGCAATGATACCAAATACTATTGAAATGTATGTAAACTTTTGACTTTGCAGTAAGTAATAAAAATGCCTTAAAAACATTCTCTCTCTCTCTCATTATTCTGGCATTTGGCAAATATAAAAAATTATGATAATCCTAATTGACCTAAAATGGGAAAGGTTTATTCTGATTTCATGTCAGATATTGAGAAAAACATGCAGATCTGTCTTTTTATATAGTGTATGGAAACTTCTGATTTCAACTGTATATATTATATCATGTGCCCCCCAAAAATCTGCACTTTATTCCTCGTTTTTGAGTTAGTTACTCAAATATATACACTGTGTTCCAAATTATTATTCAAATATTTTCTCAGATTTTCCCAAATTACCTATATGAATTGCAGTCATTGTAATTTTCCAGTCAAATAACTATTAGAGTACAATTGAAAGGTTTTTGCACAAACTGCCTATGATAACAGTATATTTTTAAAAAATAAAAAACTCAAACTGCACTCAAAATGCATGTTCCAAATTATTATGCACAGCAGAGTTTTCAACCTTTTCATTTTAATAAAGAACAAAAAAATGGTCATTTGTGAAATTATAAGCATTAGCAGGTTATTACAAACTGAAATCAAACAGTTTTCAACTCAAAACTTTATTCTAGGTTATGTTACATTTGCACATAGGACCCCTTGTTCGAAAGGAGCTTCTGAACTCTCTCGTCCATTGAATTTGTCAGGTTTTGGATGGTTTCTGCTTCAATTGTTTTGCATGAGGACAGAATACCCTCCCAGAGCTGTTGCTTAGATGTGAACTGCCTCCCGCCATCATAGACACTCCTTTTGATGATGCTCCAGAGGTTCTGAATGGGGTAGAGGTCAGGGGAGCATGGGTGCCACACCATAAGTTTGTCCTCTTTTATGCCCATAGCAGCCAGAGATGCAGATGTGTTATGTGCAGCATGAGACGGGGCATTATCATGCATGAAATGATCTCGATGGTCCAGATGGATGGAGTGGAGGATGGCTGGTTGATGGACACCCCATGCAAACACGGCTACGGCGCTAACAAGGAGGAGGTGGAGTAATGTTTTGGGCTGGAATCATGGGGAGAGAGATTGTCGGCCCTTTTAGGATCCCTGAAGGGGTAAAGATGAACTCCATAATGTATGTTGAGTTTCTCAAACAGCACTTCCTTCCATGGTTCAAGAAGAAGAACCGTGCATTCCGCAGCAAGATCATTTTCATGCATGATAATGCCCCGTCTCATGCTGCACATAACACATCTGCATCTCTGGCTGCTATGGGCATAAAAGGGGACAAACTTATGGTGTGGCACCCATGCTCCCCTGACCTCAACCCCATTGAGAACCTCTGGAGCATCATCAAAAGGAGTGTCTATGATGGCGGGAGGCAGTTCACATCTAAGCAACAGCTCTGGGAGGGTATTCTGTCCTCATGCAAAACAATTGAAGCAGAAACCATCCAAAACCTGACAAATTCAATGGACGAGAGAGTTCAGGAGCTCCTTTCGAACAAGGGGTCCTATGTGCAAATGTAACATCACCTAGAATAAAGTTTTGAGTTGAAAACTGTTTGATTTCAGTTTGTAATAACCTGCTAATGCTTATCTCAAAAATGACCATTTTTTTGTTCTTTATTAAAATGAAAAGGTTGAAAACTCTGCTGTGCATAATAATTTGGAACATGCATTTTGAGTTTTTTATTTTTTTAAAAAATATACTGTTATCATAGGCAGTTTGTACAAAAACCTTTCAATTGTACTCTAATAGTTATTTGACTGGAAAATTACAATGACTGCAATTCATATAGGTAATTTGGGAAAATCTGAGAAAATATTATTTGCATAATAATTTGGAACACAGTGTACAGCTGATGTCAATACAATGCAGTTTTTTATTCTAAGGCCCCGGTCCCACTATCAGTATTCGGTCAGTATTTTTTTCTCAGGAATGGGGGATAAATGCAGAATTGGTGACTTGTTTCTATTATACCTTTTTTCTGATTGTTCCTCACCTGGTTTTGTCTCACTCCTGAGAAAAAATACTGACCGAATACTGACCAAATACTGATAGTGGGACCGTGGCCTAAGATCGCTAGTGTTTCTAGGTAAGGATGAGGTTGCTTTATTATTTAACTTTCATTGCAGGGGACATTGGCTTCAGCTGGAATGGGCATTATGGTAAGTAGGGTTTACTTTAGAACAATAAAAGGTCTCTGTTATTTCAAATAAAATATTTTATTCATGGTGCTGTTGTACACTGCTCAAAAAAATAAAGGGAACACTTAAACAACACAATGTAACTCCAAGTCAATAACACTTCTGTGAAATCTACCTGTCCAGTTATGAAGCAACACTGAATCAATTTCTCCTGCTGTTGTGCAAATGGAACAGACAACTGGTAGAAATGATAGGCAATTAGCGAGATACCCCCTATAAAGGAGGGGTTCTGCAGGTGGTGACCACAGACCATTTCTCTGTTCTCATCCTTTTTGGCTGTTGTTTTGGTCACTTTTTCATTTTGCCATTGCTCTCAGCCCTAGAGGTACAGTAGCATGAGGCGGTGTCTACAGTACAACCCACAGAAGTTGCTCAGGTAGTGCAGTTCATCCAGGATGGCACATCAGTGCGAGCTGTGGCAAGAAGGGTAGCTGTGTCTGTCAGCACAGTGTCCAGAGCATGGAGCAGATAGCAGGAGATGTGGAAGAAGCTATAGGAGTGCAACAACCCAGCAGTAGGACCGTTTCTTCCTCCTTTGTGCAAGGAGGAACAGGAGGAGCACTGCCAGAGCCCTGCATAATGACCTCCAGCAGGCCACAAATGTGCATGTGTCAGCACAAACGGTTAGAAACCGACTCCATGAGGGTGGTATGAGGGCCCGACGTCCACAGATAGGGGTTGTGCTCACAGCCCAACACCGTGCAGGACGCTTGGCATTTGCCACAGAACACCAGGATTGGCAAAGTCGCCACTCGCGCCCTGTGCTCTTCACATATGAAAGCAGGTTCACACTGAGCACATGTGATAGACGTGACAGAGTCAGGAGATGCCGTGGAGAGCGATCTGCTGCCTGCAACATCCTTCAGCATGACGGGTTTGGCAGTGGGTCAGTAATGGTGTGGTGTGGCATTTCTTTGGAGGGCCGCACAGCCCTCTATGTGCTCGCCAGATGTAGCCTGACTGTCATTAGGTACCGAGATGAGATCCTCAGACCCCTTGTGAGACCATATGCTGGTGCGGTTGGCCCTGGGTTCCTCCTAATGCAGGACAATGCCAGACCTCATGTGGCTAAAGTGTGTCAACAGTTCCTGCAAGATGAAGCCATTGAAGCTATGGACTGGCCCGCCCGTTCCCCAGACCTGAACCCGATTGAGCACATCTGGGACATCATGTCTCACTCCATCCACCAACGTCACACCACAGACTGTCCAGTAGTTGGCGGATGCTTTAGTCCAGGTCTGGGAGGAGATCGCACAGGAGACCATCCGCAACCTCATCAGGAGCATGCCCAGGCGTTGTAGGGAGGTCATACAGGCACGTGGAGGCCACACACAATACTGAGCCTCATTTTGACTTGTTTTAAGGACATTACATCAAAGCTGGATCAGCCTGTAGTGTGTTTTGCCACTTTAAAGTTGGGGGTGACTCCAAATCCAGGCCTCCATTGGTTAATAAATTTAATTTCCATTGATGATTTTTGTGTGATTTTGTTGTCAGCACATTCAACTTTGTACAGGACAAAGTATTCAATGAGAATATCTCATTCATTCAGATCTAGGATGTGTTATTTGAGTGTTCCCTTTATTTTTTTGAGCAGTGTAGTTATTTCACATATCACTTTCACTATGGTGTTAGTAATGGGGGCGTCTTATAGACGCCTCTCCTTTACTAAGCTGGGCTTGATGTCAGCTGGCCTTATAAGCTGACATCAACCCCAACCCTATAACCCCACTGCCACCGCTACAGGGCAGTGGGCAGAGCGGAGACTAAGTGGCAGAATTGGTGCATCCTATGGATGCGCCACTTCTGGGGCGGCTGAGGGCAGCTGTATCTAGCCTCAGAGGGGGCCAATATTCATGACCCCTTCCTAGGCTATTAATATCAGTCCCCAACTGTCTGCATAGCCTGTGCTAGCTGGTAAAATAGGGGGACCCCACGTCATTTTTTTGGGGGGTCCCCCATTTTAATAGCCTGTAAAGGCTAAGTATTCAGCTGGGGGGGGCTCATATTAGTAGCCTGGGAAGCTCCGCGGGTATTACCCCCTTCCCAGGCTTCAAAAATCTGCTCTAGCTGTCTGCTTAACCTCTGCTAGACTATAAAATTTCAGGGGACCCCACACCAATTTTTTTTTAATAAATCCTTTAATCTAACGATAAATGACAAGTACAGTAACCAACACTCTCATTGTACTAATTATATACATGACTGACACCTTTTTATCTATCTATTCTATGTGTATAGCTATTCTTTCTATTCTAAATTGTTGGGTACCGATGTATTGTAACTGTATGCGGCTAATGAATTGCAGGCTTTTAAAGAGACGGGTGAGTGAAAATCGGACGGCACTCGCATGGTCCGAGTGCTGTGCGATTTTTTTCACACACCCATTGACTTGCATTGGCGAGTCTCATCCGAGATACATGGCAAAATGCAGCATGCTGTGAATTTTTCAGCTGATAAAAAAAAAAAATCGCAGATGAGATGTCACTCATGCATTAACATTGGTCCGAGTGCAATTCAATTTTTTATTGCTCTTCCTCAACTAAAGCAGAGAGGGAAAGCACGTGGTGGATCTGGGCTGTGATGTGCGGTGAAACCCCGACCACAGCCCATCAATCAAGCGGGAGCGCGTCACTTGCTCACGCCCGACTGCAGCCGGAACTTGACGTGACATCAGCGGATGTCGGAGTCGGCTGCAGCCGGGGTCACGTGATGCCTGGTGAGCAGCCAGCAATAGCGCCGCTCACAGGCAATAAAGAACAAGCAAGGTATTTACAAAAAGACTTGTTGGCACAATTTAAATCCATGGGGGCATTGTTAATAGTAGTGGACAACCTCTTTAAGGTCTGGAGGGAGGTAGAAAGGTATCTTTTTGTAGATGGTGACTGGGACAAAAGAGTTGGTAACCTCAGACGTAGGAAGGCTCCTGTCTTTAGGGTGGGGGATTTTGTGTGGTTGTCCTCAAAAAATCTGCGCTTAAAGATCATATCTAGAAAGTTTGCACCTAAACTTGAAGGTCCTTATAAAATTATTACAATTTTAAATCCTGTGATATTTAAGTTGCAGCTTCCTATTGTTTGGAAAATCAATAATTCTTTCCATTCTTCTCTTTTAACCGGTTCCCGACCGCCCACTGTAGATAAACGTCGGTGCTTGCTGGGCTCTGTGCAGCGCCGACGTTTAAAAACGGTGGGTGGTCTCGCAGCGCTCAGGACCCCCAGGGTCCTGCAAGCGCTGCGGTTCCGGTGCAAAGCGTTAGCTCTGACAGGCAACATCATCGGGACCTGATTGGATCAGGTCCCAGTGATGTTAACCCTTTGCTATGCTCTATATGCCGCGATCTATAGTGATCGCGGCATATAGAAGATAGAAGGAGGAGAGGGGGTCGTCTTACTTACTTCTCCGACAACCCCTGATACCTTCCAGGACCTGGGGTTGCTATGGCAGCTGGAGGTCACATGACCGCCTCCAGATCTGCCATATGTGGTGTCCTGCCTGGCTCAGCCTGCAGCTGAAGCCAGGCAGGAGACTGACTGTGAAACAGTCAGCGAAGATCTCATGTAATGTAATACATGTCTATTACATTACATGAGATCAGTGATCAGAAAAATAAAATTAATGTCCCATACAGGGACTAAGTAAAAATGTAAAAAAAAGTAAAAAAATAAGTTTTTAAAAACTGTTAAAAAAAAAAAATAACAAAATAAATAAAAATAAATAAAATATTAAACCAATAAATCCATATATTTTTACAAAACTAAAAAAAGTACACATATTTGGTATCACCGCGTCCGAAACAACCCGAGCTATAAAACTGTCACACTAATTAACTCCTTCTGTGCACACCGTAATAAAAATAAATAAAAAACGGAGCAAAAAAATAAGCTTTTTCATCATATTGCCAAACAAAAAGTGGAAAAAAATGCGATCAAAAACAAAATAGAAATAAAAATGGTACCGCTGAAAACGTCATCTTGTTCCGCAAAAAAAAAGCCACCATACAGCTCCATCAGCCGAAAAATAAAAAAAAGTTATAGCGCTCAGAATAAAGCAATGCAAAAAAAATATTTTTTTCTATAAAATTGTTTTATTGTGTATAAGCGCCAAAACATAAAAAAAATACAGTAAGAGTAGTATCGCTGTAAACGTACTGACCCGAAGAATAATGCTGCCTGATCACTTTTACCACACGCAGAACGGCATAAAAAAAAACTCAAAATACAATTCCTGAATTGTTTGTTTTTGTTAATTTTACCTCCCAAAACACGGAATAGAAAGCGATCAAAAAATGTCACGTACCCAAAAATGGTACCAATAAAAATGTCAACTCGTCCCGCAAAAAACAAGCCGTCACATGACTCTGTCGGCCAAAATATGGAAAAATTATAGCTCTCTAAATATGGTGATGCAAAAATTAGATTTTGCAAAAAAAAAGGGTCTTTTAGTGTGTGACAGCTGTCAGTCATAAAAACCCGATATAAATCTGGTATCTCTGTAATCGCACCGACCCGAAGAATAAAGTAATCTAATCAGTTATATCACACTAGGAACAGTGTAAAAAATAAATAAAACCAATTCTTCACCTGCTACTGATTTGTTTATTATGTCTCCCAAAGATCGCAGTAAGGCTCTGCTCACATTTATCCTGCGCTCTGCGCTGAGCACTTACACCAGAGTTTCCGTGTAAATCTCTGAAATACGTGATTCAGCCGGAACCCATGACGGAAGATTCCCTGTAATGAGGCAGATATAGGCCACTGTGGATGCCGTCTAGCCTGGGATCCCACGGTGTCATTTGTTTTAGGCGTGCATAAAAGTGTGGTTGGCCACAGTTTTGTGCACTTCTGAAAAAAAGGACACCGCTAAACAGAGGCCAGACGGAGTCCAGAGTAACTCAGCTGCCTCATTACAGTGAATGGATCCCACAGGGGTTTCATCTGAATTACATCACTTGGAAATTTAGATGGAAACCCCGATGTAAGTGCTCAGCCTAGAGCGCCGGATAAATGTTACGTAAAATGTTCCCAATAACAGCTTCAACTCAGTCCTCAAAAAAAGCTAGTCCCCACTCAGGTCGGTCATCTGTTAAAAATATAAGGGACTTCCAAGTTACTGGTAGCAGAAAGGCTCTGGAAAAGCGAAATGGCCCTTGCCCCCCAAAAGAAATTCAGAAAATTTTGTGCTCCCAAATCCAAATGCCTATTCTACAATAATTTGTTCTCCAATTGTCAAATAGCGCTCCGTCCCCCCCAGATCTCGCCGTATGGCTGAGCGGTACGATACAGCCACATATGGGGTATTGCCACTTTTAGAAGAAATTGTGTGACACATTTCGGCACCATTTTTACCCATTGCCCTGTGTGAAAATGTAAAATCTGAGGGTAAAACATTTTTTTGTGGTAAAAATATAATTAGGCTTTTTTCACTGCCCAATGGTATAAATTTAAAAATTAAAAAAATACTCACTACTTCCCTAGATGAATTCCTTGAGAGGTGTAGTTTACAAAATGGGGTCACTTGTGGGGGTTTCTGCTGTTTCGGCATGTCAGCGACTCTTCAAATGTGACATGGTGTCTGCTGCCTATCCCAGCCAACATAGCGCTCCTTTCTCTTCCGAACCCTGCCGTACACCAAAGCAGTGGTTTTCCCCCACATATGGGGTATCGGCGTACTCAGGAGAAATTGTACAACAAATTTCATGGTGCAATTTATCCTGTTACCCTTATGATAATACAAAATTAGGGAATGAAAAACATTTTTTGTGGGAAAAATGTGAAAATTTTATTTTTACGGCTCAATATTATAAACTTCTGTGAAGCAGCTGGGGGTGCAAGGTGCTCACCACACATCTAGATAAGTTCCCTAAGGGGTCTAGTTTCCAAAATGGTGGCACTTGTGGGGGGTTTCCACTGTTTAGGCACATCAGGAGCTCTCCAAACGCAACATGACGTCTGCTAATTATTCAAACAAATTTTACATTCAAAAAGTCAAATGGCACTCCTTCCCTTTCAAACCCTGCCATGCGCCCAAACAGTAATTTGCCTCCACATATGGGGTATCGGCGTGTTCAGGAGAAATTAAACAACAAAGTTCATGGTGCAATTTTTCCTATTACCCTTATGATAATGCAAAATTAAGGGATGAAAAACATTTTTGTGGGAAAAATGTGAAAATTTTATTTTTACAGCTCAATATTATAAACTTCTATGAAGCACCTTGGGGTTCAAGGTGCTCACCACACATCTAGATAAGTTCCCTAAGGGGTCTAGTTTCCAAAATGATGTCACTTGTGGGGGGTTTCCACTGTTTAGGCACATCAGGAGCTCTCCAAACGCAACATGGAGTCTGCTAATTATTCAGACAAATTTTACATTCAAAAAGTCTAGTGGCGCTCCTTCCCTTCCGAACCCTGCAGTGCGCCAAAACAGTGGTTTTCCCTCACATATGGGGTATCAGCACGCTCAAGAGAAATTGCACAAAAAAAATTGGGGTCCATTTTTTCCTGTTACCCCTGTGAAAATAAAAAAAATTGGGTCTAAAGTAACATTTTTGTGAAAAAAGTTAAATGTTAATTTTTTTCTTCCACATTTCAAAAATTCCTGTGAAGTACCTGAAGGGTTAATAAAGTTCTTGAATGTGGTTTTGAGCACCTTGAGGGGTGCAGTTTTTAGAATGGTGTCACTTTTGGGTATTTTCTGTCATAAAGACCCCTCAAAGTGACTTCAAATATGATGTGGTCCCTAAAAAAATGGTTTTGTAAATTTTGTTGGAAAAATGAGAAATCGCTGGTCAACTTTTAACCCTTATAGCTCCCTAACAAAAAAAAATTTTGGTTCCAAAATTGTGCTGATGTAAAGTAGACATGTGGGAAATGTTATTTATTAACTATTTTGTGTGACATATCTCTCTGATTTAAGGGCATGAAAATTCAAAGTTTGAAAATTGCAAAATTTTCGCCAAATTTCCGATTTTTTCACAAATAAACGCAAGTTATATCGAAGAAATTTTACCACCATCATGAAGTACAATATGTCATGAAAAAACAATCTCAGAATCAGGGGGATCCGTTGAAGCGTTCCAGAGTAATTACTTCATAAAGTGACAGTGGTCAGAATTGAAAAAATTGGCCCGGTCACGAAGGCAAAAACAGGCTCTGGTGCGAAGTGGTTAAAAAAATTTGAGGGGACCTCAAGACATAATTGAGGTGGATTTGGAAGGGTATCGGGAGTATGAAGTAAGGCGAATTCTTGGTTCCAGGTGGGTCAGGTACCGTCTGCATTATCTCGTTAAGTGGAAAGATTATGGTCCTTAAGATAATTCCTAAGTTAATTTGGGGTGTTATGGATAAATATATGTATGATTATGGAAGTTATATGAAAATGGAACTCCATACTTTTATGTATTAAGAATTGCAGACAATCCAAAATGCCCTCCTCCTGCCCGTACCACATTGTACCAATAACCTCATATTGATCAAAGATCCACATACTACGTGGAACATTGAATTATGCAAAATCCCTAATGATTATTGACTAACATATTAATCTGATAATAAGAGCTTGGTAATGATCTTTATTACTTTTAGGGAATTTACAGAATAATAAAAGATAAGTGACTATACTGATTGACCTTTGAACCTTACATGCAAGATGGACTTAATTGATTTGATTGAGAGTCAGCTTGACTTAATTGTTTACATATTAAAAAAATGACCCATTAGCGACAGAGGTCAGCCATAATTATAACATAAGGCAATGAGGTAATGTGTGGAAGGTACCTGATTTTTCCTATAAAAAGCTGTGTATTTGACCAATAAAGCAGAACTCATTTGAGACATGACGCAGTGTTCATTTGTGATTTCTCCGACCGTATAGATCCTATATACAATTTGGCGGCAGACAACTAAGACGAGAACACACACATTTTGTGTGCCCCTAACAGGGTGATCTTCATGCGATCAGATAGACAGATTATTGGGTGGGACTGGGGAAAACCCAGCAGTCATGGTACACATTGGTACCAATGACAAAGTTAGAGGGAGGTGAAAGGTTTTTAAAAATGATTACAGGGAATTAGGAGAAAAGCTGAAGTACAGGTGGTGTTTTCAGAAATACTGCTGATTCCACTACCTTACTAGAAAGTCAGCGGAACTTAAGGAGATAATTGTCAGGAAGAAAGGGTTTGGGTTCATGGAGAACTGGGCTGACTTCTCTGACGGCTACAGGCTCTACGATAGGGACAGGCTGCACCTCAATGGGGAAAATGCAGATGTGCTGGGGGAAAAAAATGATCAGATGGATGGAGGAGCTTTCAAATACGATCTGGGGGTAGCTGGGTAGCTGTGCAAATAAGGGGATAGAGTAGACAGAGAGTGAGACATTCAAGGAAAGTAAGGAGGTGAGTAGCAGTAATAAATATGCTAATAGTATTAAATGTCTGCAGGCAAATGCAAGAAGTCTTGAAAACAAAATTAATGAATCAGAGTCACTTTGGTCAGCCAGAGATTACGATGTGGTGGGCATTACAGAAACCTGACTGGATGAAAGCCATGACTGGGTGAGAAAAATAGAGGGTTACACTACATTCAAACGGATAGGAAAGAAAAATAGGTAGAGGGGTGGGTATTTTCATTAAAACCAACTTAAGACCCCAAGCTCAATGATGACATGGGGGGGGGAGCTTCGACAATGTACAGCACACATGTCCAACTCTTGGTGATTACATTTGACCCACGACACCAGAACCACCACATCTATGTGGGGCCATTATTCTGCATGGAGGACTTTGTGGGGTCCATTATACTGTATGGAAAGCTATGTGGGGCCCATTATACTGTATGAAAAGTTATGTGGGGCCAATCATACTGTATGGAGGACTATGTGGGGCCCATTATTCTGTATGGAGGACTATGTGGGGCCCATTATACTGTATACTGGTTGGTCCATGACTTTGTCCAAGTTTTTCATTTTGGCCCTCTGCATGTAAAATCAGTATGGGTAATGTACATGGAAATGGCAATAATGGAAAGCTGCTAATTGGACTTTGCTACAAGCCTCCTAATATAGCTGAACACGTAGAGGATGATATGCTGCAACAAATTAAAAAGGCAACAAAAACAAGTCATGGTCAAAACTGTTGGCTCCCTTGAAATTGTTCCAGAAAATGAAGTAATTCTCCCAGAAAATTATTGCAGTTACATGTTTTGTTATACACGTTTATTTCCTTTGTCTGTATTGGAACAACACAAGAAAACAGAGAAAAAAAAGGCAAATTTAACATAATTTCACACAAAACCACATAAAATAGGTCGGGCAAACTGATTGATACCTTGCCAAAATTGTGGGTAAACAACTTTGTTTCAAGCATGTGAAGCTTGTTCAAATGCAATTGTGGCAAGTAACAGGAGTGGGCAATATGAAAATCACAACTAAAACCAGATAAAAAAGGGAGAAGTTGATTCAATCTTTGCATTGTGTGCATATGTGTGGCACACTAAGCATTGAGAAAACAGAAAAAGGAGAACTGTCTGAGAACTTGAGAACCAAAATTGTTGAAAAATATCAATAATTTCAAGGTTATAAGTAGTGTTGAGCCACCCCGTAGTGTTCGGGTTCGGTTCGGTTCGTCGAACACCGGGATGTTCGAGGAACTGTTCGTCGAACTGTTCGTCGAACACCTTAGAACACCGTCGAACACCGTTAAAACCAATGGCAGGCAAACAAAAACACATAGGAACACATAGAAAACACCTTCAAAGGTGTCCAAAAGCTGACAAACTGCTCAGAAGACGCTTTCTTTAAAAAAGCCGGCCGGCAATTCAGCAGCGGCATACACCGGTACCCGACAATTTAGACATGAAGGAATAGAGCATCACACATAGATTAGATAGATAGAAACATGTCAGTCACATATATATGAAGTACAGTGACAGTGTTGCTTACTGTACTTGTCATTTAGTGTAAAGGATTTATTAAAAAATATAATAGTGTTTTCGTGCACCGTCTCTTTAAAAAAGCCGGCTGGCAATTCAGCATCTGTACCCGACAATTTAGAATAGAAGGAATAGAGAATCACACATAGATTAGATAGATAGAAACATGTCAGCCACATATATACGAAGTACAGTGACAGTGTTGCTTACTGTACTTGTCATTTACTGCAAAGGATTTATTAAAACAAATAATAGTGTTTTCATGCACCGTCTCTTTAAAAAAGCCGGCCGGCAATTCAGCATCTGTACCCGACAATTTATAACAGACAGAATAGAGCTTCACACATAGATTAGATAGATAGAAATATGTCAGTCACATATATATGAAGTACTGTGACAGTGTTGCTTACTGTACTTGTCATTTACTGCAAAGGATTTATTAAAACAAATAATAGTGTTTTCATGCACCGTCTCTTTAAAAAAGCCGGCCGGCAATTCAGCATCTGTACCCGACAATTTATAACAGACAGAATAGAGCTTCACACATAGATTAGATAGATAGAAACATGTCAGTCACATATATAATAAGTACAGTGACAGTGTTGGTTACTGTACTTGTCATTTAGTATTAAAATAAAGGATTTATTATTAAAAATAATTGGCGTGGGGTTCCCCGTAATTTTAGTCTCTAGCGGAGGTTAAGCAGACAGCTGGGGCAGATGTTTGAAGCCTGGGAAGGGGGTAATACCCACGGAGCTTCCCAGGCTACTAATATCAGCCCCCAGCTGAATACCTAGCCTTTACTAGCTATTAAAATGGAGGACCCCCCCAAAAAAATGACGTGGGGTCCCCCCTAATTTAATAGCTAGCAAAGGCTAGGCAGACAGCTGGGGGCTGATATTAATAGCCCAGGAAGGGAGCCATGAATATTGGCCCCCTCCCAGGCTAGAAACACCAGCCCTCAGCCGCCCCAGAAATGGCGCATCCATAGGATGCGCCAATTCTGGCACTTAGCCTCGCTCTTCCACGCTGCCCTGGTGCGGTGGCAGGGGGTAATAGGGTTGGGGTTGATGTCAGCTTATAATGCCAGCTGACATCAAGCCCAGGTTAGTAATGGAGAGGCGTCTATAAGACACCCCCATTACTAACCCCATAGTCAAAGTTAAAAAAAAAACACAAACACCCAGAATAAAGTCCTTTAATTGAAATAAAGACACAATTCTTTATTGTTCTAAATTAAACCATACTTACCATCACGCCCATTCCAGCTGAAGCCAACGATCTCCTGCAATAAAAGAAAAATAATAAAGCAACCTCATCCTTACCTTTCCATGGTTCCCAGGACAGCTCCAGCTCTGCTACATCGAGATGACAGGCTGGACCGCAGCAGAACGCTGCCATCCAGCTTGCCATGCCGCACACACTGAGAAGCGCAGGCATGCTTGCGCTCCTCAGTGTCTGACTGTGACGGCATCCAGATGAGCCGACAATGAACTCGGCTCACCTCATGTACGTCACTGACAGCGTGGGAAAATTCTCCTGCACTCAGCGCTTCAGCGTGAGAATTTTCCCACGCTGTCAGTGACGTGCATGAGGTGAGCCGAGTTCATTGGACATGACCTCGGCTCATCTGGATGCCGTCACAGCCAGACACTGAGTAGCGCAAGCATGCCTGCGCTTCTCAGTGTCTGCGGGATGACAGGCTGGATGGCAGCGTTCTGCTGCGGTCCAGTCTGTCATCTCGATGTAGCAGAGCTGAAGCTGTCGTGGGAGCCATGGAAAGGTAAGGATGATGTTGCTTTATTATTTTACTTTTATTGCAGGAGATCATTGGCTTCAGCTGGAATGGGCGTGGCGGTAAGTATGGTTTAATTTAGAACAATAAAGAATTGTGTGTTTATTTCAATTAAAGGACTTTTTTCTGGGTGTTTGTGTTTTTTTTAAATACTTTACTAGAAATTCATGGTGGTCATGTCTAATATTGGCGTGACCCCATGAATTTCGGGCTTAGGGCCAGCTGATAATGCCAAGCTGGCCTTAACCCCTTTATTACCCAGTGAGCCACCGCACCAGGGCCCTGGATGAGTTGGGTACAGCGCCAGAAGATGGCGCTTCTATGAACGCGCCATTTTTCGGGGCGGCTGCGGACTGCAATTTGCAGCGGGTGGGGCCCAGAAAGATTGGGCTCCCTGCGCTGCAGATTCCAGCCCCCAGCTGCCTAGTTGTACCTGGCTGGACACAAAAATAGGGCGAAGCTCCACGTATTTTTTTTTTAAATTCATGAAATTCATGGAATAATTAAGAAAAAAAGGGCTTCCCTATATTGTTGTGTCCGGCTAGGTACAAATAGGCAGCTGGTGGTTGGGAGCAGCCCGTTCCTGCCTGCTGTACCTGACTGGACACAAATATAGGGCGAAGCCCCACATCAATTTTTTTTTCATTATTTCATGAATTTCCTGAAATAATTTAAAAAAAATTGACGTGGGGCTTCGCCCTATATTTGTGTCCAGTCAGGTACAGCAGGCAGGAACGGGCTGCCCCCAACCACCAGCTGCCTATTTGTACCTGGCCAGACACAACAATATAGGGAAGCCCTTTTTTAAAAAAATTATTTCATGAAATAATTAAAAAAAAATTGACGTGGGGCTTCGCACTATATTTGTGTCCAGCCAGGTACAGCAGGCAGGGACGGGCTGCCCCCAACCACCAGCTGCCTATTTGTACCTGGTTGGACACAACAATATAGGGAAGCCCTTTTTTTCTTAATTATTCCATGAATTTCATGAAATAATTAAAAAAAAAAATGCGTGGGGCTTCGCCCTATTTTTGTGCCCAGCCAGGTACAACTAGGCAGCTGGGGGCTGGAATCTGCAGCGCAGGGAGGCCCAAGCTTTCTGGACCCCACCCGCTGCATATTGCAGTCCGCAGCCGCCCCGGAAAATGGCGCGTTCATAGAAGCGCCATCTTCTGGCGCTGTACCCAACTCATCCAGGGCCCTGGTGCGGTGGCTCACTGGGTAATAAAGGGGTTAAGGCCAGCTTGGCATTATCAGCTGGCCCTAAGCCCGAAATTCATGGGGTCACGCCAATATTAGACATGACCACCATGAATTTCTAGTAAAGTATTTAAAAAAACACAACACCCAGAATAAAGTCCTTTAATTGAAATAAACACACAATTCTTTATTGTTCTAAATTAAACCATACTTACCGTCACGCCCATTCCAGCTGAAGCCAATGTCTTCTGCAATAAAAGTAAAATAATAAAGCAACCTCATCCTTACCTTTCCATGGTTCCCACGACAGCTTCAGCTCTGCTACATCGAGATGACAGGCTGGACCGCAGCAGAACGCTGCCATCCAGCCTGTCATCCCGCGGACACTCAGAAGCGCAGGCATGCTTGCGCTCCTCAGTGTCTCGCTGTGACGGCATAAAGATGAGACAAGCTCATGTCCAATGAACTCGGCGCACCTCATGCACGTCACTGACAGCGTGGGAAAATTCTCACGCTGAAGCGCTGAGTGCAGGAGAATTTTCCCACGCTGTCAGTGACGTGCATGAGGTGAGCTCATTCATGTCCAATGATCTCAGCTCACCTCATGCACGTCACTGACAGCGTGGGAAAATTCTCCTGCACTCAGCGCTACAGCGTGAGAATTCTCCCACGCTGTCAGTGACGTGCATGAGGTGAGCTCATTCATGTCCAATGAACTCAGCTGACCTCATGCACGTCACTGACAGCGTGGGAGAATTCTCACGCTGAAGTGCTGAGTGCAGGAGAATTCTCCCACGCTGTCAGTGACGTGCATGAGGTGCGCCGAGTTCATTGGACATGAACTCGTCTCATCTTTATGCCGTCACAGCCAGACACTGCAGAGCGCAAGCATGCCTGCGCTTCTCAGTGTCTGCGGGATGACAGGCTGGATGGCAGCGTTCTGCTGCGGTCCAGCCTGTTATCTCGATGTAGCAGAGCTGAAGCTGTCGTGGGAACCATGGAAAGGTAAGGATGAGGTTGCTTTATTATTTTTCTTTTATTGCAGGAGATCGTTGGCTTCAGCTGGAATGGGCGTGACGGTAAGTATGGTTTAATTTAGAACAATAAAGGAATGTGTCTTTATTTCAATTAAAGGACTTTATTCTGGGTGTTTGTGTTTTCTTTTAACTTTGACTATGGGGTTAGTAATGGGGGTGTCTTATAGACGCCTCTCCATTACTAACCTGGGCTTGATGTCAGCTGGCATTATAAGCTGACATCAACCCCAACCCTATTACCCCCTGCCACCGCACCAGGGCAGCGTGGAAGAGCGAGGCTAAGTGCCAGAATTGGCGCATCCTATGGATGCGCCATTTCTGGGGCGGCTGACGGCTGGTGTTTCTAGCCTGGGAGGGGGCCAATATTCATGGTTCCCTTCCTGGGCTATTAATATCAGCCCCCAGCTGTCTGCCTAGCCTTTGCTAGCTATTAAATTAGGGGGGACCCAACGTCATTTTTTTGGGGGGTCCCCCATTTTAATAGCTAGTAAAGGCTAGGTATTCAGCTGGGGGCTGATATTAGTAGTCTGGGAAGCTCCGTGGGTATTACCCCCTTCCCAGGCTTCAAACATCTGCCCCAGCTGTCTGCTTAACCTCCGCTAGAGACTAAAATTACGGGGAACCCCACGCCAATTTTTTTTAATAATAAATCCTTTATTTTAATACTAAATGACAAGTACAGTAAGCAACACTGTCACAGTACTTCATATATATGTGACTGACATGTTTCTATCTATCTAATCTATGTGTGAAGCTCTATTCTGTCTGTTATAAATTGTCGGGGACCGCTGCTGAATTGCCGGCCGGCTTTTTTAAAGAGACGGTGCACGAAAACACTATTATATTTTTTAATAAATCCTTTACACTAAATGACAAGTACAGTAAGCAACACTGTCACTGTACTTCGTATATATGTGGCTGACATGTTTCTATCTATCTAATCTATGTGTGATTCTCTATTCCTTCTATTCTAAATTGTCGGGTACAGATGCTGAATTGCCGGCCGGCTTTTTTAAAGAGACGGTGCATGAAAACACTATTATTTTTTTTGATAAATCCTTTACACTAAATGACAAGTACAGTAAGCAACACTGTCACTGTGCTTCTTATATGTGTGACTGACATGTTTCTATCTATCTAATCTATGTGTGATTCTCTATTCTTTCTGTTCTAAATTGTCGGGTACCGGTGTATGCCGCTGCTGAATTGAAGGCTTTTCATGTTTCACTGTGAGCACTGTTCCCATCGATTTGGGCAATCACTGTAATGCCACAACCACCATGGCTGTGGCATTACAGTGAGTGGCAGACAATCCCTGCATGATTGGTGCTCTAAATAGCGCCAGACATGCAGGACACGCTTTTGGTGCACGAACAGTTATCGAACATAACCTCGAACAGCCGAATTTTTTGCAAATCGTTCGGGTTCGTCGAACAACTCGAACACCGCCCAAAACAGCTCGAATTTGAGATTGGCGAACAGTTCTAGTCGAACACCGCTCATCTCTAGTTATAAGTCCATCTTTAGAGATCCGGATATTCCTATGTCCAAGGTGCGCAACATAATCAATAAATTTACAACACATACAGTCAAATATGTTGGAGCTTCAAAAATGTTATGGGGTTGTTTTGCAGCCTCTGGTCAGGTACCTTGACTGTGTGCAAGGCATCATGAAATCTGAAGATTAGCAAAGGGTTTTGGGGCACAATGTAGTGACTAGTGTCAGAAAGCTGGGTTTGCGTCCTAGGTCATGGGACTTCCAGCATGACAATGACCCCAAACATACTTCAAAAAGCACCCAGAAAATGGATGGAAACAAAGTGCTGGAGAGTTCTGACCAGCAATGAATCAAGATCTAAATCCCATTGAACACCTGTGGAGAGATCTTAAAATTGCTGTATGGAGAAAAATATTAAAATTTGAGAGTAATCAGTGGTTGATACCATCTTTTCAGTTAGCCATTAAAAGGTAAGAAATTTCAAGCTTTCAAGACTACTCAGGTCTCTTCATCAGACATAGTATAACAAAATCTGAAGAGTCACATATTTATACACAACAGGGCACAGGAATAATGCAATAGATAAGACAAGTGACGTGAAGCAGAACTATCAGTATGGGAGAGGGAGAAGCAGTTGTGGCCGTAAAAATGTTTGGCCACAAGTAGATCTATTCTTTTATTGTGTGGCGATGAGAATTCATCCTTGTTTTAAGGTTTTACCCTGTCTCCCCTACATACAGACCCCCAGTTGGACATTTGGTACATATAATTAAATTCATTGTGATGCAGCTGAAAGTACCTGGGATCTTGTGGTCCTGATGTGAGTTGGGAATCTTTATCTTGTCCATGGTCATTATAAATGGACAGGTTTACATTTACAGTTGGTGAGGATGTATTTTATAAGTTTCACCACAAAGGTGAAACTAATCCTCCCAGTCAGTTTGCTTTCCCTCCCAGTACCTTTTCATTCTAACAATGTTAGGTTTCTGGGAGATTATACTTGTTCCTTTTATTTTTGGTTCTCCTTAGCTTGCCTTAATTGCCCTATATGAATGTGTTTTTGTTTCTCACTCAGAGTTTTCGTATTTTACTTCACACTTTCCTTTCCCCTTGTTTAGAGTGTGTTGAAGCCTCCCCTCTGGTTCCTCAGGAGGTGTGAGAAACTCCTCAATGGCTTATTAGTTAGTTAGGTCTGCGGTGGCGTTTTTAGTTGTACAGCTAGGGCCTTTCTAGTCTGTACAGAAATTAGTTGGGTGTAGTTGCGGCATTCTCCCCTGTGTGGATTGTCCAGTGGTTATCAAGATGCACTTTCTGGTTATAACATTTCCCACATTTTGAACATGAAAAAGGCTTCACCCCTGTGTGAGTTCTCTGATGTTTGGTAAGACTTGATTTCTCTGTAAAACATTTCCCACATTCTGAACAGGAAAATGGCTTTTCTCCTGTGTGAGTTCTCTGATGGTTGATAAGAGTTGATTTCACTGTAAAATATTTCCCACATTCTGAACATGAAAATGGCTTCTCCCCTGTGTGAGTTCTCTGATGTACAATAAGATTTGATTTCTCTTTAAAACATTTCCCACATTCTGAACAGGAAAATGGCTTCTCTCCTGTGTGAGTTCTCTGATGGTTGATAAGAGTTGATTTCTCTGTAAAATATTTCCCACATTCTGAACAGGAAAATGGCTTCTCCTCTGTGTGGTTTCTCTGGTGCTTAAGAAAACTAGATTTCTGGTTAAAACATTTTCCACATTCTGAACAGGAAAATGGCTTCTCCCCTGTGTGAGTGCTCTGATGTGTGATAAGATTTGATTTCTCTGTAAAACATTTCCCACATTCTGAACAGGAAAATGGCTTCTCTCCTGTGTGAGTTCTCTGATGGTTTATAAGAGTTGATTTCTCTGTAAAATATTTCCCACATTCTGAACAGGAAAATGGCTTCTCCCCTGTGTGAATTCTCTGATGTTTGATAAGATTTGATTTCTGTGTAAAACATTTCCCACATTCTGAACAGGAAAATGGCTTCTCCCCTGTGTGAGTTCTCTGATGTGCGATAAGAGTTGATTTCTTTGCAAAATATTTCCCACATTCGAAACATGAAAATGGCTTCTCCCCTGTGTGAGTTTTCTGATGTTCGATAAGCGTTGATTGCAATGTAAAACAGTTCCCACATTCTGAACATGAAAAAGGCTTCTCCCCTGTGTGAGTTCTCTGATGTTTAATAAGATTTGATTCCTGTACAAAACATTTCCCACATTCTGAACAGGAAAATGGCTTCTCCCCTGTGTGAGTTCTCAGGTGCCTAACAAAATCTGATTTCTGATTAAAACATCTCCCACACTTGGAACAAGAAAATCTATTCTTCGCTGTGTGAATTTTTTGAGGTTTAAGAAAAGACTTTTTGAGGGGAAAACTATTTCTATATTCTGAACGTGAAAATGGCTTCTTTGCTTTAGGGGCAATTTGTTTTTTAATGTTTATTTTGTGACTTTGATTTTCCTTAGTAGTCGGTAATGAATCAGAAGACAGAACCTGTTTCATAGGATCAGATGATTGATCTTTGTTGTGAAGGGATGATGGTAAATCTGGAGTAATGGCATTCACTTCAATTGTATCCTGTGAGATCTCAAAATTATCTGATTTGAAAACTGAAGATGTCAGCTCTCCCACTGATCTCCTGGTACAGTCATCTGCTAAGAATAAAACCAATTATTATTTTTTAATAAAAAATCCTTGAATTTTATATTTTTGAACATTTCTACTTAAACTGTCTGTAAAAAAAGGCAAGTTATATAAAAAAAATTCACGTATTCACCAGGACAATAACAGTTCACAGTCTAATAGAAAACCTCATAGAATGGAGCAGTGGAGCGTGGTGTTCAACTGTTTTTTCATTCTGCCTCCCAAATATGGAATAAAAAGCCACCAATGTTATGTAGGCGAAAACAATACCAATAAAAACTTCTCCTCATCTCACAAAAAAACAAGTCCCCACTCAGATCCATCATCTGTCAATGGAATAACAGAGGTTTCCACATTATTAGTGGCTCAAAGGCTCTTGAAAAGCAACATGGCTTCCATAAACCAATCCAGCAATATCCGCTCCCCCAAAGTCAGATCTCCCCCTTGCTTCTGAGCTTTGCAGTAGTTTATGTGCCTAAACCACATTTAGCATCCATGTATTTGGTTTTACTATAATGAGAAGAACCCACTTAATTTACGGTGTGTATCTCCTGGAGCACAATCTGGGCACTATGTGTTGGGTAATAAACTAGCCCATTTGCAATTTTCACTCTCCAACGTCCATTGCGTGGTAATTTCTGGAAAGCGACTGTGGAGTCAAAATAGTCACTACTCCTATAGCTTAATTCACTGAGGGTTATAATTTCCAAAATGGAGTCACTTTATGGGGATTTCTACTGCTCTGGTTTTCCGCCATTTTGTCATATTACGACTTCTGAAAAAGGTGTGTCCCATCTCATCTGGGACATCTACTTCTCCTCCTGCTTCAACTTGTGTGACGTCTGCTTCTGTCACCAGGAGCCACCTTATTCATTCTGCAGGCAGCGCTGGTCATGGAGGAGACGTCAGAACCAGAAGCTCTGGGCGGTGCAGGCTCTACGCAGCCACTAAGATTAGGGTGCCTGGGACCTGAAGTACCATCCAGTCTGGCAGTATGGGTGTGTGTTGTCCAGCTGGAGTAATCTGCTCCCAGCTTCAGCCATTTGGAAAGCACCGCACCCTACTAAAGCTGGAAGCATATTGCCGGAAGCTGCCAGATACAGCCTTGTTCTCCTCTGGTTCAGTCATCTGTGATCAGCTCCCGGCTTGTGCATTTGTTTCTGTTGTGACCTCGGCCCGTGTACTGACTACTCTTGTGTCTTCTAATTTTGTATTTTCTCTATCCTCTTGGTTCTGACCCGGCTACCTGACTATTCTTCTTTCAATCTTGCTCCAGAGAACAGCAGTTAACACCATGGCCCAAGCCTAGGGGTCTCTGTGTAACTCCAGATCCACGTAGAGGGGTTAAATGGTGATGAGCAAAGTAATTTGTGAAATCAGTAAACCGGGTAGATAAGACAAGCCTGTTTGTGGTAGCCATCTTTTGAGCTGCCAGGTGACCATGAACAGCGTCCCCAATACATTGTGTCTGCGAACTATTCCAGCAAAATCTGCATTCCTAATATCTAAATGGCGCTCCTTCTCTTCTTAACCTGCCATGTGCCCAGACAGTAGTGTACAACCGTATATAGGGGGATCAAGAGAAGTTGGAAAATAATTTGTAAGGTTCATTTGTTTCCTATTATCTTTTGTGAAGAATTCCAGAGTTATCACCACATAAAGTGACACATGTCAGATTTGAAAAATGGGCCCTGATTAGGAACAGAAACTGGGTGCGGGAAGAGGTTAAAGCAGAGGATTTCTAAAGTCAAAAACTGTGACTATAGACAATAAAACATCTACTGAAATGATCAAACTGAACAGAGAAAAATGAGTAACTAGTGGTGAAACCTCTCTGTGGTAATTAGAGTATGGGGCTCAGTGGCTCTTGGCAATCTAAACTATCGTAAGGGACAATATATTCTGTCAGATGAGAAGAAATATTAGACATTTAAAGTGAACTTTTTATAATAGTGCAGAGCGGAGGTGTCTTAAATTTAGATCTCGGGCATTTGGAAGAGGCAATGGACATCTATTTGAAAGACTACCAGGGAGTTACAGCGTCACATAAGTGAGGCAGGCCGATCCCATCACAATGAAACTATCATACAGAATGAACTAAAAAAGAATATAAAAACATGTAACATCCCCAACAACAATGTATGTATGAAGGGAGAAATCCAACACTAAACTGGAGTTGCACTCATTTATGGTGGACCATTTGGCGCGAACAAGTCGGAACCCCGAACACGAACCTGAATTTGAAATTCGCTCAATTCTATTTATGACGTGGAGTGAATCCATAAAACCAGGGCTCGAGCCAACACATCTCCTGCAGGCGTGAATAAATGTATATTACAGCCATCAGCCACGCACAACTTAGAGATATATCATGGCACAGGTGTAATGTTTTTCATGTAGTTTATCACAATCCTGTTTGAAGTTAGCTGGTTTTAAAAGAAGTTGAAAAGTCAGGATAAAGGGAAACTCTGTTGTTATTGTACAGAAATTCACACTTGGCCTCACTGCACATTTAATTTTGTCGATCATAAAAGTGAAGTTTGGCCAGAAAGACTGGACCTGGTCTTGTAGGGACCATATGAGCACATTCAGCAGCACAGAAGGGAGAGAAGGTAGATTCATCTAATAAGATATCAGGGATCTAGGAAGCCAACAGCATCATTATCCTCCGCTTTCTCTTACAGACCCATCATAATATTTTTCTTCAAGTGATTTTCTCACTTGTCAGCACATTCTAAGTACGCTGTCATTTGGCTTTATAGTTTACAGACCTGGGCAGGTAACGGTCAGCGTCTCCTAATCCCAGGGTGTAGGTGGATCCTCCAGGTTGTAAGTGCTACAGAAAAGGGCTTTCACAATTACACAAAGTAATCTGAATATTTTTGGACGGAGGAGAATGTTGTGGACTAGCGGCAAAATGGTGATCACATGATTGTGATATGGCCGCACTACACCACTGATAAAGAAGCCACAGCCGGTGACTGAGAAGAATCTGTGACTTCTCTGCATTTAGTGGTTACTACTCACCTGGGTACTCATATGTAGGAATCTCCTCTTTACACCGCTCATCACCCCTCACATATGTATCTGTAATATTAATATGGGTCAGATCTTCACCCTGAAAGAAATATTATAAAAGTCAAAGACAGATGGAGAAGTCACAAGTTTGATCGGCTCTAATCCTGTTATCTCCACCGTTCTCATGACACAAATATAAAACATAATAGTGGTGGATAAAACAAAACTGAAGACATGACCTTCACAGCCGTCTACACATCATAGGGGAGATGATGATACCTTCTCTCCATCTACCTGATGATCCTGAGGAACATTGGGATCTTCTTGTTTACAGTTCTGTGGAAGACGACGACGGGGACATCTCTCTGGTGTTGTCCTCTTACTGGATAGATCTGGAGGAAACACATACAGGGACTGAATTCATTCTTTACATACAGATAATTATAGGCCGTGTGTATTTAGTCCTGTCTATTACCTGGTGATGTGAGGGGCTGGGGAACCTCCATCATGATGTCCCTGTACAGATCTTTGTGTCCCTCTAAATACTCCCATTCCTCCATTGAGAAATAGACAGCGACATCCTGACACCTTATAGAAACCTGACACATACAAAGATACAGTCATGCATCCAATCACTCCATAGCGTTACTGTATAAAGTCCCATGATTTCCAGCAGTGTCACCTCTCCAGTCAGCAGCTCAATCATCTTGTAGGCGAGTTCTAGGATCTTCTGGTCATTGATGTCCTCATGTATCAGAGGGTGAGGTGGAGGCCCTGTGATTGGGCTCTGTGGTCTTCCCCATCCCTCAGACACAGGGTCCTGAGAGCGCTCACTAGAGGTCTTCTTCACTACTGTGTAATCCTGGTTATGGAGAGACACAGTAATAAATCTCACTACAGACATTTCCAGAGTCCTCACCTTTCCAGTTCTGTCCATTTGTTATTCCCATAGATAAGAATGATGTAATGTGACGTCATCAGAATCTCTCACCTCTCCAGTAAGCCGGAAGAGGATCTCTAGGGTGAGGTGTAATATCCTCTCCACCATCTTGTCTATCATTTTCCTGGATAAATCAGGAAAATTTTCTTATATAGACAATCTTCACTGAGAGGATCCGGTATTTTAGAGATCTGAATGAGAAAAAGATAAGCTGATGGATAAGACCATTTTTCTGCAATGATGCGGAATCCAAAATGTACCACGAGCACCCTTTATCTGGTGTTCAGGTCTATTGCCTGTATATTAAAATCTGTGACATTTGAGCAGTACCTTTTCACCCGTAAAAATCGGCCCTTGGGTAATCCTCTTTTCATGGGGATAGGGGTGGTGGTTATCCCACTTCAATAGTTTATTAGTCCTTGAAGGTTTATGGTAGACTAGATGGTGGCCCGATTCTAACGCATCTGGTATTCTAGAACATGTATGCCGCCGACCAGGCGCAATCAGCATAGCAGTGTTTAAATTTGGCGCCAAAATCGCTCATTGATCGCAGCCGGCGGCCGTGACCAATCAGCAGAGCCGTGTTTAAATTTGGCGCCAATATCGCTGATTGGTCGCGGAAGCCGGCCACGGCCAATCAGCGAACCGTGTTAGTGAGGACTGGAGAGCGTGTTTAAATTTGGCGCCAAAATCGCTGATTGATCGCGGCCGGCAGCCGCGACTAATCAGCAGAGCGGTGTTTAAATTTGGCGCCAATATCGCAGATTGGTCGCGGCCGCCGGCGAACCGTAATGGTGAGGACCGGGCACCGGCGCTGGCTGTGCGGGTACTTAAGCTGCGAGCAGCCGGGAGATGGGCGGCTGCTAGCAGCCGAAGTATCCCGACCGGCGGCGGCGCTCCCCGGTCCTCCTTTCACACTTGCCGTCGAGAGATCAGCGGGCCAAGCCGCTGACCTCACGACGTTAGCAGCATGGAGGTCAGCGGCGCCGCCGGTCGGGGTACTTGTACTGCCAGCTAGCACCGCCGCTGACCTCTGTGCAGAGCGTTGTTTAAATTTGGCGCCAATATCGCTGATTGGTCGCGGCCGGCCCCAAACGTTGCAATCATCATTGGCCCCAATCTCCTCCCTCTCATGCCCTGACTTTGCACTGAAGCATTATAACAAAATATTGCAATGCGCCCTGGATGAAGCTGCACCTCCTACACAGAGAACAACTCGGCACAGACGGCGACAACCCTGGAACACGCTGCAAACACGTTTTCTCCAGTGGTGCGCCAGGTGTGCCAAACGGCTGTGGACAAAATCTAATCTGGCCGAAGATTTCCTCCATTATAAATTTATGCTTAAAACCTATAACTCCGCCCTTCACCTCTCCAAACAAACCTACTTTAACAACCTAATCATCTCATGGTCCAATAATCCTAAACACCTGTTTGACACTTTTCACTCCTTCCTTAATCAAACAGCACAGGCCCCAACCACCAACCTCAGCACTGACGATCTGGCCAATTATTTAAAAGAAAAAATTGACCATATTCGATAGGAAATTTTCTCTCAATCCCCAAATGTTATGCATACTCCTCCCTCCCACACTGCATCTTGCTCATTTTCTGACTTCGAACCAGTCACGGAAGAAGAAGCGAAAAGGCTCCTTTCTTCCTCTCGCTCTACCACCTGCACCAGTGACCCTATTCCCTCACATCTCCTTCAGTCCCTTTCTCCAGCTGTCACTACTCACCTAACTAAAATATTAAACCTCTACCTCTCATCTATTATTTTTTCCCTCCTTTTTTAAACACGCCAGCATACATCCATTACTTAAAAAAACATCCCTCGACCAGAACTGTGCTGTTAACTACAGACCTGTTTTCAATCTTCCCTTTATCTCTAAACTCCTGGAAGGACTGGTCCACTCCTGTCTAATCCGCTATCTCTCAGATAACTAACATTCTACTGAAACTGCACTCACTAAAGTTTCTAATGATCAACTAACAGCCAAATCTAATGGTCACTACTCCCTGCTGATTCTCCTGGATCTCTCTGCAGCATTCGACACTGTGGATCTACCTCTCTGAGCGCTCCTTCACTGTGTCTTTTGTTGGCTTCTCTTCTTCTCCCCTTCCCCTTATTGTCGGGGTTCCTCAAGGATCAGTCCTAGACACCCTTCTTTTCTACTTATATACCGCTTCTATTGGACAAACAATCAGCAGATTCGGTTTTCAGTACCATCTCTATGCCGATGACACCCAATTATACACCTCTTCTCCGGACATCACTCCTGCATTATTACAAAATACCAGTGATTGTCTTTCCGCTGTCTCTAACACTATGCCCTCCGTCTATCTAAAATTGAATCTGTCATAAACTGAACTACTCGGATTTCCTCCCTCCACTAACCTACCTGTGCCCGATATTGCCATTTCTGTTTGTGACTCCATCATTACTCGCCAGCAACATGCCCGCTGTCTTGGGGTCATACTTGATTCAGATCTTTCCTTCACTCCTCATATCAAATCACTCGCTCGCTCGTGTCTTCTACACCTCAAAAACATCTCTAGAATCAGAAATTTTCTTACCTTTGACTCTGTAAAAACTCTTACTGTAGCTCTTATTCATTCTCGTCTGGACTATTGCAACTCTTTACTTATCGGTCTCCCTCTTTCTAAACTTTCCCCTCTCCAATCCGTCCTGAACGCAGCTGTCAGGGTCATATTCCTCACCTACCGATACAACGATGTTTCTTCCCTGTGCCAGTCATTGCACTGATTGCTCATCCAATACAGAGTTCAATATAAACTTATTGCTCTTACCCACAAAGCTATCCACGATTCAGCACCACTCTACATCTCCTCCCTTGTCTCAGTCCACCACCCTACCAGTGCCCTCTGTTCTGCTAATGACTTAAAGCTAAAATCCTCCATAATCCGAATCTCCCACTCCCGTCTCCAAGATTTCTCGCATGCTGCACCAATTCTTTGGAATGCACTACCCAGGACAATTTGATTAATTCCCAATACCCACAGTTTTAAGCGTGCCGTAAAAACTCTTTTATTTAGACTGGCCTATCACCTCAACACACTTATCTAACTGTCCCAGTTTGGCCCATATTAAAATTTTCTTCAAAATCATGCTCATACCATCCATGCACTGAATAGCCTCTGTCTGTACTGTACACATACTGGCTGGTGATCAGTTCATGTAGTGTTATGTACTTACCGTATTTAGTATATTCAGGCAGTATATATACAATATATGTACATTGTGCCTTTTGTGTCTCCCCTATTTCCTTATAGACTGTAAGCTTGTGAGCAGGGCCCTCACTCCTTTTAACATCTGAGTTATGCTTATTCTGTAAATTCTGTATTGTCAGTATAAGTCCCCCCTAAAATTGTAAAGTGCTGTGGAATTCCCTGACAAATTCAAAAGATTGTTCACTCGTCCCTGACCAGGTGATAAAAATGTCATCAATATATTTGTACCATACCCCAATATATGGATCACATCACTTATGATCATCCCTGAATATTGTGGATTCCTCCCACCAGTCCAGGGATAAGTTAGCATATGAGGGGGCACAGAGGCTCCCCATCGCAGTACCCCTGAGCTGGTGGAAGTACTTCCTGTCAAAAAGAAAGAAGTTATGAGTAAGAGTGAATTTTAGAAGATCCTCCATGAAGTCATTATGTCTGCTACACTCTATTGATCTTGATTTCAAGAAATGTTTTACTCCTCTGATACCATCCTCATGTGGTATATTACTGTACAAAGCCTCAATATCTAGTAAGGCCTGCTCCCCTACATGCCTGTATACATGCTCAAGGGTATACATGTAGGGGAGCAGGGAAAGGGAAAACCATTTTCCAGAGGGATTATTCCAACTGCAGGACCTCAGGCGCTAATGCGGGAACATTACACTGTAATGGCTTCATACATCCTGCATAAGGGGCATAATGGGGGCATCACACTGTGTGGGGGCATCATACATCCTGCATAAGGGGCATAATAGGGGCATTACACTGTGTGGGGGCATCATACATCCTGCATAAGGGGCATAATGGGGGCATTACACTGTGGGGAGATCATACATCCAGCATAAAGGACATAATGGGGGCATTACACTGTGTGGGGGGCATCATACATACAGCATAAGGGGCATAATGGGGGCATTATACTGTGTGGGGGGCATCATACATACTGGATAAGGGGCATAATGGGGGCATCATACATACTGCATAAGGGGCATAATGGGAGCATTACACTGTGGGGGGCGTCATACATCCTGCATAAGGGGCATAATGGGGGCATTAACACTGTGTGGGGGCATCATACATACAGCATAAGGGGCATAATGGGGGCATTACACTGTGGGGGGCATCATACATCCTGCAAAAGGGGCATATAGGGGGCATTACACTGTGTGAGGGCATCATACATCCTGCATAAGGGGCATAATGGGGGCATTACACTGTGTGGGGGCATCATACATCCTGCATAAGGGGCATTACACTGTGTGGGGGCATCATACATACAGCATAAGGGGCATAATGGGGGCATCATACATCCTGCATAAGGGGCATAATGGGGGCATTACACTGTGTGGGGGCATCATACATCCTGCATAAGGGGCATAATGGGGGCATTACACTGTGTGGGGGCATCATACATCCTGCATAAGGGGCATAATGGGGGCATTACACTGTGTGGGGGCATCATACATCCTGCATAAGGGGCATTACACTGTGTGGGGGCATCATACATCCAGCATAAGGGGCATAATGGGGGCATCATACATCCTGCATAAGGGGCATAATGGGGGCATTACACTGTGTGGGGGCATCATACATCCTGCATAAGGGGCATAATGGGGGCATTACACTGTGTGGGGGCATCATACATACTGCATATGGGGCATAATGGGGGCATTACACGGTGTGGGGGCATCATACATCCTGCATAAGGGGCATAATGGGGGCATTACACTGTGTGGGGGCATCATGCATCCTGTATAAGGGGCATAATGGGGGCATTACACTGTGGGGGCATCATACATCCTGCATAAGGGGCATAATGGGGGCATTATACTGTGTGGGGGGCATCATACATACTGGATAAGGGGCATAATGGGGGCATCATACATACTGCATAAGGGGCATAATGGGGGCATTACACATACTGCATAATGGGAGCATTACACTGTGGGGGGCGTCATACATCCTGCATAAGGAGCATATTGGGGGCATTACACTGTGTGAGGGCATCATACATCCTGCATAAGGGGCATAATGGGGCATCATACATCCTGCATAAGGGGCATTACACTGTGTGGGGGCATCATACATACAGCATAAGGGGCATAATGGGGGCATCATACATCCTGCATAAGGGGCATAATGGGGGCATTACACTGTGTGGGGGCATCATACATCCTGCATAAGGGGCATAATGGGGGCATCATACATCCTGCATAAGGGGCATAATGGGGGCATTACACTGTGCGGGGGCATCATACATCCTGCATAAGGGGCATAATGGGGGCATTACACTGTGTGAGGGCATCATACATCCTACATAAGGGGAATTACACTGTGTGGGGGCATCATACCTACTGCAGAAGGGGCATAATGGGGGCATTACACTGTGTGGGGGCATCATACATCCTGCATAAGGGGCATTACACTGTGTGGGGGCATCATACATCCAGCATAAGGGGCATAATGGGGGCATCATACATCCTGCATAAGGGGCATAATGGGGGCATCATACATCCTGCATAAGGGGCATAATGGGGGCATTACACTGTGTGGGGCATCATACATCCTGCATAAGGGGCATAATGGGGGCATCATACATACTGTATAAGGGGCATAATGGGGGCATTACACTGTGGGGGCATCATACATCCTGCATAAGGGGCATAATGGGGGCATTATACTGTGTGGGGGGCATCATACATACTGGATAAGGGGCATAATGGGGGCATCATACATACTGCATAAGGGGCATAATGGGGGCATTACACATACTGCATAATGGGCATAATGGGAGCATTACACTGTGGGGGGCGTCATACATCCTGCATAAGGGGCATAATGGGGGCATTAACACTGTGTGGGGGCATCATACATACAGCATAAGGGGCATAATGGGGACATTACACTGTGGGGGGCATCATACATCCTGCAAAAGGGGCATAATGGGGGCATTACACTGTGTGAGGGCATCATACATCCTGCATAAGGGGCATAATGGGGGCATTACACAGTATGGGGGCATCATACATCCTGCATAAGGGGCATTACACTGTGTGGGGGCATCATACATCCAGCATAAGGGGCATAATGGGGGCATCATACATCCTGCATAAGGGGCATAATGGGGGCATTACACTGTGTGGGGGCATCATACATCCTGCATAATGGGGGCATCATACATCCTGCATAAGGGGCATAATGGGGGCATTACACTGTGTGGGGGCATCATACATCCTGCATAAGGGGCATAATGGGGGCATTACACTGTGTGAGGGCATCATACATCCTGCATAAGGGGCATAATGGGGGCATTACACATCCTGCATAAGGGGCATTACACTGTGTGGGGGCATCATACATCCAGCATAAGGGGCATAATGGGGGCATCATACATCCTGCATAAGGGGCATAATGGGGGCATTACACTGTGAGGGGACATCATACATACTGCATAATGGGCATAATGGGGGCATCATACATCCTGCATAAGGGGCATAATGGGGGCATTACACTGTGTGGGGGTATCATACATCCTGCATAAGGGGCATAATGGGGGCATTACACTGTGTGGGGGCATCATACATACTGTATAAGGGGCATAATGGGGGCATTACACTGTGGGGGCATCATACATCCTGCATAAGGGGCATAATGGGGGCATTATACTGTGTGGGGGGCATCATACATACTGGATAAGGGGCATAATGGGGGCATCATACATCCTGCATAAGGGGCATAATGGGAGCATTACACTGTGGGGGGCGTCGTACATCCTGCATAAGGGGCATAATGGGGGCATTACACTGTGTGGGGGCATCATACATCCTGCATAAGGGGCATAATGGGGGCATCATACATCCTGCATAAGGGGCATAATGGGGGCATTACACTGTGTGGGGGCATCATACATCCTGCATAAGGGGCATCATACATACAGCATAAGGGGCATAATGGGGGCATCATACATCCTGCATAAGGGGCATAATGGGGGCATTACACGGTGTGGGGGCATCATACATCCTGCATAAGGGGCATAATGAGGGCATTACACTGTGTGGGGGCATCATACATCCTGCATAAGGGGCATAATGGGGGCATTACACTGTGTGGGGGCATCATACATCCTGCATAAGGGGCATTACACTGTGTGGGGGCATCATACATCCAGCATAAGGGGCATAATGGGGGCATCATACATCCTGCATAAGGGGCATAATGGGGGCATTACACTGTGTGGGGGCATCATACATCCTGCATAAGGGGCATAATGGGGGCATTACACTGTGTGGGGGCATCATACATCCTGTATAAGGGGCATAATGGGGGCATTACACTGTGGGGGCATCATACATCCTGCATAAGGGGCATAATGGGGGCATTATACTGTGTGGGGGGCATCATACATACTGGATAAGGGGCATAATGGGGGCATCATACATACTGCATAAGGGGCATAATGGGGGCATTACACATACTGCATAATGGGAGCATTACACTGTGGGGGGCGTCATACATCCTGCATAAGGGGCATATTGGGGGCATTACACTGTGTGAGGGCATCATACATCCTGCATAAGGGGCATAATGGGGCATCATACATCCTGCATAAGGGGCATTACACTGTGTGGGGGCATCATACATACAGCATAAGGGGCATAATGGGGGCATCATACATCCTGCATAAGGGGCATAATGGGGGCATTACACTGTGTGGGGGCATCATACATCCTGCATAAGGGGCATAATGGGGGCATCATACATCCTGCATAAGGGGCATAATGGGGGCATTACACTGTGCGGGGGCATCATACATCCTGCATAAGGGGCATAATGGGGGCATTACACTGTGTGAGGGCATCATACATCCTGCATAAGGGGAATTACACTGTGTGGGGGCATCATACCTACTGCAGAAGGGGCATAATGGGGGCATTACACTGTGTGGGGGCATCATACATCCTGCATAAGGGGCATTACACTGTGTGGGGGCATCATACATCCAGCATAAGGGGCATAATGGGGGCATCATACATCCTGCATAAGGGGCATAATGGGGGCATCATACATCCTGCATAAGGGGCATAATGGGGGCATTACACTGTGAGGGGACATCATACATACTGCATAAGGGGCATAATGGGCGCATCATACATCCTGCATAAGTGGCATAATGGGGGCATTACACTGTGTGGGGGTATCATACATCCTGCATAAGGGGCATAATGGGGGCATTACACTGTGTGGGGCATCATACATCCTGCATAAGGGGCATAATGGGGGCATTACACTGTGTGGGGGCATCATACATCCTGCATAAGGGGCATAATGTGGGCATTACACTGTGTGGGAGCATCATACATACTGCATAAGGGGCATAATGTGGGCATTACACTGTGTGGGGGCATCATACATCCTGCATAATGGGGGCATTACACTGTGTGGGGGCATCATACATACTGCACAAGGGGCATAATGGGGGCATTACACGGTGTGGGGGCATCATACATCCTGCATAAGGGGCATAATGGGGGCATTCCACTGTGTGGGGGCATCATACATACTGCATAAGGGGCATAATGGGGGCAATACACGGTGTGGGGGCATCATACATCCTGCATAAGGCGCATAATGAGGGCATTACACTGTGTGGGGGCATCATACATACTGTATAAGGGGCATAATGGGGGCATTACACTGTGTGGGGGCATCATACATACTGCACAAGGGGCATAATGGGGGCATTACACTGTGTGGGGGCATCATACATACTGCACAAGGGGCATAATGGGGGCATTACACGGTGTGGGGGCATCATACATCCTGCATAAGGGGCATAATGGGGGCATTACACTGTGCGGGGGCATCATACATACTGCATAAGGGGCATAATGGGGGCATTACACTGTGTGGGGGCATCATACATACTGTATAAGAGGCATAATGGGGGCATTACACTGTGTGGGGGCATCATACATACTGCACAAGGGGCATAATGGGGGCATTACACGGTGTGGGGGCATCATACATCCTGCATAAGAGGCATAATGAGGGCATTACACTGTGCGGGGGCATCATACATACTGCATACGGGGCATTACACGGTGTGGGGGCATCATACATCCTGCATAAGGGGCATAATGAGGGCATTACACTGTGTGGTGGCATCATACATACTGTATAAGGGGCATAATGGGGGCATTACACGGTGTGGGGGCATAATGGGGGCATTACACTGTGTGGGGGCATCATACATCCTGCATAAGGGGCATAATGGGGGCATTACACTGTGTGGGGGCATCATACATACTGCATATGGGGCATAATGGGGGCATTACACGGTGTGGGGGCATCATACATCCTGCATAAGGGGCATAATGGGGGCATTACACTGTGTGGGGGCATCATACATACTGTATAAGGGGCATAATGGGGGCATTACACTGTGGGGGCATCATACATCCTGCATAAGGGGCATAATGGGGGCATTACACTGTGTGGGGCATCATACATCCTTTATAAGGGGCATAATGGGGGCATTACACGGTGTGGGGGCATCATACATCCTGCATAAGGGGCATAATGGGGGCATCATACATACTGTATAAGGGGCATAATGGGGGCATTACACTGTGGGGGCATCATACATCCTGCATAAGGGGCATAATGGGGGCATTATACTGTGTGGGGGGCATCATACATACTGGATAAGGGGCATAATGGGGGCATCATACATACTGCATAAGGGGCATAATGGGGGCATTACACTGTGGGGGGCGTCATACATCCTGCATAAGGGGCATAATGGGGGCATTACACTGTGGGGGGCATCATACATCCTGCAAAAGGGGCATAATGGGGGCATTACACTGTGTGAGGGCATCATACATCCTGCATAAGGGGCATAATGGGGGCATTACACAGTATGGGGGCATCATACATCCTGCATAAGGGGCATTACACTGTGTGGGGGCATCATACATCCAGCATAAGGGGCATAATGGGGGCATCATACATCCTGCATAAGGGGCATAATGGGGGCATTACACTGTGTGGGGGCATCATACATCCTGCATAATGGGGGCATCATACATCCTGCATAAGGGGCATAATGGGGGCATTACACTGTGTGGGGGCATCATACATCCTGCATAAGGGGCATAATGGGGGCATTACACTGTGTGAGGGCATCATACATCCTGCATAAGGGGCATAATGGGGGCATTACACATCCTGCATAAGGGGCATTACACTGTGTGGGGGCATCATACATACTGCACAAGGGGCATAATGGGGGCATTACACGGTGTGGGGGCATCATACATCCTGCATAAGGGGCATAATGGGGGCATTACACTGTGCGGGGGCATCATACATACTGCATAAGGGGCATAATGGGGGCATTACACTGTGTGGGGGCATCATACATACTGTATAAGAGGCATAATGGGGGCATTACACTGTGTGGGGGCATCATACATACTGCACAAGGGGCATAATGGGGGCATTACACGGTGTGGGGGCATCATACATCCTGCATAAGAGGCATAATGAGGGCATTACACTGTGCGGGGGCATCATACATACTGCATACGGGGCATTACACGGTGTGGGGGCATCATACATCCTGCATAAGGGGCATAATGAGGGCATTACACTGTGTGGTGGCATCATACATACTGTATAAGGGGCATAATGGGGGCATTACACGGTGTGGGGGCATAATGGGGGCATTACACTGTGTGGGGGCATCATACATCCTGCATAAGGGGCATAATGGGGGCATTACACTGTGTGGGGGCATCATACATCCTGCATAAGGGGCATAATGGGGGCATTACACTGTGTGGGGGCATCATACATACTGCATAATGGGCATAATGGGGGCATCATACATCCTGCATAAGGGGCATAATGGGGGCATTACACTGTGTGGGGGCATCATACATACTGCATATGGGGCATAATGGGGGCATTACACTGTGTGGGGGCATCATACATCCTGCATAAGGGGCATAATGGGGGCATTACACTGTGTGGGGGCATCATACATACTGTATAAGGGGCATAATGGGGGCATTACACTGTGGGGGCATCATACATCCTGCATAAGGGGCATAATGGGGGCATTACACTGTGTGGGGCATCATACATCCTTTATAAGGGGCATAATGGGGGCATTACACGGTGTGGGGGCATCATACATCCTGCATAAGGGGCATAATGGGGGCATCATACATACTGTATAAGGGGCATAATGGGGGCATTACACTGTGGGGGCATCATACATCCTGCATAAGGGGCATAATGGGGGCATTATACTGTGTGGGGGGCATCATACATACTGGATAAGGGGCATAATGGGGGCATCATACATACTGCATAAGGGGCATAATGGGGGCATTACACTGTGGGGGGCGTCATACATCCTGCATAAGGGGCATAATGGGGGCATTACACTGTGGGGGGCATCATACATCCTGCAAAAGGGGCATAATGGGGGCATTACACTGTGTGAGGGCATCATACATCCTGCATAAGGGGCATAATGGGGGCATTACACAGTATGGGGGCATCATACATCCTGCATAAGGGGCATTACACTGTGTGGGGGCATCATACATCCAGCATAAGGGGCATAATGGGGGCATCATACATCCTGCATAAGGGGCATAATGGGGGCATTACACTGTGTGGGGGCATCATACATCCTGCATAATGGGGGCATCATACATCCTGCATAAGGGGCATAATGGGGGCATTACACTGTGTGGGGGCATCATACATCCTGCATAAGGGGCATAATGGGGGCATTACACTGTGTGAGGGCATCATACATCCTGCATAAGGGGCATAATGGGGGCATTACACATCCTGCATAAGGGGCATTACACTGTGTGGGGGCATCATACATCCAGCATAAGGGGCATAATGGGGGCATCATACATCCTGCATAAGGGGCATAATGGGGGCATTACACTGTGAGGGGACATCATACATACTGCATAATGGGCATAATGGGGGCATCATACATCCTGCATAAGGGGCATAATGGGGGCATTACACTGTGTGGGGGTATCATACATCCTGCATAAGGGGCATAATGGGGGCATTACACTGTGTGGGGGCATCATACATACTGTATAAGGGGCATAATGGGGGCATTACACTGTGGGGGCATCATACATCCTGCATAAGGGGCATAATGGGGGCATTATACTGTGTGGGGGGCATCATACATACTGGATAAGGGGCATAATGGGGGCATCATACATCCTGCATAAGGGGCATAATGGGAGCATTACACTGTGGGGGGCGTCATACATCCTGCATAAGGGGCATAATGGGGGCATTAACACTGTGTGGGGGCATCATACATACAGCATAAGGGGCATAATGGGGGCATTACACTGTGGGGGGCATCATACATCCTGCAAAAGGGGCATAATGGGGGCATTACACTGTGTGAGGGCATCATACATCCTGCATAAGGGGCATAATGGTGGCATTACACTGTGTGGGGGCATCATACATCCTGCATAAGGGGCATTACACTGTGTGGGGGCATCATACATACAGCATAAGGGGCATAATGGGGGCATCATACATCCTGCATAAGGGGCATAATGGGGGCATTACACTGTGTGGGGGCATCATACATCCTGCATAAGGGGCATAATGGGGGCATCATACATCCTGCATAAGGGGCATAATGGGGGCATCATACATCCTGCATAAGGGGCATAATGGGGGCATTACACTGTGTGGGGGCATCATACATACTGCATATGGGGCATAATGGGGGCATTACACTGTGTGGGGGCATCATACATCCTGCATAAGGGGCATAATGGGGGCATTACACTGTGTGGGGGCATCATACATACTGTATAAGGGGCATAATGGGGGCATTACACTGTGGGGGCATCATACATCCTGCATAAGGGGCATAATGGGGGCATTACACTGTGTGGGGCATCATACATCCTTTATAAGGGGCATAATGGGGGCATTACACGGTGTGGGGGCATCATACATCCTGCATAAGGGGCATAATGGGTGCATTATACTGTGTGGGGGGCATCATACATACCGTATAAGGGGCATAATGGGGGCATCATACATACTGCATAAGGGTAATAATGGGGGCATTACACATACTGCATAATGGGCATAATGGGAGCATTACACTGTGGGGGGCGTCATACATCCTGCATAAGGGGCATAATGGGGGCATTAACACTGTGTGGGGGCATCATACATACAGCATAAGGGGCATAATGGGGGCATTACACTGTGGGGGGCATCATACATCCTGCAAAAGGAGCATAATGGAGGCATTACACTGTGTGAGGGCATCATACATTGTGCATAAGGGGCATAATGGGGGCATTACACTGTATGGGGGCATCATACATCCTGCATAAGGGGCATTACACTGTGTGGGGGCATCATACATCCAGCATAAGGGGCATAATGGGGGCATCATACATCCTGCATAAGGGGCATAATGGGGGCATTACACTGTGTGGGGGCATCATACATCCTGCATAAGGGGCATAATGGGGGCATCATACATCCTGCATAAGGGGCATAATGGGGGCATTACACTGTGTGGGGCATCATACATCCTTTATAAGGGGCATAATGGGGGCATTACACTGTGTGGGGGCATCATACATCCTGCATAAGGGGCATAATGGGTGCATTATACTGTGTGGGGGGCATCATACATACCGTATAAGGGGCATAATGGGGGCATCATACATACTGCATAAGGGTAATAATGGGGGCATTACACTGTGGGGGGCGTCATACATCCTGCATAAGGGGCATAATGGGGGCATTACACATCCTGCATAAGGGGCATTACACTGTGTGGGGGCATCATACATCCAGCATAAGGGGCATAATGGGGGCATCATACATCCTGCATAAGGGGCATAATGGGGGCATTACACTGTGTGGGGGCATCATACATCCTGCATAAGGGGCATAATGGGGGCATTACACTGTGTGGGGGCATCATACATCCTGCATAAGGGGCATAATGGGGGCATTACACTGTGTGGGGGCATCAGACATACTGTATAAGGGGCATAATGGGGGCATTACACTGTGTGGGGGCTTCATACATACTGCATAAGGGGCATAATGGGGGCATTACACTGTGGGGCCAGTAAAGGGGTCCTGTACTATAAGAACAATACGTTTCCTCCCTTCCTGTCTCCATAGTTGGGTCGTATGTATCTATTACAGGAAACAGAACAAAAACCTTATGATTCTTATAAAGGGGCAACACAAGACTCCAAAAGAGTCTCGGTGCTGAAGGGGTTAATGCCCCCTGCGCCCAGTAATGGGGTCTCCACATACCTCCACCTGCAGAGCCGCCACCACATATATGGCTGCTCTGTGCGCACAGGACCTGTGATGAGGTCACAGGAGGGGAGGAGTCAGGGGTCACATGATCAGGGGCCTCAGTGGATGCAGGACTCTGCTGTGCTGGTTGTCATGGTGCTGGATGAGCTGAAGTTTATGTGTGGGGTCAGGAGGGGTTTACAGTGTAGATGTAGCAGAGCCGCGTGTGTACGAGGTGTACGGAGCAGATCCGCGCGTGTACGAGGTGTACGGAGCAGAGCCGCGTGTGTACGAGGTGTACGGCGCGGAGCCGCGTGTGTACGAGGTGTACGGAGCGGAGCCGCGTGTGTACGAGGTGTACGGAGCGGATCCGCGTGTGTACGAGCTGTACGGAGCGGAGCCGCGTGTGTACGAGGTGTACGGAGCGGAGCCGCGTGTGTACGAGGTGTACGGAGCGGAGCCATGTGTGTACGAGGTGTACGGAGCGGAGCCGTGTGTGTACGAGGTGTACGGAGCAGAGCCGTGTGTGTACGAGGTGTACGGAGCGGAGCCGCGTGTGTACGAGGTGTACGGAGCGGAGCCGCGTGTGTACGAGGTGTACGGAGCACAGCCGTGTGTGTACGAGGTGTACGGAGCGGAGCCGCGTGTGTACGAGGTGTACGGAGCAGAGCCGCGTGTGTACGAGGTGTACGGAGCAGAGCCGCGTGTGTACGAGGTGTACGGAGCAGAGCCGCGTGTGTACGAGGTGTACGGAGCAGAGCCGCGTGTGTACGAGGTGTACGGAGCAGAGCCGCGTGTGTACGAGGTGTACGGAGCAGAGCCGCGCGTGTACGAGGTGTACGGAGCAGAGCCGCGCGTGTACGAGGTGTACGGAGCAGAGCCGCGCGTGCACGAGGTGTACGGAGCAGAGCCGCGTGTGTACGAGGTGTACGGAGTGGAGCTGTGTGCGTACGAGGTGTACGGAGCGGAGCTGCGCATGTATGAGGTGTACGGAGCGTAGCCATGTGTGTACGAGGTGTACAGAGCGGAGCCATGTGTGTACGAGGTGTACGGAGCGGAGGTGTACGGAGCGGAGGTGTACGGAGCGGAGCCACGTGTGTACGAGGGGTATGGAGCAGAGCCGTGTGTGTATGGAGCGGAGCCGCGCGTGTATGAAGTGTACGGAGCGGAGCTGTGTGCGTACGAGGTGTACGGAGCGGAGCCATACGTGTACGAGGTGTACGGAGCGGAGCCACGTGTGTACGAGGTGTACAGAGCGGAGCCACGTGTGTACGAGGTGTACAGGGCGGAGCCACGCGTGTACGAGGCTTACGGAGCAGAGCCGCGCGTGTACGAGGTGTACGGAGCAGAGCCGTGTATGTATGGAGCGGAGCCGTGTGTGTACGAGGTGTACGGAGCGGAGACTTGTGTGTACGAGGTGTACGGAGCGGAGCCGCGTGTGCACGAGGTGTATGGAGCGGAGTCACATGTCTATGAGGTGTACGGAGCGGAGCCGCGTGTGTACGAGGTGTATGGAGCAGAGCCGCAGGTGTACGGAGCGGAGCTGTGTGCGTATGAGGTGTATGGAGCAGAGCCACGTGTGTACGAGGTGTACGGAGCGGAGCTGTGTGCGTACGAGGTGTACGGAGCGGAGCCACGTGTGTACGACGTGTATGGAGCGGAGCCGTGTGTGTACGAGGTGTACGGAGCGGAGCCGCGCGTCTATGAGGTGTACGGAGCGGAGCATCGTGTGTACGAGGTGTACGGAGCGGAGCCGTGTGTTTACGAGGTGTACGGAGCAGAGCCGTGTGTGTACGAGGTGTACGGAGAGGAACCGCGTGTGTACGAGGTGTACGGAGCGGAGCCGTGTGTACGAGGTCTACAGAGCGGAGCCACGCGTGTACGAGGTGTACGGAGTGGAGCCGCATGTGTACGAGGTGTACGGAGCGGAGCCGCGTGTGTTCGAGGTTTTTCCCTCGTATCTTCACCATTTGGCTGTGTGACAATAATATTACATTTGTTCACCTACCATGCCGGCAGGTCCTATATTAGGCAGGTCCTATATTAGGCAGCTCCACCCACCGCTCTCTGCTGAATGTTGGTTGCTGGGCAGTTCACTCTGCTAGTGTCCAGTTTGTTGCTCCTGTTATACCTCGCACTCATGTCTCCGACTCTTCCACCAGCTGCTGCGGTCCTGGGGACTACCATTGAGTAGTACCCGATGTCTACCAGCAGCCCATCCTATCCTCTCCACCAGAGGCTCTAGTGAAGACCTGGTAGACACCTGGTTATGCCCCTCCAGGGTAAGCCCGGCCCGTGGCGCTGTGGGTCCACATCCACTAGCGTTACACCAAGTAACTGTGTGTACAATTACGGTGGCACAGCCTAATCATAGGTATAGGGGAACCTCCGCAGATGACCGTGCTGTTACTGAAAATCCATATACAAAGATTAAGGCCACATTCACATGTTCAGTATTTGGTCAGTATTTTACAACAAAATTTGTAAGCTAAAACCTATTCTTTATAGTTCATCTCTATTTGCAAATCCCTTCACTGGCTCCCAATTGCCCAGCGTATCCAGTTCAATCTACTAACACTGACCTACAAAGCCATCCATAACCTTTCTCCTCTGTTCATCTCTGAACTAATCTCCCGATATATTCCCTCATGTAATCTCCGGTCCTCCCAAGACCTCCTTTTCTTCTCCACACTTCGCTTCTCACCCAATTGCCTCCAAGACTTCTCCCGAATATCCCCCATCTTCTGGAATTCTGTGCCTCAACATGTCTGATTATCTGCCACATTCGGATCCTTCAGATGGAACTTGAAAACCCATGTCTTCAAGAAATCTTACAACCTGCAATGACCTCGCTGCCGCCTCACCACCACCAGAGCTGCTGCAACCCCCCAACCTACTGTCTCCTTCCCCACCATCCTATAAATGTAAGCCCGCAAGGGCAGGGTCCTCTTCCCTCTGTACCAGTCTATCATTGTTAGGTCATTTACTGTAAGTGATATCTGTATTTTGTGTGTAACCCTTTCTCATGTACAGCACCGTGGAATCAATGGCGCTATATAAATAATAATATTTCAGTCTGATTTTCCTGGATATTTAAGACCATTTAAGCGGACCCGTATATACATTAATCTACTTATCCCTCTTATTCTATTGTTTTTTATGCATATAAGAATTGTTCTTGGGTACACACCTAATATGTTTGCATGTGTAACTTTAGGTACATATTCTATATATATATATATATATATATATATATATTTATTATATTTCACATTGCACTTTATTTCTCATGCACCTTATTCATAGACAACTAATTCTGTCATATGTGCTTTTGTGTATATATGTACATTTGTATTCTATATAGACACAATTCTGAATGCATTTTATTTCTATAGGTATTTCATGTATGTACACGAATCATGTTTTCCATACATTTACACATTCACTTACAAAATTATAACCTTTCACATAACTTTAACACTTTTTTGTTTTACGATGTGATTTATCCATATTTTTTATGTAATAATATTCACTTTATACACAACATATGTGTTACTGTTTATGTGTATATGGGAATTCTTGTATTTATAATTGTTCATAACCTCTGTAAAACAATTGTTCTTAATTCAGTATGTCTCCATGTATATATTTGTTGGTTTATTTACCATCCTTTTTCTGACCCCGGACCTTTCTTTATATTATCTGCACGTTCCCGGCATGGGCGCAGGAGTCTTTCGGACCCACTGGCGGTGTCACTTGCCGCGTCTATCTGAGCCTGGAGCGGATCACGTGACTGGCTCCCGATCATGTGACTCATCATGTGGTCGTGAACACACGTCATCTACACCAGCCCCTCGGATGACTTGGCCTCGGGGTTTTGGATTGGCTACATGCGCCGCTCATGTTCCGGATTCAATTTAATATATGGCCATTTACTATTGGTGGTCCTGGCTGATATTTAACCCCTTTACAACCTATGATGTACAGGTACGTCATAGGTCGCTTCCCCCTTTTTAATGCAGACTCCGGTGCTGAGCCTGCATCTTTTCCCACACATGACCACTGATCTGATCAGCTGTCATGTGCCCCTAACAACTGCGGGTGGAATCTCGATCGGGTTTCTGATGTGTTCCCGTCCGGGGGCCTACTGCTTTAATTAAAATATTTCCCCCCTTCCCTGATGAAGGCTGTATGCCAACAGGCGTGTTGGGACCTGGCGCCATTTAAAGGGGTCTGAATACTTTCCGTACCCGTTGTATATATCAGCATTATCCACCGACACACTGTCAAATGTGATTGGGATATAGCACAACACATACTGTAAGTCAGTTTGTGGCAACCTCCCCCCTTTTTTTCCTTCTCACCAGCACTGGGATCATATCTCTGTGAGCGCATCACTTTAAAATAGACACTTTTTGATTATCCACTTTATTTTAACCCTTTTTATTTTTAATTTCAGGACAGTTAAACACATGTATTTCCTCTTCATTTTACAATAAATATGCAAGTATATAACGTGATACACAGTATTTTGACATGTGACTGTACATACCCCTCCCTCTGCTCTAAGCGTCTTTTTATAATTTTTCTGTATTGAAATCATGTACGTCTGTATTACCTTATTATTTATGTATGGCTGTACTGAAGGAGTCAGTGGACTCTGAAACGCGTTGACAATAAACCTACAATTTTATCATACCACTAATTGTGTCATATTCCAGAGAGCGCAAAAACACTTCCAATCCTGCTACATAAATCTACCGTCTCATGGAAGCTGCTGCATCTGGTTTTCAGGATCTATAACGGTTTTGTCTCACACAGCCTCATAAGGTGAGTGGTTCTACCTTTAATTATCAACCTTTTAATGTGGATAAGAAGACCCTATTCCACTTTTACATTTCTTTACAATTTGTCAATAACACATATAGTTTCTCCCTGTCTGAGTTATTTTTAATGGTCAACAAAATACGATTTTCCAGTAATTCATATTTCACACTCTAGGTATGATAATGGCTTCTCTGTGTGGGATTTTTGATGTTTAAAGGGATTGTTCACTACTTGGACAACCCCTTCTCATTCCTCATGTTTGATCCTGTTAAAATAAAAACACCTAAACTAATCTCCCATGCCGCCACTGTTCCAGCGGCATCGGCACTTGCATTCCCGGGGCTCATGTGAGGTTGTTACGTCTTATGACCCCTGCGCCCAATCAGTGCTTGTGCCACTGTCCCCACCTTCGCACTAATCCAACATCCTGAGTAAGTCAGAAAGCAGCTGCAGCCCTGGCTTCCTGTTGATGTTCAATACGTTCAAAGATGGGAAGAGTGAAGCTGATTGGGCACAGGGCTCGTGTGATGTAACAAGCCTATGTGAGCCACCAAAAAGGTAGTTGCTGACACCGCTGGAACAGCAGAAGCATGGAACGGGAGATTGAGTGCTTTTATTTATTTTTTTTAATTTAATTTGTTTTATTAAACAATTTTATAAACAATTATACATTGCATTTGGTAATAGAAAGCATCCAGAGACATCACATCAACACAGATTTACATCTCTTACATCAATGAGAACACATTAAAATAAACTGGTCGGATGGGTTATCGCATGCATATAAATAATTTCTTTGCCCTGTGGATGTCGCATCTTCTGGATTTATATAAAAAGGAGAAAAAAAAGGGTATTTTCCTAATTAGGACACAATCCAAACTTTGAACCCTCAACCACAACTTATCAAACTTGTGCTGTCTTTATCCTTTCCATGCTCAGATTGACTCTCATCGTAATATATATGGATCTAAATGTCTGCCCCTATAAGCAAACTCTTTGTCACTTATAACTTGTGGTTTTCTATTTATTCTCACACCCCTTTCAAATTTACTCTCCCACCTCAAACCCTTTGCCTAAGTAGAGACCGTAAGACACGAAGAATTCCAATAGTCCCATATTTTGGAAAATTTTAATGGATAACCTCTGTTTTGGTATACTATCTTTTCGAATGGGATGATGGAGTTTAACCAGTGCGATCCAAGATGGCAATGTTGGCTGTGTATTGCCCATCCATCTCAGTGCCAACAATTTCCTGGCCAAAAATAAGGTTTCTATAAAAAAAAATCTTAATATAATGATCCCAGGCATCATCCTCCATTACCCCAAAAAAGGCAAATCAATGGATCACATGGAATTGGGATGGATACTAAGGAAGATAATAAAGAGGTTACTTCCTGCCAGAAGGACCCAATAATGGAGCAGTCCCAAATTAAATGAACAAAGTCAGAATCTATGGTATGACATCGTAAACATTCTGAATTAGAGGAACGCCCCATTTGATATGGTCTGAGGGGTGTGAGGTATGACTGGTGATGAATAATATATAGCTGCATCAGCTTATTATTGACGGAGGGGGAGACAAAGGACGGGGACTCCAAAACTTCCTCCCATTCCTCCTCCCCCATATTCGGAATTAGAAGTCTCCACTTATTTTTTGTAAAGGGTTCCGATCTAAGCCTGTTGATAGCAAGTATGTATACAAGCTGGATATAAGACCTTGTGGACCTTGAGATTTAACCCCTTAAGCCCCGCGGGTGGTTTGCACGTTAATGACCGGGCCAATTTTTACAATTCTGACCACTGTCACTTTATGAGGTAATTACTCTGGAACGCTTCAACGGATCCCCCTGATTCTGAGAATGTTTTTTCGTGACATATTGTACTTCATGATTGTGGAAAAGTTTCTTCGATATCACTTGCGTTTATTTGTGAAAAAAATGGAAATTTGGCGAAAATTTTGAAAATTTTGCAATTTTCAAAATTTGAATTTTTAATCCCTGAAATCAGAGCGATATGTCACACAAAAGAGTTAATAAATAACATTTCCCACATGTCTACTTTACATCAGCACAATTTTGGAACCAAAATTTTTTTTTGTTAGGGAGCTATAAGGGTTAAAAGTTGACCAGCGATTTCTCATTTTTCCAACAAAATTTACAAAAACATTTTTTTAGGGACCACATCACATTTGAAGTCACTTTGAGAGGTCTTTATGACAGAAAATACCCAAAAGTGACACCATTCTAAAAACTGCACCCCTCAAGGTGCTCAAAACCACATTCAAGAACTTTATTAACCCTTCAGGTGCTTCACAGGAATTTTTTGAATGTGGAAGAAAAAAATGAACATTTAACTTTTTTCACAAAAATGTTACTTTAGACCCAATTTTTTTTATTTTCACAGGGGTAACAAGAAAAAATGGACCCCAAAATTTGTTGTGCAATTTCCCCTGGGCACGCAGATACCCAATATTTGGGGAAAAAACACTGTTTGGGCGCACGGCAGGGCTCGGAAGGGAAGGAGCGCCATTTGACTTTTTGATTGTAAAATTTGCTTGAATAATTAGCGGACGCCATGTTGTGTTTGGAGAGCCCATGTGTGCCCAAACTTTGGAGCTCCCCCACAAGTGACCCCATTTTGGAAACTAGACCCCCCAAGGCACCTTTCTAGATGCATAGTGAGCACTTGGAACCCCCAGGTGCTTCACAAATTGATTCGTAACAATGAAAAAGTGAAAAAAAAAAACACTTTTTCATTTTTATGAATCAATTTGTGAAGCACCTGAGGGTTCCAAGTGCTCACAATGCATCTAGATAGGTGCCTTGGGGGGTCTAGTTTCCAAAATGGGGTCACTTGTGGGGGAGCTCCAATGTTTGGGCACACAGCGGCTCTCCAAACGCAACATGGTGTCGCTAACAATTTGAGCCGATTTTCCGTTAAATTTGTTAGAGGACACCATGTTGCATTTAGAGAGTCCCTGTGTGCCCAAACATCGGAGCTCCCCCACAAGTGACCCCATTTTGGAAACTAGACCCCCCAAGGCACCTATCTAGATGCATAGTGAGCACTTGGAACCCCCAGGTGCTTCACAAATTGATTCGTAACCATGAAAAAGTGAAAAAAAAAACACTTTTTCATTTTTATGAATCAATTTGTGAAGCACCTGAGGGTTCCAAGTGCTCACTATGCATCTAGATAGGTGCCTTGGGTGGTCTAGTTTCCAAAATGGGGTCACTTGTGGGGGAGCTCCAATATTTGGGCACACAGCGGCTCTCTAAATGCAACATGGTGTCCGCTAACAAATTTAACGCAAAATTGGCTCAAATTGTTAGCGACACCATGTTGCGTTTGGAGAGCCGCTGTGTGCCCAAACATTGGAGCTCCCCCACAAGTGACCCCATTTTGGAAACTAGACCCCCCAAGGCACCTATCTAGATGCATAGTGAGCACTTGGAACCCCCAGGTGCTTCACAAATTGATTCGTAACAATGAAAAAGTGAAAAAAAAACACTTTTTCATTTTTATAAATCAATTTGTGAAGCACCTGAGGGTTCCAAGTGCTCGCTATGCATCTAGATAGGTGCCTTGGGGGGTCTAGTTTCCAAAATGGGGTCACTTGTGGGGGAGCTCCAATGTTTGGGCACACAGGGACTCTCTAAATACAACATGGTGTCCTCTAACAAATTTAACGGAAAATCGGCTCAAATTGTTAGCGACACCATGTTGCGTTTGGAGAGCCGCTGTGTGCCCAAACATTGGAGCTCCCCCACAAGTGACCCCATTTTGGAAACTAGACCACCCAAGGCACCTATCTAGATGCATTGTGAGCACTTGGAACCCTCAGGTGCTTCACAAATTGATTTATAAAAATGAAAAAGTGTTTTTTTTTTTCACTTTTTCATTGTTACGAATCAATTTGTGAAGCACCTGGGGGTTCCAAGTGCTCACTATGCATCTAGATAGGTGCCTTGGGGGGTCTAGTTTCCAAAATGGGGTCACTTGTGGGGGAGCTCCAATGTTTGGGCACATAGCGGCTCTCCAAACGCAACATGGTGTCGCTAACAATTTGAGCCAATTTTGCGTTAAATTTGTTAGCGGACACCATGTTGCATTTAGAGAGCCGCTGTGTGCCCAAATATTGGAGCTCCCCCACAAGTGACCCCATTTTGGAAACTAGACCACCCAAGGCACCTATCTAGATGCATAGTGAGCACTTGGAACCCTCAGGTGCTTCACAAATTGATTCATAAAAATGAAAAAGTGTTTTTTTTTTTCACTTTTTCATTGTTACGAATCAATTTGTGAAGCACCTGGGGGTTCCAAGTGCTCACTATGCATCTAGATAGGTGCCTTGGGGGGTCTAGTTTCCAAAATGGGGTCACTTGTGGGGGAGCTCCAATGTTTGGGCACACAGGGTCTCTTCAAATGCAACATGGTATCCGCTAACAATTTGAGCCGACAATTTGTTAGCAGATACCATGTTGCATTTGAAGAGTCCCTGTGTGCCCAAACATTGGAGCTCCCCCACAAGTGACCCCATTTTGGAAACTAGACCCCCAAAGGCACCTATCTAGATGCATAATGAGCACTTGGAACCCCAGGTGCTTCACAAATTGATTCGTAAAATTGAATAAGTGAAAAAAAAACACTTTTTCATTTTTATGGATCAATTTGTGAAGCACCTGGGGGTTCCAAGTGCTCACTATGCATCTAGATAGGTGCCTTGGGGGGTCTAGTTTCCAAAATGGGGTCACTTGTGGGGGAGCTCCAATGTTTAGACACACAGGATCTCTCCAAACGCGACATGGTTCCAATTTGTTAGAGGACACCATGTTGCGTTTCGAGAGCCCCTGTGTGTCTAAACATTGGAGCTCCCCCACAGGTGACCCCATTTTGGAAACTAGACCCCCCAGGGAACTTATATAGATGTGTGGTGAGCCCATTGAACCCCCAGGTGCCTCTCAGAAAATCATAATGTTGACTTGTGAAAATAAAAAAAAAACATTTTTTCCACAAAAATGCAAAAAAATATATTTTCACAAGGGTACTAGGAGAAATTGCACCCCATAAGTTGTTGTGCAATTTCTCCTGAGTACTCATATACCCCATGTGTTGGAAAAAAACTACTGTTTGGGCGCATGTAAGGGCTCGGAAGGGAAGGAGTGACGCTTTTGAACGCAGACTTTGATGGAATGGTCTGCGGGCGTCATGTCATGTTCTCAGAGCCCTTGATGTGCCTAAACAGTGAAATGCCTAACAAGTGCCCCCTTTTTGGTAGTGTTAGTTGATTTTTGAATTTTGTAATGTAGTGTTATACATCAGTTGTGTAGGACAATCTGACGAACACTACACAACTGATGTATGACAACCTGACGAACACTACGTCAGCTGTGCAGTGTTCGTCAGGTTGTTATACTTCAGAAATTAATTCAATAGTCCATCGAAGTATGGTACCTTTTGAAGCAGTCTTTCATACACAGGCCAGGTTTGTCAGGGCAGGTGTCACATTGATAAATGGTGTCCTTGCGTATTCCACTTTTATAACACACTCGGCACCTCTTTTGTGACTTTCCTTTTTTTCCGCTGTGAGGGATCTGCCCTGGGAAATGCTGGCCTGGTACAATTCTTGGTCCTTCAATTCCAGAAGTACTGGGGCCCTCTCTGTCACCGCTGCCAAATATCAGGGCCTTGATAACTGTTTCCTGAAACTGAAGGTGCGACGCAGAAGTCTGGCCTGCACATTGTGACAGAAGGAAAGCATTGTGCATTGCCATCTGTACAATGTGCACGGCCAGCTTCTTGTACCACACTCTGGACTTTCTCAAAGCACTGTATGGCTGGAGGACTTGATCAGAGAGATCAACTCCCCCCATGTACTTGTTGTACTCCACTACACAGTCTGGTTTGACGACCTGTGTAGTGGAACCTCGTACAGTGCTGAGTGTGCTGCCATCACCATGTATGGTGGTCAAGAAAAGGACATCCCTTTTGTCCTTGTACTTGACCATCAACAGGTGGTCGCTACATTGGGCTCTGCTCTCACCCCTCTTGAGCAGCTGCCCAATTAGCGTCTTTGGGAGGCCTTTCTGAATTTTGCGGACAGTACCGCAGGCTGCGGTACGTCGCGCAGAGAGGGACTGGAAGAGCGGGATACTTGTATAAAAGTTATCCACGTAGAGGTGATAACCTTTATCAAGCAGTGGGTGCACCAAGTCCCACACAATTTTCCCACTCACTCCCAGAACAGGGGGGCATTCAGGGGGTTCAATCCGGGAGTCCTTCCCTTCATAAACTCTAAACTTGTGAGTGTATCCTGAGGTACTCTCACAAAGTTTATACAGCTTGATCCCGTACCTTGCCCTCTTACTGGGCAGGTACTGCCGGAATCCAAGCCGCCCCTTAAAAGAAATTAAGGACTCATCCACACAAATGTCCCTTTGGGGCACGTACACTTCACCAAACTTGTTGTTGAAGTGTTCGATGACCGGCCGAACTTTGAAAAGACGATCAAAGTTCGGGTCATCGCGTGCAGGACACCTTGCATTATCTTGGTAATGCAAGAACTTGTAGATGGCCTGAAAACGTGTCCGGGGCATGACCATTCGGAACACTGGAGTGTTATACAAAACGTCAACACTCCAGTATTGCCGAAGCTCGGGCTTCTTCAAGATCCCCATAAGAAGGATCAGGCCCCAAAACTTCATCATTTCTACTGCGTCTACAGGAGACCAGTTAGAAAATGATGAAGAGGGGTTTTGTTCTAAAAATTGATGAGCATATAAATTAGTTTGGCCCACCATGAGGTTTATAAAATCCTCAGAGAAAAAGACTTTGAAAAAGTCTATTTCTGTGAGGCCGGTGGTGTCAAACTTGATTCCTGATTCCGCTACGAAATCAGGAATCAGCGGCTCATAATTTTCGGGGGGCGAAGTCCATATAGGCTCAGTAGTGGGGGGCGCTGGAACATCTCTCCTGCGACGACGGCGGGGCGGGCCAGCAGAACCTGAGGAAGAGGAGGAAGAAGAGAAGGAGGAAGACGACGAGGAGTCGGAAAAACAAAGAAATGTGGGATCCTCACCCTCACTGTCAGTGTCGGAGGCAAGAATAGCGTATGCCTCCTCCGCTGAATAATGAGTTTGGGATGAGCTGGACATTGTTTGTTATGTATGTGCTGCGTGTGTGTCAATTCTTTGAGAGTGTGTGTGTGTCAGTACTTTATTTAGAGTGTGTGGAAAAAGGAAATACTGTATGTGGTGCAAACAGCGAGCACGAGTGTGGATTGGTGAACTATGCCACCGATCAATACTCGGCGGCTGCTGGATGTGCGCACAAATGTGTGGGGAGTGGGAAGAGGGGAATTGTGTTGGATGAGGGGAGATCAGATTACTTACCAAAGTCCTCTCTGTTCTTTCAGGACCGGGAGCCCGTAGCAGGAGCCCGGCGCTGGTGACCAGGAGCCCGGCGCTGGTGACCGGGAGCCCGGAGCAGGAGACCGGGAGCCCGGAGCAGGAGACCGGGAGCCCGGAGCAGGAGACCGGGAGCCCGGAGCAGGAGACCGGGAGCCCCGCGCTGGTGACCGGGAGCCCGGAGCAGGAGACCGGGAGCCCGGAGCAGGAGACCGGGGGCCCGGAGCAGGAGACCGGGGGCCCGGAGCAGGAGACCGGGAGCCCGGAGCAGGAGACCGGGAGCCCGGAGCAGGAGACCGGCGCTGGTGACCGGGAGCCCGGAGCAGGAGACCGGGGGCCCGGAGCAGGAGACCGGGGGCCCGGAGCAGGAGACCGGGGGCCCGGAGCAGGAGACCAGCGCTGGTGACCGGGAGCCCGGAGCAGGAGACCGGGGGCCCGGAGCAGGAGACCGGGAGCCCGGAGCAGGAGACCGGCGCTGGTGACCGGGAGCCCAGAGCAGGAGACCGGGGGCCCGGAGCAGGAGACCGGGAGCCCGGAGCAGGAGACCGGGGGCCCGGAGCAGGAGACCGGGAGCCCGGAGCAGGAAGACGGGAGCCCGGAGCAGGAAGACGGGAGCCCGGAGCAGGAAGACAGGAGCCCGGAGCAGGAAGACGGGAGCTCGGAGCAGGAGACCAGGAGCACGGAGCAGGAGACTGGTACTGGAGCTGGAGATCAGAAGCAAAAGAATTAACAGGGACACTGGGGTGAGGCGGATTGGGATGGGAAGGGGGGTAAAAAGACAGGGAAGTGGGAAGAGGGGTAAAAAGACAGGAGAGTGGGAAGAGGGGGATTGGGGTGGATGAGGGGAGATCAGAGATGGACTTACCAAAGGGTCAGCAGGACTGGAACAGAAGACCCAGAGCAGGAGCCTGGGAGCCCGGAGCAGGAGACCAGGAACCCGGAGCAGGAGACCAGGAGCCCGGTGCAGGAGACCAGGAGCCCGGTGCAGGAGACCAGGAGCCCGGTGCAGGAGACCAGGAGCCCGGTGCAGGAGACCAGGAGCCCGGTGCAGGAGACCGGTACTGGAGCTGGAGATCATAAGCAAAAGAATTAACAGGGACACTGGGGTGGGAAGGGGGGTTAAAAGACAGGGGAGTGGGAAGAGGAGTAAAAAGACAGGGGAGTGGGAAAAGGGGGAAGAGGGGGATTGGGGTGGATGAGGGGAGATCAGAGATAGACTTACCAAAGGGTCAGCAGGACTGGAACAGAAGACCCAGAGCAGGAGACCAGGAACCTGGAGCAGGAGACCAGGAACCCGGAGCAGGAGCCCGGAGCAGGAGACCAGGAGCCCGGAGCAGGAGACCAGGAGCCCGGTGCAGGAGACCAGGAGCCCGGTGCAGGAGACCAGGAGCCCGGTGCAGGAGACCAGGAGCCCGGTGCAGGAGACCAGGAGCCCGGTGCAGGAGACCAGGAGCCCGGTGCAGGAGACCGGTACTGGAGCTGGAGAACAGAAGCAAAAGAATTAACAGGGACACTGGGGTGGGAAGAGGGGTAAAAAGACAGGGGAGTGGGAAGAGGGGGAAGAGGGGGATTGGGGTGGATGAGGGGAGATCAGAGATGGACTTACCAAAGGGTCAGCAGGACTGGAACAGAAGACCCAGAGCAGGAGACCAGGAACCCGGAGCAGGAGACCAGGAGCCCGGAGCAGGAGACCAGGAGCAGGAGACCAGGAGCCCGGAGCAGGAGACCAGGAGCCCGGTGCAGGAGACCAGGAGCCTGGCGCTGGTGACCAGGAGCCTGGCGCTGGTGACCAGGAGCCCGGCGCTGGTGACCGGGAGTGGAGCTGGAGACTCGGACCAGAGCTGGAGACCGCTGCAGGACGCAGAAAAAAAAGGTAAGGGGGGGTAAAAAGAGGGGGGAGGGGGGATTGGGGTGGATGAGGGGAGAACAGACTTACCAAAGTCTTCTCTGCAGGATCAGCAGCAGGCTCTGGAGCAGGAACCACAGCAGGTCAGGAGCAGAAGATCCAGGAGCTGGAGCAGAAGATCCAGGACGCTGGAACAGAAGATCCAGGAGCAGCGGCAGCAGCAGCGACTGGAACAGTGAGAATATTCTGTGGCACTACAAGGCCCAGCACAGACACATCAGATGTGATCGCTCTGTAGAAATCCTCACCAAATGTGAGGGTCTGCAGGGCGGTCACAGGGTGATGATGGGGTGGTGACAGGTGGAGGTAATCTGATTGGAGCAATCATTGATGACATCGATCGCTCCAATCAGAGTACCTGAATACAGGTGACCAGGCGGTCACAGGGAGGTGTCACCCCTCTGTGACCCCCTGTGGTGCATGTTGTGCCCCAGCCATCTGATTGGTGACACTGATTGCACCAATCAGACATGGCTGGAGCAGAGCACGCACCACAGGGGGTCACAGAGGGGTGACACCTCCCTGTGACCGCCTGGTCACCTGTATTCAGGTACTCTGATTGGAGCGATCGATGTCATCATTGATCGCTCCAATCACAGCAGTCTGGGGGCTTGAGTCACATTACAGGGGGTCATGGGGCGGTGACAGGCAGGTCACAAGCCGGTCACCGCCCCATGACCGCCCTGTCACCGCGCGGTCGCGCTACGATTGGTGCGATCGATGTGATCGGCGATCGCACCGATCATAGCAGTCCGGGGCCAGGGCTGGGGTGTCCTATCAACATCCTAGGATCGGTGCTCATAGGAGCACCGATCCTAGGCTGCAGATCACTGTTTCCGGCAATCACATTGCCGGAAACAGTGAGAAATGCTGTGATTGGCTGTTCAGATTTGAACAGCCAATCACAGCGATCGCTGGTGCGGGGGGGCGGCGACAGCCCCCGGGATGATGACGCCATCTACCAGGAGGTAGGATGGCACCGTAACTTTAATGCTGTCACCGCGACTTAAGTCGCGGTGCCGCATTAAAGATATGACGTACTAATACGGGTCTGGCTCTTAAGTCCCAGGGCACAGACGCGTATTAGTACGTCAGATGTTATTAAGGGGTTAAGTATTCCTATTAAGGGAAATGAGGAAATAGTTTGATTTCTAAATTTTGTAAGTGAGATCTGAGCCCAGTTCTAAATTGATGGTACCTGAAGAATTGAGATCTTGGAACCTTGAATTTATTTTGCACCTGTTCAAATGACATCAGTATAGACCTTTCATAAATGTCTCTTAACAAATAGACCCCACTAGCTTTCCAAAAGGGGGCAGATGAATGTTCCACTAATGTCGCAAAGTACGGATTCCCCGATATAGGTATTTCAGCTATAACATGTGTAAAGTCAATTCTTTTTTTTGCTTGCTTCCATACCGTTCTCGCCAATCTATGTAGGGGTAACAACTTAATGGTAGTCGATTTATTAAATTCTAAAAAACCCAGTAAACAACCTGTGCCTAAAACGTGTGGCAAGTGGTTCTCAGAATTCGGTAACTGGGAGTCAGGCATCCAACTACGGATCGCTTTTAGTTGACCTGCTTAATAATATAGCTGGAAGTCAAGCAGAGCTGCTCCTCCCATATCTTTACGACTTTGAAGGGTAAATAACCTGAGTTTATGTCTGGAGTTTCCCCAAATAACTGTGGACATCAAAGAGTTAAGAGATGTGAAGAATTTTTTAGGGACCGGTACTGCACCATGTTGTAATATATAATTAAATTTAGGGAGGAAGATCATCTTAATTAAGTTAATCCTTCCTGACACTGATAGCGGTAATCTCCCCCACAAGGAAAATTTACATTTAGCTTATTATTCTAATAAAGGGAGAGTATTACTCTAGAGGTCCTCTCTATCATTTCTAACAATCACAATTCCCATGTATCTGAAACAGGACACTACAGGTAAAAGAGATAACGTTTCCAAATCAGCATACGGAATGGGCGACAGAGACATAAGAGAAGACTTATCCCAATTTATAAAGAGATCCGAATATTCACTAAATTTATCAATAGTAGATATAACAGATGGGAGAGTATCTTTAACCTTGTCCATAAAAATTATCATGTCATCTGCATATAAACCAATTTTGTCAGTTCTGTTTGCAATTGTAATTCCACTGATATCCTCAGATGATCGTATTCTTATAGCCAATGCTTCAATTGCTAGAGCGAATAGAACCGGAGACAAAGGGCATCCCTTTTGGTTCCCCATTCCAATGAAGAAGATGTGGAGGATATATTATTTATCACTATCTTAGCTTTGGGGGCCGCGTACAATGTTTGAATCCAGACCCGGAATTTAGGGCCATGACCAAATTTCTCTAGGCAAGCAAATAAAAACGGCCACTCCAACGAGTCAAAAGCCTTGGCCGTATCCAATGAAGTCAAGGCTCAATCATTTCCCGGTATCAAAGAGCTATATTGAGCTATTGATTGCTCCCTTCTAATGTTAATAGAAGTATTTTTTCCTGGCATAAAACCTGTTTGGTCCGGCTGGACAACAGATAGTATCACCTTATTAAGTTTCATGGCTAGAATTTTTGTAAGAATTTTGTAATACACGTTTAATAGTGAAATAGGGCAATATGATCCACACTCCAGAGGATCTTTCCCCTTTTTTTTTAGGACAATAATATTGGCATCATAAAAGGATTCAGGCAAGGAACCACTTTGCATCGCCTCTGAGAAAGTCTCTAAAAGGTGCGGCATCAAGACTTTTTGGTATCTATGGTAGAGCTCTAGTGGTAGGCCATCAGGGCCCGGAGCTTTACCCAAAGCCATATCTGCCAGTGCTGCATTTATTTCCTCTAAAGTGATATCTGCATCTAAAAAGGATTGTTGTGTGACACTTAATTTGGGAAAATCAAGATCTGCCAAATAAGTGAGACATTCCAATTTATTATGGGCATTTTGGGATTTATATAATGATTTATAAAAGTTATGAAAATTACTTAGAATGTCTTCTGCCGCAGTAACTATATGGCCCCCTAATGTTCGAATCCTAAGAATAGCACTAGAGTTTGCGGACCATAAAGGCCAACAACTTACTTGATTGGTTCCCCAATTCAAAATATGATTGTCTAGTGAAGAATAGTTTACGTTTAGATTTAGTGTCAACGTTTTGTGTATCCAACCTATAGAAGTGTAGCCAGTTTACTCTATTCTCATCAGACGGGTCTGAAACATAAGTCTGTTCACCTTCCTTTAACCTATGTTCAAACTCGGTATCAACCTGTGAAGTCATTCTCTTGATGTATTAAATAGTGGAGGAGAGGCATCCTCTAGGGTATGCCTTCAGTGTATCCCAAAAAATCTTAATGTTCCTTGGCAACGGATGTACTTCCACGAAACAGTCTATTTGATCCGGTATTCTATCATCAGGACCAATTAATTTTAACCAAAAGGGACTAAAGTTTCCATGTGGGTCTGTCTTTTACCTGGTCAAATTTTAAGCGTTAGTATCACCGGACTATGCTCTGAGATTCCTCTTACCCCATGCTCAATACTATGTACCCACGTTGCGGTATTACTAGAACTGAAAATATAATCTAACCGCGATAACGTAGATTTGGTTGAGGAGTGACATGTGTATTCTTTAGTTCCGGGGTGATGTAATCTCCACAATTCTATCCAACCAATACTCTCCATATAGGTTGAAAACAAATTAGAAGATGGTGTTATTGTCGTTCTGGTGTTGTCACCAATACTCAATCTATCTAAATTTTCGTCCATAATCAGGTTGAAATCCCCCATACACAATACCTGAGCATCCGGGTAGTTTAGTGCGAAGCTTACTGACTTTTGGACAATTATTAGATTAGCAGGAGGTGGGTTTTATATACATAGTATTACATACTCTCTGGAATCAATTATAGCATTTATAAAAACAAATCTTCCCTCTGAATCTCTGCGGGCCTCCCAACTAATGGCCTTATGGATTAAAAGCGAAACTCCTTTTGAATAGCTTGTATGGTAAGAGTGTATTGACCATTGCAGCCAGGGTTTATTTAGCCACCTAGCTGAATCTCTAGTGAGGTTTGTTTCGACCAAAGCCAGGATATGTGGCTGGTAATTTTTGATTTGCAAGAATACTTTAACCCTTTTCTTAGGGGATTTAAGACCTCTTATATTCCATGTCATACATTTCAGTTGCGATGCCATTTACCTAATATAAGAAGATGGGAATAAATATGAGGGATAGAAACAAAAGGCCATTACACTATTACTGCTCATATTCATTATTTCCCGTTTGACGTATCCAATAATTTCCACCCAATTTATATATTTATGGGGTTCACCAGGTTGATCTATCGCCCCTATAGGTCCCAACAAATTATATTGCATGGAGACCAAGCAAAAAGGATTGAGCACTTTGACAGCATTCAACTTGTAAACAACAACCCTAGACACAACCAAAACAAGAAGTAAACTTTTCTTATGACGCTTCCTTTCAGGGAATACCTTCACTGATCCCAGTGTGAGGTATTATGTTGTCTTTGACGATGCAAAGTCTGAACTCCCGCATATGTAAAAGGTGTATCAAATTACATCAAACCCAATATTCAATATAGGAACGGAGGCACAAAGGGTGTCGGTCACCCTTTTCCAGGCTCTGGGTGCAATTGGAGCCACTCCAACGCTTTCTCCGGGGTAGCAAAGAAAGTAGTAGAGTTTCCAGAAACAATTCGGAGATGAGCAGGATAAGCCATTGCATAGATAATCCCTTTGTCTTTAAGTTTCTTCTTTACATCCATAAATTGGGCTCTCTGTTTTTGTAGTTCCACAGAAAAATCAGGGAAAATAGAAATTGCAGAATTGTTGTATTTAATAGAGCCTTTTTGTTGTGCTAATCTCAGGATGGTATCTCTGTCCTTAGAATTCAACAGTCTAGCAAGAAGGGGTCAAGGAGGGGCCCCAGGAGGGGGGGGGGTTGCTGGAACTCTGTGGTCCCTTTCCACAGCAAAGACCGGGGAGTATTCATCTCCTAGGGTAGATTTAAGCCAATTTTCCAAATAGATTTCAGGATGCTGACCCTCTGTTCATTCTGGTAGGCCAATAATTCGTATATTATTTCTTCGCATTCAATTTTCTAGGTCATCAGCTTTTTGGCGCCAGGCGTTTATGGATCCAGCCACTTTGGTCAACTTATTAACAACAGGTGGCAGTTTATCTTCCAGTTCTGATACCCTTGTCTCAGCGTCAGTGACACGTTTCTTCATAGTTTGCATGTCTTGGCGGAGTAGGCCCACATCTGAAAGAACCTTCTCTATCTTTCCGGTCAGAGAGTTCTTGCAAGTGGATATAGCTTTTAAAAGTTGGTCAGCAACTTGCTTCAAAGTCATTTCTTCGTGTCACTCCGCCTCCTCCTCATCAGATACATGACTCTTACGTTGATCCGTTGTTTTATTTGACAAGGATGTTGGCCCCTTCCTCAATCGAGAATTTTCCTGGGGTCCCTGCTGGCAAAGTCTTTCAATTTATTTTCTATACTAGAGTTTTTCCCTCGGCTCATTTTGTAACGTTATAGGCAGAATATATTGTATTATGTTTACTCCAATTGTATATTATGCAGATTTATTATGTAGAGGTCAGTGTCTGGACAATGCTGCCACCTGGTATCTTTACTGCAGCGGTGCCTCAGTAATATCTTTTATAAATTATATGCTGGTTTCAGTAGAAAACATATGTTATTTCCAATAATAAAAGTTGAAGGAAATAGTGGTTTCTGGTTGCTTTGTATATTGTTTCAGTCACTCTGTGTACCATATATGAATGCAAGGGACTAAATATAGGCTGAGAGTCTCATGCCCCAGGGCTTACACTTCCCCTTGCAGAGTTAGGATGTGGCTGCTGTGTTTCCCTCCTTCAGATATTCCAATGGCCCCTAGACAGGCCGCGGGACCGGGTTGTCCGGTACACTCACTGCTGCACCTCTCCAGAAGCCTGTCGCTCCTCAGGCCTTTCAGAGGGAGACCGACTGCCAGCATATATTTTCAGTGGCTCCTGTGAGCTGCGCCACGTGCAGAGCCCTCAAGATGACCGCCGCTCCTCAGAGAGTTTACTCTGCCGGGGTCCACAGAGCGCGCCGGACCGGAGCCCTCTCCATAGCAGCTCCTCAGAAGCCCAGCCGCTCCCCGCTTCTCCGGAGCTGTGCTGCAGGGCACAGAAATGAAAATCAGGGTCTGGTGAGTATAGGATTATGAGCTGGATAGCGGGAGCTCAAATCTCCTGCGTCCTCTCAGCTCCTCAGAATCGCCACGCCCCGAGTGCTTTTATTTTTAACAAGGCCAAACACGAGAAATGACAAGGGGTTGTCCTAGTATTGCTCAACCTCTTTAACAAGAAAAAAATTTCAACTAACACATTTCTAACATTCTGAACATGAAAAAGGCTTCTCCCCTTTGTGAGTTCTTTGATGTTTATTAAGAGTTGATTTCCGTGTAAAACATTTCCCACATTCTGAACAGGAAAAAGGCTTCTCCTGTGTGTGAGTTCTCTGGTGCTTAACCAAATCTGATTTCTGGTTAAAACATTTCCCACATTCTAAACAGGAAAAAGGCTTCTCCCCTGTGTGAGTTCTTATATACATAGTTACATACATAGTTTATAAGGCTGAAAAAAGACAAGCGTCCATCCAGTTCAGCCTATTTCTTGTGCACTGCAGCTATTCCGCTATTCCTATACCATGCGGTATAGGCCAATTTACATCATTGAGGAAAAATTCACTTCCCGACACCAATCTGGCAGTCAGATTAAATCCCTGGATTAATTAACTAAGCATAAGATGTAATTTTATTGTTCTCAAGAAAGGCATCCAGGCCTCTCTTGAACTCATTAAGTGAGTTGGACATCACCACTTCCTCTCCCAGAGAGTTCCAGAGTCTCACGGCTCTGACCGTAAAGAATCCCCTTCTATGCTGGTGCAGGAACCTCCTTTCCTCCAGACGCATAGTGTGCCCCCTCGTCTTTGTCACCATCCTTGGTATAAACAGGTCATGGGAGAGATCTCTGTACTGCCCCCTGATGTATTTATACATGTTTATGAGGTCTCCCCTAAGCCTTCTCTTTTCCAATGTAAATAGGCCTAATTTTGACAACCTCTCTGGGTATTCTAGTCCCTCCATTCCCTTTATTACCTTAGTCGCCCTCCTTTGTACCCTCTCTAGCTCCAATATGTCTTTCCTGAGCACCGGAGCCCAGAACTGTGCACAATATTCTAAGTGCGGCCTTACCAGCGCTTTATACAGAGGAAGAACAATGTTCTCATCATATGCCCCTATTCCTCTTCTGATGCATGCCATGACTCTATTTGCCTTCGCAGCTGCTGCCTGACACTGGGCACTCCAATTTAATTTGCCATTAACCAAGACGCCCAGGTCCTTCTCCATGTCAGATTTCCCCAACGGTTTCCCATTTAATATGTATGGGTGACTGCTGTTTTTCTTTCCCATGTGCATGACCTTACATTTATCGGCATTGAACCCCATTTGCCATTTTTTGGCCCAACTCCCCAATTTATCTAAATCCTCCTGTAGCTGTGCCCTATCCTCATCTGTATTAACTACTTTACAAAGTTTAGTATCATCTGCAAATATTGCTATTTTACTATGCAACCCTTCCACTAGATCATTAATAAATATATTAAATAATATAGGGCCCAAGACAGACCCTTGAGGCACCCCGCTAGTAACCCTGACACACCCTGAGCTTACTCCATTGATAACCACCCTCTGCTTTCTATCACTCAGCCAGCTATTTACCCACTTGCACACATTATCCCCCAGACCAAGCATTCTCATTTTATATACCAACCTTTTGTGTGGCACAGTATCAAACGCTTTAGAGAAGTCAAGGTATACAACATCCACTGACTCTCCCCGGTCCAGCTGTGAGCTCACCTCCTCGTAGAAGGCGATCAGGTTTGTTTGGCAGGAGCGATCCCTCATGAATCCATGTTGATATTGAGTTAGACAGTTATTATCATTAAGATATTCTACAATAGCATCTCTAAGAAATCCTTCAAACAATTTACCCACAACAGACGTTAAGCTGACTGGTCTATAGTTCCCAGGGTCACTTTTAGACCCCTTTTTGAATATTGGTACCACATTTGCTTGGCGCCAGTCTAGTGGGACAGTCCCTGTCCATAAAGAGTGCTTGAATATAAGATACAGTGGCCTGTCTATCACATTACTTAATTCTTTTAGTACCCGGGGGTGTATGTCATCTGGGCCTGGTGACTTGTCTATTTTGATATTATTTAGGCGTTTCTGAACTTTCTCCTGGGTTAGGTGGGTGATATTTAGCGGAGGGTTTACTTTATCACTCTGCATTTCCTCCGATAAATTGTTTTCTTTTGTGAAAACAGTGGAGAAGAAGCTATTGAGTAGGTTTGCTTTACCCTCATCGCCCTCTATGATTTTACCCAGGTTATTTTTCAATGGGCCAACGCCATCAGTTTTAATCCTTTTACTGTTTATATAGTTAAAGAACAGTTTGGGATTCGTTTTACTTTCCTTGGCAATTAGTCTCTCTGTCTCCTCTTTTGCTATTCTTATTTGTTTCTTACAGATTTTTCTCTGGTGCTTAACCAAAGCGGATTTCTGGTTAAAACATTTCTCACATTCTGAACATGAAAAAGGCTTCTCCCCTGTGTGAATTCTCTGGTGCTTAACAAAACTTGATTTCTGTGTGAAATATTTCCCACATTCTGAACAGGAAAATGGCTTCTCCCCTGTGTGAAGTCTCTGGTGACCATCAAGATTAGATTTCTGGTTAGAATATTTACCACACTTGGAACAAGAAAATCCATTCTCTGCTGCGTGAATTTTTTGATATTTAAGAAAAGACTTTTCGAGGGAAAAACTATCTTCATATTCTGAAAGTGAAAATGGCTTCTTTGCTTTAATATCCGTTTGTTTTTTAATGCTTATTTTGTGACTTTGACTTTCCTTAGTAGTCAGTAATGAATCGGAAGACAGGACCTGTTTCAAAGGATCAGATGATAGCTCTTTGCTGTGAAGGGATGATGGTAAATCTGGAGAAATGTCATTCATTTCAATTGTATCCTGTGGGATCTCAAGATCATCTGATTTAAAAATTGAAGATGTCAGCTGTTCCTCTGATCTCCTGGTACAGTCATCTGCCAAGAATAAAACCAATTATTAGTTTTGAATAAAATATCCTTGAATTTTTATTTTTTTTAATTTCTACTTAAACTCTCCGTAAAAATGGAAAGTTATGTAAAATATTGAATTATTCACCAGGACAATGACAGTTCGCAGTCTAATAGTAAACTTCATACCATGAACCAGTAAAGCGTTTTGTTCAACTGTTTGTTTATTGTGCCTCCGAAATATGGAATAAAAAGCCACCAAACCATGTTATGTAGGAGAAAATTATACCAATAAAAACTTCTACTCATCTCACAAAAAAACAAGTCCCCACTCAGGTCCATCATCTGTCAGTGGAAAAACAGAGGTTTCCACATCATTAGTGGCTCCAAGGCTCTTGAAAAGCAACATGGCTTCCATAAACTAATCCAGCACTATCCGCTCTCCCAAAGTTAAATCTCACCCTCACTTCTGAGCCTTGCAGTGTGCCCAGACCACATTTAGCATCCATGTGTTTGGCATTACTATAGTGAGAAGACCCCACTTAATTTACGGAGTGTGACTCCTGGAGCACAATCTGGGCACTATGTGTTTGGGAATAAAATGGCAAATGTGCAATTTTCACTCTCCAACATCCATTGCGTGATAATTTCTGGAAAGTGGCTGTGGAGCCGAAATAGTCACTACTCCCATAGATAAATTCACTGTGTCCCATATCCTCTGGGATCTGCTCCTGCGACGTCTGCTTCTGTCACCAGGAGCCACCTTATTCATTCTGCAGGCAGCTCTGGTGATGGAGGAGATGTCAGAACCAGAAGCCCTGGATGGTGCAGCCTCTGTCCAGCCAGGACTTCTGGTCCAGCCATGCAATCTTTATTTATTTTTCTATGGGATTCTTGTGTTAATTGTACTTAAAATGTCCGTAGAAATGGGAAGTTATTGACCGAATGACAGTTCACAGTCTAATAGAAAACCTCATAGGATGAACCAGTAGAGCGTGGTGTCCAACTGTTCATTCTGCCTCCAAAATATGGAATAAGAAGCCATCAAACAATGTTATGTAGGGAAAAATGATACCAATAAAAACTTCTACTCATCCCACAAAAAACAAGTCCCCACTCAGGTCCATCATCTGTCAGTGGAAAAACAGAGGTTTCCACATTATTAGTGGCTCAAAGGCTCTTGATAATCAGCATGGCTTCCATAAACCAATCCAGCAATATCTGCTTTTCCGAAGTCAAATCTCACCCTCACATCTGAGCCTTGCAGTGCGCCCAAAACACATTTAGCATCTATGCATTTGGCATTACTATAGTGAGAAGAACCCACTTAATTTAAGGTGTTTGAGTCTCCTGGAGCACAATCTGGGCACTATGTGTTGGATAATAAAATGGCCAATCTGCAATTTTTACTCTCCAACATCCAGGACTAATTGTCGGAAAGTGCCTGTGTAGTCAAAATAGTCACTACTCCTATAGATTAATTCACTGAGAGTTGTAATTTCCAAAATGAAGTCACTTTATGGGGAATTCTACTGCCCTGGTTTTCTGACATTTTGTCATATTACGGCTTCTGCAAATGGTTTGTCCCATCTCCTCTGGGATCTGATCCTGTGAATCGGCTTCTGTCACCAGGAGCCGCCTTAATCATTCTGCAGGCAGCGCTGGTAATGGGAGTAATTAAAGTATGGGGCTCGGGGGCTCTTGGCAATCTAAACTATAGTAAGGGACAATATTTTCAGTCAGATGAGATTCAAGAAGAAATATTAGATGTTCAAAGAGAACTTTTTATAATACTGCAGAGCTGAGGCGTCTTAAATTTAGATCTCGGGCATTTGGAAGAGGCAATGGAGATCTTTTTGAAAGACTACCAGGGAGTTACAGAGTCACACAAATGAGGAAAGCTGATCCCACTACAATGAAACTATCATACAGAATGAACCTGTAAAAAAAAAGAAAGAATATAAAAACATGTAACATCCCCAACAACAACGTATGTATGAAGGGAGAAATCCAACACTAAACTGGAGTGGCACTTATTTATGGTGGACCATTGGAGCTACTATGAGTCCTGACCAGAAGAGTAGAGAAAGTATTAGTGCCCCCATTTCAGGAGAGATTGTGCAGTAATCTGAATTCCTTAGGACTGAAAACATAATGGAATTTATGTCGTGGAGTGAATCCATGAAACCAGGGCTCGAGCCATGCCAACACATCTCCTGCAGGCGGGAATAAATGTATATTACAGCCATCAGCCACGCACAGCTTAGAGATATATCATGGCACAGGTGTAATGTTTTCTGTATAGTTTATCACAATCCTGATTGAAGTTAGTCGGTTTTAAAATAAATTGAACAGTCAGGATAAAGGGAAACTCTGTTGTTATTGTATAGAAATTCACACTTGGCCTCACTGCAAATTTAATGTCGATCATAAAAGTGAAGTTTGGCCAGAAAGACTGGACCTGGTCTTGTAGGGACCATATGAGGACATTCAGCAGCACAGAAGGGAGAGAAGGTAGATTCATCCATTAAGATATCAGGGTTCTAGGAAGCCAACAGCATCATTACCCTCCGCTTTCTCTTACAGGACCATCATAATATTTTTCTTCAAGTGATTTTCTAACTTGTCAGCACATTCTACTTAAGCTGTCATTTAGCTTTGTAGTTTACAGATCTGGGCAGGTAACGGTCAGCATCATCTAATCCCAGGGGGCAGGTGGATCCTCCAGGTTGTAAATTCTATAGAAAAGGGCTTTCATAATTTCCCAAAGTAATCTGAACATTTTCAGACGGAGGAGAATGTTGTGGTCTAGAGGCAAAATGGTGCTCACAAAATTGTGATACAGCCGGACTACACCACTGATAAAGCAGCCACAGCCGGTGACTGAGAAGAATCTGTGACTTCTGTGCATTTAGTGGTTACTACTCACCTGGGTAGTCATATGTAGGAATCTCCTCTTTACACCGCTCATCACCCCTCACATATGTCTCTGTAATATTACTATGGGTCAGATCTTCACCCTGAAACAAATATTATAAAAGTCAAAGACAGATGGAGAAGTCACATCTATGATCAGCTCTAATCCTGCCATCTCCACCGTTCTCATTACACAAGTATAAAACATATAATACTGGTGGATAAAACAAGACTGAACACAAGACCTTCACAGCCGTCTACACATCATAGGGGAGATCTCATGACACCTTCTCTCCATCTACCTGATGATCCTGAGGAACATTGGGATCTTCTTGTTTACAGTCCTGTGGAAGAAGAGGACGGAGACATCTCTCTGGTGTTGTCTTCTTACTGGATAGATCTGGAGGAAACACATACAGGGTCTGAATTCATTCTTTACATATAGACAATTATAGGCCATGTGTATTTAGTCCTGTCTATTACCTGGTGATGTGAGGGGCTGGGGAACCTCCATCATGAAGTCCCTGTACAGATCTTTGTGTCCTTCTAAATACTCCCACTCCTCCATGGAAAAATAGACGGCAACATCCTGACACCTTATAGGAACCTGACACATACAATGATACCATCATCCCCTCGATCCCTCCATAGCGTTACTGTATAATGTCCCAGCATTCCCAGCAGTGTCACCTCTCCAGTCAGCAGCTCAATCATCTTGTAGGCGAGTTCTAGGATCTTCTGGTCATTGATGTCCTCATGTATCAGGGGGTGAGGTGGAGGCCCCGTGATTAATCTCTGGTTATGGAGAGACACATTAATAAATCTCACTACAGACATTTCCAGAGTCGTCACCTCTCCAGTTCTGTCCATCTGTTATTCCCATAGATAAGAATGATGTAATGTGACGTCATCAGAATCTCTCACCTCTCCAGTAAGCCGGAAGAGGATCTCTAGGGTGAGGTGTAATATCCTCTCCGCCATCTTGTCTCTGTCCATATCCATCTTTGATGAGTAAATCAGGAAAATGTTCATATATAGAAGATCTTCACTGAGAGGATCCGATATTGTAGAGACCTGAATGAGAAGAAGATAAGTTGATGGAACATCATAAAAATCCTGTGTAATAATACATCTATTGGAGATAATGAGAGGAAACATATAAGGAGATTTATTATTTCACATCATTTAGTTTTTTACTTTACATCTAGTAATAAAACCTTTATATTTTAGGCCACAGACAACAAGCAGTTTCTTCCTCGGAGTCGGCAGCTGAAGGCTAAGTGCCCACGTTGCGGAACTGAAGCATATGTTTTACGCTTCTCCCTGGCGGGAAAATCGCATGCGGATTTTACATGCGGTTTTCCCGCCAGGTAGAAGCGTTTGTGAGGCGTCTTTGCAGTGTCTTTGCATGCATTTCCGCATGCGGGTTATCAAGCACTTCTCCAAGTGATTTAAGCATCACTTGGAAAAGTGCTTGACAACTTGTTCACACTATATAAATCCATGCAACCGGCATGGATTTATATAGTGTGACCAAGTAATAGTTAAAAAAAAAAGAATCAGAATGGTAAAAAATAAAAAAAATAAAGTTTATACTCACTTTCCGATGCATTCTCCGCCCCGTCCGGAGTCTTGAGCGGCTCATGCTGTTGTGTGCAGGACCTGCGGTGACGTCATTGAGTCATGTGATGGGTCACATGACTCAATGACGTGGCAGGTCCTTCACACAACAGCGCGATGTCGGGAAAACACCGGGAAGACATCAGAAGATAAGTATAAACTTTATTTTTTCTTTTTTTTACAGGTTCTTTGGTACCCAGGTCTGGATGAGAGTCTCCTCTCATCCAGACTTGGGTACCATCCGCACATTGATTCCGCTGCGCTTCCGCAAAATTAACGAACATGCTGCGGATTTTTGACCGCAGCATATACGCTGCGGAAAAATCCGCAGCATGGGCATTGACATTGCGGAATGCCATTGGGGACCATGGGGTGCGGATATACATGCGTTTTACAAGCGGTTACGCTGCGGAAAATCCGCAGCATATACGCCTGTAATACGCAACGTGGGCACGCAGCCGAATACGTTTCTCATAGACTCATCTTCTATAAAGCTAATTCTCGTCGCATTTTCTGACACTGGAATGGAGAATAACCTCGGCATTCAATGGTTCAATTTTTTTAATGCAGTCCAAAAACAAAAGTTAGCGTTTAGGTCGATCTGACCTTCATCAGTAACTGTTGGAAATAGCACAAAGAACAAAACAATAAATAGAAGAATAATAATAATAAATAATAAAATTAAAAAAGCATATACAAATGGATCATTGCGCAATAACATGATAATATCTCTTGTTTAACCTGAACAATAAACATGCTGTCACACAGTGCATAATATTTCATCAAACCCCATTAATACGGATACAACATCATAGTATAGAGCAAGTATATATAAAAATTGAAGCGAGCTGACACCTACTAGACTGCTGGATGGTATTCAAAGGTAGGAATTCAAAAGTGTGGAGATATAGTGACACTGGTTGCTTGGGTCTGCAGAAAAGAGCAGAGAGTGGCAGACTCAGAGTTATCAGCTGAGAGGGACTGTGGAGGCAGAGATAGACAGAATAGAGCTGGATGTAGCATACCTGTGACCCCTAGTTCCTGGTTATAAGTTGGTACTGCACGTAGTGGCTTAGAGGAACGCGGTGTCCACCGCTAGTTCCTGGTACTGTGCGCGTTTTCAGGGGTAGGATGGTTTCTAAAGGTGGGGGGCGGGAATAGTGAGGGCGGCTGACCAATCGCGGCCAATCCCGCAGTGCTGTGTAGTGTGAACTCCGGAAGTGCACGTGTGACGTCACCGGAAGTGACACGCTGCTCCCAGGAAGCTGTGCGTTCCACAGGCCGGTGTAAATGCGTTCCAGTGAGCTGGAATATTGAGTGCCAGGGAGAGAGAACGTGCGTTACACCAATATAGAGCCCCCAATGGGCATGAGCCAGAGCCTTTGTTGGAGTTGAGAAGGATCCAGGAGAGGGGACAAGAGTGTCCAGAGAGGAATAATCTGCAATAAAGAAGACAATATATGAGTAGGATATGGAGATCAAAACATGTATATTATTGACCTATTCAAATTGAAGACCACATTTAAAAACGTAAAATACATTTCAACATGGGGTCACAAGTTTCTCTATACCAATTGTTCATTGAGAACCAAACTCCAAACATAAAAAAACCTTATATAAAAAGCCAGTAGGTCACAGTCCCTATTAAGGTCTTTCGGCTCTAAGGACTGTAATTCATGAATCCAGAAGGCTTCTCTACGTTTGAGAAGGCTCACTTGGTCGCCCCCTCCGACGTGGTGTCAAAACTTGTTCCAATACCTGGTATTTGAATTGAGAAATACTATGTCCTGCCATGATAAAGTGTTGGGGAATGGGTAACATTAGGTTTTTGCACAGAATTGTGGACTTGTGCTTTGAATCCATTTTGGGATTCTGGAAGAACCGTTGTTTAGGACCTTGGTGCGCTGTGCCCAAATCGGCACATACCAGAGAGTCTCTAATATTGGTTGCTCTCTTAAAACACGGTAGTAAGGGGGTTGTTGGAACGCAAGGATCGTGGGATAGCTGGTTTGTAAGATGTTCCAGTGTTTCCTAATGGTTTTATGTAAGATGTAGGCGAAGGGGTGTAACGTGTGAACGAAGGGGATTCTGTCCTTAGTGTTTGGACGATCAGTTCTGGAATTCGACGCCTGGGGATGCAAGAAGCTAGGTGGATAGCCTCGTTCAATGAATTTGGTCGTCATTTCTTGTAACCTCTGATTGCGGATAGTGTCACTGGACACTATCTGTTTGACCCTCTGAAATTGTGATGTAGGTATAGATTTCTTCAACGACCTTGGATGATTGTTAGAAAAGTGTAATAGGCCATTGCGATCGGTGGGCTTGGAATAGAGGTCAGTTGTTAGCTGGCCCTGTGTATCCTTGATCCTTGGAAACTAACACTGCTTGAATCATATGTCATGGTGAAGCTCAAATCTGGCTATGCGGAGTTAAGTGTGGAGAAAAACCTCTAAGGATTCTAAGGGACCCTCTCATATGCAAAAGATGTCATCTATGAAACGTTCCCAGAGAATGGAATGTTCTTGAAAAAGTGGATTAGAGTAGACCACCTGATTCTCGAAAGATGACATGAAGCAATTTGCATATGGGGGGGCCACATTGGTACCCATCACGGTGCTTTTCACCGAAAAGCCTTAATAGGGACTATGACCTACTGCCCTTTCTATAAGGTTTTTTTATATTTGGAGTTTGGTTCTCATTGGACAATTGGTATAAAGAAACTTGTCACCCAGGGATCTTATGTGACCCTATGTTGAAATGTATTTTACGCTTGGAAATGTGGTCTTCAATTTGAATAGGTCAATAATATACATGTTTTGATCTCCATATCCTACTCATATATTGTCTCCTTTATTGAAGATTATTCCTCTCTGGCACATTCTTGTCCCCTCTCCTGGATCCTTCACCACTCCATCAAAGGCTCTGGCTCATGCCCATGGGGTCTTATGCTCTATACTGGTGGAACGCACGTTCTCTCTCCCTCAAACTTCCGGCTCACTGAAACGCATTTACACTGGCCTGTTGAACGCACAGCTTCCTGGGAGCAGCGAGTCACTTCCGGTGACATCACACGTGCACTTCCGGAGTTCACACTACACAGCCCTGTGGGATTGGCGGCGATTGGTCAGCCGCCCTCACTATTCCCGCCCCCCGCCTTTAGATACCATCCTGCCCCTAACAACGCACACAGCACCACCAGGAACTAGCGGTGGACACCGCATTCCTCTAAGCCACTACGTGCAGCACCGCTTTACAGTGGGTATGGAAAGTATTCAGACCCCTTTAAATTTTTCACTCTTTGTTTCATTGCAGCCATTTGGTAAATTCTAAAAAGTTCATTTTTTTCTCATTAATGTACACTTTGCACCCCTTCTTGACTGAAAAAAAAACAAATGTAGATTTTTTTTTTAATTTATTAACAAAGAAAAACTGAAATATCACATGGTCATAAGTATTCAGACCCTTTGCACAGACAATCATATTTAAGTCACATGCTGTCCATTTCCTTGTGATCCTCCTTGAGATGGTTTTACTCCTTCATTGGAGTCCAACTGTGTTTAATTGAACTGATAGGACTTGATTTGGAAAGGCACACACCTGTCTATATAAGACCTCACAGATCACAGTGCATGTCAGACCAAATGAGAATCATGAGCTCAAAAGGAACTGTCCAAGGAGCTCAGAGACAGAATTGTGGCAAGGCACAGATCCGGCCAAGGTTACAAAAGAATTTCTGCATTACTCAAGGTTTACAGTGGCCTCCATAATCATTAAATGGAAGAAGTTTGGGACCATCAGAAGTCTTCCTAGACCTGGCCGTTCAGCCAAACTGAGCAATCGCTGGAGAAGAGCCTTGGTGAGAGAGGTAAAGAATAACCCCAAAATCACTGTGGCTGAGCTCCAGAGATGCAGTAGGGAGATGGGAGAAATTTCCACAAAGTCAACTATCACTGCAGCTCTCCACCAGTCGGGCCTTTATGGCAGAGTGGCCCAACGGAAGCCTCTCCTCAGTGCAAGACATATGAAAGCCCGCATAGAGTTTGCTCTAAAACACATGAAGTTCTCCCAGACTATGAGAAATAAGATATTCTGGTCTGATGAGATGAAGATAGAACTTTTTGGTGATAATTCTAAGCGGTATGTGTGGAGAAAACTAGGCACTGCTCATCACCTGCCCAATACAATCCCAACAGTGAAACATGGTGGTGGCAGCATCATGCTATGGGGGTGTTTATCAGCTGCAGGGACAGGACGACTGGTTGCAATTGAAAGAAAGATGAATGCGGCCAAGTACAGAGATATCCTGGATGAAAACCTCTTCCAGAGTGCTCTGGACCTCAGACTTGGCCGAAGGTTCACCTTCCAACAAGACAATGACCCTAAGCACACAGCTAAAATAACAAAGGAGTGGCTTCATAACAACTCTATGACCATTCTTGACTGGCCCAGCCAGAGCCCTGACCTACACCCAATTGAGCATCTCTGGAGAGACCTGAAAATGTCTGTCCACCCATGTTCACCATCCAACCTGACGGAACTGGAGAGGATCTGCAAGGAAGAATTGCAGAGGATCCCCAAATCCAGGTGTCAAAAACTTGTTGCATCAATCCCAAGAAGACTCATGGCTGTACTAGCTCAAAAGGGTGCTTCTACTCAATACTGAGCAAAGGGTCTGAATACTTATGACCATGTGATATTTCAGTTTTTCTTTAATAAATTTGCAAAGCGTTCTACATTTCTGTTTTTTTTCAGTCAAGATGGGGTGCAGAGTGTACTTTAATGAGAAAAAAAAATGAACTTTTTAGAATTTATTAAATGGTTGCAATGAAACAAAGGGTGAGAAAAATTTAAAGGGGTCTGAATACTTTCCGTACTCACTGTATATAGAATGGAGTCTGTCTACAATAATGTACTGCGCTTGCGCTACTTCTCATGAGCTAGAGGTCCGATAATGTCCATCCCCTAGTGCAGTGGTCCCCAACCTTTTTTGCACCAGGGACCGGCTTGAAGCAAGATCATTTTTCCATGGCCCAGCAAGGAGGGGGTGGGGTGGGCGGGGCTTTGGTCATATGGGGGCGGGGTAATGGAGGGATTTGGAGTTTAGTGCATACTTATCATATAGTGTAGACCAGGTCCCCGCCAGGAGCTATGCCAGGAGCCCCACATAATGTGCTGTGCCAGGAGCCGCATCACTGAGGCCCCATCACGCCCTGCAGCAGGACAGGGCAGCTGTCCTGACAGCTGCTGTTCAGCTGCATTTACTTCATCCCAGGGGCGGACACAGACTGTAGTGGGCCCCTGTGCAAGAAATTTTTGGGGGCCCCCCCCGCCCTTCATAAGGCAACAAAGTTATGTAAACATAACCCCCCATGTGCATCTCTCACCCCCCCATGTGCAGCTCACCCCCGTGCATCTCTCATCCCCCTCCGTGCATCTCTCATCCCCCTCCGTGCATCTCTCATCCCCTCCGTGCATCTCTCATCCCCCCCGTGCATCTCTCACACCCCCGTGCATCTCTCATCCACCCCCCGTGCATCTCTCATCCACCCCCCGTGCATCTCTCATCCCCCCCGTGCATCTCTCATCCCCCCCGTGCATCTCTCATCCCCCCCGTGCATCTCTCACCCCCCCGTGCATCTCTCACCCCCCCGTGCATCTCTCACCCCCCCGTGCATCTCTCATCTCTCCCCTCCCTCCCATGTGCATCTCTCATCTCTCCCCTCCCCCCATGTGCATCTCTCATCTCTCCCCTCCCCCCATGTGCATCTCTCATCTCTCCCCTCCCCCCATGTGCATCTCTCATCTCCCCCCATGTGGATCTCTCCCCTCCCCCCCATGTGGATCTCTCCCCTCCCCCCCATGTGGAGCTCTCATCTCTCCCCTCCCCCCCATGTGGAGCTCTCATCTCTCCCCTCCCCCATGTGCATCTCTCATCTCTCCCCTCCCCCATGTGCATCTCTCATCTCTCCCCTCCCCCCATGTGCATCTCCCATTCCCCCCACTCCTAGTTAATTGTATTTAAAAAAAAATAAAACTTGTTATACTTACCCCCATGCGATCCCTGCAGAATCCTGGCGCTCGTCCAAATCGCTGACACCAGGTTCTCCTGACTTCCGGCCATGTGACGGCGCCGTCACATGACCGGAAGTCAGGGGAATCATGAAGGTGCTGCCGCAGCAGCGCAGCGCTAACATGTCCCGGACCCGGCGCTTAGCATGCGGCCGGGGGCCCCATGAGGAGAGAGACGCACAAGAGGGGGGCTCCTACCGGCCGGGCCCCATACTGGAGTCAGGGCAGTCATGCCCTGATGGCGGCCCTGCTGGAGGCTGGAGGGGCCCCCTCTCCCCGCGGACCGGCTGAAAAACCCCAACGGCCCGGTCCTGGTCCGCGGACCGGCGGTTGGGGACCTCTGCCCTAGTGTGCATGTCCGGAAGTGACGTGCTTTACACTGAAAAGCCAGATAAACTGATTCCCACCGTGCCAGTAGTACCCGGGACTGCGTATGCCCGTAGTTGTGTTACACGCCGGAGCACATCTAGGATCATTCTGAGACTGCGAATGTCCATAAGTATGAGTTGCACGCAGAAGCGCATAATGAATTTGGATTGCATTCCAATATAGAAAAGTCCTGTCTCTGAGATTAGCTTCATGGGAGATTATACACAAGTATTGCACATCCTCCCATCATGCAATAGTCATGTAGATCTACTTTGTCACTACAAAAAATATGGGATGATGGCCCACAGTATATTCCTAAATGGTCAAATTTGACCCCTATTGCATAATTAGAGATAAACAAGGATCACCACACTTGTTAGTTACTACACTGCATGCAGAATTATTAGGCAAGTTGTATTTTCGAGGATTATTTTTATTATTGATCAACAACTATGTTCTCAATCAATCCAAAAGACTTATAAATATCCAAGCTTAATATTTTTGGAAGTTGGAGTGGGTTTTTTTTAGATTTGGCTATCTTAGGAGGATATTTGTTTGTGCAGTTAACTATTACTGTGCAGAATTATTAGGCAACTTAATAAAAACCAAATATAATCCCATCTCACTTGTTTATTTTCACCAGGGAAACCAATATCAGTGCACAAAATTTAGAAATAAACATTTCTGACATGCAAAAACAAAACCCCCAAAAATTAGTGATCAATATAGCCACCTTTCTTTATGATGACACTCACCAGCGTTCCATCCATAGATTCTGTCAGTTGCTTGATCTGTTTTCAATCAACATTGCATGCAGCAGCCACCACAGCCTCCCAGACTCTGTTCCGAGAGGTGTATTGTTTTCCCTCCCTGTAGATCTCACATTTTATGATGGACCACAGGTTCTCTATGGGGTTCAGATCAGGTGAACAAGGGGGCCATGTCATTATTTTTTCTTCCTTTAGACCTTTACTGGCCAGCCACGCTGTGGAGTAGTTGGATGCATGTGATGGAGCATTGTCCTGCATGAAAATCATGTTTTTCTTGAACGATACCGACTTCTTCCTGTACCACTGCTTGAAGAAGTTGTCTTCCAGAAACTGGCAGTAGGTCTGGGAGTTGAGCTTCACTCCATCCTCAACCTGAAAAGGTCCCACAAGTTCATCTTTGATGATACCAGCCCATACCATTACCCCACCTACACCTTGCTGGGGTCTGAGTCGGAGTGGCGCTCTCTGCCCTTTACTGATCCAGCCTCTGGCCCATTCATTTGGCCCATCAAGAGTCACTCTCATTTCATCAGTTCATAAAACCTTTGAAAAATCAGTCTTAAGATATTTCTTGGCCCATTCTTGACGTTTTATCTTATGTTTCTTGTTCAAAGGTGGTCATTTTTCAGCCTTCCTTACCTTGGCCATGTCCCTTAGTATCGAATACCTTGTGCTTTTCGATACTCCAGTAACGTTGCAGCTCTGAAATATGGCAAAACGGGTGGCGAATGGCATCTTGGCAGCTTCACGCTTGATTTTCCTCAATTCATGGGCAGTTATTTTGCGCCTTTCTTGGCCAACACGCTTCTTGGGACCCTGTTGGCTATTTGCCATGAAACGCTTGATTGTTCGTTGATCACGCTTCAAAAGTTTGGAAATTTCAAGACTGCTGCATCCCTCTGCAAGACATCTCACAATTTTGGACTTTTCAGAGCCTGTCAAATCTCTCTTCTGACCCATTTTGCCAAAAGAAAGGAAGTTGCCTAATAATTAAGCACACCTTATATAGGGTGTTGATGTCATTAGTCAACACCCCTCCTCATTACAGAGATGCACATCACCAGATTTACTTAATTGGTAGTTGGCTCTCAAGCCTATGCAGCTTGGAGTAGGACAACATGTATAAAAAGTATCATGTGATCAAAATACTCATTTGCCTAATAATTCTGCACACAGTGTAAATAGTATATATGGGATATAACTGATAAGAAATAATTCTGATATAGAAGCTCAGATCTCTTCATGAAGTAAAACAATATGTGAACCCTATTTACAGGGAACAATGAGAGTAGCAATGAATAGAGTATAAAATCCAAAAATGTAACCCAAAATGGGGTTGTATTCACACAAAACAAGCATAGGAAATTTGCTCATTCAGTCCCTTAGGGTCTAGTGAATCCAATCTGGAAATCCACTCACTTTCCTTTTTGAGGATACATCTATTGTGATCACCTCCTCTCACATTGGGTTTAACCACCTCAATAATACAAAAGGAGATGTCTCCGGCTTCACCTCGATGTACACTGTTCATGTACCTCGCTAATGGGGTGTCGTGACCATGGCATATATCGCCCAGATGCTACCCCACCTTACTCCTAGATTCCCTCTTGACCTTGCCTACATAATCTAGGGGCAGGTGCATGTGGCCATATATACAAGTCCCGAGGTTTTACAGTTGGAATAATCCCTCTGAACAATGGTTTTACCAGTGGAGGAACAAGATTTATATGTCTCATCCAATTACAGAAAAAACATTCTCCACATCTGAAGAAACCAAAGATTCTTCTATCTAGCCATGTCCCCTTGGTTTTTTATAGACACTATGCACTAAATGGTCCCTAATTGACTGACCAATTCTGAAAGTTATTGTGGGAGTAGATCCCACAGCACCCTCAGGTCAGGGTCGGCCACAAGTACATCCTAGTGTTTTCTGAGGATATTAAAGATACGGTTACTCAGTTCCTATTACCAGTGTTATCCCATCTTTTTCTTGGTCTCTTGGTTAGGTATGGAGGAATGTTTGTCTCTCCTGTTTTTCTGTAAACGATTGTGCGGAATCCAAAATGTACTGTGGGTACCTTTTTCCATGAATCTGGTGTTCATGTCTATTGTCTGTATATTAAAATCTGTGACATTAGAACAGTTCCTTCTCAACTGTAAAAATTGGCCATTGGGTATTGCCTTTTTCAGTGGGATGGGGTGGTGGCTATCCCATTTCAATAGTTTATTAGTGTTAGTAGGTTTATGGTAGTTGAGTGTCCCTAGGGTCCCATCCCGTTATTTCTAGATTAGTACATCCAAGAAAGGCAACTGGTAATAATTAAACTCAGATGTAAATCTAAGGCCATCGCTATTGATGTAGAGTTCCCTGAAAAATTAAAAAAAAATTGTTCACTCGTCCCCGACCAGATAATAAAAATGTGGTCAATATATCTATACTGTACCCAAATATATGGATGCCACCACTTATGATCATCCCTGAATATTGTGGTTTCCTCCCACCAGCCCAGCAAGAGGTTATCATACGAGGGGACACAGGGGCTCCACATCGCACTACCCCTGAGCTGGTGGAAGTATTTCCTGTCAAAAAGAAAGAAGTTATGAGTAAGGCTATGTGCCCACGATGCAGAAATGAAGCAGAAAATTTCTGCAGCATTTCTGCATCTCCCTGGCAGAAAAAACGCATGCAGATTGTGCATGCGTTTTTCCTGCAGAATACATGCGGATTCACATGCGTTAACGCATGTGTTTCCGCATGCGGACTGACAAGCACTTTCCAGGCGATAGCATCACTGGGAAAGTGCTTGACAACTAGGTCACACTGTATAAATCCATGCAAAAGGCATGGATTTATACAGTGTGACTGTAAAAATAAAAAAAATAAAGCTATACTCACCCCCGATGCCCCGGCGTGTGCTGTCGCGCTCGTCCTGGCTTCTTCCAGGTTGCCGGCACATCGCGAGACAGCCTGCGGTCACATGACCGTGACGTCATCTCAGGTCCTGGAAGGAGAAGCGCTGCCGGCAAGCAGAGAGAAGCCGCCGGACAGGTGAATATAAACTTTATTTTTTATTTTATTCTTTTTTTACAGGTACAATGGTACCCAGGTCTGGATGAGAGTCTTCTCTCCTCCAGAACTGGGTACCATCCGCACATAGAGACGCATAGAATTCGCTTGTAGAAATGTACAGACACGGATTCTATGCGTCTCAATGCAAGTCAATGGCGGCGCTTCCGCAAAATGAACATGCTGCGGATTTATTTGCGCTGCAGAAACGCTGCGGAAAAATCATCAGCATGTGCATTGACATTGCGGAATGCCACTGGGGACCATGGGGTGCGGATTACCATGCGTTTTTGATGCGTTTCCGCTGCGGAAATTCCGCAGCATAAACGCATGAAAAACGCATCGTGTGCACGCAGCCTAAGAGTGAATTTTAGAAGATCCTCCATGAAGACATTAGGTCTGCTACACTCTATTGATCTTGATTTCAAGAAACGTCTTACTCCTCTGATACCATCCTCATGCGGTATATTACTGTACAAAGCCTCAATATCTAGTAAGGCCTGCTCCCCTACATGTATGTATACATGCTCGAGGGTATACATGGAGGGGAGCAGGCAGAGGGAAAACCATTTTCCAGAGGAATCATTCCAAGTGCAGGACCTCAGGCGGTACTGAGGGAACATTACACTGTGTGGGGGCATCATGCATAAAGCATAAGGGACATAATGGGGGCATTACACTGTGTGGGGGCATCATACATACTGCATAAGGGGTATAATAGGGGCATTACACTGTGTGGGGGCATCATACATACTGCATAAGGGACATAATGGGGGCATTACACTGTGTGGGGGCATCATACATACTGCATAAGGGGTATAATAGGGGCATTACACTGTGTGGGGGCATCATACATACTGCATAGGGAGCATAATGGGGGCATTACACTGTGTGGGGGCATCATACCTACTGCATAAGGGGCATAATGGGGGCATTACACTATGTAAGGGCATCATGCATACTGCATAAGGGACATAATGGGGGCATTACACTGTGTGGGGGCATCATACATACTGCATAAGGGGTATAATAGGGGCATTACACTGTGTTTGGGCATCATACATACTGAATAAGGGGCATAATGGGGGCATTACACTGTGTGAGGGCATCATATATCCTGCATAAGGGGCATAATAGGGGCATTACACTGTGTGGGGGGCATCATACATCCTGCATAAGGGGCATAATGGGGGCATTACACTGTGTGGGGCATCATACATCCTGCATAAGGGGCATAATGGGGGCATTACACTGTGTGGGGGCATCACACATCCTGCATAAGGGGCATTACACTGTGGGGGCATCATACATCCTGTATAAGGGGCATAATGGGGGCATTACACTGTGGGGGGCATCATACATACTGCATAAGGGGCATAATGGGGGCATTACACTGTGGGGGCATCATACATCCTGTATAAGGGGCATAATGGGGGCATTACACTGTGGGGGCATCATACATCCTGTATAAGGGGCATAATGGGGGCATTACACTGTGTGGGGGGCATCATACATCCTGCATAAGGGGCATAATGGGGGCATTACACTGTGTGGGGCATCATACATCCTGCATAAGGGGCATAATGGGGGCATTACACTGTGTGGGGGCATCACACATCCTGCATAAGGGGCATTACACTGTGGGGGCATCATGCATACTGCATAAGGGACATAATGGGGGCATTACACTGTGTGGGGGCATCATACATACTGCATAAGGGACATAATGGGGGCATTACACTGTGTGGGGGCATCATACATCCTGCATAAGGGACATAATGGGGGCATTACACTGTGTGGGGGCATCATACATACTGCATAAGGGACATAATGGGGGCATTACACTGTGTGGGGGCATCATAAATACTGCATAAGGGACATAATGGGGGCATTACACTGTGTGGGGGCATCATACATCCTGCATAAGGGGCATTACACTGTGTGGGGCATCATACATCCTGCATAAGGGGCATTACACTGTGGGGGCATCATACATCCTGCATAAGGGGCATAATGGGGGTATTACACTGTGGGGGGCATCATACATCCTGCATAAGGGGCATAATAGGGGCATTACACTGTGGGGGCATCATACATCCTGCGTAAGGGGCATAATGGGGGCATTACACTGTGGGGGGCATCATACATCCTGCATAAGGGGCATAATGGGGGCATTACACTGTGGGGGCATCATACATCTTGCATAAGGGGCATAATGGGGGCATTACACTGTGTGGGGCAGCATACATCCTGCATAAGGGGCATTACACTGTGGGGGCATCATACATACTGCATAAGGGGCATAATGGGGGCATTACACTGTGTGGGGCATCATACATACTGCATAAGGGGCATAATGGGGGCATTACACTGTGTGGGGCATCATACATCCTGTATAAGGGGCATAATGGGGGCAAACACTGTGGGGGCATCATACATCCTGTATAAGGGGCATAATGGGGGCATTACACTGTGGGGGGCATCATACATACTGCATAAGGGGCATAATGGGGGCATTACACTGTGGGGGCATCATACATCCTGTATAAGTGGCATAATGGGGGCATTACACTGTGGGGGCATCATACATCCTGTATAAGGGGCATAATGGGGGCATTACACTGTGTGGGGGGCATCATACATCCGGCATAAGGGGCATAATGGGGGCATTACACTGTGTGGGGGCATCATACATCCTGTATAAGGGGCATAATGGGGGCATTACACTGTGTGGGGGCATCATACATCCTGTATAAGGGGCATAATGGGGGCATTACACTGTGTGGGGGCATCATACATCCTGCATAAGGGGCATAATGGGGGCATTACACTGTGGGGGGCATCATACATCCTGTATAAGGGGCATAATGGGGGCATTACACTGTGTGGGGGCATCATACATCCTGTATAAGGAGCATTACACTGTGTGGGGGCATCATACATACTGTATAAGGGGCATAATGGGGGCATTACACTGTGTGGGGGCATCATACATACTGCATAAGGGGCATAATAGGGGCATAACACTGTGGGGCAGTAAAGGGGTCCTGTACTATGAGAACAATACGTTTCCCCCCTTCCTATCTCCATAGTTGGGTCGTATGTATCTATTACAGGAAACAGAACAAAAACCTTATGATTCTTATAAAGGGGCAACACAAGACCCCAAAAGAGTCTCGGTGCTGAAGGGGTTAATGCCCCCTGCGCCCAGTAATGGGGTCTCCACATACCTCCACCTGCAGAGCCGCCACCACATATATGGCTGCTCTGTGCGCACAGGACCTGTGATGAGGTCACAGGAGGGGAGGAGTCAGGGGTCACATGATCAGGGGCCTCAGTGGATGCAGGACTCTGCTGTGCTGGTTGTCATGGTGCTGGATGAGCTGAAGTTTATGTGTGGGGTCAGGAGGGGTTTACAGTGTGGATGTAGCAGAGCCGCGTGTGTACGAGGTGTACGGAGCAGAGCCGCGTGTGTACGAGGCGTAAGGAGCGGAGCCGTGTGTACGAGGTGTACGGAGCAGAGCCGCGTGTGTACGAGGTGTACGGAGCAGAGCCGTGTGTGTATGAGGTGTACGGAGCGGAGCCATGTGTGTACGAGGTGTACGGAGCAGAGCCGCGCGTGTACGAGTCGTACGGAGCAGAGCCGTGTGTGTACGAGGTGTACGGAGCGGAGCCGCGTGTGTACGAGGTGTACGGAGCAGAGCCGCGTGTGTACGAGGTGTACGGAGCGGAGCCACGTGTGTACGAGGTGTACGGAGCAGAGCCGCATGTGTACGAGGTGTACGGAGCAGAGCCGCGTGTGTACGAGGTGTACGGAGCGGAGCCGAGTGTGTACGAGGTGTACGGAGCAGAGCCGTGCGTGTACGAGGTGTACGGAGCGGAGCCGTGCGTGTACGAGGTGTACGGAGCGGAGCCGCGTGTGTACGAGGTGTACGGAGCAGAGCCGCGCGTGTACGAGGCGTACGGAGCAGAGCCGCGTGTGTACGAGGTGTACGGAGCGGAGCCGTGTGTACGAGGTGTGCGGAACCGTGTGTACGAGGTGTACGGAGCAGAGCCGCGTGTGTACGAGGTGTACGGAGCGGAGCCGCGTGTGTACGAGGTGTACGGAGCGGAGCCGCGTGTGTACGAGGTGTACGGAGCAGAGCCGCGTGTGTACGAGGTGTACGGAGCAGAGCCGCGTGTGTGCGAGGTGTACGGAGCGGAGCCGCGTGTGTGCGAGGTGTACGGAGCGGAGCCGCGTGTGTACGAGGTGTACGGAGCGGAGCCGCGTGTGTACGAGGCGTACGGAGCGGAGCCGCGTGTGTACGAGGCGTACGGAGCGGAGCCGCGTGTGTACGAGGCGTACGCAGCGGAGCCGCGTGTGTACGAGGCGTACGGAGCGGAGCCGCGTGTGTACGAGGCGTACGGAGCGGAGCCGCGTGTGTACGAGGCGTACGGAGCGGAGCCGCGTGTGTACGAGGCGTACGGAGCGGAGCCGCGTGTGTACGAGGCGTACGGAGCTGAGCCGCGTGTGTACGAGGCGTACGGAGCTGAGCCGCGTGTGTACGAGGCGTACGGAGCGGAGCCGCGTGTGTACGAGGCGTACGGAGCTGAGCCGCGTGTGTACGAGGCGTACGGAGCTGAGCCGCGTGTGTACGAGGCGTACGGAGCGGAGCCGCGTGTGTACGAGGCGTACGGAGCGGAGCCGCGTGTGTACGAGGCGTACGGAGCGGAGCCGCGTGTGTACGAGGCGTACGGAGCGGAGCCGCGTGTGTACGAGGCGTACGGAGCGGAGCCGCGTGTGTACGAGGCGTACGGAGCTGAGCCGCGTGTGTACGAGGCGTACGGAGCTGAGCCGCGTGTGTACGAAATGTATGGATCGGAGCCGAGTGTACGAGGTGTACGGAGCAGAGCCGCGCGTGTACGGAGCAGAACCGTGTGTACGAGGTGTAGGGATTGGAGTCTTGTGTACGAGGTGTACGGAGCGGAGCCGTGCGTGTGCGAGGTGTACAGAGCAGAGCCGCGCGTGTACGAGGTGTACGGAGCGGAGCCGCGTGTGTACGAGGTGTACGGAGCGGAGCCGCGTGTGTACGAGGTGTACGGAGCAGAGCCGCGTGTGTACGAGGTGTACGGAGCAGAGCCGCGTGTGTACGAGGTGTAGGGAGCGGAGCCGCGTGTGTACGAGGTGTACGGAGCAGAGCCGCGTGTGTACGAGGTGTACAGAGCAGAGCCGTGTGTGTACGAGGTGTACGGAGCGGAGCCGCGTGTGTACGAGGTGTACGGAGCAGAGCCGTGTGTACGAGGTGTACGGAGCGGAGCCGCGTGTGTACGGAGCAGAGCCGCGTGTGTACGAGTTGTACGGAGCAGAGCCGCGTGTTTACGAGGTGTACGGAGCAGAGCCGCGTGTGTACGAGGTGTACGGAGCGGAGCCGCGTGTGTACGAGGTGTACGGAGCGGAGCCGTGTGTGTACGAGGTGTACGGAGCGGAGCCGTGTGTGTACGAGGTGTACGGAGCGGAGCTGTGTGTGTACGAGGCGTACGGAGCGGAGCCGTGTGTGTACGAGGCGTACGGAGCGGAGCCGTGTGTGTACGAGGCGTACGGAGCGGAGCCGTGTGTGTGTACGAGGCGTACGGAGCGGAGCCGTGTGTGTAGGAGGCGTACGGAGCGGAGCCGCGTGTGTACGAGGCGTACGGAGCGGAGCCGCGCGTGTACGAGGCGTACGGAGCGGAGCCGCGCGTGTACGAGGCGTACGGAGCGGAGCCGCGCGTGTACGAGGCGTACGGAGCGGAGCCGCGCGTGTACGAGGCGTACGGAGCGGAGCCGCGCGTGTACGAGGCGTACGGAGCGGAGCCGCGCGTGTACGAGGCGTACGGAGTGGAGCCGCGTGTGTACGAGGCGTACGGAGCGGAGCCGTGTGTGTGTACGAGGCGTACGGAGCGGAGCCGTGTGTGTGTACGAGGCGTACGGAGCGGAGCCGCGTGTGTACGAGGCGTACGGAGCGGAGCCGCGCTTGTACGAGGCGTACGGAGCGGAGCCGCGCGTGTACGAGGCGTACGGAGCGGAGCCGCGCGTGTACGAGGTGTACGGAGCGGAGCCGCGCGTGTACGAGGCTTGCGGAGCCGCGCGTGTACGAGGTGTACGGAGCGGAGCCGCGTGTGTACGAGGCGTACGGAGCGGAGCCGCGTGTGTACGAGGCGTACGGAGCGGAGCCGCGTGTGTACGAGGCGTACGGAGCGGAGCCGCGTGTGTACGAGGCGTACGGAGCGGAGCCGCGTGTGTACGAGGCGTACGGATCGGAGCCGCGTGTGTACGAGGCGTACGGAGCGGAGCCGCGTGTGTATGAGGTGTACGGAGCTGAGCCGCGTGTGTACGAAATGTATGGATCGGAGCCGAGTGTACGAGGTGTACGGAGCAGAGCCGCGCGTGTACGGAGCAGAACCGTGTGTACGAGGTGTAGGGATTGGAGTCGTGTGTACGAGGTGTACGGAGCGGAGCCGCGCGTGCACGAGGTGTACGGAGCGGAGCCGCGCGTGCACGAGGTGTACGGAGCGGAGCCGTGTGTGTGCGAGGTGTACGGAGCGGAGCCGCGCGTGTACGAGGTGTACGGAGCGGAGCCGTGCGTGTACGAGGTGTACGGAGCGGAGCCACGCGTGCACGAGGTGTACGGAGCGGAGCCACGCGTGCACGAGGTGTACGGAGCGGAGCCGTGTGTGTGCGAGGTGTACGGAGCGGAGCCGCGCGTGTACGAGGTGTACGGAGTGGAGCCGTGTTTGAACGAGGTGTACGCAGAGGAGCCGTGTGTGTACGAAGTGTACGGAGCGGAGCCGTGTGTGTACGAGGTGTACGGAGCAGAGCCGCGTGTGTACGAAATGTATGGATCGGAGCCGCGTGTAATGACGATCCTGCTCGTAAGAGCTTACAATCTATAAGTATTTTATGTATCTTGGTTCATGAGTACATTTCCTATATGATGAGTGTTTTCTGTACGGAACCACTTACCACTTCCATGGTGGTTTGAAGTACCCAAGTGGTAGATTCATAGACAGATGTTTATACATATATTGTTTTCGGGGTGCTATAAACTATTGACACAACTTCTCTCTATTAATTGGATTCTCCAATGCACCAACAGGATTTCACAACTCTCTGAATGATATTTCTCTGATTACATTGGGAGATTTCTTGTGATTTTCCTTGATGATATAGAATTTTCTCAGCTGATTTGGATTCTCACCAGGAACATGTCCGTGTTGTATGATAAGGATTGAGGGAGAATTCTTTCTTTCTTTGCTAAAATTGAGAAATGTTTTTTTCTGCTCAGGAAGTTTCATTCCTGGGGATCATTTTATCGGCTGATGGGTTTACGATGGATCCTGGGAAGGTGAAAGCCATAATAGATTGGGTCTGACCTAGTGACCTGAAAATGTTGCCACATTTTGTAGGATTCGCCAACTATTATAGGGAATTTATTAGGGTTTTTTCTCAGATTGCTGAACCTCTTATTGTCATCACACATAAGGGGGCGGATCTCAAGGTTTGGCCACTGGATGCTATTAGGGCTTGTGAAAAATTGGAAGAGTGTTTTATGTCTGCTCCTGTTCTACATAATGCATCTAGTAGTATGTAAAATAGAAGGCAGGTCAGTGATCTGCCATAAGAGCATACAGATTAATATGATTAATATGTAAGCAGAGCACCAGATAGAGTGCCCTCCACAGGCCGCCCTGGAGCACGAGCATATCATTATCTCCAAACTAAAAGTAAAGATTACACAAGAACCACAGGACGGATTTCATCAACCAAGGTATCGTGTTAATCAGTGTAATGTCGCCCATCAGACAGTGTATGTAGTTTAATTAGCACAATCCTGCTGACATGTGCTTTAAAGTACCTTATTACAATATAGGGGATTTACGAGAAGCCGGCAATAATAGTGAGAATTGTATGTATGATTCTCCTGGAATATGGTGGTGTTACGTAGATAGAGATTATGAATAGTGATGGGCAATTCCGAACAGTAATGTTTGGGGTCCGTACCGAACAACTTCTGTTCGGTCACGGACCCTGAACACGGACTTTCTCGGGAAGTCCGTGTTACTGTTCGGGTCCAGGTTCGGGTGTTTCACGGGCTGTCATCTGCGTGACAGCGCAGGAAACTCAGGCTCTGATTGGCGGTAACATAGTTACCATGGTCAGAGCGCTGTGGGATCATGCTGATCAGCATGATCCCACAGTTGTGACAGTGATCTGCGGTAAAAAGCTTACTGCAGGTCATAGGTGACGGCTGATGGAACTACTATCCCCATCAGCCGGCGCCTGCTGTCATAGAAAATAGGGAGCACAGGCGCCGCTGGATTGATGCAGCAGTCTCTTGTCAGCGGCGCCTGTGCTGAAAGTAAAAAAAACAAATGTCGAAATGAACAAAAAAATATTCAAATAAAAAAAACAGATTATACTCACCTACACCTTGTCCCCGATGCCTTCGTCCCCTACAAAAAATAAAAACACGCCATATACTCACCTTACACCTACTCCCTGAAGCCATTGTCTCCTGAAATAAAGATAAAATAATAAACGACCATAATCTTCACTGTCCACCGTAGTCCATATTGTGAGTGTCCCACATCGATCTCATGAATATAACGGCCACATCAGAAAATGTGACGTCTCTATTCTGCAGCCGCGATACACTGACAGGAGCGTGACCTCACTTACGGCACTACTGCTGCGTGGCAATTTTTTGACAGTCTATGTCAGGCGCAGCACTTCCTGTGGTGCTGAAGCAGCCTGTGACATGCGCAGTACGATTTGAGAGTATTACTTCAACAATCATGGCGCAGGATGCACACAGGTGCTTAGAGCACCTGCCCGGCCAGGACACCCCGCTGACTCTGACATGCGCGGTAGCATTTGATAGATGCCGAGTTTTGGCGCTGGATTATATGATCCAATGGGGTGAGTCATGTTATCTTAGATTATTGAAAGCTACGCATCTGGTACTTGATTGCAATTAAATGTAATATATGTTTTGTGTAAATCTGCAATCCGTGTATCACCAGCACTTTATTTATAAATATACAATGAGGTTTGCACATGTCTTTTGTACTAGGCATTTTGGTTCTGTAAAGCACTTATGCACTTTATTTATATCATTGATTATCTGACGGATGACTCTATTTATATGATGTAACTTCACTTATTCACTGCTTGAGAAAGGCTCAAATCAGAGCCAAAACATCGCCACTAGCCCTTATGGGCCATGAAACCACATTATGTTTTCTACAAGGAATGCTGTCCTTTATTTTTGGAGTAGATACATGGATAGATAGATATACAGATAATAGATAGATAGATACATAGACTGATAGATAGATAAATAGATACATGGATAGATAGATATACAGATAATAGATAGATAGATAATAGATAGATACATAGTCTGATAGATAGATAATAGATAAATGATAGATAGATAGATAGATAGATAGATAGATAGATAGATAGATAGATAGATAATAGATATATGGATAGCTGTCTGAAAGCAGGAAAAGCGAGAATCTGTCCTGTTCGCTGACGGCTCCTTGTTATACGGATGAGATGGAGTCACTGTGTCTCCTGGGCATCGTGTTCTGTATCTGCACTTCTGATTAGCTACAACACCTAGTCTCTGATAACAATGCCTCAAATAAGAACCTGAAAAGTCCTCTGTATCTGTGTGAATAGAGTCCTCTGTATCTGTGTGAATAAAGTCCTCTGTATCTGTGTGAATAAAGTCCTCTGTATCTGTGTGAATAAAGTCCTCTGTATCTGTGTGAATAGAGTCCTCTGTATCTGTGTGAATAAAGTCCTCTGTGTCTGTGTGAATAAAGTCCTCTGTGTCTGTGTGAATAAAGTCCTCTGTGTCTGTGTGAATAAAGTCCTCTGTCTGTGTGAATAAAGTCCTCTGCATCTGTGTGAATAAAGTCCTATGTATCTGTGTGAATAAAGTCCTCTGTATCTGTGTGAATAAAGTCCTCTGTATCTGTGTGAATAAAGTCCACTGTATCTGTGTGAATAAAGTCCTATGTGTCTGTGTGAATAAAGTCCTCTGTGTCTGTGTGAATAAAGTCCTCTGTGTCTGTGTGAATAAAGTCCTATGTATCTGTGTGAATAAAGTCCTCTGTGTCTGTGTGAATAAAGTCCTCTGTGTCTGTGTGAATAAAGTCCTATGTATCTGTGTGAATAAAGTCTACTGTATCTGTGTGAATAAAGTCCTATGTGTCTGTGTGAATAAAGTCCTCTGTGTCTGTGTGAATAAAGTCCTCTGTGTCTGTGTGAATAAAGTCCTCTGTATCTGTGTGAATAAAGTCCTCTGTGTCTGTGTGAATAAAGTCCTATGTATCTGTGTGAATAAAGTCCCCTGTGTCTGTGTGAATAAAGTCCTCTGTATCTGTGTGAATAAAGTCCTCTGTGTCTGTGTGAATAAAGTCCTATGTATCTGTGTGAATAAAGTCTACTGTATGTGTGTGAATAAAGTCCTCTGTGTCTGTGCGAATAAAGTCCTCTGTGTCTGTGTGAATAAAGTCCTCTGTATCTGTGTGACTAAAGTCCTCTGTATCTGTGTGAATAAAGTCCTATGTATCTGTGTGAATAAAGTCTACTGTATCTGTGTGAATAAAGTCCTATGTATCTGTGTGAATAAAGTCTACTGTATCTGTGTGAATAAAGTCCTATGTGTCTGTGTGAATAAAGTCCTCTGTGTCTGTGTGAATAAAGTCCTCTGTGTCTGTGTGAATAAAGTCCTCTGTGTCTGTGTGAATAAAGTCCTCTGTATCTGTGCGAATAAAGTCCTCTGTGTCTGTGTGAATAAAGTCCTCTGTATCTGTGTGAATAAAGTCCTATGTATCTGTGTGAATAAAGTCCTATGTGTCTGTGTGAATAAAGTCCTCTGTGTCTGTGTGAATAAAGTCCTCTGTGTCTGTGTGAATAAAGTCTACTGTATCTGTGTGAATAAAGTCCTATGTGTCTGTGTGAATAAAGTCCTCTGTGTCTGTGTGAATAAAGTCCTCTGTGTCTGTGTGAATAAAGTCCTCTGTGTCTGTGTGAATAAAGTCCTCTGTGTCTGTGTGAATAAAGTCCTATGTATCTGTGTGAATAAAGTCTACTGTATGTGTGTGAATAAAGTCCTCTGTGTCTGTGCGAATAAAGTCCTCTGTATCTGTGCGAATAAAGTCCTCTGTGTCTGTGTGAATAAAGTCCTCTGTATCTGTGTGAATAAAGCCCTCTGTATCTGTGTGAATAAAGCCCTCTGTATCTGTGTGAATAAAGTCCTCTGTGTCTGTGTGAATAAAGTCCTATGTATCTGTGTGAATAAAGTCTACTGTATCTGTGTGAATAAAGTCCTATGTGTCTGTGTGAATAAAGTCCTTTGTGTCTGTGTGAATAAAGTCTACTGTATCTGTGAATAAAGTCCTATGTGTCTGTGTGAATAAAGTCCTCTGTGTCTGTGAATAAAGTCCTCTGTGTCTGTGTGAATAAAGTCCTCTGTGTCTGTGTGAATAAAGTCCTCTGTGTCTGTGTGAATAAAGTCCTCTGTGTCTGTGTGAATAAAGTCCTCTGTATCTGTGTGAATAAAGTCCTCTGTGTCTGTGTGAATAAAGTCCTATGTGTCTGTGTGAATAAAGTCTACTGTATCTGTGTGAATAAAGTCCTCTGTGTGTGAATAAAGTCCTCTGTGTCTGTGTGAATAAAGTCCTCTGTATCTGTGTGAATAAAGTCCTCTGTGTCTGTGTGAATAAAGTCCTATGTATCTGTGTGAATAAAGTCTACTGTATGTGTGTGAATAAAGTCCTCTGTGTCTGTGCGAATAAAGTCCTCTGTATCTGTGCGAATAAAGTCCTCTGTGTCTGTGTGAATAAAGTCATCTGTATTTGTGTGAATAAAGCCCTCTGTATCTGTGTGAATAAAGTCCTCTGTGTCTGTGTGAATAAAGTCCTATGTATCTGTGTGAATAAAGTCTACTGTATCTGTGTGAATAAAGTCCTTGTGTGAATAAAGTCCTATGTGTCTGTGTTAATAAAGTCCTCTGTGTCTGTGTGAATAAAGTCCACTGTGTCTGTGTGAATAAAGTCCTCTGTATCTGTGTGAATAAAGTCCTCTATATCTGTGTGAATAAAGTCCTCAGTATCTGTGTGAATAAAGTCCTCTGTGTCTGTGTGAATAAAGTCCTATGTGTCTGTGTGAATAAAGTCCTCTGTGTCTGTGTGAATAAAGTCCTCTGTATTAGTGATGATCGAGCATACTCGCAAGTTCTCGGTACTCGCCCGAGCATCTCAGTGCTCAAGATGCTCGGAGCTCGCCACGTACTTGCGAGATGCTCGGGCGGATGCTCGGGTCGCCTCCCTGCATTTTTGGCGCTCTTTACAGAGCCAATGAACATGCAGGGATTGCCTGCCACTCACTGTAATGCCGCAGCCATGTTGGTTGTGGCATTACAGTGATTAGCTGGCCGCACAGCGTTATCAGGTCTATATCAGACCTGGCGCCGCTGTGCTCGTCAGTCTACTCCGCAATCAGGCAGTGTAGGGAGAGGTGCTGCAGAGCTAGGGAGAGATTTGGTTGTGTATTAGGTAGTGTAGGGAGAAAACAAGTACATTACACATATCCATCTCAACAAACAGTCCTTCTGAGGACTAATCCATCTGCAGAGATATCAGACAGGCAGCGTATATAGGCAGGCAGGATATATTGCAGACAGCAGTGCATATAGCACAAGAGGCTCCATTCCAGTTCTGCCTTCTGCGGATGTTAGATATTTCTAGACAAAGGCCCAGGTCTCAGAGGCCAGGAATATTTTTTTGGGGATCTTAATCCTTATTATTTGCTTAAAAAGCAATCCAGAGAACACTTTTTTGTGCCATTTGCTTGTTAGCACTGCAGAATACAGCCAGATCCTTTACTGCGCTAAAAATCCAGCTATTTAAAACTGTGGTTTGTCCGTCATACGGATTACATATAATTGCGCTGAAAATACTGCCATTTTTGGTCTCCATTCAAATTTTTTTTCAGTGTGTCAGCAAAGTTATTGGCATCGGTTTGCTGTTTAAAATAGTTACCTACAGGCCAGGTATTTAAAACTGTGGTTTCTCCATCACATGGATTACTTATAACTTCGCTCCAAATTCAGCCATTTGTAGTGAGCGTGGAAGATATTGTCCTCCATTTAAAATGGGCAAGGCGCGTGGCAAGGGACGGGGAACTGGACGTGATGGTGATGGTGCATGCCGAGGCAGTGGGCAAGCTGAAATTGTGCCACAACAAACACCCAAATCTTATCGCCTGACCTTCCTGTCCCAATTCCTAGGGGACCGCAGCACACCACTATTGAACCCAGAGCAGTGTCAAAAGGTTGTTGGTTGGATAGCGGATAATGCTTTCAGTCACTTAGCCACCACCACCATCATGTCTTCCACACGGTCAAGTCTCAGTAGCCATGAGTCTGGACCGCATATTCACCCTGATCCTCCTTCCTCCCACCAGGCCGAGTGCCCAGAGACAAATGATCCCACACTTGGACACTCTGAAGAGCTGTTCACTTTTCCATTTATAGATTCAGGCCTCTCGCCCCGTCGACTTGAAGTGGGGCAAGAGGAGATCGCAGGTAGCGATACCCAAATATTTGAGCAGCCACGGTCACATGAAGGTTACGGTGGGAAAGTGTCACAAGAGGTGGACGATAATGAGACACAATTGCCAGAAAGTCAGGAGGAGGAACAGGGTGCGGAAGTGGAAGATGAGGTGGTGGATGATATAGTAACTGACCCAACATGGCAGGAGGACAGGAGCATACAGGTGGAGGGAGGCAGAGTACCCCAACAGGCAGGAAGAAGCAGTGTGGTGGCCGCAGACAGAAGGCAGGCAACCGCTCCCCATAACACCAGCACGAAGCAAGTTGCCAGTACAACTGTTAGGTCTTCCCGAGTCTGGTTGTTTTTTAAAGACTCCGCCGACAACCCCCAAAAGGCTATTTGCACCACCTGCCAGGCCAGCATCAGCAGGGTTGGCAAAACTAGCAGCCTGACCACCACCAGCATGATCAGGCACATGGCAGCAAAGTACCCGACTTTGTGGGCCGAACCCCCGGGACAAGGAACAGTGTCAGCGGGTGGCACCATTGACTCTTCCGCTGTTGTGCTTGCAAGCCAATCCCCTGTCCATGGTGCATGCGAAGATGCCTCCTGCCCTGCACCTGTCGTTGCACACTCTCAAGTAGCAGCATCAGGAAGCACGTCCTTGTCCCAGCGCAGCGTTCAGTTGTCCATACCTCAGTCCTTGGAACGCAAGCGCAAATATGCAGCCAACGCCCCACAGGCCACAATACTAAATTCCCACATTACACGACTGCTTGCGCTCGAAATGTTGCCTTTTATGCTCGTGGAGACAGAAGGATTCAGCAACCTGATGGCGGCAGCCGTCCCTCGGTACCCGGTCCCCAGCCACCACTATTTCTCCCGGTGTGCCATCCCCACATTACACAAGCACGTGTCCCAAAACATTAGCTTTGCCCTCAACAACGCAGTTACCGGGAAAGTCCACCTAACCACGGACACATGGACAAGTGCTTGTGGGCAGGGACGGTACATCTCGCTGACGGCACACTGGGCTAATAAAGTGGAAGCCGGGACCCAGTTGGACCTTGGGACAGAACATGTCCTCCCGATGCCAAGTATTGCGGGCCCTAGGTCAATCAGGGTTGCCCCCACAGTCTACAGCTCCTGCACATCAGCCTCCTCTTCAGCCTCCATCTCCGAAATGACCACATCGGTCACAAGCTAGAAGCACTGCAGCACTGCCTCGGCCAAGAGGAAACAGGCTGTGCTGAAGCTAATATGCTTAGGTGACAAACCGCACAATCCTGAAGAGTTGTGGACAGAACCTACAGCCAGGCATGGTCATGTAAGACAATGGCCGGAACCTGGTGGCGGCTCCGAGGCGAGGCGAGCTCACACACGTACCATGCCTGGCCCATGTGCTTAACCTCGTGGTTCAGTGGTTTCTCAAATCCTACCTGGAGCTGCTGGATCTGCTTGTTAAAGTACGCCGCCTGTGTGCCCATTTTAGAGACTCACCTACAGCTTCCGCCCATGCCGTGTTTCAGCAGTATTTTCAGCTTCCGGCTCACAGACTGGTGTGTGATGTCCCCACGCATTGGAACTCTACACTGCAGATGTTGGGAGGATTTGTGAGCAGAAGAGGGCCGTTGTTGATTACCAGCATCAACAAGGCCGTCGGTATTCAGTTCAGACTCCACACATAAGACCTCAGGAGTGGACATGGATGTCAGACATATGTACCATCCTCCAAAACTTTGAGGACTCCACTAAGATGGTGAGCGATGATGATGCCATAATTAGCGTCACCATCCCTCTTCTCTGCCTTCTGAAATGACCTCTGCTCACAATCAAAGAGGATGCATTGCAGGCGGAGCACGATAATATGGATCAAGGAATCATACAGGGTGATTACACACAGCCCAGCCTCATCTCATCCCAATGTGGATTGGGTGACAATGAGGAAGAGGAGGAGGAGGAAGAACAGGAGCTAGTAGTACCGCTATAGACGGTACTACCTGCACAGCTGTAATACCGTCTGTTCAGCGTGGATGGCCAGAGGACAGAGAGGAGGAGGAGGAGAGCATGGTCAGTCATCCTTTTGGTGAGGACTCGGAAGTCTTGCCTGTTAGCAGTCTGGCACACATGGCTAAGTTTATGTTACGCTGCCTTTCCCATGACCCTCGCGTTTTCAAAATTTTGGGTGACAGTCATTACTGGTTGGTGACACTTCTAGACCCACGCTACAAGGAGAACTTTATATCTCTTATTCCTGAGGCGGACAGGTCTACAAAAATGGGGCTGTACCAGAAGGCCCTTGTTGCAGAACTATTAAAAAAATTCCCATCTGAAAACGCTGGCGGCAGAGGTCACAGTTCGCTGGACAACCAAGGACTACAGGAGAGACACAACTTCAATCCAGCAGAGGCAGGGAAACACTGTCAAAGTTCTGGGAGAATTTTCTCAGCCCCTCCCATCGCACAGGCCCTGAGATGCAGGGTACTCTCACAAGGAGTGCAAAGTTTGGGAAGATGCTGAGGGAGTGCTTTACCGACCGTACCAACGTCCTCCGTGATTCCTCTGTGCCTTATAATTATTGGGTATCCAAGCTGGATATGTGGAATGAACTGGCTCTCTACGCCTTGGAGGTCTTGGCCTGCCCTGCCACCAGCGTTTTATCAGAGCGGGTTTTTAGTGCCGCTGGTGGAATTATAACTGATAAGGTCATCCGCCTGTCAACTGAAAATGCTGACAGGCTGACTCTTATAAAAATGAACAAGGGCTTGATTGGGCCAGACTTCTCAACACCTCCGAATGATAGCAGTGTAACATAAACTCAAATCCAGTGTCTTTTTTCGTGAGGTGTATTCCCATGCATCTCCTCACACCCACACATGGGTATACGCTTCCTGATTTTGGCTATTTGCTCTTGTCCTCCTCTTTCTCCTCATCCTCCACCACCATATCACCAGGGTGACCGTGGTCTGTGATGCAACATCCACCTAATTTTTTTAAAGGGTGTTGTTTATGATGCCCGTAAAAAAAAAATGTATACAGTATGTTCATGTATACCCCCCAGGGGTAAATGTTTGTCAGCCCATACACTTAGTGCATGGGCATTTCAAGTATAGGAGGCCCGCTCCTTTCTAATGGGAACATTTTTTTATGAGGCCCTCCTCCACGTCTCTTCCAAGGGGCATTGGAGTGCCTCCCAATTTTTGGCAGCCCTAGCATTCACTGCATAGGCAAACACAATGGGAGACCCACTTCCTAATAATGGGAACATTGTTTTCAGGAGGCCCTCTGACCTCTACGTCTCTTCCAAGGGGCATTGGAGTGCCTCCAATTTTTTGGCAACCCTTGCATTCACTGCATAGGCAAACACAATGGTAGACCTACTTCCTAATAATGGGAACATTGGTTTCAGGAGGCCCTCCTCTAAGTCTCTTCAAAAGGAGTATTGGGGTGTGTCCAAATTTTGGGCAGCCCTGCCACTAACTGCATACGCAATAACAGTATAGGAGACCCACTATTTAGTAATGGGAACAATAAAGCATAGCCGGGTGATGGCTCTCTAAGAATAGTGAGGGCCGACTGCTGGTCCTTTAAGAATAGTAAAGGCCGCCTGATGGCCCTATAAAAATAGGCTTTGTGACTTTCAGAGTTCCTCCATCATAAATAAAATAGGATGTGTCTGATGATGTGTCACACACCACATGGCCCGATAAGGTTGTAAAATGTTAAAATGACATTACCTGGTGAATGCATTTGTCACGGTTGAAAGCAATGCAAAAGTGCAAAAATGCATCAAAAATGCTTAGTGTGAACATAGCCCAAGGTGTGGAGGAATATTTTTGTTTTTGGTTATTTATTTTGCTTTACATACAAGTTATTACCCTGGAAAGGAAATTCCTTAACATATTTCCCAGGAAAATCCATTTTGGTTTAGTTTTTGTATGTTTTATTGTGAGTCCGCAATAGTGGCGTAATACCTCTGACCACGTTGTTGACACAAGTGACCTGGGAGTCAGAAATACTTCCAGGGGTCTTCCCCATGCTGTTCCCATGTTATTTGAGCACTGTTCCCATCGAAACTCTGCAGACCCCCGGGGGATCCGCCTGAAAAATGCTCGAGTTTCCCATAGACTGACATTGGGCTCATTGCTCGGGTTGAGTCCTCTGTATCTGTGTGAATAAAGTCCTCTGTATCCGTGTGAATAAAGTCCTCTGTATCCGTGTGAATAAAGTCCTCTGTATCTGTGTGAATAAAGTCCTCTGTATCAGTGTGAATAAAGTCCTCTGTATCAGTGTGAATAAAGTCCTATGTATCTGTGTGAATAAAGTCCTCTGTATCAGTGTGAATAAAGTCCTCTGTATCAGTGTGAATAAAGTCCTATGTATCTGTGTGAATAAAGTCCTCTGTATCCGTGTGAATAAAGTCCTATGTATCTGTGTGAATAAAGTCCTCTATATGTATGTGAATAAAGTCCTCTGTATCTGTCTGAATAAAGTCCTCTGTATCCGTGTGAATAAAGTCATCAGTATCTGTGTGAATAACGTCCTCTGTGTCTGTGTGAATAAAGTCCTCTGTATCTGTGTGAATAAAGTCCTCTGTATCTGTGTGAATAAAGTTGTCAGTCTCCACGGATGATCCGCAGCCTGTGATGCATGCATAGTGAACATGGGATTTCTAGAGATCCCATCCATTATGTGTAGGGTAACATCTGGATGCTGCAGGTTTGACGCTGTATAAACATGCAGCATCAAACCTGCAGCGGCTCCTGATCGTGGCCATGTACCCAAACTCACCCGCAGCATGTAAATTTCTGTAGCGGACACGCTGGTCTATGCTGCAGATTTTGACCGATTGAAGTGTTATTATATGCGGTGGATTGACATGTACCGACAACAAAAGTGCGGCTTTAGAACACCTCATTTTGGACGCAGCAAGAATATGCTGCATCCAAAGCGCTGCTTCTTGCTGTTCGTGGGGACGTAGCGGCTGTGATTAACAGCTGTGAGCTGTTAATAACAGCCAGGGACCATGTTTGCAAATAGCACTTTCCCAGGCTAAAAATAGCAGCTCGCAGCTGCCCCAGAAACTACATGAATAGAAATGCTAATGAAGATTGAAATGGAATTAGCTGACACCTAGCTCTTTTGTTTGGTGTTGACAAGGTGTCAAACAGACCCTTTCATGACCAAACCTAATTAAAGTAAAGTTAAATAAAACACACAGAGTAAACAGTTTATTTGAAATACAACAGACACGTTCTTTAATCATTTAAATTATATACTCACCCCAGTTCTCACGGTAATCTGTAAAAAATACTTATTTTCGTATAATTTTCTATCGAGGACTTCTTATTAGATGTGATTGATCAAAAACTATATCACAATATTATTATGAAAAAAATGTATTGATTTATTCTCGGATTCTCCATTAAAAAGAATGATTGAAATAGTTACAAAGTGATTGTCCATTTGTCCATAATTAGCTTAATTGTTGAGAGTCACCCATCTTTCCCTGGGATCCTGGATGGTAGATTGCGTCTGTCTGTGTCCAGCACATGTGTCCGGATGACACCATGTGTCCGGGTGTCTCCTTAGGCCTACATCAGCAGCTGTTTTCTTCACACATAGATTCTTGTCCTGTGAAATGGCAAGATCCCCCCTCTCTCTAACATGGGCTTTTATAGCTGGTCATGTAACACCTGTTCTTCTGCATATGGCACTGAACTAAAAATACACAAATAGCACATGTCATCTAGAAACCCTAGCACGATGGCTGATGGAATCTTATGCAGTATATGGTACAGAATTCAGAATAAAATGAATATCCGTAATTAATATTTAACAATTCCCCCTTTTTGAGGATGACAGACATCAACTGAAATCCTCAAAGTAGATAGGTTCATCATTAGGATAACAGGATCATTTTTCTTTTCTTCTTCCTTGGCAATATAATTTAATGTTCATAATAATAATATTAATATCAATATCAGTTTATTGTTATATGTATTCAATAGCATAATGATATGAATTCATGTTATGGTAAGCCGTGACTAATATTCATTTAATATGTATAATTATACTTCCCTAAATTTAAATCGAAGCAATCACGGGTCCCATCGTCATCATCTGATGTCATCGGGTCTTCGTCTCGTCTTCTTCTTGGTTCTTTTATAACACAGTCTTTAGATGAAAACTCCTTTGAAATAAATTATAGCGTGTAGCTATTGTACAGTCCATAATTGTATTCATTATTGTGCAGTCCATAAACTGTTCTCTTTATTAGAAAGATCATGTGTCAATTGATAAGAAAACAAAGTCCATGGATGAAATGTAGCTTTAATATCTGTGCAGTGTCACCTGGACTTACGTTGGATTGTCTTTGGATAATTCTGGAATCCTCCGTGTCATCCGCACTGGTCTCGTGTCACTTTTGGAACAGATGTGACATCTTTGGTCAGCAAAGCAAGGGTTAGCTTGACACTTCCCAGCTTTATATAGCACCATAACCAGTACTCAGTCCTTAATGTACAGGGCACATATGTCAGGCTGGCAGCTTTCTGACACTCCTTCATTATTCAGCAGCTTTCATGTGATAGGAAACCACTGGAACGTGATGAAAACTTGAACACAACCCAGTTCATATAGGATCATCGTCCTCTGTAGTCGTGGTTATCAGTGGTATGAATGCAGGGGCGTACATAGAAGTCATGGGGCCCCATAGCAGAAGGTCTAATTGGGCCCCCCCCCCTCCCCAAAAAAAAAAAAAAAAAATATTTGTCTGCGTCACAGAAGAGCAGATCTCATAACTTTCCAGCCTTTACATAGTAATTTTCCTCCTTCTGAAGTCGTAGATTCCTCTTTCATTGCCCCATAAAGTATGATGCCAACAAAAGTGCCCCCCAAACAGTATGATACCCCTATGGTGCATTCCTCCACATTAGCCTTCATACGCTCTCATGGCCCCCACACAGCCCTCCAAACAGTATAATGGACCCCACACACACCTTCACACTGTATAATTGCTTTCATACAGTATAATGGCCCCCCACATAGCCCTCAAATATTATAATGGCCCAACATAGCCTTCCATATAGTATAATACACCACCGATAATCTTCCATATAGTATAATGCGCCCCCATAATCCTCCATATAGTATAAGGCTCCCCCATAATCTTCCATATAGTATAATGCTCCCCCCATATAGTATAATGTGCCCCCCATAATCCTCCATATAGTATAATGAACTTCATATTGTCCTCCATAGAATATAATGCACTGCCCATAGTCCTCCATACAGTATATTACACACCCCATAGGGTAAAATGCAGCCCATATAGTATAATGCCACAGTCCTGCAGTATTATGGGCACCACGTACTCACTGATTTTAAAATACTGTATATTTTAAATAAGCCGACCCGAAAATAAGCTGAGGCCCCTAATTTTACCACATAAAAATGGGAAAACCTATTGACTTGAGTATAAGCCTAGGATGGGAAATGCAGCAGCTACTGGTAAATTTCCCCATCCTGGTATGTGTGGCCCCCTCAATCCCACAATCCTTGGTATGTGTGGCCCCCACAATCCCTGGTATGTGTGGCCTCCTCAATCCCCCAGTCCTGGTATGTGTGGCCTCCTCAATCCCCCAATCCTTGTAAGTGTGGCCTCCTCAATCCCCCAATCCTGGTAAATGTGGCCTCCTCAATCCTGGTAAGTGTGGCCTCCTCAATCCCCCAATCCTGGTATGTGTGGCCTCCTCAATGCAAGTATCCTGGTATGTGTGGCCTCCTCAATCCCCAATCACTGCACAGTCCTGTCTGCAGCAGCTCATGTCGGCATCTGAGCAGCGCGCGCTCTCAGTTGCTGAGGTGAGCTGCTGCTGCTGCCAGCACATTCACTCCTCTCCACGCCGGGACTATGTGCGTGAAGAAGCGTGAATATGCTTCCTCTTTAGCAGCGGGCACTGACAGGAGCCGCGGCTCAGCGCTCCTCCGTGCCCACTGCTGAAGAGAATGAATATTCCCTCTTCTCCACGCCCATGGGCGTGGAGAAGAGGGAATATTCATGTTCCTTTAACAGCGGGCACATGTAGTAGCTGCGGCAGGGGCTAATGCGTGTGCCCTGCTCCTCCACTGCCGCAACCCGCTCCTCTGCCGCCGCAACCTCCTACTCACCTATCCTCCTCGTTCCCAGGCTGCTTGGGGAACGCCACTGTGTGAATGTATTTGACACAGTCTATTATAACACTCAGCATTCACAACATCTTTAACTTCTGAGACTTCCGGATATCGGTTGCTTCTTCTTGTAACTTTTGAGAGTCTCTATGATTTTTAAATATGAAAGTCTTTATTAAGATAGAATTCATAATTGCGATGTCTTGATTGAAGTCTTCATTCCCTAATCTGATACCAAATCTCGCAATTTTCCTAACCTATAATATCACAGCGTACCATAGCAATCAAGAATATCCATCTAATTATTATCAAAATATTAAAATTAATTATGTTAGGAATAATAAAACAATAATAGATAGTAATTCATTATTAATCAAGTTCTTCATGTGATGGAATATTTTTGTGTCATAGGTGTAATTACCTTTTACAACCCATAGGTGTCAGTGTGTTTTGAAACAACAAGTGTTTATATCTTTATTAAACCAATAATACCAAAGAATATATACTCATGAGCCAAAATGAATAAATATATGAATGAAAGAATGACTTGTTGTGTTTACTCAGAAAATTGAAACATTTTTTCTTCTTATATTGGAACCATATCATTGTATTTAATGAAGCAATATTCTTGTAGTAGGCATTACTTTATTAAATATTAATGTGCTTTCTCAATTGAGATTTTGAGCTGAAATAAAATCAAAAAATGAGAATTAAAAATGAAAAATAGAAAAATAAGAAAGTAAGAATAAAATTTAAAAATGAAGATTAAAATTAAGACTAAAAATAATAATAATAATAATAATAATAATAATGCCTTTTATGTTAATTACAAATGCAGAGTAATTATATTCTTCATAAAAATACTCTTATATTTCAATTATCTGGATGATTTCATATTTGTCATAACCTTGTATTACCAAAAATGATTAAAATATGCAACTTTGCATATAACCCCTTCTTTGTTATACCATTGTACCTTATTACTATTTTTCCTTTATTAAAAATGTGTGAAAAATAAGTATCGATCAAATGTGATTATGTAATCAGGATCAAAAACACATTCCCCCTTAAGGCCAAAAAATATTATTTTAGAAAATAATTTATATATCAGAACCAAATTAAAAATAATTATTCTTCTATAAATATTTTTCATAAATTTCATATCAATGTGTAGCATATATTTGTCTGAAGAGATGTGTACATATTTAGGTAACCATTAAAAAATAATAACCTTGAATACTATAAAATTATCATTTGGAAAAATTATTGTAAATGTAAATTTGCTTTATAAACCATTTTGATGTGTGGTTGCCCTTATCCACTATTAGCTAAATCAAGAAATAATAATTACCAAAGAAATATAGAAATGGATATATATACAGTACAGACCAAAAGTTTGGACACACCTGCTCATTTAAAGATTTTTCTGTATTTTCATGACTATGAAAATTGTACTTTCACACTGAAGGCATCAAAACTATGAATTAACACATGTGGAATTATATACTTAACAAAAAAGTGTGAAACAACTGAAAATATGTCTTATATTCTAGGTTCTTCAAAGTAGCCACCTTTTGCTTTGATGACTGCTTTGCACACTCTTGGCATTCTCTTGATGAGCTTCAAGAGGTAGTCACCGGAAATGGTTTTCACTTCACAGGTGTGCCCTGTCAGGTTTAATAAGTGGGATTTCTTGCCTTATAAATGGGGTTAGGACCATCAGTTGTGCTGTGCAGAAGTCTGGTGGATACACAGCTGATAGTCCTACTGAATAGACTGTTAGAATTTGTATTATGGTGAGAAAAAAAGCAGCTAAGTAAAGAAAAACGAGTGGCCATCATTACTTTAAGAAATGAAGGTCAGTCAGTCCGAAAAATTGAGAAAACTTTGAGTGTCCCCAAGTGCAGTTGCAAAAACCATCAAGCACTACAAAGAAACTGTCTCACATGAGGACCGCCCCAGGAAAGGAAGACCAAGAGTCACCTCTGCTTCTGAGGATAAGTTTATCCGAGTCACCAGCCTCAGAAATCGCAGGTTAACAGCAGCTCAGATTAGAGACCAGGTCAATGCCACACAGAGTTCTAGCAGCAGATACATCTCTTCAACACCTGTTAAGAGGAGACTTTGTGCAGCAGGCCTTCATGGTAAAATAGCTGCTAGGAAACCACTGCTAAGGACAGGCAACAAGCAGAAGAGGCTTGTTTGGGCTAAAGAACACAAGTAATGGACAGTAGACCAGTGGAAATCTGTGCTTTGGTCTGATGAGTCCAAATTTGAGATCTTTGGTTCCAACCACCGTGTCTTTGTGCAATGCAGAAAAGGTGAACGGATGGACTCTACATGCCTGGTTCCCACCGTGAAGCATGGAGGAGGAGGTGTGATGGTGTGGGGGTGCTTTTCTGGTGACACTGTTGGGGATTTATTCAAAATTGAAGGCATACTGAACCAGCATGGCTACCACAGCACCTTGCAGCGGCATGCTATTCCATCCGGTTTGCGTTTAGTTGGACGATCATTTATTTTTCAACAGGACAATGACCTCAAACACACCTCCAGGCTGTGTAAGGGCTATTTGACCAAGAAAGAGAGATAGGGTGCTACGCCAGATGACCTAGCCAACACAGTCAGCAGACCTGAACCCAATCGAGATGGTTTGGGGTGAGCAGGACCGCAGAGTGAAGGCAAAAGGGGAAACAAGTGCTAAGCATCTCTAGGAACTCCTTCAAGATTGTTGGAAGACCATTTCCGGTGACTACCTCTTGAAGCTCATCAAGAGAATGCCAAGAGTGTGCAAAGCAGTCATCAAAGCAAAAGGTGGCTACTTTGAAGAACCTACAATATAAGACATATTTTCAGTTGTTTCACACTTTTTTGTTAAGTATATAACTCCACATGTGCTAATTCATAGTTTTGATGCCTTCAGTGTGAATGTACAATTTTCATAGTCATGAAAATACAGAAAAATCTTTAAATGAGAAGGTGTGTCCAAACTTTTGGTCTGTACTGTATATTATATAGATAATACTTATTTATGTATCATAATTTTCTCAGAATTAAATATATTTGTGTACCTTCAATAAAGAAACATTTTTTTTCAAACATACATGAAATGAGGCCTCTGTCACACTTAGCAGATGAAGTAAATGAGCAGCTGCTATTTCACTGACATTCACAAATTTGTTGAACCATACATTCCACATACAAAGGTATGAACATATATATATATATTTATTTAACCCAAATTTTTTTGTATCCTAATTATCAATGCGCATTGTAAACTATTAAATGTAATATCTTAATATTTCTTTGAATATTCCCTAAGTACATATAATATGATATAATATTTTTCTGAAATTTAGGACACTTGAAAAAAAAAATTGCTCTTGACTTGCTAAAATAGAAATGCCTTAGATTATTTTTTTTTACTGGCTACCAGGTTTAAACTACACCAACTAAAAATAGGATGAATGGAAATCCATATTATTTGCTCAAAGTTCAAAGGCTGCAGCTGTCACACACGTCATACTGTAAAGTTACTTTAGTTATAAAGCACAAATAATTCATGCACAAAAAATATTAGCAGCACAAAAGATCTAATTAATAAGTGTTACATATAATATAGTTCAACTAGTTATGTTATTATTTTAAAATGTTATACACATAAAATCATGCAATTTTTTCCAACTTCCTGTGTGAATAAAGAAATAAACCAATTTTAGAGTTGTTTGATCAAAATCCTGCTTTGGAATGAAAACTCTAAGGGTACATATAAGATAATATTAAATATCAAATTCATGCAGAAACATAATTATTTAAATATCTTATGCATATATTGATTCTAATGTAATCCAAAATATTGCCGCTTTAATTTATATATGACGTTCTAATTTATTAATTTATTTTTAATTATTACAATAAATATATATAAATACAATTATATACAATCTCTACTGTATACAAGTGTATATATATATATATATACAAAAATCTATATAACTTCACAATTTTACTGTATAAAATAATAAATAACTAATGATACATTGTAATACTTTTATACAACATATAATTACGGTTTTTCCTTAGCCACTCCCTAAACCAATTATGTCTCTTGTCAAAAATCTCCAGAAAAGCTCTATTTAGAAAAGACATTTTTCTATCTTTTAAAAGCTCAGATAATTGCCTGTTCTTCAGTCTACATTCCATGATGTCATTGTGATCTGGTCGTCTCACCTGCCTCTGTCTGTTTATTTCGGCCATTTTGTTTTTTAGAGAGAAGTCATAGTTTTGAATTTTTAACTCTTTCTGAAGAAATTGACTTTTGAATCATCTGATATGGCTTGTAACATATATGAAATCTTCTACATATTTTATACATTTCATTTTGAGGATGAGTCATTGCACGCGGCACCCCCGCCGATCAGCTGTTATCGGTGCCGGCAGCGGCTACCGCCCTCCAGAAGTCCTTACCTGTGCCGCTTGGCCGTCCATCTGTAGTGGCCGCCGTGGGGTACTTCGCATCCGCCTTCCATTCAATTGAACGGGAGGCTGATGTGCAGTTACAAGCGGCGGCCACTACAACTTGATGGCCAAGCACTGCAGATAAGGACTTCCAGCCGGCAGCAGCCGCCACCTGCACAGATAACAGCTGATCGTCAGGGGAGGCACGTACGGGACCCCAACCAATAATACATTGATGCCCTATCCTTATGTGTGCCCCCGGAACGCAAGTTGTGGCACCAATGGAACAGTGCCAGATCGGGACCTGTATATGAGTGTTTTTATTTTAACAAGGCCAAACATGAGGAATGAGAAATAGTTGTCCTAGTAGTAGACAAACCCTTTAAGAAGATACAATTTTCGGTTAAAAATGAAAAAGGCTTCTCCCCTGTGTGAGTTCTCGGAAGTTTAATAAGAGTTGATTTCCGTGTAAAACATTTCCCACATTAAGAACATGAAAATGACTTCTCCCCTGTGTGAGTTCTCTGGTGACTAAGAAGTGATGATTTCTTCACAAAACATTTCCCACATTCTGAACACGAAAAAGGCTTCTCCTCTGAGTGAATTCTCTGGTGCTTAACCAAATCTGATTTCTGGCTAAAACAGTTTCAACATTCGAAACAGGAAAAAGACTTCTCCCCTGTGTGATTTCTCTGATGTCTGATAAAACGTGATTTCAATTTAAAACATTTTCCACATTCTGAACAAGAAAAAGGCTTCTCTCCTGTGTGGGTTGTCTGGTGGTTATCAAGATGCACTTTCTGTTTAAAACATTTCCCACATTCTGAGCAAGAAAAAGGCTTCTCCCCTGTGTGAGTTCTCTGATGTCTGATTAAACTTGATTTATTTGTAAAACATTTTCCACATTCTGAACAAGAAAAAGGCTTCTCCCCTGTGTGACTTCTCTGGTGATTAACAAGATTTGTTTTCTGGTTATAACAATTTCCACATTCTGAACAGGAAAAAGGCTTCTCCCCTGTGTGGGTTCTCTGGTGACTAACCAAATCTGATTTCTGGATAAAACATTTTCCACATTCTGAACAGGAAAAAGGCTTCTCCCCTGTGTGAGTTCTCTGGTGATTAATCAAATCTGATTTCTGTTTAAAACATTTCCCACATTCTGAACAGGAAAAAGGCTTCTCTCCTGTGTGAGTTCTCTGGTGCTTAAGCAAATCTGATTTCTGGCTAAAACATTTCCCACATTCTGAACAGGAAAAAGGCTTCTCTCCTGTATGAGTTCTCTGGTGATTAACCAAAGCTGATTTCTGGATAAAACATTTTCCACATTCTGAACAGGAAAAATGCTTCTCCCCTGTGTGAGTCATCTGATGTCTAATAAAACTTGAATTATCTGTAAAACATTTTCCACATTCTGAACAAAAAAATGGCTTCTCTCCTGTGTGAGTTGTCTGATGGTTATCAAGATGCACTTTCTGTTTAAAACATTTCCCACATTCTGAACAGGAAAAAGGCTTCTCCCCTGTGTGAGTTCTCTGATGTCTGATTAAACTTGAATTATCTGTAAAACATTTCCCACATTCTGAGCATGAAAAAGGCTTCTCCCCTGTGTGAGTTCTCTGATGTCTGATTAAACTTGAATTATCTGTAAAACATTTTCCACATTCTGAACAAGAAAATGGCTTCTTCTGTGTGTGACTTCTCTGGTGATTAACAAGATTTGATTTCTGGTTAAAACATTTCCCACACTTGAAACAAAAAAATCTATTCTCTGCTGTGTGAATGTTTTGATGTGTAAGAAAAGACTTTTCAAGGAAAAAACTATTTCCATATTCTGAACAGAAAAATGGCTTCTTAGCTTTAGGAGCAGTTTGTTTTTTAATACTTATTTCGTGACTTTGATTTTCCTTAGTGTTCGGTAATGAATCAGAAGACAGGACCTGTTTCAAAGTATCAGATGACTGATCTTTGCTGTGAAGGGATGATGGTATATCTGGAGAAATGGCATTCACTTCAATTGTATCCTGTGTGATCTCAAGGTCATCTGATTTAAAAATTGAAGATGTCAGCTGTTCCTCTGATCTCCTGGTACAGTCATCTGCCAAGAAGAAAACCAAGAAAAAAATCAGCCTTACTAACACCAAATCAGATAACAAATGCACTAGCATTTTAGTGTTTCTTGCGTGTACTGGGGTGTCTGTCTATGTGGGGTGCACTTATATAGTGCTAGGCAGCCCTCCTGATCTAATAGTATGGGCAACATCACTAGTCACTCTCCACAAGGAGAAATGTTACCCCTTAGACCTCAGTCCAGAGCCTCTCATCTATCCAAATCAGTTCTCATACTTTGCACTGACGAGGGCCAACAGCCTGAAACTCCGCGTCTGCAAATTAAGATTCTGATTTGGCTTTTATCCTAAGTCATATTGCACGACTCGTTAAAGGGTTGATTGCGACTTGTAAGATTGCTGCTTCCAATAGGTGGCGCTATAGAGTTCAAGTCCTCTTTTTCTCTGAAGAGGCAATTTGCATATTAAATTTCCCATAAGAGCATTGCTTGGTGAATAAGCCTCCTTACCTTGACGTGCCAGAGCTGGTATCTCACTCTCTGCAAGGAGAAACATTACCCCTTAGACCTCAGTCCAGAGCCTCTCACCTAGCCAAATCAGTTCTCATACTTTGCACTGACGAGGGCCAACAGCCTGAAACACCATGTCTGCAAATTGAGATTCTGATTTGGCTTTTATCCTAAGTCATATTGCATGACGTGTTAAAGGGTTGATTGTGACTTGAAGGATTGCTGCTTTCAATAGGTGGCGCTATTGAGTTCTAGTCCTCTTTTTCTCTGAAGAGGCAATTTGCATATAGGCTAAGCCAGACACTGTGCATCAAACCTGCCTGTGTGACTGGCGTCCTATGCAAGCTTCATCTGTGTGCATCTTTAATACTAAGTAATCACCCTCTCCATGAATTGGTAGGTTTGTGAGTAGTTGCTCCATAAAGTATTTTGCACCTGTGCTGCCCCCCACACCCCTTTATCATGGGGGTCTGTGGCATCCTGCTAGTGCATCTGTTATATGATTTGGTGTTGGTAAGGCTGTATCTTTTTCTGTGATTTTTGTTATATTTTGCCTTATGTTAGCCGTCATTATTCACCAGGACAATAACAGTTCACAGTCTAATAGAAAACCTCATAGGATGAACCAGTAGAGCCGTGGTGTTCAACTGTTTGTTCATTCTGTCTCCCAAATATAAAAAGCCACCAAACAATGTTATGTAGGTGAAATAATATCAATAAAAACTTCTACTCATCTCACAAAAAACAAGTCCCCACTCAAGGACTGTCAATCTGTCCATCTGTCAATGGAAAACCAGAGGTTTCCACATTATTAGTGGCTCAAAGGCTTTTGAAAAGCAACATGGCTTCCATAAACCAATCCAGCAATATCCACTATCCCAAAGTCAAATCTCCCCCTCGTTTCTGAGCCTTGCAGTGCGCCCAAACCACATTTAGCCTCCATGTATTTGGCATTTCTATAGTGAGAAGAACCCACTTAATTTACGGTGTGTGTCTCCTGGAGCACAATCTGGGCACTATGTGTTCGGTAATGAAATTATATATTTGTAATTTTCACTCTCCATCATCCACTGCGTGCTAATTTCCGGAAAGTGCCTGTGGAATCAAAATAGTCACTACTCCTATAGATTATTTCACTGAAGGTTATAATTTCCAAAATGGAGTCACTTTATGGGAATTTGTACTGTTCTGGTTTTCTGCAATTTGGTCACATTAGGGTTTCTGTAAATGGTGGGTCCCATCTCCTCTGGGATCTGCTCCAGCGACGTCTGCTTCTCTCACCAAGAGCCGCCTTATTCATCCTGCAGGTGGCGCTGGTCATGGAGGAGACGTCAGAACCAGAAGCTACTAGGCGGTACAGCTTCTGTCCAGCCACTAAGATTAGGGTATCTGGGACCTGTAGTACCATCCAGTCTGGCAGTATGGGTGTGTGTGCTGTCCAGCTGGAGTAATCTGCTCCGTGCTTTAGCCAATTGGAAAGCACCACACCCTGCTAAAGCTCAAAGCATATTGCCGGAAGCTAAAACACAGCCAAATAGGGCAGCAGTGTGTACCTGCCCAGATCTTCAGAACTAAATGCACTACCAGGGTGCTGCAAACCCACATAAAGATGGCGGCTACACAGGTGCAGAATACTAATGAGACAATCACTCACAACCTACCATTTCATGGAGGGGGTGACTGCGTAGTATTTGAATTGCACAAGAAAAGGCTTGTATATGGAGCTGTTCACACTTGGATAATGCACAGTATCCGACTTACAGCCTATTAGTTACGGCCATACTATTAGATTAGGTGGGCTGCCCGGTACTATCCAAGTGCACTCCATGAGAACAGACACAGTTTACAATGCCCGCACTGATGGGCCTGGCTGCACCCTGGGATAAAAAAGTGCAAAAATGCATATATATAATATATGGATAGTACCGGGCAGCCCGCATAATCTAATAGTATGGGCGTAACTAATAGGCTGTAAGCCGATACTGTGCACTACCCAAGTGTGAACAGCACCCTATACAAACCTTTTTGTGAGTAATTCAAATACTAAGCAGTCACCCCTCCATGAAATGGTAGGTTGTGAGTGATTGTAGGTTGGTTGTGAGTGATTGTAGGTTGGTTGTGAATGATTGTCTCATCAGTATTTTGCACCCGTGTAGCCGCCATCTGTATGTGGGTATACTGCACCCTGGTAGTGCATTTAGTTCTGAACATCTGGGCAGGTAAACATTGCTGCCCTTTTTTGCTGTGTTTCTTCCTGAATATTGGGGGAATTTTAATTCTTCTTAGTGTGGCTTTGCTTTTTGTGCATATTACCAGAAGCTGCCAGATACAGCCCTGTTCTCCTCTGGTTCAGTCCTCTGTGCTCAGCTCCCGGCTTGTGTATTTGTTTCCTGTTGTGACCTCGGCCCATTTACTGACTACTCTTGTGTGATTTTCTATTTTCATTGACCTCCATGTTGTGACCCGGTTAAGTGACTATTCTTCTTGCCATTTCACTCAATAGAACAGCAGGAAACACTGTGGCCCAAGCCTAGGGGTCTCTGTCTAAGTCCAAATCCATGTAGAGGGGTTAAAGGGTGATGAGCAAGGCAAACCCTGAGATCTGGAAAATGGAGTAGATGACGCCAAGCCTGTTTGTGGTAGCCATCTTTTGCGCTGCCAGGTGACCATGAACAGTGTCCCCAATATATTGTGTCTGCAAACTATTCGAGCAAGATCTATATTCAAATAGCTAAATGTCGCTCCTTCCCTTCTTAACCTGCCATGTGCCCAGACAGTAGTGTGTAACCGTATATAGGGGATTGTCGGATTCAAGAGAAGTTGGAAAATAATTTGTAAGGTCCATTTGTTTCCTATTATTCTTTGTGAAGAATTCCAAAGTTATCACCAGATAAAGTGACACATGTCAGATTTGAAAAATGGGCCCAGATAGGAACACAAAACTGGCTACAAGAAGGGGTTAAATCAGAGTATTTTGGGCACTAACTACTGTAGTCAAAACTGTGACTATAGACAATAACACATCTACTGAAATGATCAAACTCAACAGTTTCCATCAGTAAGTAGTGAGTAACTAGCGGTGAAACCTCTCTCTGGTAATTGGAGTATGGGGCTCGGTGGCTCTTGAGAATCTAAACTCTTGTAAGGGACATTATTTTCTGTCAGATGAGTTTCAAGAAGAAATATTAGACACTCAAAGAGAACTTTTTATAATAGTGCAGAGCTGAGGCGTCTTAAATTTAGCTTAGAGATATATCATGGCACAGGTGTAATGTTTTTTTGCTTAGTTTGTCACAATCCTGTTTGAAGTTAGTTTTAAAAAAAATTGATAAGTCAGGATAAAGGGAAACTCTGCTGTTATTGTACAGAAATTCACACTTGGCCTCACCGCACATTTAATGTTGTCGATCATAAAAGTGAAGTTTGGCCAGAAAGACTGGACCTGGTCTTGTAGGGACCATATGAGCACATTCATCAGCACAGAAGGGAGAGAAGGTAGATTCATCCAATAAGATATCAGGGATCTAGGAAGCCAACAACATCATTACCCTCCGCTTTCTCTTACAGATCCATCATAATATTTTACTTCAAGTGATTTTCTAACTTGTCATCAGGTAACGGTCAGCATCTTCTAATCCCAGGGGGGAGGTGGATCCTCCAGGTTGTAAGTTCTATAGAAAAGGGCTTTCAGTGCCCAAAATCATCTGAACAGTTTTGGGTGGAGGAGAATGTTGTGGTCTAGAGGCAAAATGGTGATCACACGATTGTGATACAGCCGGACTACACCACCGATAAAGCAGCCACAGCCGGTGACTAAGAAGAATCTGTGACTTCTCTGCATTTAGTGTTTACTAGTGATGAGCGAGTACCGTAATATTCGTAATCGCTATACTCGCTATATATATAGTACTTTGTAATAATTGCGTATTCGTTCAGAATAGCGAGTACAATGTAAGTCAATGGGAAATGCGAATAATTTTCTGCTGGACCCTACAAAGGGGCCTGAGGAGAAGATGATGGGAAAGTGAAATGGATGGGAAAGTGATGAAACAGAATGGGAAGAGCCTGAATGTGCCTGAATGCATTTCTGACTCACATATGGTTTCTGGGGATAAGTTTGTCGCAGTGTTACACCACTTTTACAGACACACAAGAACAACTACCAAACTTAACCTAAATAAGGCTAAATAAATCAGAGAAACCAAAAAATACCCCTTTTAGCGTTTGTTCACACATACTGTTGTGGCTTTTTTTTTCGCCTTTTATAATTGGGAGGGCCCTGACTTATACATTTTGTAGGTCCGTCTGTCATACATCATCTTTAGTGCGCTATTCCCCAGCACTTTACAAGCACAGCTAGAAAGTATCAGTATGTATGTAGATCTTTGACCTGAGAGGCCTCAGGTGGCTCTGTAACATGCGTTTTGGAGGGACAGCTATTACTTAGACATTTGGGCGGTCCCTCCATCATTGACAATCAGATAGTGGAATACACATTCCATAGCAGTTTACAATATGCTCATTGCAGCATTGGGCTTGACCCTCCTCCTCCACCACCATGTGAGACTCGGGCCCTAAATTCAAATGTTCAGATCGCCTGCAGAAAGCAGGAAAGCTGAGTTTTGTGAGAGCCCTTGTGTGGCCCTGTAACAAACATTTTGAAGTGCCCTCCTCTAGAAATTTTGGAGTTGCCTCTTGTGTACACTTGAGAGTGCCCTCACTTATTCATACTGTAGGGCCCTCATTATTATTTAACTAATTTAAGGGCAGAGACTACAGAGAAAATGGCCAAGATACATGGAGTACTAGAAGGTAGCAGTGAGTGCGGACTACGACCCTCAGGTATGGCTGAACTCAGTGAACCGTAAAAATAAAACTGCACTAGTCAACTCGATGACAAGCTCAAATATATCACTTGTGCAAGTCACTGGACAAAGTATTTATGGTGCCCCCCCTCCAGGATGGGTTGGTGAAGCTTCTTAGAGATTGGCTTAGAGATTTTGATTGTCAATATTCCCCAGATTATATAGCAGGAGAAGACTTATTGATACTGTACTACTTGGTCCAGTAGAATGTGCATCGTATTTCCAAAAATTACTCCTGGGGCTGGGGGCTGTGTCATAGGTGCAGGAAGATTGCATGACAAGGGCCTCCCTTGACAAACATTACCTACGATGGAGTATTGTAGTAGTTGTGATCCTCAATTTAAGTTTTCAGAGGGCCATCAGTCGGTCATCAACAATCAGTGTAAATTTCTATTGAATATGTATCCCCTATCTCACAATGTGACACAACCTGTGAGAAGGGCCTCCAATGACAAATATTAGTTTGGAAGGACTACTGTACATTCCAGATTTGTCCACTGCACAATGTGCATATGGTTTGTGAAAATTAGGCCTATTGGCTAAGTCATGGTTGACGCAGGAAGCCACCATCCCAAGGGCCTCCAATCACAAATAGTAGTTAGGTTGGAGTAGGAATACTGTCCTGGTTTGTCCACGGCACAATGTACATAGGATTTGTAAAAATTAGCCCTATTGGCTGTGTCCCGGTTGACTCATTATTTTGGCTGTGCCTTTGACAGCTAGCTTGGCTTGTGCCATCAACATCTGAAAATCTGTCAACAAAACCCAAAATGCCAAAAAAGCCTGTTGTTAAGGGACGTGGACGTGGTGTTGTCAGTGGTGCGCGAGAAGCCACTCAGTCTGTGTCAGGTCAGAAGAAGCTTGATGCATCCACAATGTTCCTGGAAAAAGTTCCCGGTCTGGAACGTAAACATGTGTGGAAGCCACAAGAGCGAGAGCAGATTCTGTCTTGGATAGCAGACAAGGCCTCTACGCATTTGTCAAGCAGCACCAAAACTTCCACGACCACACAGTCTACTGTGGATACACAGAAGGCTGGCCCTTCCAATCCTGAAGCTGGTTCTCCTTCCTCCCACCATTATCAGTCACAGGAGACATATGACCCCAAGCTTGGCCACTCCGAGGATCTGTTTGGTACGTATCCTTTGGTTGGCTCTGGCCTATCACCATGCAGCATTGAAGAGGGACAAGAGGTGGCGGCGTGCGTTGATGCTCAAGTATTTTAGGACCTACAACCAGAAGAAAGCCACTTGGAGGAACGTCATTTACTGTCTCCAGAGGCGGAGGCTGATGATGATGAGACACAGTTGCCATCAGGTCAGCCTACAATATCAACTGGGAAGGAGGATGAGATAGAAGACGAGGTGGTCGATGATGAGTCCACTGATCCGACCTGGACCGTTGGCAGCAACACAGAGGAAGATGGACCAACACAGGCACCAAGGGGTCGTGGTTTGCCCAGAGTGAGTAAAAACTGGGTCAACTGTTCCCAAGAGCACCCCCGCTGTGCGCCAAGTCAGGGCAAGAGGGCGTTCAGCTGCTGTGTGGAATTTTTTTTTCTAAAAGTCCTTCAGAGAAAAACATTGTTGTCTGTAACATCTGCAATACCAAGTTGAGCAGAGGCCAGGGCAAAGGCAACCTGAGCACAAAGAGTATGAGAAACCACATGGCAGCCAAGCAGCCGAGTAGGTGGACGGAACACCAAGGTACCAAATCTGCGCCTGCGGGTCAAACCAATAATAATAATACTCTTTATTTATATAGCAACAACCTATTCCGCAGCGCTTTACAATTCAGAGGTTCATATTCAACAGTCATAAGTAACATAGCTAAAGATAATATAATAATTAAAGGAAAAATAATGATGACCCTGCTCATAAGAGCTTACGATGTACAATGAGGTGGGGGGTGACACAAAGGACAGGGACTTATTTACAATGATGGTCCAGTCATCTTGAGGGGATGAGGGATAGACAAAGGTTGCATAAGCTGATCACCAGCCAGTATCTGTAGTGCTTTTGGGTTCCGTGGAAACTTATGCCATGTCGCCTGGGCTATGTCCTTCAGAATCTGCTGTTCAAGAAGCAGGCGCTCATACCTCCTGCCCACAAGCTGCAGTTGCTCACACGCAACAAACATCAACCACATCCACTTCCTTGTTCCAGCAAAGTGTCCAATTGTCCGTGCCTGAGAGCTTGGAAAGAATGCGTAAATGCCCAGCCACGCACCCACAGGTACAAATACTAAACTCGCACATTGCCAAATTGCTAGCTATGGAGATGTTGGGCTTGTGGGAACACAGTCTTCCATGATCTCTTGGCTGTGGCTGCCCCACGATACAGTGTTCCCAGCCGCCACTATTTTGCCCGATGTGTCGTCCCTGCGTTACACAAGCACGTGTTAAACAATCTGAACCATGCTCTCACCAACACCGTAACCGGGAAGGTCCACCTAATAACAGACACCTGGACAAATTGTTGTGTACAGGGATGATACATTTCTGTCATGCCACACTGGGGGAACCTGGTGGAGGGTGGGACAAAGGCGCAAACTGGAACATCACACATCCCACCCACGCTAAGAATAGCGGTTCCAACTTCTGTCAGGGTCTCCACCTATTCAAATTCCACTTCCTCTCTCCCCTTCTCCTGCTCCTAATCCTCTGCTGAATTATTCTCCCCATCACTGCCAAGCTGGGACCTGTGCAGTAGTGCATCGGCAAAGTGGCAAGACGCTCTGCTGAAGCTGATCTGTTTAGGTCAGAAAGCACACACTGCAACAGAGCTGCGACAAGCTGTAAAACAACAGACCAATCAGTGGCCTCCGGTCGTCTGCGATAATGGGCGTAACCTGGTGGCGGCTTTAAAGATCGGCAAGCTGGTACACGTGCCATGCATGGCTCACGTGCTGGACATAGTTGTTCAGAAATTTCTGAAAACTTTCCGTGACTTCCTGTACCTACTTGAGAAGGTGAGCCATATTAGCGCCCATTTCCGCCATTCCTCTACTGCTTTTGCTGCTTTTACAGTGCTGCATAAGCGGTTGAATTTGCCAAGTCACCGACTCATTTGCGGCCTGCCCACGCGGTGGAACTCCACCTATCTTAGGTTTGCGAGGATTAGTGAACAGCAGAGGGCAGTAGCTGAATACCAGCTTCAGTATACAGGTCAGACTGAGAGTCAGCCACGACACATAACATCTGTTGAGTGGGTGTGGATCGCTGACATTTGTGAGGTTGTTGAGAACTTTGAGTACTGCACCAGCCTTGTGAGCAGCGATCAGGCTATTATCAGCGTAACCATCCCGCTACTGTGTCTCTTGAAACAATCACTGCATAATCTCAAAGAGAAAGCTTTAAGTGCCCAGAATGTTGATATGGAGCCAGATTTCCCAATGGGTGATACTACCCAGCCCAGCCAATATTCTGAGGCAACATTTGGTGAAGAGGGGGAGGATGAGGAGGGAGAGGACTTGTTTTTCTGTGCTACCGAGGGGTAATGCTACAGAGGGGACACCCAACCCAAGCTTCATGTCTGCCCAGCCTGGATGGGCTGGAGAGGAGGAGGTGGTGGAGGAGGAGGAGGCGAGTCAGCGTGAGGAGAGGGTGGGTACTGTTTCTACTGTTGGGGACACAGAACATTTGCCTTTTTGCAGCTTGACCCACATGGCACAGTTCATGTATAAGTATCTGTGGCAAGACCCTCGCGTGATACACATTTTATCCAACAGTAATAATAATAATAATAATAATTTTTATTTATATAGACCAGCACAACAGTAAAGGCTATCTGTGCCTGTAACAATGCCAAAGAGGAATAAGTTGCAGAACATGGTCAAGGGGTACTTAAGTGACCATCCGTGCGTCCTTTCTGACACTTCAGTTCCCTTTAATTATTGGGTGTCTAAGCTAAACACTTGGCCGACCTCTCCTTATATGCCTTGGAGGTGCTGGCCTGCCCGGCTGCTAGTGTGGTGTCTGAGCGTGTTTTCAGTGCCGCTGGGGCAATCATCACTGATAGGCGCACACGCCTCACCACGGAGAATGCAGACAGACTTACTCTGATTAAATTCAAAAAGGACTGGATATCTCCACAGTTTGTAATCCCTCCAGATGAGAGCAAGCCAACCTAAATTTACCAAAAATGCAGATTCATGCTACTGCTGTTAACGTCAACCCCTTCCCATAAGAAACCGTTTCCTTCCTTCGTCAACCATGACTCAGCCCATAGGGCTAATTTTTACAAACTCTATGCAGATTGTGCAGTGGACAAACCAGGACAGTATTCCTACTCCAGCCTAACTACTATTTGTGATTGGAGGCCCTTGGGATGACGGCTTCCTGCGTCAACCATGATTCAGCCCATAGGGCTAATTTTTACAAACCCTATGCAGAATGTGCAGTGGACAAACCAGGACAGTATTCCTACTCCAGCCTAACTACTATTTGTGATTGGTGGCCCTTGGGATGGTGGCTTCCAAAATAGTGGTTAAAATGGCCTGGTGCGTGCTTTATAGCAGGCGGTAGGAAAAGTTTGGACTACTGCTTTGTGTAGGGCACAAAATGCTTTTTTAAGTGGACTAATATGGACAGAAGGCAGGCTGACACCCCAAAATAGTGGTTAAAATGGGCTGGTGCATGCTTCTTTTGTAGCAGGCAGTAGGAAATGTTTGGACTACTGCTTTGCGTAGGGCACAAAACACCTTTTTAAGTGGACTAATGTGGACTGCAGAAGCCAGGCTCTGACCCCTAAAACAGCAGGGAAAATAGACCGGTGCTAAAAAAAAAAGGCAGCACAAAATGCTAGTTCTGTGTGTGCTGGAAAAATATTGCTTTGCCTCTGACAAGAGCTGTTTTAAGATGGACACTGAAAGAACACTAGCTAATACACTCCCTACCTAATACACAATCTCTCCCTCCCTGTTCTCTGATTTTGTTGTGTGCCTTCAGCTCTGAAAAGAGCTATTTTTTGGTGGTATTATGGAGCTAGTGAGCGGCTCCTTTAAACACAAAACTAGTATACACTGCAGGCAGCCCTTAAAAGGGCTTTTGTTTTATCAAGAGGCCTAAACACTCTCCCTAGCAGCTCAGCGATCTTACCATAGGCTATTACAACATAGGCTCCAGATGCAATGTGCACAAAATGGCGGCGGTAGGGCTTAAATGGACCCCATGACGCTGGGCAGCCAGCCAATCACAGTAATGCCACAACCAAGATGTCTGCGGCATTACTGTGATTGGTTAAGAAGCCCAGCATGTTTAGTGGCAGCAGAGAAGGCGCCAAAACTGCAGGGCGGGACATCCGAATATAGCGAGGCGAGTACACAAATACTCGCAGAATAACGAGTAACCCGAATACCGTACTATCAGTGTGAAAAGCGAATATTAACAAATACACTCGCTCGTTACTAGTGGTTACTACTCACCTGGGTAGTCATATGTAGGAATCTCCTCCTTACACCACTCATCACCCCATACATATGTCTCTGTAGTATTAATATGGGTCTGATCTTCACCCTGAAACAAATATTGTAAAAGTCACAGACAGATGGAGAAGTCCCATCTATGATCAGCTCTAATCCTGCCATCTCCACCGTTCTCATTACACAAGTATAAAACATATAATACTGGTGGATAAAACAAGACTGAACACAAGACCTTCACAGCCATCTACACATCATAGGGGAGATCTCATGACACCTTCTCTCCATCTACCTGATGATCCTGAGGAACATTGGGATCTTCTTGTTTACAGGCATGTTGAAGAAGAGGACGGGGACATCTGTCTGGTGTTGTCCTCTTACTGGATAGATCTGGAGGAAACACATACAGGGACTGAATTAATTCTTTACATACAGATAATTATAGGCCGTGTGTATTTAGTCCTGTCTCTTACGTGGAGATGTGAGGGGCTGGGGAACCTCCATCATGATGTCTTTGTACAAATCTTTGTGTCCTTCTAAATACTCCCACTCCTCCATGGAGAAATAGACAGCGACATCCTGACATCTTATAGGAACCTGACACATACAATGATACCGTCATCCCCCCGATCCCTTCATAGCGTTACTGTATAATGTCCCAGCATTCCCAGCTGTGTCACCTCTCCAGTCAGCAGCTCAATCATCTTGTAGGTGAGTTCTAGGATCTTCTGGTCATTGATGTCCTCATGTATCAGGGGGTGAGATGGAGCCCCGGTGATTGGGCTCTGTGGTCTTCCCCATCCCTCAGACACAGGGGCCTGACAGCGCCCACTAGAGGTCTTCTTCACTATTGTGTAATGCTGGTTATGGAGAGACAAATTATTAAATCTCACTACAGACATTTCCAGAGTCCTCACCTCTCAAGTTCTGTCCATCTGTAACTCCCATAGATAAGAATGAGGTAATGTGACGTCATCAGAATCTCTCACCTCTCCAGTAAGTCGGAAGAGGATCTCTAGGGTGAGGCACAATATCCTCTCCGCCATCTTGTCTCTGTCCATACCCATCTTTGATGGGTCCATAAGGAAAATTCTCTTAAATAGAAGATCTTCACTGAGAGCATCCGATATTGTAGGGACCTGAATGAGAAGATGATAAGCCAATGTAACATCATAAAAATACTGTGTAATTACACAATTACTGGAGATAATAAGGGAAAACATATGAGGAGATATATCATTTTACAGTATTTAGTTTTCTTCTTTACATCTAGTAATAAAACCTATATATTTTAGGCCACAGACAACAAGCAGTTTCTTCCTTGGAGTCTGTAGCTGAACTCGTTTCTCAAAGACTCATCTTCCATAATGCTAATTCTCATCTCATTTACCGACACTGCAGTCGACATTAGCAATACTGCAGGAGATATTCATTACACGTGACATGAGAAATAATTACTTCATGAATAGGACGACATCTTCATCTTCTACTACGGCTGTAGAAAGATATTTGGCTAGAGTGCTTTACTGACTACATCTCCACCGGTCGTCTATATGAATGTTTTCTGTCTTCCCCGGACTGTAATGTTCTATCACGTTAGATCTCATGTCTGATTCACACACAGAAGTTTGAGGCTTTCACACATGGTAAGGTTTTTAATATTATACAGAGTAGGACTATCTCGAATGGGTGCACCTTGCTATGGTGGGATAGCTTTCATGCTATTTTTGATCAAAAACAGTGTTGATAAGAACCCTAATTTATTTAAATGCACTTTTGCTTTTTATTTATTTATTTATTTACAGTAGGGTTTATGATAATTTTTCTTTATAGTTTTTTTCTGATTTATGGCCATAGTAAACATGCGTCTATGTGCTGCATGGATATCAATTTAAACCAAGCTCAAAATCTGTGTTTTTTCACGGGCACCATAGTGGCCGTATGGGCCGACGCTATGGATGATACACCCCCTAACTATCCAACTATCATTTGGTAAAAATCTCATAGGTCCTGGATTCATTAGTACCTGCACCAAGAATGGGGCTAAGTGAGTATTTATTAAAGGGAATCCACTTAAACGACTACCCCACGGCTGATTAAAGGGAATCTGTCACTCACTGGGACTTATCTGACCTCTAATATGGGCATACAGGTGATAGAAATGTGAATCTATACTTACCTGTATGGCCCATATTAGAGGTCTGTTTGCTGTGAAAAGGCTTTTTATTCAGTGAAGATTCCGATGCTTGCGGGCCGGGAAGAAATGCCCTGTGACGTGTAGTCACCATGTCCAGGTCCCGCGCACTTCACTTCTTGCGGAAGGCACAGTGGTACTGTGTACTAGGCAATCATAGTGCTGCAGGGATCTTGTGCACAGGCACTGGCGAGTCATGGTGACTTCCCGGCGCCTGGGCACAAGATCCCTTCAGTACTATAACTGCTTAGTACACAGTACAAGTTCGTCACTACCGTAAAAAGCGCGCAGTCGTGGGATCTGGACATGGTGACTGCACGTCACAGGGCACTGTGACGTGCAGGGGAGGTGGGAAATATTTTAATTAACACAGTAGGCGAGGATTTCTTCCCGTCCCCCGGCCAGCAAGCATTGGAATCTTCACTGAATTAAGAGCCATGTCACAGCAAACAGACCTCTAATATGAGGCATAGATGTATAGATTCACATTGCTATCACCTGTATGCCCATAGTAGAGGTCAGATAAGTCCCAGGGGGTGACAGATTCCCTTTAATCAGCTGTGGGGTAGTCATAAAACCAGATACATATCAAGGTATTGTAAGGTGGCTAGTGGTCGCATAGTCGATGGGAGGCATGTGTCACAGAAATGGCTGGTCTCTGTGATGTAACCCGGAGTGTTTCTCTAGGGCACATAAGCACTAAGAGGATTGTTCGGTGCACCTAGGAGTCGGGTTACGGGTAGCTAGGAGAGAATGGGCGGGTCCAGCTACCCACATACCTCACCTCTGGGTGTGGTTAACAGCCTATAAAATGAAGGTTGTTGTTTGGCACATGGTCTGTGTGTTTGGAGGGAGAAGGCCTCCTGTGTATGTTTGTCTTCAGACCAAGCCAGGACACTGGACGCTACCCCAGCTTGTGCCACACAGGCCTGGCTGAGCAGACACATGCTAAGGACATTTACTTTGTTTGCCTGATCTAAAGGCTATTTGCTTTTCTGTTTGGCTTCTGGGTTTATGAAGCAATAAACCCACATGAACTTTTAAAGGAACATGCCTCATATTTTCCTCCCGTCGCATCCAAGTGAGTAAAACCCCTACTATATGTATAAAGAAAAGGGTATGGTACGCAGAAAATGTTTCAATAATCCACCTCAACGCATTTCCCCCAACAGGTTCATCAGGAGGCTTGATACTGGGATGATAATTCATGATGTTCAGCATAGTGTGCCTAATAGCCAGGTGTCCATGTTTAAATAGCCCAATTCATCCAAAACCCTTCCCAGACTAGGAGGCCCATTCCCATTCCTAGAGGTGAATTGTCACAGGATATACAGAATGGAGTCTGTCTACAATAATGTACTGCACCTACGCTACTTCTCATGAGCTAGAGGACCGATAATGTCCATCCCCTAGTGTGCATGTTGGGAAGTGACGTGCTTTACACTGAAATGCCAGATAAACTGATTGCGGCCGCTCCACTCATACCTGTGACTGCGCATGGCCGTAGTTATCATTCCACACCGGAGTGCATCTAGGATCATTGTCCACGATTGCGCATGCCCAGATGTCTGCACTCCACACCGGAGCACATATGATATTGGATTGCATTCCACCAACAGAAAAATCCTATCTCTGAGATCAGCGTCATGGGAGACTAAAAACAGGTATTCCACATCCTCCCATCATGTAATAGGCATGTAGATCTACTTTATCACTACAGAAAATATGGGATGGTGGCCCACAGTAAATTCCTAAATGGTCAAATTTAACCCCCATTACATAATTAGACATACACAAGGAACACCACACTTGTTAGTTACTTAATAGTATAAGTGGGATATAACTGATAAGAAATAATTCTGATATAGAAGCTCAGATCTCTTGATGAAGTAAAACAATATGTGAACCATATTCACAGGGACTTGAGTAGAAATGGGTAGAGTATAAAATCCAAAAATGTAATCCAGAATGGGGCTGTATTCATACAAAACAGGCATAGGAAATTTGTTCATTCAGTCCCTTAGGGGCTAGTGAATCCAGTCTGGAAATCCACTCACTTTCCTTTTTGACTATACATGTATTGAGATCACCTCCTCTCACATTGGGTTTAACCATCTCAATGATGCAAAAGGAGATGTCTCTTGTTTCACCTCAATGTGCACTGTTCATGTGTCTCACTAATGGGGTGTCCCAACCATGGTGTATTTTGCCCAAATGCCCCCCACCTTCCTCCTATACTAACTCTTGGTCGTGCATACATAATCTAGGGGACAGGTGCATGTGGCCACATATAAAAGTCCTGAGGTTTTACAGTTGGAATAATCCCTCTGGAAAAAGATTTTACCTGTAGAGGAACTCGAGAAATATTTACATGGTCTCATCCAATTACATATACAACTTTCTCGGGGTTCTTCTATCCAGCCAAGTCCACTTGGGTGCAGGTTTTTATCGAAAATATGCACTAAACAGTCCCTAATTGACCAACCCTTTCTGAAACTTATTGTGGGAGTAGATCCCACAGCACCCTCAGGTCCAGGTCGGCCAGGGTTTTCTGAGGATATTAAAGATATGGTCACTCTGATTCTTTTAAGTTCCTATTACTCGTGTTATCCCATCTTTTTCTTGCTCTCTTGGTTAGCTATAGAGGAATGTCTGTCTCTCCCGATTTTCTGCAAACAATGGTACGGAATCCAAAATGTACTGTTGGTACCCTTTTTTCATGAATCTGGTGTTCATGTCTATTGCCTGTATATTAAAATCTGTGACATTAGAGCAGTCTCTTCTCAACCGTAAAAATTGGCCCTTGGATATTGCTTTTTTTTAAGGAGGATGGGGTGGTGACTATCCCACTTCAATAGTTTATTAGTGCTTGCAGGTTTTTGATAGATGAGTGTCCCTATGGTCTTATCCCGTACTTTCTTGATTGGTACATTCAGGAAAGGCAACTGGTAATAGTTGAATTCTGATATAAATCTCAGGCCCACTCTATTGACGTTGAGTTCCCTAACAAATTCAATAAACTTTTCACTCGTCCCTGACCAGATTAGAAAAATTTTGTGAATATATCTATACCATACCCCAATATATGGATGCCACCACTTATGATCATCCCTGAATATTGTGGTTTCCTCCCACCAGCACAGGAATAGATTAGCATACGAGGGGGCACAGGGGCTCCCCATCGCAGTACCCCTGAGCTGGTGGAAGTACTTCCTGTCAAAAAGAAAGAAGTTATGAGTAAGAGTGAATTTTAGAAGATCCTCCATGAAGTCATTATGTCTGCTACACTCTATTGATCTCGATTTCAAGAAACGTCTTGCTCCTCTGATACCATCCTCATGCGGTATATTACTGTACAAAGCCTCGATATCTAGTAAGGCTTGCTCCCCTACATGCCTGTATACATGCTCGAGGGTATACATGGAGGGGAGCAGGAAAAGGGAAAACCAACTCCAGAGGGATTATTCCACATGTAAAACCTCAGGTGGTACTGGGGGAACATTATACTGTGGGGGGCATCATACACATTGCATAAGGGGCATAATGGGGGCATTACACTGTGTGGGGCATAATGGGGGCATTACACTGTGTGGGGCATCATACACACTGCATAAGGGGCATAATGGGGGCATTACACTGTGTGGGGCACCATACATACTGCATAAGGGGCATAATGGGGACATTACACTGTGTGGGGGCATCATACATACTGCATAAGGGGCATAATGGGGACATTACACTGTGTGGGGGCATCATACATACTGTATAAGTAGCATAATGGGGGCATTACACTTGTGGGGGCATCATACATCCTGCATAAGGGGCATAATGGGGGCATTACACTGTGGGGCCAGTAAAGGGGCCCTGTACTATGAGAACAATATGTTTCCTCCCTTCTTGTCTCCATAGTTGGGTCATATGTATCTATTACAGGAAACAGAACAAAAACCTTATGATTCTTATAAAGGGGCAACACAAGACCCAAAAAGAGTCTCTGTGCTGAAGGTGTTAATGCCCCCTGCGCCCAATAATGGGGAATCTCCACATACCTCCACCTGCAGAGCTGCCACCACATATATGGCTGCTCTGTGCGCACAGGACCTGTGATGAGGTCACAGGAGGGGAGGAGTCAGGGGTCACATGATCAGGGGCTTCAGTGGATGCAGGACTCTGCTGTGCTGGTTGTCATGGTGCTGGATGAGCTGAAGTTTATGTGTGGGGTCAGGAGGGGTTTACAGTGTGGATGTAGCAGAGCCGCGTGTGTATGAGGTGTACGGAGCAGAGCCGCGTGTGTACGAGGTGTACGGAGCGGAGCCGCGTATGTACGAGGTGTACGGAGCAGAGCCGCGTGTGTACGAGGTGTACGGAGCAGAGCCGCGTGTGTACGAGGTGTACGGAGCAGAGCCGCGTGTGTACGAGGTGTACGGAGCGGAGCCGCGTGTGTACGAGGTGTACGGAGCGGAGCCACGTGTGTACGAGGTGTACGGAGCGGAGCCGCGTGTGTACGAGGTGTACGGAGCGGAGCCGCGTGTGTACGAGGTGTACGGAGCGGAGCCACGTGTGTACGAGGTGTACGGAGCGGAGCCGCGTGTGTACGAGGTGTACGGAGCGGAGCCGCGTGTGTACGAGGTGTACGGAGCAGAGCCGCGTATGTACGAGGTGTACGGAGCAGAGCCGCGTGTGTACGAGGTGTACGGAGCAGAGCCGCGTGTGTACGAGGTGTACGGAGCAGAGCCGCGTGTGTACGAGGTGTACGGAGCAGAGCCGCGTGTGTACGAGGTGTACGGAGCAGAGCCGCGTGTGTAGGAGGTGTACGGAGCAGAGCCGTGTGTGTGCAAGGTGTACGGAGCAGAGTCGCGTGTGTAGGAGGTGTACGGAGCAGAGTCGCGTGTGTAGGAGGTGTACGGAGCAGAGCCGTGTGTGTACGAGGTGTACGGAGCAGAGCCGCGTGTGTACGAGGTGTACGGAGCGGAGCCGCGTGTGTACGAGGTGTGCGGAGCCGCGTGTGTACGAGGTGTACGGAGCTGAGCCGCGTGTGTACGAGGTGTACGGAGCAGAGCCGCGTGTGTACGAGGTGTACGGAGCGGAGCCGCGTGTGTACGAGGTGTACGGAGCTGAGCCGCGTGTGTACGAGGTGTACGGAGCGGAGGCGCACGTGTACGGAGTGGAGGCGCGCTTGTACGAGGTGTGCGGAGCGGAGGCGCGCATGTACGAGGTGTGCGGAGCCATGTGTTTGAGGTGTATGGAGCGGAGCCGTGTGTACGGAGCGGAGCCGCGTGTGTACGATGTGTGAGGAGCTGCCCACTTACTAAAGACTATGATACTTTTCCATCACTGTTACAAATATAACGCTTACGTTGGAGTAAGAGTACAGTGAGGATTGGAAGGAAAGCAATATTGAATTGTGTGGATAAAACAAAAGCTTGTTTAAGGTTTATTCAAAAGTGGTTACAAAATAAGGAAAAAAATAGTTGATAGCACAGAAAGAAGTATCAGGTTATAAGAGAGAAAACAACATTCATAAGTTCTTAAGTATACAGCATGAGATGGTCCGTGGTGGAGATTCTCAAGGTATGAGACAGCTGCCCATTCATGTCTGGCTCTCCTTATATACCATCTCGCCTCATAGACGTACATTGGAGATTATTTTTACAGTTTCATAACCCAATATGGCGGCTTTCAGGTATATTAGTAACTTCTACCATGTTAGAACAAAACTAGTAACTCATGGAATATGCCTTTTGGCTACGTGCACAATTACTTTATGTTGGTATATTTTAAACATATGGCTAGTGACCTTTAAGGATCATTAGTTATCTCCAAATAACCCATATTGACAAGAGCCCTATAGGTTTGACATACAGAACAGGTGTCTCTGCCAAGATCTTCAAAATAACCCCTCAGTCTCGCTCTAAAAATGTTTAAAACTGAATATGGTTCGAACCAGAGCTTCAAAGTTTCTTATTATGTATTTATTTTATCATTAGAGATTAATATTTTACAGTCCCCCCTGATTATGATTTAAGAAATATCATAATCAATCCTAAACTCATTCTCTCACCATTCGTATCACATTCATTCTTTATTCTGAAAACCTTGTATCAACTCCTGTATTGAACGTCATCTGAGTTCCCAAAAACTTCTAAATTAAAAATAAAGACCATCTTCCTTTTTCATTTCTGTCTTTATCTTTTAATATATTTTCTTAATTTTACACACAAAAATCTGATAAAAAATGCACAGCAAGATCAAAATAAATATGATTATGATTGGATTTGTTAATACGCTTCCTGCAGCCATTTTTGCTGAAGACTGTGACCAACTAGTTACTGATCTTCCTAGATTTTTCCACCAAGATGAGCCTGACATACTTGTCCATTCATGTTCAATATCATTTAAATGGCCTTGTTCATGTCGGAATACAATTTCAGCTTCTTTTAGTTGTTTTGTTAACAAATTTAACAAACCTTTGTCTTTATCTCATTTGTCCACATATCCCAAGGGAAATTATATACACTGCTCAAAAAAATAAAGGGAACACTCAAATAACACATCCTAGATCTGAATGAATGAAATATTCTCATTGAATACTTTGTTCTGTACAAAGTTGAAGGTGCTGACAACAAAATCACACAAAAATCATCAATGGAAATCAAATTTATTAACCAATGGAGGCCTGGATTTGGAGTCACCCCCAAAATTAAAGTAGTAAAACACACTACAGGCTGATCCAACTTTGATGTAACGACCGTAAAACAAGTCAAAATGAGGCTCAGTATTCTGTGTGGCCTCCACGTGCCTGTATGACCTCTCTACAACACGTGGGCATGCTCCTGATGAGGTTGCGGATGGTCTCCTGTGGGATCTCCTCCCAGATCTGGACTAAAGCATCCGCCAACTCCTGGACAGTCTGTGGTGCAACGTGACATTGGTGGATGGAGAGAGACATGATGTCCCAGATGTGCTCAATTGGATTCAGGTGTGGGGAACGGGCGGGCCAGTCCATAGCTTCAATGCCTTCATCTTGCAGGAACTGCTGAAACCCTCCAGCCACATGAGGTCTGGCATTGTCCTGCATTAGGAGGAAGCCAGGGCCAACCGCACCAGCATATGGTCTCACAAGGGGTCTGAGGATCTCATCTCGGTACCTAATGGCAGTCAGGCTACCTCTGGCGAGCACATGGAGGGCTGTAAGTCCTTCCAAAGAAATGCCATCCCACAGCATTACTGACCCACTGCCAAACCGGTCATGCTGAAGGATGTTGCAAGCAGCAGATCACTCTCTACAGCGTCTCCAGACTCTGTCACGTCTGTCACATGTGCTCAGTGTGAACCTGCTTTCATCTGTGAAGAGCACAGGGCGCCAGTTGATACTTTGCTAATCCTGGTGTTGTGTTCTGTGGCAAATGCCAAGCGTCCTGCACGGTGTTAGGCTGTGAGTGCAACACCCATCTGTGGACATCGGGCCCTCATACCACCCTCATGGAGTCGGTTTCTAACCGTTTTTGCAGACACATGCACATTTGTGGCCTGCTGGAGGTCATTTTGCAGGGTTCTGGCAGTGCTCCTCCTGTTCCTCCTTGCACAAAGGCGGAGGTAGCAGTCCTGCTGCTGGGTTGTTGCCCTCCTACGGCCCCTTCCACATCTCCTGGTGTACAGGCCTGTCTCCTGGTAGTGCCTCCAGCCTCTGGACACTAAGCTGACAGACAGAGCAAACCTTCTTGCCACAGCTCGCATTGATGTGCCATCCTGGATGAGCTGCACTACCTGAGCAACTTCTGTGGATTGTAGAGTCCGTCTCGTGCTATCACGAGTGTGAAAGCACAACCAACATTCAAAAATGACCAAAACATCAGCCAGAAAGCATTGGTACTGAGATGTGGTCTGTGGTCCCCACCTGCAGAACCACTCCTTTATTGAGGGTGTCTTGATAATTGCCCATAATTTTCATCTATTGTCTATTCCATTTGCACAACAGCATGTGAAATTGATTGTCAATCAGTGTTGCTTCCTAAGTGGACAGTTTGATTTCACAGAAGTTTGATTTACTTGGAGTTATATTCTGTTGTTTAAGTGTTCCCTTTATTTTTTTGAGCAGTGTATTTGTGACAAACTGAACTGTATAGGAAGGATTTTCAGATTTCTTGTCCCTATTGACGTAATATTAATACTTCCTTCTTGGAGATAGGTTTATATTGTACGGAGGGAAGTGTGAAAACTATGGTCAGATTTTCAGCATGTACACAAGATGAGAAGAATACAGAAACAACTTCTTTTTCTGACATAACTTGGAAACAAATTTTGTTTGAGCTTATTGGAGTCACCAAGTCATGTATCGTGTGCACATTCTCAACTCTGGCATGACATGAGGTATGATTATGGAAACACAAGTTATAAATGACTTTATCCTGTCCAGGTAGACACATTACCTTAGAAACAAAATGTAAGTATGAAGAAATGTCTAATTGTCCAGTGTTGGTACCATCAAATGCAAAATCTGTGTACTGTAATAGATAATGTGTATTACTAACAGGAATGCCCAGAACAGTAATAGGAACCATGGTTTCTTCTCTTCCCGATATTGGGATTAGTGTTCCTATACAAATGTTCTGTTCACATCCTAACCACTTATTTACCCACAAATCTGTGTGATTTAACGCAAAATTATATTCTGTAGGCAAATTTCACATTATTCCTAAAGGTGTAATTCTACTTTGCAATGCCTGTGCAATCATTTTCAGATTGGTGGAGTATTCAATCTGAATTTCTAGACATGCTCTGGCCACTTGGGATTCCTGTTCACTTTCTATTAGAGCTAAAGTAGCATCTTGTAGATGTGACACTGAAGATCCCAACACAGCAGCAGTGTTCAAAACCATCTTCTCAAGGAGTTGATGCAAACTTTTCAAATGTTTTACTCCTTTGCCTCCAATATACCCAATATTTTCTAAATCTGATTTAAGTGTATGTATGTCGGATGTCCATAGTGTTAATTAAACTTCCCACTGTTCCTAATCCCCCCAAAATACCTTCTAATATCCCCCTCTTACTTCTAACCTGTGTTGACGTTCTTCTCCCAAACCATTGTTCTATTCCCATCTCCATGTTGATGAGATGTGATTGACACTGGGGATATCTGGATGAGATTTTCCAACTACACATGTTAAAAGTCCAGACCATAGTCATCAACACTCCATCCCTTAATAGAGGTTTAGATTGGAATTGATTGATTTGGAAAGGAGTAGATGGTTGAAACCTTGTCTGTGTACATACATTATCTACTGCTGACCAAACATTTACATCTTTACATTGTTTGTAATTATTTTTACTTAAAACACAACATTGGTAAAGTCCCGAATCCTTAGGAGATGGATTATCTAGAGAAAAATCAAAATTCTTATGCAACCATCTCACATTCCCATATTGACTTCTATGTATAACATTTGTTGGACCATTTGAAAAACTTCCCAAAAATATTTTGTTTCTGGTCCATGTTAACAAAGACTCGGGAGGTAACTCTAACCTGGTGTTGCATTTCAATAAAAGAGACGACATATTTTCTTGACTATGTACTGCTTGTGGTGCAACCCTTACTTCTGGAGCGATAGTATTTGTTACTGTAAAAACTACAGATACTTGTACTGATTCTCTGGTTAGCTGGAAGTTCCATGTTTTTACCCAATCTTCATCTCCTTCTGTAATAGAAAGTAATGAAGGATAAAAAATTTCCCCAAAAGTTGTGTCTTTAACATAATCTCTGTTTCGGATGTTCTAACTTTCCCTTTTGCAAGCATATCATTAGGAATATCACCCGACCACACAGCTTTCTCTTCACCTCTTATCTCTATATTCCAGTATAACACATCTGTAGGATTACATTCCCATATGCCTGTCATGCCATGTGATACATAATGTATCTAATAATGTATCTAATCTCCTTGTAATTGTGTAAATTTAGACTTAGATCCTATGGCGGCATGTAATATTAAGTGTCGTGTATGAAGTGTAGCTCAATTCAGCATTTTACATCATAACCCATGCAAATGTTCCCAGTAATATCTACTGCATCGTCTGGCTTATCTTCATCTATTAGATTTTGTATACTTGATCCTCTTGGTTTCCGTGAATGTAAAGTTCCTTTGATATGTCCATTCACTTCACTAGTATTTGTTCCATGATATAAAATGTCTTCTGTGTAGATCAGAATTGAAATAGTACAAAGTAGCAGAAATGTGGTTCCCATCAGATAGTAGCTTTTCCTGGGAAACCTTTTCTTTTCTTGAAGGATTGGTGTTGAATCCCTTCCATCAAGGACATGGTATTCCGTATTCCAGCTCTTATTGGAATCCATTTCTTCCTAAAAGAAATGCAGTATCATTATTTTGCAATATACAATTTGCATTGATCAACGTGTACCCACAACTTTTGTTGTCTGCGGATATTTTTAACCATGTTGGATGCTGGTTGCACTAGGATCATAACTTGTCCCATGGTGTCGATTATTTCAAAGGGACCCTCCCAGTTACTTTCCCAAGGTCCACTCTTCCTGAAAGATTTAATCATGACTAGAGCCCCTTTTTTGAATTTGGATTCATATGGTGGCTCCATCCTCTGCATTCATGTGGAAGAAAGGTTTTCAAGTTTTCCTGCAACAATTGCAACCATTTGGACCTTGGAACAGCATCTTTTTGAGGTGTGGACAAAAATGGTTCATGTGGGAAAATTAATGGCATTTTCCTTCCTGTCAATAGTTCAAAAGGAGTAAATGGAGTTGTGGAGGAAGTTGTTCCTCTAACACTCAACAGTACAAAAGGCATCCACCCAAGTATTACCTTTGTCCAATAACATTTTGGCAATTCTGGATTTTATTGTCCTATTCATCCTTTCCACAATACCAGCAGACTGTGGATGGTAAGGCACATGAAACTATTGTACCCCTAGAATAGTACAAACTGCTCGCATGATTCTTCCTGTGAAGTGACTTCCTCGATCAGAGGTAATCTTTCTTGGGATCCCCCAAGTACAAAAGACACGATTAACTAATGCTCTAGCTATAGACAAAGCATCATCTTTCCTGACAGGTAAAATTTCAACCCATTTAGAAAAAACATCTACTACAACCAATGCATACCTGAGACCATTTTTACCTGATGGTAATGAACCAATATAGTCTATTTGTAACGTAGACCATGGACCATCTGCAGGTGCGGTTCGCAGTAGTGGCGATTTCTGTCCTTTTTGTCTTGGATTAATTTGGGCACAAATGAGGCATGATTGAACAATATTTCATACAGTCTCTTCCATCTTTTCCCAGAAAATCTCTCTGAGAATGCCTAACAATTTCTGTTGGCCCAAATGACCCAAGCTGTCATGATTATATCTCGTGAACTCATCCTGTAGATGTTTTGGTACAACAGGACGCAAGTCCCCATTTAGGTCATGACACAAAACCCGGGAAGCAACAAGACTTGTATCTTTTTCTTGTTCTTCCGCAAAAGAAGGGATATGCGTGTCTGTTCTTTGAACTGCTGAAACCTCGAGAGGTTCAGGCTCAAACACTTCTATCAGGGCTGCCTCTTTGGCTAACGTATCTGCAGTTGCATTTCCAACAGATCATCATCATCAGACTTTTTATGGGCATGAACTTTGACAATTGCAAAACCGTTAGGGGTTTTTGAAGCTATCTCAAAAATTGTTTTCAGTGTGTCACTATGTACAAGAGTCTTGTTAGAAGAATCTACAGCCTCTTTTTTCCAAAACTGACAGGTAATCTGTCAATGATCTCACAACATAGGAGCTATCACTGTAGATTACAATGGGACACTGATCGTCAGCCTCATTCAGCTGTAGCACCATTCTTACTGCTTCTAGCTCTACCCTCTGAGCTGAAAATGACTCAGTAACTTTTGTTTTACCACCTGTCTTCTTGTGGGATAAAAAATGGCATATCCTGTATAATAGTGCCCATCTGAATAGAATCTGGAACCATCTACAAAGACTGCTTCATCTCTTACCTCGGCCTACCGTCTGAAAAGTGATAGAATCGGATCCTGAAAAGAATGGAGACAATCATGAGTTTGCCCTTCATATTGCATCAACTGAGGAAGAACATATTTGGCCTTATAATCTACCTCAATTTGATTGGAAGACAATGACAGTAACCAATGGGCAAATCTCTGATGTGGGATACCTGGGATATTTTTCTCAAAGAGAAGCTTTAGTGTAGAATGAGGAGTTTGCAGAATAATTTGGTTGAAACCAACAATGTGTTCAGTTGCTTTGACTGCAAAGTAGACGCCTACCAAGTGTCTTGCACAAATGTCAAAACCTCTTTCTACAGATGAGAGAAGCTTAGAAAAATAGCCCAAAATTCTCCACTCTTCTCCCTGCAATTTTAACAGAACAGCAGACACCGCTGTCTCTGATGTGTGAACTTGCAAAGCAAATGGAGCTGAAGGATCTACTGTGGACAAAGCAGGTGCATTATGTAAATTCATTTTCAATTGTTCAAATGAGGTTTGTTGTTCAACATCCCAAGGACCAAAATAATCATTATTTTCACCTTTCAAAAGATCGTACAAAGGCCTGGCCTTATCAGCAAAATCCTCAATGAAATTCCTAGAATAGTTTACAAGACCCAAAAAATGTCACAATGCCTTGTGTGTGGTTGGGATTGGGAGAGAAGTGATTGCCTCTATTCTTTCCAGCAATGGCTGTCTTTTTCCTGGACTCAACAACACTCCCAGAAACCTGACCTCGGTCTGCATCAATTTGACCTTTTTAGTGTTAAATTTCAACCCTGCGTCATACAACAGTTCAAACAATTCTGTCAAAAGAGAAACACATGACTCCTTATTCTCAGTAGACAACAGAATATCATCCACATATAGCAGTATGCAATCAGGCCTAGAAAATCTGGATAATACCTTCACCAATGCCTGATGAAAAACACTAGGTGACAAATGTGCTCCTAGAGGTAACCTGCAAAACAGATATTGTTCATCCAAGAAAGTGAATGCAAACTTGTACTGACAACTCTTTTCAAGAGGTATACTGAAAAAAACATTACTGATGTCTAGTACAGAAAAATATTTTGCCTTTGCATTTAGCCTTGCCATCATGTCATGAGTATCTGCAACAATGGGAGCAACATTGGGAGTATGTTTATTAAACATCCCCAAATCCAATATCATTCGATATCTACCATCAGATTTCAATACACACCATAAAGGATTGCTACTTACAGAGTTAGCCTTAGGTATGACACCTTGAGCTAGCAATTCCTGTATGATCTTATACATAGAACCAATTGAATCTGGAGGCAATTTATACTGACGCTGTGGAGGAGGATCACGTCCTTCTACATTCACAACAAAATCCTTCTTTGTACCCACCTCATTCCTGAACTGAGCCCAAAGAGAAGGAAAACATTGTACAATTTCAGTCAGTCCCTCATCACCACCAGTTTCAGGCCACAAATGATCTGATGACACAACATCATTCAAGCAAATACTTCCAACATGGCTATATTCACTAGGGTCAATGACTACAGGTTTACGTCCATTAGAATCTTTCCAGATCACTTGATTCCCTAGATCAATTACCCATCCAAATTTCTGCATAAAATCTATGGCAAGTATATTTTCAGAATCACGACAATGCCAAATGTCAATTCCTGTTTTGAAAGAACAAAGTATTTCCAACATAACATTGGGAACGAGCTTTGCTTTTGTTTTTCCTTTTCAGCTGAATCCGATAATATTACAACTTGGAGATTCTGGTTTTACCATCAACTCAAGGATAGTAACACTTAATTGTGCCCCTGTATCAATAAAAAACACAGCACTTTGTTCTGCCAAAATCACATTGAGAAATGGTCTTCCACATTCATCCAATGTAACACTAGTCACAAATTCCAATGGATGGGGTGTGGGAGCGTTCTTTGCTAGTCAGAGAGATGGAGATGGGAGCAGACCAGTGTGTCTTTTAAAAGCACTGTCCCTGCAATTTGACTCCTTCACTGTCATTTCTCTGATCTGTCTGATTAATGGAGCATACTGTGACTGTGTTTGTGTATTGTCAGTGTGAGGGGATGTGGGAGAATGGAATGGAGGGGCGGAAGGTTTGTTGGATGATTTTGGAATAAGTCAGTTTCCCCTTCCAAGCTTACCTGTTCCCGATGTACCTGCCTCTGATTCTGCTCTCAAAAATTTTCTGCATTGACACTTTAAGTGTCCAGGTATACCACAAAAATAACAATTAATATTGCTCCTCTGTGTGATATTTTTACCTCTATGTTCAGTGTAATCTCTGTTCCTAGATGTTAATGTGGGTTTAGGTTTTGGTTGAGTTTTTTCTGATGTCAGTTATCTATCTTTTTCCTCATGAACTACAGCTATTTTTGCCTTGACCTGGTTCCGCTTCATGGATCTCCTAATTTTGTCGATAAAAGTTGTTGCCTCCTGCAATGATGTCTGAACACTAGCCAAATGCACTGAAACAGGATCTAGGTACTTGAATTTTGTTACATACAATTTGATCATCAATGTTGGTTCCTCATTAGACCCAACAGGCATCACCATTCTATAGGCCTGTTCAAATTTGACCAAAAAAGCAAACGGGTCATCATGGATACTCGCACTCAAATGATGCAAAATGTCAAGAGAGGGCATGTCTCCTGTGGTAAATAATAGCAATTGTCTAAGTCTGTCTTCTTTTGTAGTATGTATCAGTTCATTATCCTCATTTAATCTGTGTGTGGTCTGTAATCTTTTTGCCATATGTGAGGGTAACCATACTCTGAATGTCTTGTCTTTTTTGTTCATCATTAAGATTGAATTTATCTTTATTAGATTCAAAAATGTCGGCATTATCAAAATCATCCATCTTCTCATTGTACTTTGGAATGTCTTACAATTTTCATTAATGGATCGTGTATTTTAAGATTGATCCGTGCTGCTCTGTCATGTAATTTTTTCCTTTGTAATTCATTTCCCTGTAAAGCTTCTCCTGAAACATCTGGATTTTGTGTGTCTGGTACAAATGATGTGGAGGTATTATCTTCACTTTTACTATTGGATCTTGTATGAACAGAAACCTTTTTTATGTCTTGGTGTAATTTGGACAATAACTCTGTCCGAGTATCAATTTGATCCTCCAATTGTTCAATATGTTCTGCCAAAATCAAACAATTTGGACAATCAAAGTAATCCCCGTCAGCGTCTTGTGTCTCAGTATGACTGGTCTCTTGTGTGTCCACCTGTTTTTTCGAAGACTAAATTATTGTACACACGGACCATAAGCATCACATTTTGAAGTTTTCTCTAACTTTTTTACAGAGAGAAACCTTTTATCAATACTAAGATTCTCTGCTTCACATTGGCTATACAAATAGACCATAATTGTGCATCTGTATGACTATGAACAAACTTAAACTATATGTTACTTTTCTTAGAATAGTCAAGAATAAAATCCATTTCTCACCTAAGGAATGGCTTTTCCCCTCCTGGATTGATTCAACCGTCAATGGATGGTCCTTTGTGGCTTTTCTGAGTTCCGCAGACCTCCACGTGGTTGTATGCTTTGGAAACACACTCCTCACCGTCCTGTAGATTCCATTTGATCTTTGTGAATATGTGGAATTCTTGATACTTGGACAACAGGTTTTTGGTGTTTTTTTTTAGCAAAAACTCTCCTCCCCCCATAGAAGTGACCCCGCTCAGTCCACTTCTATGGGAGCAGTGGTGTAAGGTGTAACCCCGCTCAGTCCACTTCTATGGGAGCAGTGGTGTCATGTGTGACCCCGCTCCGTCCACTTCTATTTGAGCAGTGATGTCATGTGTGACCCCGCTCCCTCCACTTCTATGGGAGTAGTGGTGTCATGTGTGACCCCGCTCCATCCACTTCTATGGGAGCAGTGGTGTAATGTGTGATCCCTCTCCGTCCACTTCTATGGGAGCAGTGGTGTAATGTGTGACCCCTCTCCGTCCACTTCTATGGGAGCAGTGGTGTAATGTGTGACCCCGCTCCGTCCACTTCTATAGGAGCAGTGGTGTAAGGTGTGGCCCTGCTCCATACATTACAAACTGTGTATCTAATCCCATCCTGTATGATACACTCTGCTGAGTTCAATATCTAATCCCATAATGTGATATACTACACTTAGTCCTGTATCTAATAGCAGCATGTGTTACTCTAAGCGTATCTAATCGCGCATGTGATGCAGTCCACATATCTAACCCCAGTTTATGATACAACGAGCAGCACCATCTATCAGGATCAGCTCTGCCGGCCGTCCTCAGTGACACTGTACTTGTCAGTATCGCTGGCGGTCACCAACAAAATGTGCGATACTCCCCAGACCGGTGTATTTAATCTCGTCATCGTGTGCGCTATGCCCCGGACCGGGGTATCTAATTCCGTCATCGTGTGCGATACGCCCCGGACTGGTGTATCTAATTCCATCATGTGATACACTACACTGAGCCCTATATCTAGATATGTGTAGTGTATCATGTGCTGTGAATAATCCCAGTGTGTGTAACACTCCGCGTATTGTTATGGTAAATATTTATACTTTGCTTTGATTATTATTTTAGACAATTAAATCTATCTACCGTATTTTTCGGACTATAAGACGCACCAGAACATAAGAAGCACCCCATATTTTAGGGTGGAATATAGAAAAAAATATTTTTTATAAGATGGGGGTCCATCTTATAGTCTGAATAGGTATTGTATCTTACCTGGGGGGCAGTGGAGAGAGGGTCACAGGAGGCAGGGTCCCTCAGGAAGTCAACGGCTGCAGCAGAAGAGGTCAGATGCTGTGGTGCCGGGCCAGGGCCTGTGCCTGGCTGAGGCCCTTAGCCTGGCCGGTTCCTGTGCTGGGGCCTGTGGCTGAGGCCCCTGGCTGGGGCTGAGGCCTCTGGCTAGGGCTGATGCCTCTGGCTAGGGCTGAGGCCTCTATATGGGGCTGAGGCCTCTGGCTGGGGCTGAGGCCTCTGGCTGGGGCTGAGGCCTCTATATGGGGCTGAGGCCTCTATAAGGGGCTGAGTCCTCTGGCTGAGTCTGAGGCCGGGGTCTCGGGTTGGGGCCTGTACCGGATTGAGCCCGGGGCCCTGGACTGGGGCCTGTACCATGCTGAGACCGGGACCTCTAGGTTTTTCAAAGTAGCCACCTTTTGCTTTGATGACTGCTTTGCACACTCTTGGCATTCTCTTGATGAGATTCAAGAGGTAGTCACCGGAAATGGTTTTCACTTCACAGGTGTGCCCTGTCAGGTTTAATAAGTGTGATTTCTTGCCTTATAAATGGGGTTGGGACCATCAGTTGTGTTGTGCAGAAGTCTGGTGGATACACAGCTGATAGTCCTACTGAATAGACTGTTAGAATTTGTATTATGGCAAGAAAAAATCAGCTAAGTAAAGAAAAACGAGTGGCCATCATTACTTTAAGAAATGAAGGTCAGTCAGTCCGAAAAATTGGGAAAACTTAGAAAGTGTTCCCAAGTGCAGTTGCAAAAACCATCAAGTGCTACAAAGAAACTGGCTCACATGAGGACCGCACCAGGAAAGGAAGACCAAGAGTCACCTCTGCTTCTGAGGATAAGTTTATCCGAGTCACCAGCCTCAGAAATCGCAGGTTAACAGCAGCTCAGATTAGAGACCAGGTCAATGCCACACAGAGTTCTAGCAGTAGACACATCTCTTCAACAACTGTTAAGAGGAGACTTTGTGAAGCAGGCCTTCATGGTAAAATAGCTGCTAGGAAACCACTGCTAAGGACAGGCAACAAGCAGAAGAGACTTGTTTGGGTTAAAGAACACAAGGAATGGACATTAGACCAGTGGAAATCTGTGCTTTGGTCTGATGAGTCCAAATTTGAGATCTTTGGTTCCAACCACCGTGTCTTTGTGCGATGCAGAAAAGGTGAACGGATGGACTCTACATGCCTGGTTCCCACCGTGAAGCATGGAGGAGGAGGTATGATGGTGTAGGGGTGCTTTGCTGGTGACACTATTGGGGATTTATTCATAATTGAAGGCATACTGAACCAGCATGGCTACCACAGCATCTTGCAGTGGCATGCTATTCCATCCGGTTTGCGTTTAGTTGGACCATCATTTATTTTTCAACAGGACAATGACCCCAAACACACCTCCAGGCTGTGTAAGGGCTATTTGACCAAGAAAGAGAGTGATGGGGTGCTACTCCAGATGACCTGGCCTCCACAGTCACCAGACCTGAACCCAATCGAGATGGTTTGGGGTGGGCTGGACCGCAGAGTGAAGGCAAAAGGGCCAACAAGTGCTAAGCATCTCTGGGAACTCCTTCAAGATTGTTGAAAGACCATTTCCTGTGACTACCTCTTGAAGCTCATCAAGAGAATGCCAAGAGTGTGCAAAGCAGTCATCAAAGCAAAAGGTGGCTACTTTGAAGAACCTAGAATATAAGACATATTTTCAGTTGTTTCACACTTTTTTGTTAAGTATATAATTCCACATGTGTTAATTCATAGTTTTGATGCCTTCAGTGTGAATGTACAATTTTCATAGTCATGAAAATAACGAAAAATCTTTAAATGAGAAGGTGTGTCCAAACTTTTGGTCTGTACTGTAGATATATAGTAAATTAGTGCCTCCCAATTTAGTTTGGCTATATAATTTACCATGCAAATAGAGAGTGTGTCTGAAACTCTTAACACGTCAGGATGACAATCAAAATGTCAGATATTAAAAGTAAAACACCCCTGTAGTTTGTGTTCTAAACAGGCATAATTTAAAATAATATTAATATTCCTAATGGGATTTGAACCATAATACTGCAGTTTCAGAGGCTGATGCCTTACCATTGAGCTATCCAGTCAAGTGATAGTAACTGGCAGCTTTACTTGTCTTATGAGATTCACCATGAAAATACTCACGGTGACAAAAAGTCATTGTGATTCTGATTTGAAGAAAATCACACATCAGACTCACACATCAAAATCAAACATCATTTGAATTTGGCTTGCTTGCAGTCTGTGCATAAGTCCCAATGAGTTTTATTATTATTACAGTTGTAAAAGTCACTTGTCAAAGTCACTTGTCAGAATCACTTGTCAGACAGGGTATTTAGCCTCAAACTGACATCATTCTGAGGTTTGATTTTGATATCTGATCATGTCCTAAAATGGACACTGTACTACAGAGACCCCTGTACGGAAATATTAGGGCTCCAGCGACATCAAATCTATTATACAGAGAATAGCGCTATCTCCATAGCTCTGTACACAAGGACATAGAGACCAGACAAAGTACTCATATTCAGGCAGCTTCTATTTTACTCCAACCCTCTTTATAAGAACAAGATCAGAATCTCATTATACCGAGCAGAGAAGCTCCAGGGACAAAGACCCCGTCTGCTCCTAACACGCTGGGGGTCTCATTTGTGGCCCCAGCGTTTCTTGTACAATAAATCCCTTTCTCATCCAGTCCTGTAGTAATGACTTTGTTATCAGGTTTTGTAGGAGGGTTCGTCTGACTCCATCATATGTTATCAATATCTGTGCGAGAAACAAGAGATGTCCAAGTGTCTCGCCCAGGGGAAGATATGGGGGAAACTCGGTACCCAGGCCTTTACCTTCTGTGGGATGTCACGGCAGTCGGCTCCCGGGCCCGTACCCTGGGGTCACTCTTTAAAAGGGGGAAGTTATTTATAGGGGAATTGGTGGTTTTTGGAATTTAGAGTTCGGGACGCCACCTGTGGTTCCTGGTAACGGATACCAGCACTGCTTCAGACCGCCGGGGGTGATGGGATGGCAGCTGAGTTGTTTCTGCTCCCCACAGGCGTAGCGGGTCCCCCGGGACAGGGTTAATGGAAGGGATGCAGGTGAGAGGTGGCCCAGTCAGGTCAGGGGAGAATGATCGACACGCACACAGGGGTTTGCTTCAGTACCTTTACTGGTGTAGACAGCAGGTATGGTCCAGGGTACTTGGTAGGAAGGGTTCACTTCTGGACTCTCCCCAGTGAGTGGGTATAAGGCCTCCTGATCCGTTTCTTCCTCTCTCTGAAGCTTCTGACCCGCCTGGAACTGGGCCTAGCTTCTGTACTGTTCACTCTTTCACCTGTCTGCTTGGTGGTAAGAACTTTCCTCCACTATCCCTGGACGCTGGGGCCTTCGTGGTTCCTAGTTCTTTAGATTTTTGTAGCTTCAGGTTGACCAGGGGTCTGGAACCCTCCTGGCATACCGGTTGTTCCTACTGGGCGTAGAGGACCCTGTAGGCACGGACCCAGTGTCTGGCTTGTATTCTGGGGTGAGCCTCAGATGCTCCTCTGCCCCCTTATCACTTCTCTCTCCTTGCCTCCGGCCACACTCGAGGCCCCAGGCTTCAGCACGTGCTTTGGGCCTTCACTTGCCCTCAGCACAGCAGCTGACAGAAGCTGCTTCTTCACTGAGCACAATCTCTGCTCACTAACTAACTAACTAACTAACTCCACCCTCCAGTATATATCCCTAACAGGCTCCCTCTGGTGGTATGAGGTGGAAGGGTGGAGGTGTCTGTGTGTAATGAGGGCCTCTTGTGGAGAGGTCCATCCATGCCCCTTTTGGGTCCTGTGGTACCTGTGAATAGCAGGGTGCCACACAAGCGCAGTTTTTTTGAATGTCCAGTGTCAGTTCTTCTCCCGTCTAATAAAGAGCCGTGGTGTCTCCGCCCGAACCTGGGAGTATACAGCTGTATACAGCGTACACACACAACTCCATATATACACCGCTCTGTACACACACGGCTCCATACACACACGATCTGTACACACGCGGCTCTGCTCCGTACACCTCGTACACGCGCGGCTCTGCTCCGTACACCTCGTACACACGCGGCTCTGCTCCGTACACCTCGTACACACGTGGCTCTGCTACATCCACACTGTAAACCCCTCCTGACCCCACACATAAACTTTAGCTCATCCAGCACCATGACAACCAGCACAGCAGAGTCCTGCATCCACTGAGGCCCCTGATCATGTGACCCCTGACTCCTCCCCTCCTGTGACCTCATCACAGCTCCTGTGCGCACAGAACAGCCATATATGTGGTGGCGGCTCTGCAGGTGGAGGTATGTGGAGACCCCATTACTGGGCGCAGGGGGCATTAACCCCTTCAGCACGGAGATTCTTTTGGGGTCTCTGTGTGGTGTGAACAGTGAGGTAACAGCTGTGGACAGAATGCGGCTTAGCTGGTTCCCGTCCACATTAGATCCATTCAGACGACTGCAGGATGAAGGACAGAAGCCCAGAGAAGTCTATCAGGCACCCCCATTACTAATCCAGTAAACTAAAAGAAAGAAAACACCCAAAAATATTTTTTTTGAAAACAACTCCCCGACAGACAACAGAGGAATAAAGTTCAGAGAAGAAGCTTCATAGAAAGACATTAAAGTTACAGACGTCATTTAACTCTTTGGGAGAAAGTGATTCCAGGGAGTAAATCCAGAACACGTCTCTGTAGAAGTTTACTGCGTTGTGATTGTGAATCCGCTGCGGTCGTTTCTTCTAACACCGACCATCGGAGATCAAAACTTTTATCACCATCTCCGGGAAATGTCTGGCCACGGTGGTCTCCCCAAACTTCTGCTCTTCTTCATTCTTTTCTTGCAGCGGCCGCAGTGGATTTCATCCTAGACTCATAGAGCCGAACAGAGGAGTGTTGTTTCTTCAGTCTGATTGTAATTGATCGTGACGTTTGTCCAATGTCCACTTTAAAGAATTTGTCCACTACTTTATATGAACCCCCCAACGTACCCCCCCCCGGAGCCCAGAAATGTTTCTGTAAATACCTTGCGGTGCCTTTTCTGCCTCCTTGCGGCACTACCGCTGGCCACTCAGAGGCATCACGTGACCCGTCACTGATGTCACATCAAGTGAGACTAACATCAGTGACGCGCTCCTCGCGGTGGATGCTGGGCTGTGGGCGGGGTTACCCCGTGCATCACACCCAGCATCCCCCGCTCGCTTTCCCAATGAATGAGGAGAGGAAGAGCGTGCGGTGGATGCCGGGTGTGACGTGCTGGGTAACCCACGCCACAGCCCAGCGTCCACCGTGAAACGTATCAGTGAGTACCACCTTCTGCAGCCGGAACTTGACGTGACATGAGCGGATGTCAGAGCTGACTGCAGCCAGGGGTCACGTGATGCCTGTGAGCGGCCAGTGATAGCGCCACTCACAGGCAGAAAAGGCACCACAAAGTATTGAGAAACACTTATGGGCCCCGGGGGAATACATTGGGGGATCATATAAAGTAGTGGACAACCCCTTTAACACAAGGGCACTTTACCGAGTAAATCACAACAGAAATGTAGCAGGTAAAATCCACCAATATCCACAGGTGTCCCATCTAATTTGTGGGAAAACTATCATCTTTAATAATCCTCCAACAGTTCTTGAATGACAAACGCGGAAAAGTGCCCCTTTATGGATTTGAAAGAAAGTCTGTTTAGACACTTTAGCTTAATAATAAAATGGTTAGAAAGCGATTTATCCTGAAGATTCACAAATTGTGGGGTGGTTTTAAAAATGTTATGTTTAGGGTGTTTTTGTGAATGAATCATGTATTGCTCCCATAGTACAGTGCCCCTTTCTTGGCCCCCACACACAGTATACTGTTCCCCTAGTACCGCCATCCACCCACACACTGTATAATGTTCCCACAGTACCTCCATCCCCAATTTTATTTTTTGGGGGTGTTTTTCATATAATATATGGAAACCTACATGAAAATGCTAAAAAATTCCTATCCTATCCAGAGAAAAAAAATACATTGTATATGGAGAATTTGGCATCAAATACCTCTTGTGTTGGTGTTCTTACAAACAAGCTTTTATAATGTCTCAAACTTCTGTGTGTGAATAAGACATGAGATCTAACGTGTTAGAAGATGACAGTCCGGGGAAGACGGGAAACATTCATATAGACGGCCGGTAGTGATCTAGTGGGTGACAGGACTCTGGCCAAATATGTTTCTAGAGCCGTAGTTGAAGATCAAAATGTCATCCTCATCATGAAGTAGTTATTTCTCATGTCACGTGTAATGAATATCTCCTGCAGTATTGTTAATGCCGATTCCAGTGTCGATAAATGAGACGAGAATTAGCAATAAGGAAGATGAGTCTATGAGAAACGTGTTCAGCTACAGACTCCAAGGAAGAAACTGCTTGTTGTCTGTGGCCTAAAATATACAGTGCCTACAAGTAGTATTCAACCCCCTGCAGATTTAGCTGGTTGACACATGCGGAATTAACTTGGCATTGTGACATTTGTACTGTAGATCAGCCTGGAAGTGGGAAATGCACTGCAGCAAATTTTTTTTTTTTTTTTTTTAAAAACGTTAAAAGTTAATTCAGAGTGTCATTTATTATTCAACCCCTCAAACCACAAGAATTCTGTTTGGTCCCCCAAAAGTATTAAGAAGTAGTTCAGGCACCAAGAATAATGAGCTTCACATGTGTGGATTAAAGATCTCTTTTGCCAGCCTTTTCTGACTATTTAAGACCCTCCCCAAACTTGTGAACAGCACTCAGACATGGTCAACATGGGAAAGACAAAGGAGCAATCCAAGGCCATCAGAGACAAGATCGTGGAGGGTCACAAGGCTGGCAAGGGGTACAAAACCCTTTCCAAGGAGTTGGGCCTACCTGTCTCCACTGTTGGGAGCATCATCCGTAAGTGGAAGGCTTATGGAACTACTGTTAGCCTTCCACGGCCAGGACAGCCTTTGAAAGTGTCCTCCCGTGCTGAGGCCAGACTTGTCCGAAGAGTCAAGGCTAACCCAAGGACAACAAGGAAGGAGCTCCGGGAAGATCTCATGGCAGTGGGGACATTGGTTTCAGTCAATACCATAAGTAACGTACTCCACCGCAATGGTCTCCGTTCCAGACGAGCCCGTAAGGTACCTTTACTTTCAAAGCGTCATGTCAAGGCTCGTCTACAGTTTGCTCATGATCACTTGGAGGACTCTGAGACAGACTGGTTCAAGGTTCTATGGTCTGAGGAGACCAAGATCGAGATCTTTGGTGCCAACCACACACGTGACGTTTGGAGACTGGATGGCACTGCATACGACCCCAAGAATACCATCCCTACAGTCAAGCATGGTGGTGGCAGCATCATGCTGTGGGGCTGTTTCTCTGCCAAGGGGCCTGGCCATCTGGTCCGCATCCATGGGAAGATGGATAGCACAGCCTACCTGGAGATTTTGGCCAAGAACCTCCGCTCCTCCATCAAGGATCTTAAGATGGGTCGTAATTTCATCTTCCAACAAGACAACGACCCAAAGCACACAGCCAAGAAAACCAAGGCCTGGTTCAAGAGGGAAAAGTCAAGGTGTTGGAGTGGCCTAGTCAGTCTCCTGACCTTAACCCAATTGAAAACTTGTGGAAGGAGCTCAAGAATAAAGTCCACATGAGACACCCAAAGAACCTAGATAACTTGGAGAAGATCTGCATGGAGGAGTGGGCCAAGATAACTCCACAGACCTGTGCCGGCCTGATCAGGTCTTATGAAAGAAGATTATTAGCTGTAATTGCAAACAAGGGTTATTCCACAAAATATTAAACATAGGGGTTGTATAATAATTGACCCACACTTTTATGTTTAAAATTTAAAAAAATTCAACTGAGCAACATAACTTTTTGGTTTGTAAGATTTATGCTTCTGTTCATAAAACCTACTCTCATTTGCAGTTTGAAGGCTCTAACTTATTTGCATCTTATCAAACCAGCTAAATCTGCAGGGGGTTGAATACTACTTGTAGGCACTGTATAGGTTTTATTACTAGATGTAAAGAAGAAAACTAAATAGTAGAAAATAGTAAATCTCATATGTTTCCCTTTATTATCTCCAGTGATTGTATTATTACTCAGGATTTTTATGAATTTACATCGGCTCATGTTCTTCTCATTCAGGTCTCTACAATATCGGATCCCCTAAATAAGAAAATTTTTCTGATTCATTCATTAAGCATGGATATGGACAGGGACAAGATGGCGGAGAGGATATTACGCCTCACCCTAGAGATCCTCTTCCAGCTTACTGGAGAGGTGAGAGATTCTGATGATGTCACATTACATCATTCTTATCTATGGGAATAACAGATGGACAGAACTGGAGAGGTGAGGACTCTGGAAATGTCTGTAGTGAGATTTATTAATGTGTCTCTCCATAACTAGGGTTACACAGTAGTGAAGAAGACCTCTAGTGAGCGCTGTCAGGACCCTGTGTCTGAGGAATGGAGGAGACCCCTGAGCCCAATCACAGGGCCTCCACCTCACCCCCTGATACATGAGGACATCAATGATCAAAAGATCCTAGAACTCACCTACAAGATGATTGAGCTGCTGACTGGAGAGGTGACACTGCTGGGAATGAGGAATGCTGGGACATTATACAGTAACACTATGAAGGGATCGGGGGGATGACGGTATCATTTTCTGTGTCAGGTTCCTATAAGATGTCAGGATGTCGCTGTCTATTTCTCCATGGAGGAGTGGGAGTATTTAGAAGGACACAAAGATCTGTACAAGGACGTCATGATGGAGGTTCCCCAGCCCCTCACATCACCAGGTAATAGACAGGACTAAATACACACGACCTATAATTATCTGTATTTAAACAATGAATTCAGTCCCTCTATGTGTTTCCTCCAGATCTATCCAGTAAGAGGACAACACCAGAGAGATGTCCCCGTCCTCTTCTTCCACAGGACTGTAAACAAGAAGATCCCAATGTTCCTCAGGATCATCAGGTAGATGGAGAAAAGGTGTCATGAGATCTCCCCTATGATGTGTAGACAGCTGTGAAGGTCTTGTGCTCAGTCTTGTTTTATCCACCAGTATTATATGTTTTATACTTGTGTAATGAGAACGGTGGAGATGGCAGGATTAGAGCTGATCATAGATGGGACTTCTCCATCTGTCTGTGACTCTTTCAATATTTGTTTCAGGGTGAAGATCTGACTCATATTAATACTACAGAGACATATGTGAGGGGTGATGAGCGGTGTAAAGAGGATATTCCTACATATGACTACCCAGGTGAGTAGTGACCACTAAATGCAGAGAAGTTACAGATTCATCTCAGATAATAGTGTAGAAAACCGCAGCACTGCTGGAATAGGTGAACAAGTAGGGTCAAAGCCATTCAAATAGCAAATGAATCTTGGCACTCAGACAGGCATAATTTTAATGTATTTAATTGCAGTCCAACACAGATACTATTGTTTTGGTCCTTAAAACCTTCATCAGTGTGTACTGCAGCATAAAGACAAAAAAATTAAAAACTACATATATCAGACAAAAGCATAAAAAGCACCGTATTTTTCGGACTATAAGACTCACCGGACCATAAGACGCACTTAGGTTTTAGAAGAGGAAAATAAAAAAAAATGTAAGCAAAAAATGTGGCCATGATGCCCTGTTAAGTGGTGGTGAATATTCATTGCCTTTAATAGCGGTCACTCTGAGCGCAGCAGGAGCCGCGCTGCGGCTACAGTGTGCGCGCTATTAGGGAGAATGAATGGTCACTGCTCCCCACGCACACAGTCCCGGCGTGGGGATCAGTGACTATTCAGGCACATAGCGTGACACAGCACTGGAGGAGAGAGGAGGTGAGTATGAAAGTTTATTTTTTTTTTTGTGCCGCGTGAGGGGGATCAGGGGGTGCCAAGCATACCTGGATGAGGGGGCCATACATACAAGGATGAAGGGGGCCATGCATACCGGGATGAGAGAGGCCATACATACAGGGTGCCATACTTACCAGGAGCTGCAGGCACAGTGTGCCGGTTATTAAGGAAAATTTAATATTCACTGCTCCCCACGTCCATGGGCGTGGGGAGCCGTAAATATTAATTTTCTTTAGTAGTGGGCACAATGTAGGCTGCAGAAGGCGGCAGTTGCCTCCTGCGCACCGCTACTCCGCCACTGTCACTTCCCCCACATCCCCCACCACCCACAGCCACAGTGTATATCGGACTATAAGACGCACCCCCCCCTCCTCCAAAATTTTAGAGGAAAAAAGTGCGTCTTAAAGTCCGAAAAATATGGTAGTAGAAACAAACTGTCATAAGGTATTTCTGAAATTCATATAATCATCTGAAAATCAATAACATTACAATAGAGAGCACATAATAATAATAAGTGTGACCTACTAGACTGCTAGGAATATAGTTAAAGGTGAAAGCAGGAAGGACACAGTGTCTCAGTGGAAAGACAGGATCTAGGGAGACAAACAGCTATAAGAACATCAGCCTCATAGGGAATTATCCAATCGGTACCTGCAGATATATGTAGAAACCTACCCAGTAGTGAGAGCAGGAAGTATGACAGGCGTGAAACGTGGCATCCGCCGCTGGTTCCAAAGGTCGCCATGTCAAGGGAGGAGAAAGCCTAGTATATGTGGTCAGAGGGCGGGACCTAATGTCCCAGGAGACCAATCAGAGTGAACCGCTGGTGTAACGTTCCTGGAAGTGGACTGAAGCGATAGGAGGCGGTGTCTGGATAGCAGTGACATCACCGGAAGTGACGCCGTGTCGAGTGCCGCTATCAATTGCCTGAAGGCATAGGAGGCGTGACTGGAGAAACTGAGGGCGAACGTGCGTTCCACGGTGCAGGACGTGCATGTCAGAGGCTGCGTCCTGCGTTCCACAAGCAAGAAGACTGTGTACTGAGTGGGTAGAGTGCGTTACAGAACAGGGGAGTTTGCGTTCCACTGTGGGATGAGGGATGGACGCCGTGCAGGACTATAGGACAAAAGAATAATAAGCCTGGAAATATCACAGGAGGTGAACAGGTGTAAGTGGATCAGCCTGTGGGCCGTGGAGGATGATGATCAGTGATTAAAATAAGGAGAAGCCGTTCTGCAACATAAAGAATACAAAATAAATACCATGATAATGAGAGAAAATTAATCTCTCTAAAATGACATGCAAATACTGTATCTCAAAACACATACAGTACAGACCAAAAGTTTGGACACACCTTCTCATTTAAAGATTTTTCTGTATTTTCATGACTATGAAAATTGTACATTCACACTGAAGGCATCAAAACTATAAATTAACACATGTGGAATTATATACTTAACAAAAAAGTGTGAAACAACTGAAAATATGTCTTATATTCTAGGTTCTTCAAAGTAGCCACCTTTTGCTTTGATGACTGCTTTGCACACTCTTGGCATTCTCTTGATGAGCTTCAAGAGGTAGTCACCGGAAATGGTTTTCACTTCATAGGTGTGCCCTTTCAGGTTTAATAAGTGGCATTTCTTGCCTTATAAATGGGGTTGGGACCATCAGTTGTGTTGTGCAGAAGTCAGATGGATACACAGCTGATAGTCCTACTGCATAGACTGTTAGAATTTGTATCATGGCAAGAAAAAAGCAGCTAAGTAAAGAAAAACAAGTGGCCATCGCCCAAGCATGCTCGCTGAAAGGGTTAACAGAACATACTCGCTCATCACTAGTTCTAATTTATTAATTTGTCACCAGTAAGAGAAACTATATTCTCTTTTCCATGGTATCACCTATATTCATTGATAATGAACACGTCCACTAGAGGGCGTCTCCTACTAGTTCGACGTTGTCTCACTGCCAATAGTTCCCATATAATGAGGGACTAACCACGTTACTGGTAGCACAGAGGCTCTGGAAAAGTGAAAATGGCTCCTTGCTCCTCAAAAGAAATTCAGCAAATTCTGCTCTCCCAAATGCAAATGCTCCACTTCCTTCTGAGCACCACAGTGTGCCCAAACCGCAGTTAACGTCCATATGTTTGGCATTTGTGTAGCGATGAGAGTCGGCCTAATTAACGGGTGCATGTCTCCAGAAGCATGAGCTAGGCACAATATACAGGCACTACAACGTACTGGCCACTACAACGTACTGGTCACTACAAAGGTAGTTTGCAATTTTCACTCAGCAACATCCACTGCTGCTTGTTTCTGGAAAAAAAAAACATGGAGTGAAAATCTACACTACACCTGTAGATAAATTCCCAAAGGGGTATATTTTACAAAATGGGGTCACTTGAGGGGGGACTCTGCTCTTCTAGCACTTATGGGCTTTGTATATGGAGTCCTGCTCCGTCCTTCCCGAGTCTCGCTGTGTGGCTAAGCAGTACTGTACAGTCACATATGGGGTATTTCTACATTGAGCAGAAATTGTGGGATAAATTTTGGTGCCATTTTTTATCCATTTCCCAGTGTGAAAATGCAAAATCTAGGGCTAAAAAAATTTTTAGTGGGAAAAATGTTATTATTTTTTCTTCACTGTCCAATAGTATAAAATTCTGTGACCCCCCCTGTGGTGTCAATATGATCACTGCTTCCCTAGATGAATTCATTGAGAGGTTTAGTTTGTAAAATAGGGTTTCTTATGGGGGAGGTTCTATTGTTCTGGCTCCTCAAGGGCTCTGCCAATGTGATATGGCACCCTCAAGCCAGTCTAGCAAAATCTGAACTCCAATATGGCACTTTTTCCCTTCTGAGCTTTGCACTGTGCCTCAAAAGTAGTTTTCGTCCACATATGGGGTATCAGCATACTCAGGAGAAATTACGCAACAAATTTTGGGGTCCATTTTATCCTGCTATCCTTGTGAAAATGAAAAAAATTAGGGCTAAAACAACATTTTTGTGGGAAAAATATCTTTTTTTCATTTTCACAGATCAACGTTGTAAAATTCTGTGAAGCACCTGTGGTTTCAAGGTGCTCACCACACATCTAGATAAGTTCCCTGAGGGGTCAGGTTTCCAAAAAGAGGTCACTTGTTTAGGCAAATCAGGTGTTCTCCAAAAGCGACATGACACTCGCAGACCTGAAAGGTCTTGGAATTACTGTTGCAGAAGGTCCTTCAGCTGCTTGGCTCCTGCAGCCTCTGTTCTGTTGGTAAGCTTCCTCTCCTGCTCTTCACAGGTCACATAGATCAGTGCAGAGCAGAAGAATAGACAACACCTCTTTCTGTGATTGGGGAGGATGCGGTATCCGCTTTCTACTCCATCACAGGAAGCCGCCTCCGAACTATAAGACGCACACACTTTTAAACAAGAGTTTTTTTCTTGTTAAAAAATGCATTATATAGTCCACATAATATGGTAACTAAATTCCTTAAGGGGTATAGTTTCCAAAATGGGTTCACTTGTGGAGGTTTTCCTCTGTTCAGGCACATCAGGGGCTCTCCAAACACGACATGACACCCGCAGACCACTCCATCAAAGAAATGTCATTCCTTCCTTTCTGAGCTGTGTCGTACGCCCAAACAGTAGTTTCTCCCACATATGGGGTATCTGCGTACTCAGGAGAAATTGCAGAAGAAATTGTGTGGTGCAATTTTTCTTGTTACCCTTGTGAAGAAGCAAAATGTGTGGCAAAAAAACATTTTTGTGGGAAAAATTAGATTTTTTGTATTTTCACGGCTCAACATTATAAACTTCTGTGAAGAACATGGGGGTTCAAGGAGCTCACCATACTTCTAGATAAGTTCCTTGAGGGGTCTAGGTTCCAAAATGGTGTTACTTGTAGGGTGTTTCCACTGTTTAGGCACATCAGGGGCTCTCCAATCGCGACATGGCGTCCGCTAATTATTCCAGCAAATTTTACATTTAAAAAGTCAAATAGCGATCCTTTTCTTCGGAGCCCTGCCATGCACCCAAACTGTTGTTTTCCCCCACGTGGAGTATCAGCATGCACAACAAATTTTGGAGGAAGCCTAAAAATTTCCTTCCACATTCCATTAATTCCTGTGAAACACCTGGACGGTTACTAAACTTCTTGAATGTAGTTTTGAGCACCTTGAGGGGTGCAGTTTTTAGAATTTTGTCACTTTTGGGTATTTTCTGTCATATGCATATTGACAAATTACCGAGAGGGTAAAAAAAACCCTGGTTGAGGGGTGTATAAAAAAATGTCTTTTATTACTGCTTTACTAAAATGTGGTAAAGAAGTAAATTAAAACTACACTAGTTTGTCTGTGCCCTTACTCTGATATTAAGTCTCTAGAAACTGTATAGTATTAGAATACATCTGATATCATGAGCTCATTATATTCATTATAGTTTTCCTTTATGTCTGCAGTTCATAGATTAGTTGATCACGTTATTTACTAGGACATACACAGGTTCCCTAGTGCTACCGAAAATATATACATAGCCACCCCAACAAGTTTCGCCATGTCTGGCTTCCTCGGGGGGCTGGGGCTATTATTGGCTGGACAGAGCCAGCGCCACCCAGAGCTTGTTCTTCCGACGTCTCTTCCATCACCAGCACTGCTTGCAGAATGAATAAATGGTAATTACTTACCCGTAATTTTTTTTTCCTGAAACCCATGACAGCACCATACAAGAGAGTAGTATCCGCCCCTATTACTGGACAGGAAGCCATGAGCGCAAAATAAAAAGGCAACTCCCACTTCCTCCTTCAATGTGGTTTCCAGGAGTCAAGTAAGAGTCACCCAATTCATCATCATTTTTATTTATACATTCACTCAAGCACATTCTTCATTGTGAGAAGAGAAGACTAAGAACCATCAGCCAAAAGTCAGAGGGAGGGAAAATTAGGGTGCTGTCATGGGTTTCAGGAAAATCAAATTACCGGTGAGTAAATATCATTTTTCCCTCCGCCATAACAGCACCATACGAGAGACCATAGCAACGGAGTCCTTCAATAGGGAGGGAGCACCCCTGTAGGATCTTACACCTGAAGAAAGATACCCAGAATATCCTAGTTTAACAGATAGTGCTTCAAGATTGAATGATATCTAAAAAATTCACAATCAACATAATGTCTATCGATTTGGAGCTTAAACCAAAAGCGCCAAAAGAGTAAACAGGATTTTTACAACACTCTGTCCTCTTTATCTCCCAGAGAAAGGTCTATATTTAGAGACCTCACTTATATACATGGTTGAATATCTTTTGATTTGATTAGATATTGATTTGATTTGATTTAGGTTTGATTAGATATTCTGTTTTCATTAAATCAACTAACCAACAACTGAAGTATATAAGAACTGGTGCTAAGACTCGGCGTGTAATAGAAGCAGAAGTTAATCGATTCAGGGAACCTGGTAACCTTAACTAGGCTTTGACTAGGGTTTCTACCTTAATATTTTTGGCATTTTCAATTGAAGGCCCCACGTAAGGCCAAGATCTGGGCCATAAGAATCTTTTTTAGGGTCAATGATCACATAATCGTTCAAAACTACTCAACTCTATGCTATCAAGAGTAGATAGAGCATCCCAGATTGCCAAAATGGGGATTTCAAAACCAGCAGAAATATTTAGTACTCTATATCCCTTAAGGTGTAACGTTAAGTTCCCCTAAGAAATGTATTTAAGCTGAACGGACACTTATAGTTCGAGATTTCCATCCTGGGGAGTTTCTGGCTACCACAATCTAGCCAAGTACCTAGAAAGGGTAAGACACAAATCTAAGCTATTCCAAAAGAAAAGTCACAATCCACCGTTCATGCAGGGATGATCGTATTTACGCTATTCTCCTATAATAGCATCAATTCAGCAACTTTATAATCCAACCATGGAGATTGTTAGATTAAAGTACTTCAAATGCCAAATAGTTTAGTTTTCAAGCAAAGAAACTAAGTAAACCGAGTGATAACCATCACCTCTGATACACTTTTTTTTTTTTTTCCAAAGCAACTCATTCAGAAAGAGATCTAGATCTCTTATGGTATTGGTCAAATCTCAGATGGTCTTAAGCTAAGGTATTAGCATCCCGTCCCGTTAAACATGTACCATAAGTACGTATCATCCTGTGCTTGAGTAATAATCAGAACGGTCTTACCTCAGTGTGAACGCATTTGTCTTAACTTGCAAAGATGCTTCTCCTTCACCACAGGAGTCTCACGGGTACGGGGACATTTTAACTCATCCACTGATTCCTCCTTTTATAGGTTTATTGCAGCGCTGCCGTCTTATCACTCCAAGAGCGCACTGACTGAATATTTAACCAACTCGCCACTTAGTTGAGTCTACCAGTTTATGACTTTAATCCCAAGAATACATAGTGTAATATGGCTCCATTGACTTAGTTTCCAATTAGTCCATCTGCACTTCTAACTGGGAGAATACACTGGTCTTGAAATAATTTTACCAGATCCGGTATAATCGTGTCTGTCGGGCAACTCCATTAGGAGGATGGACTGGGTTATTTACCGGTTCGTCAGTCCCATAACGGCGAGTCCAACTCCTACCTCCCTTAGTAGGGCAGACCGGTAGTGCTGGCCAACTCAATACAATCAAGTTTATCTTACCATTCCGAATCAGGAGGGTAGATTGAGGCAATGTTTTGTTTATCAACCATCGATACCGGTGAGTCCAGCTCGCACTTCCCTTAGGAAGGCCGATCGGTATAGTGCTGCCTTACTTGGCACAATCAAGTTCATCTTACCATTCCATACCAGGAGGGTAGATTGAGGCAATTGGTGGTCTATCAACCAACTCATACCTCCCTTAAGAGGTCAGACCGGTATAGTGCCGCCCTCTTGGCACGATCAAGTTTCCTATCACTCTAAACCAGGAGGGTAGATTGGGGCAAATGTTGGATTTTCAGCCCCCCACCGGTGAGTACAACTCGCAGCTCCTCCTACCATTTCCTATTTGGTATAGAGAGTTTAATCACTTAACGTCCAAAAGGTCATTCGAAGACTCTAGGTAGGAGTTTTAAGTGGACTTATAGTGGTTTCTTTTAAGCTTAGCGCAGGAGGAGGGGGGGGGACTGAGCTGTAGATGTTTATCAGCCAGTTCATCTAAAGAGATTGAGGCCTCTCATATGATGAGAGGTTGAAAAAGTTGAGCTTGTTTAGCTTAGAAAAACGACTCCTCAGAGGGGATCTCATTTACATCTATAAATATATGTGTGGTCAGTACAAAGGACTAGCACATGACTTATTCCCTTCAATAACCATACGAAGGACCAGGGGCACTCATTACGGGTGGAAGAAAGGCGATTCCAGCACCTAAAATAGGAAAGGGCTGAACTTTATGGACCTAGGTCTTTATTCAACCTATGTTACGTTACTAATGATCCTAGATTGTGAAGATCAACTGGACTTAAATTGTTATTATTCTTTTAGCGCCCCCATTCACACCTTTACCAAGAAGACCACTGGGACACAAATGTTAAATGCAGACTATTTCAATATGCTATCCAAGTATGAGGGATTGACTGAATCTGGACTCAGCAGCTATCCTTTGGACTGTATTTAATAGAATCACCCCAGACCGAGGGCATCGACTAGAAACCTTCCTTACCAATATCAGTAATATTGCTAGTAAAGGGTAGTGAAGCTTTGAGACCTTAGTGAAACAGATCTACAGGCCCCAAGTTGCCTGGCTAATCGGGCAACCCCCTGTGAGGCAGACAGCTGAGGAAAATTCTAGACCTAACGTGGCAGGTTTTTCCACAACTATGAAGCGGTCTGAAAAAACCTTCAGACAGGCCAACGTTAGACATAAACCCACACCTGAATTGGCATGAGGCCTAGCCCTGAGGCTCAATACGCAAGCCCTGAGGCTCAATACGCAAGCCACGAGGCTCAATACGCAAGCCACGAGCCCTAGCCGTGAGGCTCAATACACAAGCCATGAGGCTCAATACGCAAGCCACGAGGCCTAGCCGTGAGGCTCAATACGCAAGCCCTGAGGCTCAATACGCAAGCCCTGAGGCTCAATACGCAAGCCACGAGGCTCAATACGCAAGCCATCAGGCCTAGCCGTGAGGCTCAATACGCAAGCCATGAGGCTCAATACGCAAGCCACGAGGCTCAATACGCAAGCCATCAGGCCTAGCCGTGAGGCTCAATACACAAGCCATGAGGCTCAATACGCAAGCCATGAGGCTCAATACGCAAGCCACGAGGCCTAGCCGTGAGGCTCAATACGCAAGCCATGAGGCCTAGCCGTAAGGCTCAATACGCAAGCCATGAGGCCTAGCCGTGAGGCTCAGTACGCAAGCCATGAGGCCTAGCTGTGAGGCTCAATACGCAAGCCATGAGGCCTAGCCGTGAGGCTCAATACGCAAGCCATGAGGCCTAGCCATGAGGCTCAATACGCAAGCCATGAGGCCTAGCCGTGAGGCTCAATACGCAAACCATGAGGCCTAGCCATGAGGCTCAATACGCAAGCCATGAGGCCTAGCCTTGAGGCTCAATACGCAAGCCATGAGGCCTAGCTTTGAGGCTCAATACGCAAGCCATGAGGCCTAGCTTTGAGGCTCAATACGCAAGCCATGAGGCCTAGCCGTGAGGCTCAATACGCAAGCCATGAGGCCTAGCCGTGAGGCTCAATACGCAAGCCATGAGGCCTAGCCGTGAGGCTCAATACGCAAGCCATGAGGCCTAGCCGTGAGGCTCAATACGCAAGCCATGAGGCCTAGCCGTGAGGCTCAATACGCAAGCCATGAGGCCTAGCCGTGAGGCTTAATACGCAAGCCATGAGGCCTAGTGACTCGCCCCCTGGGCCGTGGGGCACTCGGATCCAGACAATAGGGAAACGGTGGGAGTAGTAGTGGCAACCCGGTTCCGTGGCTCAGGGTGGTCAGGCCAGTGGTAGTCCGTTATGTGCTGTTGATTTTATCCGACTACGCCACCCGTGGATTTGCGGTCATTAGGAACCGCCGCTGCAAGGCTAACCGCTGGGGCTGATGATGTATGCAGCTGGGATGGTGTGACTTCCCACGGGAAGAGTGCGGCCCCAGGGCAGTGTAGTGGATGTTGGGAGTGATGGTAGTGAGAGTCCCAGTGCTGATAGTGCTGGAGGAGCAAGGAGCACACAGACAACAGGTTGCAGTCCAGGGTCTTTACTAGAACAGGTAAATTGACCCACAAACAGTCCCGGCTAGGAGGGGACCTGGATGTCTTAGAGCAACGGGGAAATTGGCCCTGGTCAGGGTGAGGGTGTAGGCCTACCGTGCTTTCTGTGCTCCTTCTGGCTATCTCCTCCTTATAGGGTAACAGCCCACGTTTCCGAGCTCTCCGTGTATTCTCGCCTGTATGGCCTGCGACGTGGGTTCCTTTCTGCTCCCAGCCTTGTACGGCTTTGCTGGTCCCTTCTGTTGTGGCAGGGCCTCCAGGCTTCTTAGGCCAAGGAATATACAGTCCCCTGCGAACTGGTTATCTGCTGGGGGATGTGGAATCCTCCCAGCCTCAGACACCAAAGTCTGGTAGATTAAGTCCTCTATCTGCCAAGACAGGCTCACTTCGCCTCTTGTCTCTGGCTTGTGGCTCTCCTCCTGCCACACTTCCTCTTAGGTGCAATACAACTTTCTGTCCCTGCTCTGCTCTGGGACACGTCTCAGTCCTGAGACAGGTCATTCGGTTCTCCCTAACCCTGCCCCCAGTACCAGCTTTTATAGGGGCAGCCAGCTCCCCCTACTGGCCTGAGACAGGATGCATTGCATGCTAATGTTCCCCTGACTAGAGAACCTCCCCCTTGCTCTCAGACACAGCTTTAATATATTTGTGGCATCCAGGCCAGGGTGACACATTCCCCCCTAGTGAAATTTAGTACTCTGGGACTAAACAATAAACAAAGACAATATGCATAACCATAAAACATTAACAGACAGACGACGCACAGATTGAGTTCTTAAGGTCACAGTGTGGCCTGTGACCGGGTGTCCATATCACCAGCACAACGGGGAGCCTTAACCAGGTGGGGGTCTGTCCTACCCCAAGTCCTTTACAGTCTTAGTTCATTCCTGGGCTAGGCTCCGAACGCAGTCCATACAAGGTCCCGGTTATAAAAAGTCCATAACCTTTGAGTCCTTACGGTAGCTGCAAGAAACTGAAACACAGAATTACCAAACATGCATGTAACTTTGCAAACAATTCAATATTTGGCAACAGGGTCATTTACAATCTTAGCGCGCTCTATATTTTCCAGCGAGCGGGTATCTGCCCCTTTGTGCTCCTGGTTGACCTACGTAGCCCACTGTCTGGTGGTGGACCAACCTGGCTTTCCCCACTAGCGTTAGGGGTACAGCTACCAGCTGGGTGTACAGGTAGGGCAGGCAGCTGTCTGCGGGTCCTTTGGCTTACCGCAGGCATGGCAGGCTCACTGTCAGCAGAGCGTTGACTCTCCTGGGCTGCTGGTACAGGCTCTTCTGCCTCTGGAACTGCTTGCTCCTCTTCACCTTCCGGCTCTGGTGTTGGTTGTTGCTGTGCCGGTTGCAGGAAATGCAGGACGGGTACCACTATGGCATCATTTATGCGAGTCCAGGACTGAGGGAACTCTCCGAGAACGGTGCTGATCATTTCTTCCTTGTCCTCTGCGGGTTCAAGGTCACTCTGATCCTCTTCTGCACTACGGAGTTGCTCGGGGCATCTTTTGAGGTGGTCCCTGGAGACAACACTAGTGGTTTCTCCTCCGTCCTTGGTGATTACGCACACCTTTGGGTTGTCATGGTCAGACTGCAGTACGGTGTAGGGTTCCCTTTCCCACTGGTCGTCCAACTTATGTAGCCTTCTCTTCCACTTCAGGACCTGCTCACCAGGTTCTAGGGGACCAGCAAGGGCGTGTTGGTTGAAGAGTCTTTCTTGCCTTTCTCTCACCTGGGCCAGGCTCCTCTCCACACTCTCCTGTACCTTCTTGTACAGCAGTTGCCTTTCTGTATCCCAGTCTGCATCCAGGGAGGTGTCCTCAGGCGTTAGGACTCCCATCTCCAGGTCTACGGGCAGCTTACCTGGTCTGGCTCGCATCAGGTAAGCCGGGGTGCAGTTTGTAGCATTCACAGGGATATTGTTGTATAGGTCTACTAGGTCCGGCAGTTTTTCTGGCCACAGGCTGCGTTCCTCCAGGGGCAACGTCTTCAGCAGATCAATGACTATATTGTTCATCTTCTCACACATCCCGTTGGTTTGGGGGTGGTAAGGCATTGTACAAATCTTCTTACAGCCATAGAGGTTGCAGAACTCTTGGAAGATTTCAGCCTCGAACGCTGGACCCTGGTCTCTCAGGACCTGTTCCGGATACCCGTGTGGACGACAGAAGTATTGCTGGAAGGCTCTGGCCGCTGTTTGGGCTGTCAAGTCTTTTACCGGGACCACCACGAGAAAACGGGAATAGTGGTCCACGATTGTCAGGGCGTAGATGTACCCTGACCGACTTGGAGCCAACTTGACGTGGTCTAGAGCTACCAGCTCAAGAGGCTGCGTGGTGACGATGGGCCTCAAGGGTGTCTTCTGGCTGGTGCGGTCCTTCCTCCTTAGGTGACAAGGGCCACAGTCTCTGCACCACTTCTCCACAGCTCCTCTCATGCTGACCCAAAGGAACCGTCCTCTTAGCAGGAACTCCAGTTTCTTCCAACCGAAGTGCCCCGCTCTGTCATGGTAAGCCCCCAGGACCATAGCTGCATCCCGCCTTGGAACCACGACTTGCCAGGTCAGCTCGTGCGTCCGGTGGTTGACAATCCTTCTGCACAACTTGCCTTCGTAGAGGAACAGCTTGCTCTTCTCCTTCCATAGCTGCTTAGCTTCCTCTGGAGCATCCGGATCCATGCGGGCGTCTTCCTGGGTCAGCAGATCTTTCACCAGGCGGATGGCAGGGTCACTATCTTGGGTCTCAGCCCAGCTGTGGTGAGGTAGGGGATTGATCGTCACGGTTGTTAGATCCTCCTCCTTCACGCGGTGGGAGTATTGAGCGGCTCCATACCGGTGAAACGCGGGGAGTTCTATCTCCTCCAGCTCTTCTGGGTCTTCGTCACCTTCAGGTAAGTGAGGCTTCCTCGATAGGGCGTCAGCGTTGGCATTGGTTTTGCCGGCCCAGTACTTGATCACAAAGTCATAGTTGGAGAGACGGGCCATCCACCGCTGTTCTAGGGCACCCAGTCTTACATTGTCCAGGTGTGTCAACGGGTTGTTGTCCGTGTACACGGTGAACTTTGCGGAGGCCATGTAATGCTTGAAGCGTTCCGTTACGGCCCACACCACTGCCAAGAATTCTAGCTTGAAGGAACTGTAATTCTCCGGGTTCCTCTCGGTGGGCCTCAGCTTCCGGCTGGCGTACGCGATCACCCTTTATCTGCCCTGTTGGTTTTGGGACAGTACGGCTCCCAGTCCCACATTACTGGCGTCCGTGTGGAGAATAAAAGGCTGGCCATAATCAGGGTAGGCCAGGATCTCATCCCCCGTGAGGGCCATCTTCAACTGGCGGAAGGACTCCTCTTCCGGTTTATCCCACTTGAAGGGAGGCTTTTGGCTCCTGGACTTAGACTGTCCGATCAGGAGGTCCTGCATAGGAGCTGCCATCTTAGTGAACCCGGGGATCAACCTTCGGTAGTAGCCTACCAACCCGAGAAACTGTCTCACCTCTTTGATGTTCGAGGGGCTTGGCCAGCTCTTGATTGCCGTGACCTTGTCAGGGTCGGGGGCTACTCCTTCCGCACTTACCACGTGCCCTAGGTACTGGACCTTTGGTTTCAGCAGGTGACACTTCGATGGTTTCACCTTCAGGCCATAGCCTGCCAGGGCTTCGAACACCTCGGCCAGGTGCTTCAGATGGTCCTCGTAGGTCTTCGAATAGACGATCACGTCGTCCAGGTAAAGGAGGACCGTCTCGAAGTTTCGGTGCCCTAGACAGCATTCCATCAGCCTCTGGAAGGTCCCTGGTGCGTTGCAGAGCCCGAAGGGCATACAGTTGAACTCACTCAGTCCCATCGGGGTGGTGAAGGCGGTATTCTCCTTGTCAGCCTCTGCCACAGGAACCTGCCAGTACCCGCTAGTAAGGTCCAAAGTAGAAAAGAAGTTAGCTGATTTTAGTGCGGCTAAAGACTCCTCTATTCAAGGCAGCGGGTATGCGTCTTTATGGGTGATACGGTTGATTTGTCTATAGTCTACGCACATTCTCATGGTGCCATCTTTCTTTTTCACCAGAACCAAGGGGGCTGCCCAGGGGCTACAGCTATCTGTAATGACCCCAGCTTCTTTCATTTCTCTTAGCATGCCCTTTGCGTTCTGATAATGTGCAGGGAGTACAGGTCTGTGTCTTTCTTTTATCGGTGGGTGGCTCCCTGTGGGGATGTGGTGTTCTATCCCCTTTACTCTGCCAAAGTCTAGCGGGTGTTTACTAAAGACTCTCTCGTACTCCTGTACCACCCGGTAGACTCCTTGTTTTTTGTGCAGGGGAGTGGAGTCAGCACCCACATGGAGTTTCTGGCACCAGTCCTCCTTTTGTTTCTGGGAGCCGTTACCCTCCGCCTGTGGAGATGGAGGCAAGGGTTCCACGGCCCTGATAGCTTTGTGTTCGACAACAAACAGTTTGGCGAGTGTAGCGTACCTGGGTAAGTGTACTTCCCTCTCACCAATGTTGAGGATGCGGACGGGCACCCTCCTATGACGGACATCAACCACCCCCCGGGCTGTCAAAATGGTGGGCCTGCTGTCCGAGTATGCGGGTTCTACCATGGCTTGGTTGTCTCTACTTCTCAACCCGATTGCAGTCCGACATCAGATCATCATTTCACTTTTCGGAGGCATGGAAATGGGGAATGGGTCACTCAGTCTTACGCTACCGATCTCACAACCAGAAAGTTCTACCTGCTGCCGTCTCATCAGGGCTTTTATCTCCTTGTTGAGGACTCTCTGTTGGCTGGAACAAGCATTCACCGCCACCTGTTGTAGAATTACAATTACCTCTGAAAGACAATTTTCAATCACGTTAGTACCCACAGTTATTTTAGGGTGACTTTCACGACGGTCAATTTCCACAATAATCACTCCCTGTGCCGGTAGTTCAACTTTACCAATTTTAATGGTCATCTCCTTGAACCCCATCTGCGGCACGGGTAAGCCATTACTGGCGATGATGCTCAAGTTACTGTCTGGATACCGTGTGATATCAGCATCAGTCCAATACTGCTTAAAAAGTACATAAGGGATAGTGGTTACTTGTGACCCAGTATCCAGCAAGGCACTCATGGGGATACCGTCCAGCACCACGAGTAAAACCGGGCGCCCCCCAGCGTACTTATCACGCCAATTATAAGGGCCTGGTGATCTTATGCCTGGGGGTTGGCCCTCTGCCCCAGGTTGGACCCGTTTAAATTACAGTACCTGGAAATGTGTCCGGGCTGGTTTCATCGACGGCAAATGGGCTGTCCATCCTCTGCGTAGGGGTCTGTGGGCCTCCCTCGGAACGACGGGATCCTCCTCTGTCGACGCCACGGGACATCCTCCGGACTTGAAGCCAGCTCGATGGGTCTTGACGGGTCCACTTGCAACGCCTGGACGGTCCTGGTCAATGCCGCGACGCTCCTGGTCAGCTCCTGGACTTGGTGGTGCAGGTCTTTCGACGGGGCTTGGTTCAGGGCCTGTGCATCAGCCCCCACGGGGTCCATAGAGGAGGGCGCCCCTCCTGGTGGTAGGTGAGAGCAGGGGGCCGGGGGTTTATAGCGCCACTGGTTGCAGGTTCACGGAGCACCCTTATGGTCCTGTCCTTAAATTGGGCAAAGGTCAGATCAGGGTTCTGAAAGAATATGAGGCGCAGTTGGGCCCTGTGGGCGCTGGACAGCAGACCTTCTATGAATTGTTCTGTTAGTAGTCTATCCGTTTCCTGCACACTGCCAGGGTCAGTTTGTTGGATGGCCCTTAGGGCTTCCTGCAAATTTAGGGCATAGTCTCTGATGCTGTCCTGTGCCCGCTGCTTACATCCATAGAACCTCATTTTAATTTCAGCTTAGGTACGTGTGTCAAAGGTACCCCGCAGCCGGGCCAGAATACCCTTCACGGTTCTTTTCTCCTCAGCGGGCCATGACTTTACCTCCCTTTGGGCTGCGCCAGTTAACTGCCCTGTTAATATGCTAACCTTCTGTTCCTCTGTCAGGGGGTAAACCTGGAACAAACTGTACAGCCTTTCCTTAAAGTCAGTTAGGGCATGGGGCTCCCCTGAGTACTTGGGCAGCCAGGTCGCTCCAGGGATGTAGGGCAGGGAAAAGGTCATCACCGCTGCTGCAGCCGCGTTGGTGGTAATGGGTGCCTCTGTGTCCGACATCTTCCTCCCCCCTAGTTAAGCGTGGCCTACCTTCCGACGATCCTCTTCTGTAGGCCGCGGCTCCGCTGCTGCTGCTCTGGACGAGGACCTTGTGTCGCATCCTGATGACGTCAGCGTCGCTCTCTCTCCCTTCCAGGACCTTGCGCAGCGTCGGTGCGTGGGGCGGAGCTTCGGATCTCGCGCGGTTTGGACGTCCACGCCCCTCTTCTTCCCGTGCGGCGTACAGAAGATGGCGTCCGATGGCGGGAAAACGGCTGAAGATGGTGGGAACCGATGGAAGATGGCGGGAGATGGCTGGAAATGGCGGGAAACGGCTCAGGACGGCGGGAAACCTCTTTTCAGGTAAGTGCAAAGTCTTTTTCAGGCACGCAATACCCGTTTGTGGCGGGTTGGTTGCAATCCTGCCGACTACGCCAAAGCTGACTCGCCCCCTGGGCCGTGGGGCACTCGGATCCGGACAATAGGGAAACGGTGGGAGTAGTAGTGGCAACTCGGTTCCGTGGCTCAGGGTGGTCAGGCCAGTGGTAGTCCGTTATGTGCTGTTGATATTATCCGACTACGCCACCCGTGGATTTGCGGTCATTAGGAACCGCCGCTGCAAGGCAGACCGCTGGGGCTGATGATGTATGCAGCTGGGATGGTGTGACTTCCCACGGGAAGAGTGCGGCCCCAGGGCAGTGTAGTGGATGTTGGGAGTGATGGTAGTGAGAGTCCCAGTGCTGATAGTGCTGGAGGAGCAAGGAGCACACAGACAACAGGTTGCAGTCCAGGGTCTTTACTAGAACAGGTAAATTGACCCACAAACAGTCCCGGCTAGGAGGGGACCTGGATGTCTGAGAGAAACGGGGAAATTGGCCCTGGTCAGGGTGAGGGTGTAGGCCTACCGTGCTTTCTGTGCTCCTTCTGGCTATCTCCTCCTTATAGGGTAACAGCCCACGTTTCCGAGCTCTCCGTGTATTCTCGCCTGTATGGCCTGCGACGTGGGTTCCTTTCTGCTCCCAGCCTTGTACGGCTTTGCTGGTCCCTTCTGTTGTGGCAGGGCCTCCAGGCTTCTTAGGCCAAGGAATATACAGTCCGGTGCGAACTGGTTATCTGCTGGGGATGTGGAATCCTCCCAGCCTCAGACACCAAAGTCTGGTAGATTAAGTCCTCTATCTGCCAAGACAGGCTCACTTCTCCTCTTGTCTCTGGCTTGTGGCTCTCCTCCTGCCACACTTCCTCTTAGGTGCAATACAACTTTCTGTCCCTGCTCTGCTCTGGGACACGTCTCAGTCCTGAGACAGGTCATCCGGTTCTCCCTAACCCTGCCCCCAGTACCAGCTTTTATAGGGGCAGCCAGCTCCCCCTACTGGCCTGAGACAGGAGGCATTGCATGCTAATGTTCCCCTGCCTAGAGAACCTCCCCCTTGCTCTCAGACACAGCTTTAATATATTTGTGGCATCCAGGCCAGGGTGACACACTAGCAGTGAGGCTCAATACGCAAGCCATGAGGCCTAGCCGTGAAGCTCAATACGCAAGCCATGAGGCCTAGGCCAAACAAACGTAGGTAGGTACGGAATCATTAAATTTAGATTCTTCCAGACTGATGTTATCATTTCAGCGCCCAACTGGGCCCCTGCTTATTGCCACTCACTAGAGGTTGCTATAGAACACAGCATGGTGTTTCATGATTCACTGATGTTCCATGATTCACTGGTGTTCCATGATTCACGGCTGCTCCTGCCGTGAGCTCCAGGCTTCTACATCCTTGAGGATATAAAACCACATTGAAGGAGGAAGTGGGAGTTGCCTTTTTATTTTGTGCTCAGGGCTTCCTGTCGGGTAATAGGGGTGGATCCTACTCTCTCGTATGGTGCTGTCATGGGGCTCCCAAGGAAAAAGATGGCTCCTGGTGACAGAAGCACATGTTGCAGTAGGAGATCCCAGAGGAGATGGGACCCACCATTTGCAGAAGCCCTTATATGACAAAATGGCAGAAAACCAGAGCAGTAGAAATCACCATAAAGTGGCTCCATTTTGGAAATTATATTCCTCAGTGAATTAATCTATAGGACAAGTGACTATTTTGACTCCAAAGCCACTTTCCTGAAATTAGCACGCAGTGGATCTTGTAGAGTGAAAATTGCACATTTGTCATTTTATAACCCAACACATAGTGACCAGATTGTGCTCCAGGAGACACACACCGTAAATTAAGTGGGTTCTTCTCACTATAGTAATGCCAAATACATGGAAGCTAAATGTGGTTTGGGCACACTGCAAGGCTCAGAATGAGGGGGAGATTTCACTTTGAGAGGTAAGATATTGCTGGATTGGTTTATGGAAGCCATGTTGCTTTTCAAGAGCCTTTGAGCCACTAATAATGTGGAAACCTCTGTTTTTCCATTAACAGATGATGGACCTGAGTGGTGACTTGTTTTTTTGCGAGTAGAAGTTTTTATTGGTATTATTTTCACCTACATAACATTGGTGGCTTCTTATTCCATATTTGGGAGGCAGAATGAATAAACAGTTGAACACTACACTCTTCTGGTTCATCCTATGAGGTTTTCTATTAGACTGTGAACTGTCATTGTCTTGGTGAATAATTAGATTTTTTTGCATAACTTCCCATTTTTACGGACAGTTTAAGTAGAAATGTTCAAAAATATATAATTACAAGGATTTTTATTAAAAAATAATAATTGGTTTTATTATTGGCAGATGTCTGTACCAGGAGATCAGAGGGACACCTGACATCTTCAATTTTCAAATCAGATAATTTTGAGATCCCACAGGATACAATTGAAATGAATGCCATTACTCCAGATATACCATCATCCCTTCACAGCAAAGATCTGTCATCTGATCCTATGAAACAGGTCCTGTCTTCTGATTCATTACCGACTACTAAGGAAAATCAAAGTCGCAAAATAAGCATTAAAAAACAAATTGCTACTAAAGCAAAGAAGCCATTTTCACGTTCAGAATATGGAAATAGTTTTCCCCTCAAAAAGTCTTTTCTTAAACATGAAAAAATTCACAAAGCGAAGAATAGATTTTCTTGTTCCAAGTGTGGGAGATGTTTTAATCAGAAATCAGATTTTGTTAGGCACCTGAGAACTCACACAGGGGAGAAGCCATTTTCCTGTTCAGAATGTGGGAAATGTTTTACAAAGAAATCAACTTTCATCAGACATCAGAGAACTCACACAGGGGAGAAGCCATTTTCATGTTCAGAATGTGGAAACTGCTTTACAGCGAAATCAAATCTTATTGCACATCAGAGAACTCACACAGGGGAGAAGCCATTTTCATGTTCAGAATGTGGGAAATGTTTTATAAAGAAATTAACTTTTATCAGACATCAGAGAACTCACACAGGGGAGAAGCCATTTTCATGTTCATAATGTGGGAACTGCTTTACAGAGAAAACATATCTTATTGCACATCAGAGAACTCACACAGGGGAGAAGCCATTTTCATGTTCAGAATGTGGGAAATGTTTTGCAAATCAATCAAATCTTATCAGCCATCAGAGAACTCACACAGGGGAGAAGCCATTTTCATGTTCCGAATGTGGGAACTGCTTTACAGAGAAATCAAATCTTATTACACACCAGAGAACCCACACAGGGTTGAAGCCATTTTCATGTTCAGAATGTGAGAAATGTTTTGTACAGAAATCAAAACTTATTGCACATCAGAGAACTCACACAGGGGAGAAGCATTTTTCATGTTCAGAATGTGGGAACTGTTTTACAGAGCAATCAACACTTATGGAACATCAGAGAACTCACACAGGGGAGAAGCCATTTTCATGTTCAGAATGTGGGAAATATTTTGCAAAGAAATCAAATCTTATAAAACATCAGATAATTCACACAGGGGAGAAGCCATTTTCATGTTCAGAATGTGGGAAATGTTTTGTACAGAAATCAAATCTTCTCAAACATCAGAGAACTCACACAGGGGAGAAGCCATTTTCATGTTCAGAATGTGGGAACTGTTTTACAGCGAAATCAACGCTTATCGAACATCAGAGAACTCACACAGGAGAGAAGCCATTTTCATGTTCAGTATGTGGGAAATGTTTTGCAAAGAAATCAAATCTTATCAAACATCAGAGAGCTCACACAGGGGAGAAGCCATTTTCATGTTCAAAATGTGGGAAATGTTTTAACCAGAAAGCAAATCTTGATAGCCACCGGAGAACCCACAAAGAGAAGAATGCCGCAACTACACCCAACTAGTCTCTGTACAGATTATAAAGGCCCTAGCTGCACAACTAAAAACGCCACGGACCTAACTCTCTTAATAGGCCATTGAGGAGTTTTTTGTACCTCCTGAGGAACCAGAGGGGAGGCCACAACACGCTGTCAACCAGGGGAAAGGAAAGTATAAAGTAAAATATGAAAACCCTGAGTGAGAAACTAAAATACATTCATATACACTCCCTGACAGAAGTTATGTCGCTTATCCATGTTATGTAAATAAAAGATTATAACCTGACGTTAAATTCATCCATTGGTTTTATAAATTACTCTTTTGAAAGCTGAAACCCTCCCAAATTTGGTTTCGGTTAAGAAAATAGATTGGCATCAATGGTGAAATATTGATCATTTAATGAACACCGAATGGTCAGATTTTGGCAAGACCAAAGTTTTGTCGCCCACAGAAAGTAATGTGATATTCAAGCAAATAATTATCTTAAAATAAAAATATATGTTGCATAACATTGATGAATGAAGTTGTGGTGCTATTAGAGTCATATTTAATATTTTGTGTGACTTCCATGAGCTTGAAGGACTGCATCCATGCGGTTCAACAATGATTCATACAATTTATTAATGACGTCATCAGGAATAGCAGAGAATGCAGTCTTACATGCCTCCCAGAGTTCATCTAGATTCTTTGGTTTTGTCTTCCAAGCTTCCTCTTTTATCCTACCCCAAACTTGCTAAATGATGTTCATGTCTGGTGACTGGGCTGGCCAGTCCTTGAGCACCTTGATCTTTTTTGCCTGGAGGAACTTTGTTGTAGAGATGGATGTATGAGATGGAGCATCATCCTGCTGCAGAATTTGACCCCTTTTATGATTTGGAATGTAAGAGGTAGCTAATACTTCTTGATATTTTAGGCTATTGATATTGCCTTCCACCTTGCACATGTTTCGCACCCCCCCATACTGAATGTAACCCCAGACCATGATCTTTCTGGGTGTATTTTGGATCCATACGGGCTCAAGTAGGGCTCCTGCAGTATTTGCGGCGGCTGTGGTGTAATTCCACTGAACATTCATCAGAGAAATCCACCTTCTGCCACTTTTCCAGCGTCCATTTGTTTAGCAGGCTGTGGGACTTTGCAAATGCCTCATGGTTTTTTATTTGTCTTTTGTTTAGTGCTGGCTTCTGGGCACTGATTCGACCATGGAGGCTATTTCGAGACAGAATCCTACAAACTGTTCTAGTTGACACAGGGACTTGAGGTGACCAGGCCTGTTGGAGCTCTGCTGCAGTGGAAGAGGGGCTTGCTTTGGATTTCTAACCAATTAACGTTCATCCTGTGCAGTTGTCTTACGGGGTCTGCCTGACCTGGGCTTGTCAAACACATCTTCAGTCTCTTCAAATCTTTTTTTAATTCTTTGTACTTGACGCTGAGACACATTAAAGGTGCCAGCCGCCTCTGCAGTGGATCTGGTCTCCAGCCTCTTGATAATCAAGGCTTTGGTCGCAGGGTGGATTTTTGGCATGTTGTCAGAGCTCAAGTTGCAGTTCAAGTGAAGGTCTGGGGTGCTGAGTTTCTTTTTATACACACCCACTAATTAACCGATCATTTACTGAGCACTGGTGAGGATGTAAATTAGGATTGGGTGCATTATATGACCAGGCGACAAAACTTTTGTCTTACCAAAATCTGACCATTCTGTGTTCATTAAATGATCAATATTTCAGCATTAATGCCAATTTATTTTCTTAACCTAAACCAAATTTGGGAGGGTTTCAGCTTTCAAAAGAGTAATTTATAAAACCAATGGATGAATTTAACGTCAGGTTATAAGCTTTTATTTACATAACATGGATAAGCGACATAACTTCTGTCAGGGAGTGTAGGGCAAAGAAGGCAAGCTAAGGAGAACCAAAAATAAAAGGAACAAGTATAATCTCCCAGAAACCTAACATTGTTAGAATGAAAAGGTACTGGGAGGGAAAGCAAACTGACCGGGAGGATATTTTCACCTTTGTGGTGAAACTTACAAAATTCATCCTCACCAACTGTAAATGTAAAACCTGTCCATGTGTAATGACCACGGACAAGATAAAGATTCCCAACTCACATCAGGACCACAAGATCTCAGGTACTTTCAGCTGCATCACAACTAATGTAGTGTACTTAATTATATGTACCAAATGTCCAACTGGGGGTCTGTATGTAGGGGAGACAGGGCAAAAACTTAGAACAAGGATGAATTCTCATTGTCACACAATAAAAGAAAAAAGAATAGATCTATCTGTGGCCAAACATTTTTGTATCCCTGATCACAGCATCATGGACATGAAATTACTTGTATTAAAAGGTAACTTCAAATCTCAGAGAGACAGCGTTATGACAACCTTTGACACTCGGAGCAGGAATGAATGTGTCACTTGGATTTATGTCTTTTTACTAGTGATGAGCGAATACATTCGGCACTATTCGTTACTCGCACGAATAGTACACAATTCAGGCTATTCTGCAAGTAATTACCTATTCACCTGGGTATATTCGAGTGACCCGCCCAGAATGTTTGGCGCTTTATTTGCAGCCAATGAACATGCTGGGCTTGCTTGCCAATCACAGTAATACCGCTGCCATCTTTGTTGTGGCATTACTGTGATTGGCTGGCCTTACAGCATCGTAGGGGGATATTTAAGCCCTGCCGGCACCATTTTGCACATAGTAAATGAGGAATCTACGTAGTGTGAGAGCAGGGAGAGTGAAAGCAGCGTATAGGGAGTGTTTGAGTCCAAAAAGCTCTTTTAAGAGCTATTTAGAGTGAAGATTAGTTCTCTAAATTTAAAAAGCCATTGCGCTGATACACTGAGGAGGATAAGTGAGGATTGTTGGAAGGATAATAATGAATGGGTTTTCAAATGTTCAGTGAATTTTATTATTTTATTAATTCATTAAAATACTGTTAGAGATTTCATAGATATATAAATCAGTATAAAACCAAGGAGTCGAGCTATATTAAAAAAGAGACCACTTGGTCAGTCTTCCAGGGATCCAGAGCTGATTAGGACCTGTAATAGGATATATAAAGACTGTGATTACTAGCCTGTATAGGTTAGATGTTTTATGGTAGGACTACTGTACATGTATTTACCTTAAAATGTGAGAAGGTCTCTGTAGATGATGAAGAGGAGGATGAGGAGGGGTGTGGGTCCTCTTGTGAGGTAGGATGTCAGAATTGATGCTGAAATTAGAAATCTCATTAAAGAGAAGAAGCTCTGTCTTGTTTCGGTTAATTCGATTATTTTGAATTATTAGAGGACTTACATAAAGAGCACAAATCTTGATGTTTAATTATTATCCAGGGGTGTCCCCCAGGTGGAAGGGTGTATATTCCTGTGGGGCTGTAGGAGGTTGATTCCGATTGATGTAGCTGGTTGAGCCTGTGGCCTAAACCGAAAATATACAGTTTTATGGTGTTTAAAGCTTATTGTATGTTGTATCTGGTAGTTCGAAGGTTTACCTGGTTATGCTAGGGTGTTACTTATGGGTGATCCTTGAGGGCCCTATTAAGGTTTTGCTTTTATCCTGAAGAAGCAAGAATCCCGGTGTCAGCTACAATAAGATGGTGCCCTAGGGTAGTAAAGTTGTTTAGGAAAGTTCGTATACAGTGTGGCTCACCTATAGAGATGACTTGGCGACCTAAGCGATGGGTATCTGTAACTGGCAGATAGCCCCCTTCCGGGGAGTAGCAGCTGGATAATAATTAAACATCAAGATTTGTGCTCTTTATGTAAGTCCTCTAATAATTCAAAATAATCGAATTAACCGAAACAAGACAGAGCTTCTTCTTTAATGAGATTTCTAATTTCAGCATCAATTCTGACATCCTACCTCACAAGAGGACCCACACCCCTCCTCATCCTCCTCTTCATCATCTACAGAGACCTTCTCACATTTTAAGGTAAATACATGTACAGTAGTCCTACCATAAAACATCTACCCTATACAGGCTAGTAATCACAGTCTTTATATATCCTATTACAGGTCCTAATCAGCTCTGGATCCCTGGAAGACTGACCAATTGGTCTCTTTTTTAATATAGCTCGACTCCTTGGTTTTATACTAATTTATGTATCTATGAAATCTCTAACAGTATTGTAATGAACGAATAAAATAATAAAATTCACTGAACATTTGAAAATCCATTCATTATTATCCTTCCAACAATCCTCACTTACACGGAAGAGGATATCAGCGCAATGGCTTTTTACATTTTGTTTTATCCCCTCAGTGGTTTATGGTGACACATACCGTTTGCTGCAGACCCACTGTGTTAACTTACCAGCGCCCCTATTTTTAGATTTTTACACACACCCAAGATTAGTTCTCTGTTAGGTTGAGAGAGTGTAGGCTGAGATTTAATACGAGGGAGAGGAAAAGGGAGGCAGGGTGTTAGCATTGCAAGTACATGCTGCAGATCTCTGCTAGGTTGCATTGTGTATAGTCAGAAGCATATAAACCGAAGAACATGGCGGAATAGATAAACCATAGTTCATATGTGGGCGCTCTCAATAAAGTACAACCTACAAAAAGAGTGGAGTGACTGAGCCCCAAAAAGAGTCAGGTCACCATCATAATGAGTCCAGATAAAAAATCAGTTTGATTGTGTATCAAAAATCTAAAAAGAAGGTCCCACGGACCCTCCTAAATAGAGCACAACCAATAGAATAGTATGTCATGGGTGAAAACTACACAAAGGACAGAGAGATAACAATATGACTCCACAAATATATGTACACGAAAAGAAGTGACAATATTATCAATCCAAGTATCAATAAATCAAGTTACCAAGTAAATGGGCAACGTAACTTACAATTAATTACATTAAATGTCCTATGTTAATCCATTCCTGGACACTTCAACATGAATAAACAACCAAAATATCCAGATCAATATATACTAAACGTCTGGACAAAGAAGAGATACCAGCTGCATATAAAAGGTATAGATTTTATTTAATCAAATTGATAAAACCAATTAACAAGACAGGGCAACAACCTGTATAAAGGAGCGACACATACATGAGCTGGGAGGGAAAATTAACCCCCAAAAAAGGCCAAAAAACTGAATGTCACTAGTAAACAATGAATTAATCAATATAATGCCATATACGTATATATACAATGTACTTGTTACTAAGTGACATAAATCATACACATGATGGTAACATAGATTTACAAAAATTTATTTAAATCAATACTGAAGAGACTGTCCTAATGAAAAAATTCACAAAATACAGCCTAAAATGCCAACGTTTAAGGTGCCAGTGCTTCAGTGACTATGATGGTCATACAGGCAATGGATAGCCATGTCATGATGTAAAACAGGCCTATGAATACAGGGAAACTGCAGACTGGATCAATCATATATACACAGGGTAAAGTTACCTAGTCAATCCACTGTCACCACATGCAGTGTCGTCCCCACCCGACACTGTTTCGCCAATGCTTCTTCCGGGGCTTGTCTATAGGAATAGGGGCCGTGATATATAAATATTGTACCATCCAATAGAAAATTGCCACGTCAGAGTGTCCGCGTTATTGCTTGTTGTCACATGCCTGGAGTGGGTGGTGCAAACACGCATCGGTCCATCCCTTATGGCAAATGGGACTTCCTGAGAAGCACGCTGTGACCAGCATGCTGAAACGCATAGCGGTCACGTGTGCCAGCACTTCCGGAAGTCTGAAGGGATATGTGCGCTCTATCAATCTATCAATTTGGATTCAGTCAAGGGATATGGGGCCCAGGACATATAGAGGTCTATACAGTTAGGTCCATATATATTTGGACAGAGACAACATTCTTCTAATTTTGGTTCTAGACATTACCACAATGAATTTTAAACAAAACAATTCAGATGCAGTTGAAGTTCAGACTTTCAGCTTTCATTTGAGGGGATCCACTTTAAAATTGGATGAAGAGTTTAGGAGTTTCAACTCCTTAACATGTGACACCCTGTTTTTAAAGGCACCAAAAGTAATTGGACAATTGACTCCAAGGCTATTTCATGGACAGGTGTGGGCAATCCCTTCGTTATGTCATTCTCAATTAAGCAGATAAGAGGCCTGGAGTTGATTTGAGGTGTGGTGCTTGCATTTGCAAGGTTTTGCTGTGAAGTAAACATGCGGTCAAAGGAGCTCTCCATGCAGGTGAAACAAGCCATCCTTAAGCTGCAAAAACAGAGAAAACCCATCCGAGAAATTGCTACTATATAAGGAGTGGCAAAATCGACAGTTTGGTACATCCTGAGAAAGAAAGAAAGCACTGGTGAACTCATCAATGCAAAAAGACCTGGGCGCCCACGGAAGACAACAGTGGTGGATGATCGCAGAATAATCTCCATGGTGAAGAGAAACCCCTTCACAACAGCCAACCAAGTGAATAACACTCTCCAGGAGGTAGGCTTATCAATATCCAAATCTACCATAAAGAGAAGACTGCATGGAAGTAAATACTGAGGGTTCACTGCACGGTGCAAGCCACTCATAAGCATCAAGAATAAAAAGGCTAGACTGGACTTTGCTAAAAAAAAACATCTAAAAAAGCAAGCACAGTTCTGGAAGAACATTCTATTGACAGATGAAACCAAGATCAACCTCTACCAGAATGATGGAAAGAGAGAAGTATGGTGAAGGCGTGGTACAGCTCATGATCCAAAACATACTACATCATCTGTAAAACATGGCGGAAGCAGTGTGATGGCTTGGGCATGCATGGCTGCCAGTGGCACTGGGTCACTAGTGTTTATTGATGATGTGACACAGGACAGAAGCAGCCGAATGAATTATGATGTATTCAGAGCCATACTGTGGGCTCAGATCCAGCCAAATGCAGCCAAACTGATTGGTCTTCGTTTCATACTACAGATGGACAATGACCCAAAACATAAAGCCAAAGCAACCTAGGAGTTTATTAAAGCAAAGAAGTGGAATATTCTTGAATGGCCAAGTCAGTCACCTGATCTCAACCCAATTGAGCATGCATTTCACTTGTTAAAGACTAAACTTCAGACAGAAAGGCCCACAAACAAACAGCAACTGAAAATCACCGCAGTGAAGGCCTGGCAGAGCATCAAAAAGGAGGAAACACAGCGTCTGGTGATGTCCATGAGTTCAAGACTTCAGGCAGTCATTGCCAACAAAGGGTTTTCCACCAAGTACTAGAAATGAACATTTGATTTACAATTATTTAATCTGTCCAATTACTTTTGGTCCCTTTAAAAACAGGGTGGCACATGTTAAGGAGCTGAAACTCCTAAACCCTTCATCCAATTTTAATGTGGATCCCCTCAAATGAAAGCTGAAAGTCTGAACTTCAACTACATCTGAATTGTTTTGTTTAAAATTCATTGTGGTAATGTCTACAACCAAAATTAAAAAAATGTTGTCTCTGTCCAAATATATATGGACCTAACTGTACATAAAATATAATAGGACATTCCTCATACAATATAGGGAATAGAAGGAGAGAAATACATGAAATATTCCCGAATAGAAATAAATATAAAATAAAAACCCAATATGGAACACTTATCTTAATGAGAATAATAGACCAAAGTATAAAAAGAAAATGTGCCTAGTGCAAAGAGTATGTAGTATTCTGAAACCCATACTATATAAAAACAAGCTAGGATAGCTATATATTTCCAATTTTATATAAATAAAGTGCATAAGTGCTCAATATGAGGGCAAGGGTAGTGACCCTAGATAGTCCATACACATTAAAATTAAATATAACTTAAATACCTAAAACCTACAATAAATATGCAAAAGTTGATACATAACATAAATACAGTGGATACGGAAAGTATTCAGACCCCTTTCAATTTTTCACTCTTTGTTTCATTGCTGCCATTTGGTAAATTCTAAAAGGTTCATTTTTTTTTCTCATTAAAGTCCACTCTGCACCCCATCTTGACTGAAAAAAAAACAGAAATGTAGACATTTTTGCAAATTTATTAAAAAAGAAAAAACTGAAATATGAAATATCACATGGTAAGTATTCAGATCCTTTGCTCTGTATTGAGTAGAAACTCCCTTTTCAGCTAGTACACCCATGAGTCTTCTTGGGAATGATGCAACAAGTTTTTCACACCTGGATTTGGGGATCCTCTGCCATTCTTCCTTGCAGATCCTCTTCAGTTCCGTCAGGTTGGATGGTGAACGTTGGTGGACAGCCATTTTCAGGTCTCTCCAGAGATGCTCAATTGGGTTTAGGTTAGGACTCTGGCTGGGCCAGTCAAGAATGGTCACAGAGTTGTTCTGAAGTCACTCCTTTGTTATTTTAGCTGTGTGCTTAGGGTCATTGTCTTGTTGGAAGGTGAACCTTCGGCCAAGTCTGAGGTCCAGAGCACTCTGGAAGAGGTTTTCATCCAGGATATCTCTGTACTTGGTCGCATTCATGTTTCTTTCAATTACAACCAGTCGTCCTGTCCCTGCAGCTGAAAAACACCCCCATAGCATGATGCTGCCACCACCATGTTGCACTGTTGGGATTGTATTGGGCAGGTGATGAGCAGTGCCTGGTTTTCTCCACACATACCGCTTACAATTATCACCAAAAAGTTCTCTCTTCGTCTCGTCAGAACAGAGAATCTTATTTCTCATAGTCTGGGAGTCCTTCATGTGTTTTTGAGCAAACTCTATGTGGACTTTCATATGTCTTGCACTGAGGAGAGGCTTCCGTCGGGCCACTCTGCCATAAAGTTAAAAGTAAAAACACAGGAGAAAACTGAGTGTACAGCATATAGAAAAGACTTTATTAGTAAAAATATAAATACATAATATTACATATATAGTAAATAGATGCAAATAGGGAGATGATACAGAACCACGGAAGCACGTAGCGGCTATCCACAGCTAACAAATGTAGCAGGATAGTATAAAGAGGGGGAGAGGGAAGAGCGACCCAGAGTAGCAAGTGCTAATGATGGACAAAATAGGAGAGGTATGTATAGAAGGATATCAGTACTTCAAGTAATAGTGGATACATATCCCATTTTTCCCCCTAATGGGGCCAGAGTAGGTATAGTCCATAATATAAAATACACTCACCGATGAAATCACCAAGGGACGCTCAAGGAGGGGGCCAGGGGACAGGGCAGGAGCAGACCAGTGTGGGACCTGCGGGCCTCGACGCGCGTTTCGCAAGTTTGCTTTGTCAAGAGGCGTCACAGTGAGGGCACCGGCGTCTTTTTAAATACCACCCCCAAAAAAAATTAGGTCACATGTGCACGCATGTGACCGGAAGGAAATGGCCGCCAACCGGAAGGCGTGAGCGGCGCATGCGCGGGGATCGTCAAACCGTCCCGCCCCCAGAACGCCCGTCATGACATCGGCGCGAACCCGGAAGTGCTAAGGAGCAGAGTCCGGGGTAGCGCCGACACCATGGAGACAGATGCCTGGGAAGCCAGGAGGGTGAGTAGCCCCGCGCATGCGCACCGCCAAACCAGGAGGCCAGGTATAGTTACCAAAATACTCTTGTCCACATATGCATTATATCACCATATGATCATAATGATAAAATTTGTTAGATGGATCATCACCCTTAACACTCTGGCACCGCGGGGTTGGAATGAAAGTTTGGGCTTCTCACCTTTTTTGTGACACATATCGTGCTTTTTTGTCCTGCGCCTCTATTGGATTGACGGTCCTTACAATCCCCTTTTGGGTAATATGGAGGAACAAATTTTATCATTATGATCATATGATCATCCTCCTTTTGGATACTATTTACTATGCAGCCTATGCGCCATTTACTGCATGCTCTCCTGTGGCCCCTTCTGTACATATTTCCTCATAGGCAGTCAGCCTCCGTGGCTCATGTTGTTTTTAATATTTATTAGTATGGATTTATTATTTTTCATTTCTTAATTTCTTTCTTTTTGTATGTATATATAGTGTCCTTCTCTGTGGACCTTATACCTATCGTGCAGCCTGCTTCCAGTGATATCCTCCCTCTCGCTGACAAGATCGAAGATAAGGAAATGGATTGATTTTTGACATCTTCAGATACTGCCCCCAGGTTGCCTTTATGTCATGGACATTTCCACCTCCCTTTTTCTACATTTGCACCTATTGTCTCTATGTATTTCAATTTGTGTAGTTGTACTCACTTATATATGTTCCATGTGAGACTTATTGCATTTGATTATGGTGATATAATGCATATGTGGACAAGAGTATTTTGGTAACTATACCTGGCCTCCTGGTTTGGCGGTGCGCATGCGCGGGGCTACTCACCCTCCTGGCTTCCCAGGCGTCTGTCTCCATGGTGTCGGCGCTACCCCGGACTCTGCTCCTTAGCACTTCCGGGTTCGCGCCGACGTCATGACGGGCGTTCTGGGGGCGGGACGGTTTGACGATCCCCGCGCATGCGCCGCTCACGCCTTCCGGTTGGCGGCCATTTCCTTCCGGTCACATGCGTGCACATGTGACCTAATTTTTTTGGGGGGGGATATTTAAAAAGACGCCGGTGCCCTCACTGTGACGCCTCTTGACAAAGCAAACTTGCGAAACGCGCGTCGAGGCCCGCAGGTCCCACACTGGTCTGCTCCTGCCCTGTCCCCTGGCCCCCTCCTTGAGCGTCCCTTGGTGATTTCATCGGTGAGTGTATTTTATATTATGGACTATACCTACTCTGGCCCCATTAGGGGGAAAAATGGGATATGTATCCACTATTACTTGAAGTACTGATATCCTTCTATACATACCTCTCCTATTTTGTCCATCATTAGCACTTGCTACTCTGGGTCGCTCTTCCCTCTCCCCCTCTTTATACTATCCTGCTACATTTGTTAGCTGTGGATAGCCGCTACGTGCTTCCGTGGTTCTGTATCGTCTCCCTATTTGCATCTATTTACTATATATGTAATATTATGTATTTATATTTTTACTAATAAAGTCTTTTCTATATGCTGTACACTCAGTTTTCTCCTGTGTTTACATTTATCTTGAGTAGGCAGTTTTTTGTGCGACTATGGGGTGTGAGTCGTGGCTCTTCCGCACTCCATACTCGTGATCCTCACTATGCTTGCCGAAGTGTTTATTATCACTCTGCCATAAAGGCCCGACTAGTGGAGGGCTGCAGTGATAGTTGACTTTGTGGAACTTTCTCCCCATCTCCCTACTGCATTTCTGGAGATCAGTCACAGTGATCTTGGGGGTTCTTCTTTCCCTCTCGCACCAAGGCTCTTCTCCCACTATTGCTCAGTTTGGCAGGACAGCCAAGTCTAGGAAGACTTCTGGTGGTCCTAAACTTCTTCCATTTAAGGATTATGGAGGCCACTGTGCTCTTATGAACCTTGAGTAATGCAGAAATTCTTTTATAACCTTGGCTAGATCTGTGCCTTGCCACAATTCTGTCTCTGAGCTCCTTGGGCAGTTCCTTTGAGCTCATGATTCTCATTTGGTCTGACATGCACTGTGAGCTGTGGGGTCTTATATAGACAGGTGTGTGCCTTTCCAAATCAAGTCCTATCAGTTTAATTAAACACAGCTGGACTCCAATGAAGGAGTAGAACCATCTCAAGGAGGATCACAAGGAAATGGACAGCATGTGCCTTAAATATGAGTGTCTGAGCAAAGGGTCTGAATACTTATGACCATGTGATATCAATTTTTCTTTTTTAATAAATTTGCACAAATTTCTACATTTCTGTTTTTTTCAGTCAAGATGGGGTGCAGAGTGTACTTTAATGAGAAAAAAATGAACTTTTTAGAATTTACCAAATGGCTGCAATGAAGCAAAGAGTGAAAAATTTAAAGGGGTCTGAATACTTTCCGTACCCACTGTATATATTAGTATAAAAAAAAACTATACATTTAAGAACCACATCTAACATAGTGATACATTAATTCACATAGCCGACTATATTGTCACTGTAGTCTTCTATCCCACACGTATAGAGTCATCCGCGAGGATAGACGTGCAACTGCCTTGCTCGTACAGTTGAGCTGGTCCCCCAGCCACTGGAAACAGACATCCCGCATGACCCATCAACCCAGGCAAAAGCTTTCCTAAGGATGAATAAAAACAATTAAAAACAAGCACCAATACATATACAATAAAACCATAAGATATTAAAAGAAACCCCCATCTACTCTTTAGCCTCTATTATAGGAAGGAACTGAACCCAAAGCTTTCATTAAGTCCTGCCGGTGCTAGGGTACCCAGTCGATAGATCCACTTACTCTCCAATTGTGCTAAAATCTTCCCCAGGTCCACTCCTCTTGCTCCCATGGTGACTTGATCAATATCTATGATGCGGAATTCTCTTGGGCTGCATTGATGGTGATGTAAAAAATGGCGTGGTAAAGTTTTGAGAGTGCTAGGGTCTTCCACCGTTTTGGTTTTGATAATGTCCCTAACATGCTCTCTTACTCAAATTTTTAATTCTTTAGTAGTAAGTCCGACATATATCTTTTTACAAGGACATTGGGCATAATAAATTACGCCCTTCAAGGTACAATTTAAATGTGCTCTTATTTCAAATGTTTTGGAGCCACCAAAATTATCAAACTTCTTTGCCTTCTTCAAATAACCACACGCCTTACAAAGCCCGCACGGGAAAAAAACATTAATTTCTTTCCTGTTTATCTCTACATCTCTCCAGATTATAGTGACTGTAAACCAACAGATCTTTTAAGTTTGGACTTCGCTTCGCCACCATTGAGGGTGCTGGGGGGAGGATTTGACAGAGGATAGGATCTGTTAATAGAACTTACCAGTGCTTCTGTATTATTGATCTCACTTCAGGCCACTGATTGTTATATACCAAAATAAATCATACCTCCTCCGATTTGTTGATGTTTTTTTTATTGCCATAAATTTATTGATCTCTTGGGGTTCGTGCTGCTATCCTGTAACTCCGTCTGATTGACCTACGGCTATATCCCCTCTTCAAACCGATTTGCCAGTTCTGTCACTTGTTCCTCAAATGTTTTCTCATTAGAGCATATCCTCTTGGCCCTAAGGAACTGACCTATTGGAATTCCTCTTATGGTGGAGGGTGGGTGTGCCAATTCTGCGTGCAACAACGAGTTTGTCGCAGTTGGTTTCCTAAATATGTCAGTAGTTATAATACCATTCTCAGATACCCTGATTTTTAAATCCAAGAAGTCCAGACTTCTTCCAGATTTATATGTTAGCCGAATATTCAAATTATCATTCAGCTTGGTCATAAGCCTCTCCAAATCTCTGGCCGTAGCCTCCCGCGCAAACCATATATCATCAATGTATCTCATCCTTCCCTGGACGGTGTCCATCTCAACAGGTGGTATCCGCCTGGAATATATCCCGCTCCCACAAACCCAGAAAAAGGTTGGCGTAGGAGGGGACACAGGAGGCCCCCATATCGGAGCCGTGTTGTTGTAAGTAGACACATGTCGAAGGACAAATTCCAGGAGGACCACGAGCAGCTCGGCCAGGGACAGCTTAAGACCACTTGACTTCAGATACCACGAAACCACCCTAATACCATCTTCATGTTTGATGGACGTATAAAGTGTCTCTATGTCTGCAGTGACCATGACTATATGGTCACCGAGGCAGAGGTGATCCAATCTTTGTAGGGCGGCCGTGGTATCTTGTAGGAGGGCAGGCCAGAGACCAAGGGCTTCAAGTAGTGATCAATTACATTAGATATAATTTCACACAAACTGCCGTTACTGGCAACAATTGGCCTGCCTGGCGGATCAATCAGATTTTTGTGATGTTTTGGAATTAAGTCAAAGGTGGCCAAACGGGGCTGTAGTTTGCGCACCGTATCCAACAGCTCTTTTGGTATCACACCCTGTTTGAATGCCCTTTCGAGGATAGACACCAATTCATCCTGGAAAGAGGATAGGGGGTTATAAGAAAGTTTTTTTTATAACAATGGGGGGTATTCAGAAGTTTACATGCTTGCTTTTTGTAAAGGCTGACTGGCCCGACAACGAGGTTTCCCCATTTATCCGCAGGTTTAAAAATAACATCTTTCAATTTTTGTAAATATTTTAGCGACATTTTTTTTCCATTTTACTTAGGTTAGATTTCCAAGGCGTACATTGGGAAAGATTCTCAATGTCCAAAGTGACCAACTTAGTGAATACCTCAATGGCAGGACATAGGCTGAGGGCTGGAAATTTCTTAGATTTGTTACATAGATTACGGGGAAAGTCACTAACCTCTGAATTACTTTCTGCCTCCAGAGATTCCAGGGTTTCCAATGCTTCCCTTTCTTCTCTGGTAGGAAATAGGTCATGCAACGCTGTTTTGTAATGTAATTTTTTGTAAATGAGTTTCCTTGCAAATAGATGTGTATCTTTCACCGTAGTGAACTGGTCTAGGTGATGAGAGGGAGGATAGATAGGGCCCTTCTCTAAGAGTGTTAGTTGAGTTGTGAATAAGGTATGGGTAGATAAATTAATTACCTTATCTGTCACCACCTACCTTTTATATACAGCTGGTATCTCTTCTTTGTCCAGACGTTTAGTATATATTGATCTGGATATTTTGGTTGTTTAACGTAACTTACAAGCACGGTATACAATCATACATATGTGTTATCCTGGCACAATGTTGTGCACAACGCCCCCCGAAGAGCCTTACGCGAAACACGCGTCGGGTCCCCAGCGAGACACCGGTACATACAGCACTATGGGTATGTTATGACTCATCTTTATGTCAGTGTCAATTTCTCTTCCCAGGCAATGTCAGTATATTTCTGAACATCATAGAAGGTTACACATGTCTTATGGGCACCTTTACTGTTATGATGCCAGGATAACACATATGCATGATTGTATACAGTGCTTGTAAGTTACGTTGTCCAATTACTTGGTAACTGGATTTATTGATACTTGGATTGATAATATTGTCACTTCTTTTCATGAACCCATATATGTGGACTCACATGGTTGTCTCTCTGTCCTTTGTGTAGTTTTCACCTATGACCTACTATTTTATTGGTTGTGCTCTATTTAGGAGTGTCCGTGGGACCTCCTTTTTTATATTTTTAATACACAATAAAACTGATTTTTTATCTGGAATCATTATGCCTGCTGAGCTATGCAAACTAAACTATTTACCAGTAATTTTCCTGAGTCTGCTGTTGGCGTGTGTCATAAAGGCAGTATAACGAAAAAATTACTCTGCTATTGGTTAAATAAAAAGCGTATATCTATCTAGCAGTTGTGCATTTAGCGCAAAGCCTTCTGAGATACGCAAACTAAACTATTTACCACTAATTTTCCTGAGTCTGCTGTTGCCGTGTGTAATAAAGCTGATAGCTTACAAAAATTGCCCACACATTGCTACATACAGGGAATTTATATGACGCGCCCCTGGGCCTGTGTCGCGCTGCGTTGCGCATGCGGGAGCTTACCCGGAGCCGGATCAGATGGGGGTAGTAGTCTCGTGGCGGTGACCCGGTCCGTGCCCAGGGAGTCAAACTGGACGGCAGTGTTCTTAATAGTAGATGTTGTACGACTACGCCACCCGTTGAATGCAGCTATGGAGCTGCCGCTGCAGGGCAGACCGCTGAGGCCGGTGGAAGGATGGTGCAGCGGGGATGGTATAACCCCCAACGGGAGGGGTATGGCCTCAGGGCAGCCGACGTGGATGATGGGGGTAGCAGGAACCACTCGGAGACGGTACGGTGTAGTTCAGGGTCTTTACTGGTGACAAAGATAGACCCTCCCGGAGTACTGGCTAGCGATTGGGGCCTGGTCAGTCCTTGAGCAGATGGGATCTCCCCTGGCCAGGCGGAGTTGTAGGCCTCCCAAACTAACGATACTCTTCTGGCTACCTTGCTAGAAGCGAGTTTAAGTAGCCCACGTCCCTGAGTGTACCGTGTGGTGCTCACCCGTATGGCCGGTGACTCGGGGCCTTCTAGTAGCTTCCGCTCCACGACGGCGGTGCTGGTCCCATGCGTGTGACCGTGCCTTCGGGTTTCTTGGCCAGAGGACCTGAAATCCCCTGCCTGACGGATTCTGCTGCTGGGTAGGAGTTAGTCCCCACAGCCTCGGACTCCGGGTCCGGTAAGAAATCTTCTCAGTCAGGGCGAGCTCTGCAGCTGCCAGCCCCTGACTCCTTGTAACACTGCTCCCACAGAGCTCCTGTTGTTTCTTCCTATGCTGCTTCTCTTCTCTACTTCTGGCATGGCCCAGGAGCTGGGCCCAGCCGGAGCCACAGCTCCCTGTCAGCCCTCCTGGCTGAACTCTCCCTCTGAACTCTCTAACCCTGCCTCAGCCCCAGGTTTATATAGGGGAAGTCCTTCCCCTCCCAGGACTGGGCAGGAGGTGTGGCATGCATAGGATTCCTGACCAAGAGACCTCCCACCTGCTCTCAGACATAACATTGCATTACTGTGGAAACCAGACCCCTGGGGTGCCACATATACATAACACATCTGTGAGGCTACTTGTGAAAAATAAAGCCAGGGAATTTTTTTCCATAAAGCATTCAATATGGGAAAGGGTGACGTTGAGGAACGGGGATGTGGATGTGGTGGTGCCCAAAGGTCAGAAGTAGTGATGAGCGAGTGTGCTCGACACTGCTTGGTTCTAGCCCAAGCATCTCACTGCTCGACATTCTTGGCGAGTATTTCCGGGATGCTTGGGCGGGAGCTCGGGTCCCCGTCCTGCATGTTTGGTGCTCTTAAGAGAGCCAATGAACATGCAGAGATTGTCTGCCACTCACTGTAATGCCATAGCCATCTTGGTTGTGGCATTAGAGTGATTGGCTGGCCGCATATCGTCATCGGGTATATATAAGACCTGGTGCCCCTATGCTTATCACAGTCTAACCTGGAAACAGGCAGAGTAGGGAGAGGTGCTGCTGTGTGAAGGACAGAATTGGCAGTGTAATAGTTAGGTATAGGTATTCCACACCAAGATAGATATCCATCTGAACTAACAGTCCTTCTGAAGACTAATCCAGCTGCATATATTCAGTGGTGATAGCAGGAGTTAGGCAGGCAGGTTTTGTGGACACTGTATACAGCACAATAGGGTCCATTGCACGTTCTGTCTGCTCCTGCTGTTACAGATATCTGTAGACATGGCCACAGATATCAGGGGCCAGGTCTAATTTTTTTTTTATCTTAATCCTGATTAGTAGCTTAAAAAGCAATACAGTACACCATTTTGCTGCTCCATATGCTTGTTAGCAGAATACAGGCATTTTTTTTAATTTTATTCACATTGCTGTATTGTAAAGCAGAGACAATTTTCCATCATCACACCTGATCCCATATTACTGCCGTAATAATAGACATTTTGTTGAGCGTGCCAAATATACTCGATTTAAAGTCAGCCTGCTGTGTGTTGTTGAACTTATTCACACTTGGTGGTTGAACAATACTATACTAAAAGGCCCCAGCCTAAAACCGTGGTCGTCACACCTGATCCCATATTACTGACATAATAATACAAACATTTTGTGAAGCATACCAAATATACTCGATTTAAAGTCAGACAGCTGTGTGTTGTTGAACTTATTCACACTTGGTCGCTGAACAATACTACACTACAAGGCCACAGCCTAAAACTGTGGTCGTCACTAGTGTTGAGCGAATTTGTTCGGCGAATGTGCGAAAGTTTCAAATTCAGCACGAATATGGCACATTTGGATTCGTGATCACAAAGGCGAGCAAACTTTCTTAAAATCTGAAAAGTTTAAGAATTTGCGTGGGACCATGAATACAGGGCAACCACAGCGTTTTGAACACATTTGTTAGCATAGTGCAAGTGTATGATGGGCGGTGATATGTGCCAGGTGAGTGTGGGGGCTGTGGAGAGCTTAGAACAGGTCAGATCAGCGGCGCACTTTTTTTTCTTTTTTCCTGTGGGCGGTAACTTTAACTGAGGAAAGCGCAGCCAGCCAATCATAGCGCAGGAAGCATCTACACTGTCCAGACATAAGGGCTTCTGCAATTGGCTGCAGAAATCACATGTCCTCTCAATGTAAAAAGCGGCCATGTTCCCTCAGCACCATTATATCCATGTCACTGCTGGAGACAGATGCAGCTCAGTGTTCTCCTGTGTAATGAGAGATATTAGCTAGATAGATGGGCGCTTGTGTGGCAGTCAGATAGTGTAGATAATTCCTGGCCTGTGTACCTCTGCAACCGCTGGTGCAGCACATTTTTGGTGTTCTTGTGCAAGTACTGAGATTCTGACAGAAACAGAGGGCCCATGCCATACAATAGTGCTGTGCACCGCTGGTATAGAGCTCCATGGCTCAGTATACCTTGAATCTTTTTTTGCACTTGCTAATGTGATCAAGCAAGCGCAGTGCACCTTTTCATTTAGTGGGGTTGAAAATGTGCTGTGCACAGTCTGCAGAGCTTCTTATTGCAGAGCACAAAATCAGTTTTTTTCTGTTGCTATTGTGATATTGAAAGCTGTGTGCACTAAAGTTTTTTTAGTGTCAGATACTATTTTAGTGGAGTTGAACTTCAGGTGGTTTCGGCTATGTGCCCACGTTGCATTTATGAAGCAGAAAATTTCTGCTGCATAAATGCAAGTCCTCTCCCAGAAAAACGCATGCGGAATTCCGCACGCGTTTATCGCACATTTTTCGCGCGTTTATCACGCGTTTTCCACATGCGGAATTGCCTTGCGTTTTTTATGCATTGGACAAAGGCAATTCCGCTTGCGGAAACGCAAAATTAAATGACATGCTGCGATTTTTGAACGCGGCATAAACGCTGCGGAAAAATCCGCAGCATGTGCATAGAACTTGCGGAATCCCATTGGGGACCATGGGGTGCGGATATACATGCGTTTTTCAAGCGTTTACGCTGCGGAAATTCCGCAGCATATACGCTTGAAAAATGCTACGTGGGCACACAGCCTTCAGAGTAAAAAAAAAAATTTTTCTCTTGCTACGCCCAGTCCAAAAAATATTTTTTCCTGTGCCAAAAGTCATACAGTGCTATAAGCCAGCTACTAAGTCAGTGGCGGTCAAATTCAGATGGACGCAGAACTTATGCAGAGCAACCCAAAAATATACTGCTGGCTAGATCTGCGTTTGAAATATTTGGGAGCATATATTCTATGTCATACTGGCCTCATCCGCATTAAAAAAAAAAGTCTTCTGTTCCTAAAGTAATACAGCAGGGGACATCTCAGTTTGAAATTGTTTGGAGAATATCTCGTAGGTTTTATCGGCCTCATGCACACTAACAAATTTCTTTTGTGTATTAGTAATGTTATGCGGCAGGCCATATCTTACCTTGTCATTTAGTGTCACTGAAATTCAGGTGTGTGCTGAGCTATTGCACAGGAAAAAAACATATTTTTCTTTAGTTAATTGCTTGCTCCTACGTCTGTATCTGACCAACATGAGTGGGAAAAAGAGAGGACGTGGTAGAAGGGGGAATAGGCTTGGTGTTCAAGGTGTACGTGGGGTATGTGGTAATGTTAGTGAAAGCACTAGTGAACTAACACAAACAGGTCCTATCCAAAGACAACTGACAACTTATGTTAGTCCTTTGGCAGCTGCACAGCGATACGCCTTGTTGATAAGGCCCAGAAAGAGCAGGTGCACCAGTGGATGGCAAGCTCTGCTTCCAGTGGCATCTCCTCCTCTTCCTCCACCTCAACATCACACGCAGTACAGTCCTCAGAGGTGGCACCCCAATTACTCATGTTTTCCCCTCGTCAAAACTGCCCAGCTGACTGTAGCGAACCACAGATGGGCGAGTCTGTAGAACTATTCACCCATTCTACACCATGGGCATCAGAAGTGTACTCTTAACAGTCACAGAGTCAAGGGGAGGAAAGCATCTGCACCAATGCCCAAATTTTTTTTAGCTTGGATTCGGGGCAGGACGAAGTAGGGTAAGAGCAGGTTCCTGAACCTCATCACCAGACGTTAACCACAGGGGAGGGAGGTGATCCAGATGAGACTCAGATACCTGAGGCTCATGCGGATTGTACTGTGCTGTCAGGGCAACAAGAGGAGAGGGGTCACTCTGAGGGCGAGGAATGGGATAACACATTGGATGATGACGAGGTTGAAGATCCTACTTGGTGTGAACTCAGAGTCACGCAGCGGAGTAGCTCATCAGAGGAGATGGAGGAGGAAGACGAGGAGGTTACATTTCACCCTACGGCACAGATATGGAGTGATGCAAGCACGAGGAGCACTGCATCCTTCCTTGTCTAAATCTACGTGTGCCAGGGTGCATTTCACCACAGACACCTGGACGAGTAAGCATAGCCAAGGGCGTTACATCTCGCTGACTGGGCACTGGGTGACTCTGGTGGCTGTGGGGGAAGGGGCTGATCCACAAATCTTGGAATCCCCAAGGCTTGCAGAAGAAACCTCTGCATTTCCCACTTCCTCCGCTGCTTCTGCGTCCTCCACCTCCTCTAGGGCCTCCACCTGCACACTCAACCTCTGCCTTAACGAGACACGCATTCCAAGGGTGCAGAGCGAATAGACAACACCTCCATAATGCGCAGTCAGGGCTCACCATAATCAGGCAGTCTTCAAATTAATATGCCTTGGAAATCGCAGTCATACAGGTGAAGAGTTGTGGGCAGCTCTCCAGGCTCAGTTTGAGCAATGGCTGTCTCCGCTGAATCTAGAGCCAGGGAAGGCCATGTGCGATAACGGTGCGAACCTGTTAGCGGCCCTAGGCCGAGGCAAGCTCGCACACGTGCCTTGCATGGCTCATGTCCTCAACCTGGTGGTACAGCGATTTCTCCGCCACTATCCTGGCCTGGATGAGCTGCTTCACAAAGTACAGAAGCTGTCTGGTCACTTCCACCGTTTGCAACCCTCATGTCATCGACTTGCATCGATACAGAGGTGTTTGTCTGTGCCAGTTAACAGGTTGATCTGCGATGTGCCGACGTGGTGGAATTCCACTCTGCACATGTTGCAGCGAATATGCCAGCAGCAACGAGCTCTGACTCAGTATGTCATGACATATAGCTTGGGGCAACGCTGTACGGACTTGGAGCATATCACGTTTGCGCAGTAGGAACAGATTAAGGACCTCTGTGCCCTTCTGCATGGTTTTGAAATGGCTACTAAACTGGTTAGCACCGACGATGCCAGTTGGAGCAAACTTTGAATAATCTGCGGCAGGAGGTGGTGGCCCCAGAAGAAAGGAGGGTGCGGAAGGGATACCAATGTCTCAAATTTCCAGACTGTCGTCACACAGGTGGATGCCAAGTGACGGTGGATTATAGCGATCAAGGGGGTTTGGTGATACCAGGAAAATTGTTAGTGAAGGTGCAAGAGCCGAGGAACTAATGGAGGAGGAAGAGGTGATGGGTGAGCAGCTATCAGAGGATGAAGAGGATAATCCTCCCCTCCCGTTTGAATGTGGAGGAGATGGAGGAAACAAGCATCAGTGTTACGCAGCCCACAATACAGCCTGGCTTTGGACCTACTGGAAGAGCCCGACTTATGAGTGCTTTTTTGATGCTCTATCTGCAACATGATCCCCGTATAGTTAGGATTTGAAATAATACTAAATATTGCCACTCTGTTAGATCCACGTTAAAAGAGTTAATTTTGCCAGATGCTTCCCGCTCTGGAGAGGGACCCGCTTATGTTGGAGTATCGAAACAAGCTTTTAAGCAACCTTAATAGAGGTTTTCCCCAAGATAACAGTGAGACACACAGTGTGCATCGCAGCTGTAGTCTTTCAACCTCCAGCACGTCAGTTTGTCAACGCCAAAACATTAGCAGCAGCAGAGTAAGTGGCAGAAGCAATTTCTGTGAATCCTTTCACATATTTTTTGCACCAGCTGGTGCACCAGCACAACAGAGTACAAGTCTGACACGTGGTGAACGACTGGAGAGGATGGTGCAAGAGTATCTAGAGTTCAATATCAATACCATCAGGGAGGGTTTGGACCCTTTTACATTTTGGTCTTCAAAAATGGATGAATGGCCTGAGCTCGCCTCTCACACCTTGGAGGTTTTATCATGCCCGGCAGCTAGCATTCTCTCTGAACGTGTCTTCAGTGCTGCTGGTGGTGTCTTGACGGATAAGCGCACCCGGCTGTCCCCTGAAAGTGTAGACCGCCTAACTTTCACCAAGATGAACAAATCATTGATCTCCAAGGACTTTTGCACCCCAATTGCAGACTGTACATAGTAGGCGATGTTGTTGTTTTGCGTGTGCTGCATTGATCTCTTGAAATTGCAGTCTGTGATATGGCTTCTGTGCCTGCTCTTGCTGCTGCAGGTTTTAGGCCCTAATTTTGGGAAATGTGGAGAATTCTGATTGTGTCTTCATCCATTGGGTTGGCTGTAGTGGGACATGTTTGGGTCTGCATTAAACTACATGTAGTCTGATGACATTGATGCCACTTCGGTGGTGTTAGGCCCTCATTTAGGGCAATGTGAACACTCCTGGTTAGGTCACCATCTCCTGGGTTGGCTGTACTGGAAGAGGTGTGGGTCTTATTTACACTATTTGTACAGTAGTGAAATTGATGCCACTTTGCTGGCATCTGCCACAATTTTTTTTAAATGTGGGGAATCCTGATTGGGTCTCCATCTATTGGGTTGGCTGTAGTGGAACTGGTTTAGGCCTCCTTTGCAATACTTATACTCTAGTTAAATTGATGCCACTTCGGTGGTGTTTCTTAGGCCCTCATTTATGGCAATGTGAACACTCCTGGTTAAGTCTCCATCTCTTGGCTTGTCTGTACTGGAAGAGATCTGGGTCTCATTTACACTCTTTCTACTGTAGTGAAATTGATTACACTTTGCTGGCGTCTGCCACTAATTTTTGGAAATGTGGGGAATCCTGAATGGGTCTCATCCATTGGGTTGACTGTAGTGGAAGAGGTTTTGGTCTCCATGCATTTCTATAGTTATACTGTAGTGAAATTGAGCATTTGGTGCAGATATTATTCTCCTCAAATGGGTACACAAACATGATAAACTCTAAATTGATTTTCAATAAACAACTATCAGCCGCCCCATCAAACACCTCTGTTGCTTCTTCCTCCTCCTCTGTTACCATGCCAAGTTGTGTCACGCAGGTGTCCGACAGAACCAGCTGTATACCCGCTGCAGTTAGACTGAGTGACAGCCCGTGAGCTGTAAGTGAAGCGGACATGCCTGCTGTGTTTGTTTCTCTGAGCACACCACACGTTTCTCAATCCACCCTAAGGCTGTGTTCACACGATGCGTATTTCATGCGTTTCCGCGGCGTTTTTGCAGTTGCGTAAACGCCGCGGAAACGCATGAAAAACGCATGGTAGAAGGGAAGCAATGTTCCCCAATGGAAATCCGCATGTGCTGTGCCCATGATGCGGATTTTTCCGCAGCGTTAACGCTGCGGTCAAAAATCCGCAGCATGTCAATTAACTTTGCGGAAACGCGGCGATTTCGCCGCCATTGACTTGCATTAGAACGCGCCAATTCCGCAAGACAGCATTTGTACTTGCGTAATTGGTGCGTTCTAATGTGCGGATGGTACCCGGGTGTGGAGGAGAGGAGAGTCTCATTCACACCCAGGTACCATTAAAAAAGCTGTAAAAGAAGAATAAAATAAAAAATAAATGTATTCTTACCATCTGTCGGCCCGCACAGCGCTCCCGCTTGGTTCCCGGCACTTGCAGTGAGTTGTAGGACCTGCGGTGATGTCAGAGTCATGTGACGGGTCACGTGACGCTGACGTCGGCAGGTCTTTCAATTCAAAGTTGCCGGCGAGGGAGAACAGATTGAGCAGGACAGCGCGGGCCATCGGAGGTAAGTATATACACTCTCTCGGTTCACACTGTATAAATCCATGCTGTTTGCATGGATTTATATAGTGTGACCTAGTTATCAAGCACTTTCCAGGTGATGCTAACATCGCCTGGAAAGCGCTTGTCAATCTGCATGCGGAAACGCATGTGAATCTGCATGTGGATCCGCATGTATTCTGCAGGAAAAACGCATGCACAATCTGCATGCGTTTTTTCTGCCAGGGAGATGCAGAAATGATGCAGAAATTTTCTGCTTCATTTCTGCATCGTGTGCACATACCCTAACATCTGCACCTCACTCACGGTCTATCGGTTTGTCTATTTCACCATACTCTGCCCTCTCTCAGCACTGCAGCCAGCCCTCAATCCCGCTGTTGTGGTCACGTAAAAGATAGTTTCATCCTACACATGACAAAGCTAAGAGGTTGAACTCCACCATCTCCAATCTGTTGGCCACGGAAATGGTGGTCTTAGGCCTTTTTTTTAAATGTAAATAATGCCGATTGAGTCTGCATCTCCTGGGGTGGCTGTAGTGGGACAGGTATGGGTCTGCGTTAAACTACTTGTAGTCTGATGACATTTTTGCCACTTCGGTGGTGTTAGGGAGGGCAATGTGAACACTCCTGGTTAGATCTTCATCTTTGTGGTTGGCTGTACTGGAAGAGGCGTGGGTCTTATTTACACTATTTCTACAGTAGTGAAATTGATGCCACTTTGCTGGCATCTGCCACTAATTTTTTTTAAATGTGGGGAATCCTGATTGGGTCTCCATCTTTTCCTGTTGGCTCTAGTGAAACCTTCCTGTTCTGCAGTCAAAGTTGTGTAAGGTTGCGTACTAGTCCTTGCTGCACTCCTGATACAGACTCTGCCTGCTGCACTCCTGATACAGACTCTGCCTGCTGGACTCCTGATACAGACTCTGCCTGCTGCACTCCTGATACAGACTGTGCCTGCGGCACTCCTGATACAGACTCTGCCTGCTGCACTCCTGATACAGACTCTACCTGCTGCTCTCCTGATACAGACTCTGCCTGCTGGACTCCTGATACAGACTCTGCCTGCTGCACTCCTGATACAGACTCTACCTGCTGCACTCCTGATATAGACACTGCCTGCTGCACTCCTGATACAGACCCTGCCTGCTGCACTCCTGATACAGACTCTACCTGCTGCACTCCTGATACAGATTCTTGAGAATGTTCCCACGGTGAGGTCACGTGAGCGATCAGCTGATCACTCACGAGTAGTGTTGAGCATTCCGATACTGAAATATCGGGTATCGGCCGATATTCGCGGTATCGGAATTCCGATACTTAATTCCGATACTTTTGCAATATCGTATACCGGAATCGGAAGTTCCCATAATGCAATGAGCCAGTTTCATTTTATTCAGCCAATGAGGATCCTAAGAAGTGTGGGCACATCCTGTTAGGCATGTAGGCATCTTAACTAATGGCATGGCTGTGATTGGCTGCTGAAATGATGTCATGATGCACTATAAAAGCCACCGCTGCCATTTTCAGCTCACTCTGCTGTGAATTCAGTTAGGGATAGGATGCTGTTGTTCTGAGGGACAGTTTTAGCTACCTATTTGGTCTATTCTGCTTTAACCAAGCTACTTTATAAATCGCTGTGCCTTGCAGCGCTAGTGCACAGTTCTCTGTGCTGTTCACAGCTGTCTGCAAGGTCTCTGTGTGTGAGTGCAGCTCACCCTGTAGTGTGTGCTTCAACCACGTCTGGTTGTAGTAAACTCAGTGTGTGTCACTGCCTCATACATTGTCCTTTTTTGCCAATTTATAATTTTTCCTGATATCTCCTATTAGTGTGGTGGTTCCATCCGTATTCAGCTAAATTGGTTCCAAATACTCTATATAGGAGTAGATAGAGAAATTTTTTTTGTCTTGCAGCGCTAGTGCACAGTGCTCTGCATCTGTACTGTTCACCGCTGTCTGCAAGGTCTGGTGTGTGAGTGCAGCTCACCCTGTAGTGTGTACTTCAGCCACGTCTGGTTGTAGTGCACTCAGTGTGTGTCACTGCCTCATACATTGTCCTTTTTTGCCAATTCATAATTTTTCCTGATATCTCCTATTAGTGTGGTGGTTCCATCCGTATTCAGCTAAATTGGTTCCAAACACACTATATAGGAGTAGATAGAGAAATTTTTTTGGTCTTGCAGCGCTAGTGCACAGTTCTCTGTGCTGTTCACCGCTGTCTGCAAGGTCTGTGTGTGTGAGTGCAGCTCACCCTGTAGTGTGTGCTTCAGCCACGTCTGGTTGTAGTGCACTCAGTGTGTGTCACTGCCTCATACATTGTCCTTTTTTGCCAATTCATAATTTTTCCTGATTTCTCCTATTAGTGTGGTGGTTCCATCCGTATTCAGCTACATTGGTTCCAAACACACTATATAGGAGTAGTTAGAGGAGCCTTTCTACAGCATTGTGCCCTGCAGCCCCAGCCAGATTAGTATTAGCCTAATTTTTGTAGCCTCATCTATTGCATTGTAGGTTACCTTCCTACATTGTAATAGCTACAAAAAGTTTGTGATACTATCGGTATTACATCTTTGGGCACATCCAGTGTCTTTTTGTGACAAAAAAAAACCTAAATAAAGTTCACCAAACACTACACTTTACAGTTGTGTAGGCCACATTAGCTCATATTAAAGTCTAGTCCACACTTTATAAAATTAGTGTTCTTATACCTGTTAGCAGCTGTTCAGGAATAAGCACACTAAGCCCTTAGTACTTTTCTGCCTATCTTTATCAGTCTACCAAGATGAAGAAGGCAGGGAGTAAGGCATGTGGTCGTGGTCGTGGGCGTGGAGTTTCTGCAGGGAGAGGACGTGAGGATTCTGTGCCTGCAGGGAGAGGACATGGGGATTCTGTGCCTGCTGCGGGCACCAGTGACTCAGCATCCCCCAGTTTTACCAGGGAACAGTCCTTTATGCGCAGCTTTGTAGGAGCTAGCCGCACCCCACTGCTGCGGGAGGACCAAATTGAAGCCGTTGTCGGATGGATGGCAGCTAACGCATTGACTTCAATTAGTTCCAGATCCTCTCAGGTCCTGAGCACTGAAGAGCACCCATCTGTCTCTTCACCACCTGCCAAATTGCCCTGGCAGTCAGAGAGCCCTGGACAGGAGCCATCTCTACTTCTGTTCTCTGAATCTCTTGGCTTGGAAAGAGGGGGCCAGCCAAGCAGAATTCGAGAATTTGAAGAAGAGGTAGTATGCAGTGATGCGTAACCGTTTTGTCTCTCTGAATCTGAAGAGGCGGGTGGGCCAGTGCCTATGGTCAGCAGCACACCTCAGTACGCATCTAATGATGAGACTCAGGTGCCACTTTCTGGTGCGTACTGTGCTGTCGAGACTACCCAGGGGAAGCAGTTGTTTGAAGAGGGTGGTGTAGATGATGAGGTCCTTGACCCATCATGGCGTGAGGGACAGGAAGGTGGTGGGAGCAGCTCTGAGGAAGAGATTCCCCGAACAACCCAAAAAGGAGGGAGAGGGAGGGGGCAGACTTGGTTGCCTGTAGCCTCCACTTCGGCACCCATTAGGAGCATGGCTCTTCCAAAATCCAAAGCGGGCGCTCCCAAGACTTGCAGTGCCTGGTCCTTTTTTGACACAGTTGTAGATGACATTTGCTTTATCAAATGCAAGCCGTGTAATCAGAAGGTGAAAAGAGGGAAAAGTGTCAGCAACCTCAATACCACAAATATGTGTAAACATGTGCGGACCAAGCACGTGGTGGAGTTACAAAAACACACTGAAGACCTAGGCCAACTTACAGCGCCACCTACCACCTCTTCAGCTCGTGTTGTAGCCTCTTCCTCCAGCTCACACACAGCTGGTTCGGCTTCCTCACAGGATCGCCATGGAAGAATCTCTGGCACTGTTGTACAGAGACACAGTGTAATTCCACCCACAGCACCACTTTCCCTGTCATCCTCACACTCCCAGGCCAGTCTACAGCCATCGTTAGCACAGTCATGGGAGAAAAGGCGCCCATACTCGGCAAACCCCCGAGCACAGGCTCTGAATGCTGGCATTGCTAAACTACTGGCCCTTGAAATGCTATCATTCAGGCTGGTGGAGACTGACACCTTCCGTAACTTTATGGCATTGGCAGTCCCACAATACAACGTGCCCAGCCGCTTTTATTTCAGCAGGCAAGCCGTCCCTGCCCTGCAACATCATGTGGAGGGAAAAATTAAACATGCGCTACAAAACGCCGTCAGTAGCAAGGTCCACCTGACCACCGATGCGTGGACCAGTAAGCATGGACAGGGACGATACCTTTCCCTCACTGCCCATTGGGTAAATGTTGTGGAGCCGGGTACAGATCTTGAGAGTGGCGCTGTACGTGTTCTGCCAACTCCAAGGGTTGCAGGAATCCAGTCTGTACACATTGACTCCTGCTCATACTCCAGTTCCTCTGAATCAGCGCTGCAGGAGCCGTCACGGTCTACCTCCACATCGACCCGTGAACGGTTACCTGTTATGATGACCGATACGAGCACAGCCGTGGCCAAACATCAACAGGCCGTATTAAAATTAATTTCTTTGGGCAATCGAAGCCACACAGCGCAGGAGCTCTGGAATGCCATCAAGCAGCAGAGTGAAGTGTGGTTTGTGCCAGCGAATCTCCAGCCAGGCATGGTAGTGTGTGACAATGGCCGAAATCTGGTGGCAGCTCTGGGCCTAGGCAACCTCACTCACATCCCATGTCTGGCACATGTGCTCAACTTGGTTGTGCAGAGTTTTTTGAGGGACTATCCGGATCTTGATGCACTGCTTCACAAGGTCCGCATAGAGTGCGCTCACTTGCGGCGTTCCAGCAACGCAAGATCACGCATTGCAGCTCTGCAGCGCCGATTATGTCTTCCGGAACATCGCATCATATGTGACCCACCCACCAGGTGGAATTCAACTTTACATATGTTGGAGAGGTTGTGTGAGCAGCAGGCAGCAGTAATGGAGTACCAGCTGCAGCAGGCGCAAACAAGTCGCAGTGCGCGCCGTTCACACTTCACCACCACTGAGTGGGCCTCTATGAAGGACATTTGCCACATTTTGCGTGCCTTCGATTATTCCACGTGGATGGCGAGTGCAGATGATGCACTAGTCAGCATGACTATCCCCCTTATCTGCCTGCTTGAAAAAACACTGCAAGCACTAAGAGACGAGGTTTTGGAAGAGGTTGAGGATGAGGAGTCACAAATGCCATCTGCTTCTCTACAGTCTGCGCAACGTGGTTCCTCACAAAGGCCTAGGCAGGGGACACTTTGTGAGGAGGATGAGGAGGAGTTAATGGATGAGGAAGACATCTGTCCAGAGGAGGGAGGTACACAATGCTCTAGTAGTCAGTATCTAGAGCGAGGGTGGGGTGATGCAGAGCAAGCAGAGATCACTCCTCAAGCAGGGGACAGCGTTTCTTGGCCAGTTGGCAGTCTGCAGCACATGGTTGATTTCATGCTGCAGTGCCTGAGAAACGACCGCCGCATCGCCCACATTCTCAACACGGCTGATTATTGGGTGTCCACCCTCCTAGATCCTCGCTACCGGGACAACTTACAAAGCCTCATAACACAGTTGAACCGGGAGCGTAAAATGCGGGAGTACGAAGACGCACTGGTGCATTCCATCATGTTCTCCATTCCAACCGAGAGCAGTGCTGCTAGTGCTTTACAAAGCAGCTCAGTGCGTCGAGGCAGTGGAGGAAGCTCTGCACAAAGAGGGAGCAGAAGCAGCGCCTCAGCACAAGGCAAGACCAGTATGGCCGAAATGTGGCAACGTTTTGTGTCCCCGCCGCCACAAATGTCTACACCATCACAGACTGCTCCAGTCAGCAGGAGGCAACGTTTCCGTCAGATGGTGACAGACTACATGTCTTGCCCTCTTAGTGTACTCCCAGACGGCTCTTCTCCCTTCAAGTTTTGGGTCTGTAAGCTGGATACATGGCCAGAGCTTAGTCAGTATGCATTGGAGGTGCTAGCTTGCCCTGCTGCTAGTGTATTATCGGAACGCGTCTTTAGTGCCGCATGTGGTGTACTAACAGACCGTAGCATGCGACTATCCTCCGATAACGTTGACCGGCTTACTTTTCTCAAAATGAACAAGGCCTGGATCTCTCATGAATTTGCCAGTCCTCTTCCAGAATAAATGATTGGTTGGCAACAGTATCCAGGTCTCCTGTTGTGTTCATGTTTCTACCACCTGAACTGTAATCCCTGAGCTCCAACACCTCCAGTTGGCGCTCGGAAGTGCCGTTTGCACAGTCAACACTTGCTGCCGTATTATTGGGGTTCAGTAACATCAGCTGTTCCCCTGCTGTGCGGACGGCAATTTCTCCTGCTCTGTCCACATTCTCACTACTACAGATTTTAAAGTTGCTCCAATTACACCTCTGGCTCCTCTGTTTTTAGTATTTACCCTTGGCTCCAATACCGCTAGTTGGCGCTCGGAAGTGCCGTTTGCACAGTCAACACTTGCTGCCGTGTTATTGGGGTTCAGTAACGTCAGCTGTTCCCCTGCTGTGTGTCCGGCAAATTCTCCTGCTTTGTCCACATCCACTATACTACTGATTTAAAACTTGCTCCAATTACACCTCTGGTTCCTCTGTTTTTAGTATTTACCCTGGGCTCCAATACCGCTAGTTGCTGCTCAGAAGTGCCGTCTGCACAGTCAACGCTTGCTCCAGTGTTATTGGGGTTCAGTAACGTCAGCTGATCCCCAGCTGTGTGTCCGGCAAATTCTCCTGCTCTGTCCACATTCACACTACTACAGATTTTAAAGTTGCTCCAATTACGCCTCTGGCTCTACTCTGTTTTAAGTATTTACCCTGGGTTCCAGCACCGCCAGCTGTTTCCCAGCAGTGTCTTTGGCACGGGTACTCCCTCCTGCCCAGCCTGGTTCCAGCACGCCAGCTGTTTCCGGGTAGTGTCAACGTCACTTTGCCTCCAATGCGTTGTCCTGTCGTGTTGCGATCGGGTTAGCCGACTCTATGGTGCCTGCAGTTTAGGTGACTCCTATGTGAGCTGCGGGATCTGGCAATGAAGGCTGGTTCCATAGTACCAATAGGACAAGCACCCCCTGTAGGACTGTGGGTTTTGGTAACTGCGGCCGGCTCGCGGCCTTGAAACTTTTTTTTACATGGGTACCTTCTGCTACCCATCCGGGTTCCAGTACCGTCAGCTGGTTCTCGGCAGTGCCTTTGGATTAGTTGCCTCCTCGGTATCCAAGTTCCACCAACGTCTGCTGGTCCTTGGTAGTGCTTTCTGGCACAGGTACCTCCTGCTTGGTAACCGAGTTCCAGTACCGTCAGCTGGTCTTCGGTAGTTCCATTTGCTCTTGTACCTTCTACTACCCATCCGGGTTCCAGTACCGTCAGCTGGTTCTCGGCAGTGTCTTTGGCACGGGTACTCCCTCCTGCCCAGCCTGGTTCCAGCACGCCAGCTGTTTCCGGGTAGTGTCAACGTCACTTTGCCTCCAATGCGTTGTCCTGTCGTGTTGCGGTCGGGTTAGCCGACTCTATGGTGCCTGCAGTTTAGGTGACTCCTATGTGGGCTGCGGGATCTGGCAATGAAGGCTGGTTCCATAGTGCCAATAGGACAAGCACCCCCTGTAGGACTGTGGGTTTTGGTAACTGCGGCCGGCTCGCGGCCTTGAAACTTTTTTTTACATGGGTAGCTTCTGCTACCCATCCGGGTTCCAGTACCGTCAGCTGTTTCTCGGCAGTGCCTTTGGATTAGGTGCCTCCTTCTCGGCATCCAAGTTCCACCAACGTCTGCTGGTCCTTGGTAGTGCTTTCTGGCACAGGTACCACCTGCTTAGTAACCGAGTTCCAGTACCGTCAGCTGGTCCTCGGTAGTTCCATTGGCTCTTGTACCTTCTGCTACCCATCCGGGTTCCAGTACCGTCAGCTGGTCCTCGGTAGTTCCTCAGCCTTCTTGTACCTTCTGCTACATTTCCAAGTTCAAGCTTTTTGAAATGGTTCTTGGTAATCACTCTGGATCTCCCTGACGAGGACCCTGAAGACGAGGACCCTGAAGACCAACCCGAAGAAGACGAGGACCGTGAAGACGGCGACCCTGAAGACGAGGACCCTGAAGACCACCCCGAAGAAGACGAGGACCCTGAAGACCACCCCGAAGAAGACGAGGACCCCGAAGACGAGGACCCTGAAGACGAGGACCCTGAAGACCAACCCGAAGAAGACGAGGACCCCGAAGACGACGACCCTGGAGACGAGGACCCCGAAGACGACTACCCTGAAGGCCACCCCGAAGAAGACCAAGAAGATGACCCTGAAGAAGTTGACCAAGAGGACAAAGAAGAGAAGACAACCACCAAGATACAGAAGAACAAGAGACAGAAAACCAAGAAGCAGAAGTACAAGAAGCTGCAGAACAAAAAGCGGAAGAACATTAAGCATAAGACTAAAAATTAGAGCAAAAGATAATATCTAAATTATAAGCAGAAGATGACTAAGCAGTGTATGGGGGTGAGTCCGTTCCTCCTCGTGGTGCCCCTGGAAAAGACCTGCTGCAGCAGGCCAAACTGAACGCGGACAAATCCTGTTGTAAATCTTTTGTGATGGGCAGAACGAAAGGTGTAATGTTCAAACTTTTATAGATAACAACTACAGGAATGCCTGTCACAAATAAGAAGAAGATGAAGAAGGTGAAGAAGAAGTGGATGAAAAAGATGCTGATGCTGAGGATGATGAAGGAGAAAGTGTGGGAGAAGTAAAAAAGAAGGTGAAGAGCATGGAAGTAGTGAAACATAAATATCTGACAAAATATAAAAATACTTTACATAGTCAATATTTCCGTAACTCAGAACTTCTTAACAAAAATATTAATTCCTGCTATTCCATTTGATTGGGCTAAACCTCTATGCCTTTATTGTCTCCCCCACCTCCCCCAATACATTCTACATTATTCTTAGTTGTTTTCCTTCATGTAGAATTAACCTACAAGGAAAGAAAGGGTTTATTTTCATTCCGATATTTCTGTCCCATTGACTTGCATTGGTTTCCGGTATCGGAATCGGCGATATCCGATACTTTTGGGGTATCGGTCCGATCCAATCCGATCCGATATTTGCCGATATCGGAAGGTATCGCTCAACACTAATCATAACAGATATAAAGGAATACTATGTCATAAAAAAGAAATCCTGCCGTTATACCAATAAATAGCGTTATCAAGGTATATGTGACAAATTATCCCACTAGAACTATGCTAATGCACCAAACTAGAAGCATTATGAAATACTTTGGACACCAATGATGCAGGAGCTCTAACTATTAGTGCGTCCGCCCCTGACGCGCATTTCAAACCAGCCTTCGTCAGGTGGCACGGTCTCCACTTATTCCCTGACTTATACACTACGCCAGATGAAGAAAAAAGGCGATGTAGTGCAGCTGTGCACAGTAACAGGACCTCCCTTTTGTTTCCCCCATGGAACACCCATACATTTCAATTGAATGTGTGTCCTCGGATGTACATTCAGTTGAAACCAGTGGGCCCACTCTATGTCCTGCTCGGGGACACGCCAAAGATCTGGGCCCATCGAAGAGTTGTCCGATGTCCCATTCAGGGGTGGATTAAGAGTAGCAAGGGCCCCGGGCAGTTTAGAAGGCGCGGGCCCCCCCCACACACACACCTGATTTATCACGTGACATGTCACATGATCCCCTATGATAGATCATGTGATAGTTCACGTGAAATTAATTTGGCACAATATTAATTATAATATTTTTTTTTTAGGCTGTGTGCCCACTATGCGTTTTTTAAGCGTTTCCGCAGCGGCAATTCCGCTGCAGAAACGCTTAAAAAACGCTTGGTAGAAGGTCTGCCATGTTCCCCAATGATAATCCGCATGTGCTGTGTACATGCTGCGGAAATTTCCGCTGCGGATTATCATTGCGGAAAAATCCGCAGCATTACCAATTATTTTGTGGAAGCGCTGCGTTTTTGCCGCCATTGACTTGCATTAGAATGCATGGAATCCGCATCACTGCATCTGTACATGCGGATTCCATGCGTTTCAATGTGCGGATGGTACCCGGGTGTGGAGGACAGGAGACTCTCCTCCGGACCCGGGTACCGTAGAACCGGTAAAAAAAGAATAAAATAAAAAATAAATATTATACTTGCCTTCTGATGGCCCCCGGTGTCTTTATCCGATGAGTCCTGGCTTGCCGGCAGCTCGCGATGGTCTGAAAAGGACCTGCCGTGACGTCATTTAGTCATGTGAAGGGGCACGCGACCGCTGACGTCGGCAGGCCATCAGAAGGTAAGTATATATTTTTTAATTTTTTACAATTCTTTTACGGGCACACTACATAAATCCATGCCGGTTGCATGGATTTATATAGTGTGACCAAGTTGTCAAGCACTTTCCAAGTGATGCTAAAATCGCTTTGAAAGCGCTTGTCAACCTGCATGCGGAAATGCATGTGAAGAACGCTTCACATCCGCTTGTCCCTGGCAGGAAAAACTAATGTAAAATCCGCATGTAAAATCCGCATGTACAATGAGCATGCGTTTTTTCTGCCAGGGAGATGCAGAAACGCTCAAAAAAAATCTGGAACATTTCTGTATCGTGGGCACATAGCCTTACATTAATTGTATGACTCAATATTGAGCACACGTAGCCATCTATACACAGCGGGAGGCAGCATGGTGCCATCTATACACAGCGGGAGGCAGCACGGTGCCATCTATACACAGCGGGAGGCAGCACGGTGCCATCTATACACAGCGGGAGGCAGCGCGGTGCCATCTATACACAGCGGGAGGCAGCACGGTGCCATCTATACACAGCGGGAGGCCGCACGTAGCCATCTATACCCAGCGGGAGGCCGCACGGCGCCCCCCCAGAGACAGCAGGAGGCCGCACGTAGCCATCAATACACAGCAGGAGGCCGCACGTAGCCCCCCCCCAGAGACAGCAGGAGGCCGCACGTAGCCATCTATACACAGCAGGAGGCCGCACGGCGCCATCTATACCCAGCGGGGGGCCGCACGGCGCCCCCCCCAGAGACAGCAGGAGGCTGCACGTAGCCATCTATACACAGCAGGAGGCTGCACGGCGCTATCTATACACAGCATTGGGCCGCACGACGCCATCTATACACAGCATGGGGCCGCACGGCGCCATCTATACAAAGCAGGGGGCCGCACGGCGCCATCTATGCACAGCAGAGGGCCACACGGCGCCATCTATACACAGCAGGGGGCCGCACGGCGCCATCTATACACAGCAGGGGGCCGCACGGCGCCATCTATATACAGCAGGGGGCCGCACGGCGCCATCTATACACAGCAGGGGGCCGCACGGCGCCATCTATACACAGCAGGGGGCCGCACGGCGCCATCTATACACAGCAGGGGGCCGCACGGCGCCATCTATACACAGCAGGGGGCCGCACGGCACCATCTATACACAGCAGGGGGCCACACGGCGCCATCTATACACAGTGGGAGGCCGCACAGCGCCCCCCTCCCCCCCAGAGATAGCAGGAGCCCGCATGGCACCATCTATACTCAGCAGTAGGCCGCACGCAGTCATGCACGCAGTCACGCACACACACACAAACATATACAGATATACATACACGCATAAACACATTTGAAACACAAAAATACTTATAAACAGACATCACACAATGATATCTGCCTGCAAACACACACACAGACAGACAGACAGACAGACTCACCATCCCCCGGCTCCATTCCTCCTGCCTGCTCTGACTTCTCCGGGGCAGCAGTGCAGGCCGGGCGCGCACCGGTTGACGTCACAGCTAGGAGACACGGCCGCGCACAGGGCCGTGTCTCCTAGCAGTGACGCGGCCGGGCCAGCACAGGGAAGTTAACTACTGCAGTGCTGGCCTGGCCGATGAAGAAGTAGCGGCCGTGCGCCGCTCGCTGCTGGGGGAGCGGTCCGGGCCCCCCCTCCCACCACTGCTGCCGGTATGTGCCACGGCGGCCCGCACATATAATGAGGGCAATCTGGCCATAGACTCCCCGCCCGGAGCCTCGGGCCCCCTGAAGGCTCGGGGCCCCGGGCGGTCACCCGGATTGCCCTCATTATAATCCGCCTATGGTCCCATTGCTCCAGTCCGGCCCTGGTTACAGTTCATGCTAGTCCAGACAACAGAGTCGATTGCACATGTATCCAGTCAGCAACTACAGTCCTCACATACATAGTTCATCACATACAGACGATGGATACCATGACCGTAGAACATCTATCTAACTCCAGCAACATATAGTACAGTCTCAACTGGGGTTCTCCAAACTTATTTGTGGGTTCAGTGTTGGGCAGAGGAGCAGACCTGTATTCCACCAGATGGAGCCATGGTGTTTTGGACTGTTACTGAAGAGACCCTCTGGAGTGGAAGTCGGAGACTTTATACCCACAGTTCCCATTCAGGACATTCCTCCACAGGATTGGAGAAGTTGGGGGGAGGTGATACTTCACTGTTCAACTAACCAGCATATTTATCCTAAATTGTGTAATTAGTAAACTGCAGTGGGCTGATGCAATATATACTCAGCAGGCATTTACAAATGAACATACCACAAGAGTGAACGTACAGTCTCATATGAAACAATGACTCAATTGAGGCCTCTGAGAGACTAACAAGAGTAATGGAACGATTGATTTACCTGATTACCAATTTTGTGTCTGGCCTTATGGATACATAAGATCCAGCTTGCATGTCTTTCTCTGCTTACTATTACTGAATGGAAACAGTGATTCGTGATGCTGAACGCTCTCCAGGAGAGACCCGTGCACCTCAATCTCATGAGCAAGCAAATCTCCAATAAAACTCAACAATAAGACCGACATAACCAGTGCTCCGTGCTTGAAAAAGTCTGTATCCCTTAGAGACCTGCACTCTGCTCTACGTCCATTGGTCCAATAGTCTTTAGTCCGTGGCCAGCTCCTCACACTGATGAAACTGGTGTAACACCTGTACAAGAGATAGCAGCCACAACACTTATTACTCACATCTTCATCTGTTTTACATAGAGGCAGAATCATTTTATATCCTGGTGGTGGTGCTTCACTTGTAAATTACTTTAAAGCAGTACAGTTGCTGGGCCTGAAAACTCCATTCCTTTTTTTCTGCCCTTCACTGACCACTGCTCTTCCAGTAATTCCCTTGCCCCAGCCTGGAAAGTCCAGTATTTACTCACTATGACTCCCAGGTGTAGCCTACACGTTACCTTCTCTTCAGTCGTACTGTCCATTGACAATATGGAAAGGAGTCTGCTGCTCACTGAGCAGCTGCTCACTGGGGTAGATGTGGGGGAGGGTGGTAGTAGGGAGCTGCAGGACAGTGAGGGGGGGTAGAGGGAAGAGTACCAGGTAGGCTAGTCCTGATCTGGCACACCCCTATAAGTTTGCAAAGTTGGTATATGAGGGGGGTGACGGTACAGGGGTAGCACTGCTGCAGCAAGACAAGTCCCCTGAAAGCCAGAGGAGTGTCAGCTCCAGTAAGGAGGGAAATAGGAGAGCAGGGCACGCCAGGCAGGTGCTGGTAGTGGGGGACTCAATTATTAGGGAAACAGATAGGGCAATCTGTCACAAAGACAGGGATCGTCGAACAGTGTGCTGCCTACCTGGCGCTCGAGTCCGGCACATCGCTGATCGGGTTGACAGATTACTGGGAGGGGCTGGTGCGGACCCAGTGGTCATGGTGCACATTGGAACAAATGACAAAGTTAGAGGTAGGTGGAAGGTCCTTGAAGATGATTTCAGGGAATTAGGCTGCAAGCTGAAAGCAAGGACCTCCAAGGTGGTATTCTCTGAAATACTACCGGTACCACGTGCCACGCCAAAGAGGCAACCGGAGATTAGGAAGATAAATAAGTGGCTCAAGAACTGGTGTAGGAAGAAGGGATTTGGGTTCCTGGAGAACTGGGCTGACTTCTCAGTTGGCTACAGACTCTATGCTAGGGACCGGCTGCACCTCAATGGGTGCTGGGGGAGAAAATGGCTAGAAGGTTGGAGGAGTGTTTAAACTAGGGATTGGGGGGAGGGTATTCATTTTATAGGTGGGGAAGATAGTGCAGATAGTGACCTGGGCACAAATAAAGAAATTGGGGGTGGGGTTAGAACAGTCAATAAAGTAAGAAGGAATAGTGGTACAGAGAGATACATAAAATGCATGTACACTAATGCCAGAAGCCTCACCAACAAAATGGAGGAATTAGAACTAATTTTGTTGGAAAATAATTATGACATGGTGGGGATAAGTCTCCAAAAATAATGGAAGCAGCGGAGAATATCCTCGTAAAGCAAATAGATGAAGCAGCGACTCAAGGAGAAGTCATTATTATGGGGGACTTCAACTACCCTGAAATACATTGGGGGACAGAAACCTGTAGTTCAAGCAAAGGTAATAGGTTTTTGACAACTATGAGAGACAATTACCTTTCACAACTGGTTCAGGACCCAACAAGAAGGGGGGCACTGCAAGACCTAATATTAACCAAAAGGCCAGACCGCATATCAAATATACGAGTTGGGGGTCACTTGGGTAATAGTGATCACAAAATAATACATTTTCATGTAATCTTTAATAAGATGTGTAGTAGAGAGGTTTCAAGGACACTAAACTTCAGGAAGGCAAATTTCCAACGGTTGAGAGATGATCTTAGTGCAATAAACTGGGACGATATCCTGAGACATAAAGCTACACAAAGCAAATGGGAGACATTTATTAGCATCCTGAATAGGACCTGTGCACAATATATACCCTATGGGAATAAACATGCTAGAAATAGGAGGAAACCACTATAGCTAAATAGAGCTGTAAGGGGCGCAATATGTGACAAAAATAAAGCATTTAGAGAACTAAAGCAAGTAGATAGTGATGAGGCATTAAATAAATATAGAAAATTAAATTAATTCTGTAAAAATCAAATCAAGGCAGCAAAGATTGAGGCAGAGAGAATCATTGCCAGAGAAAGTAAAAATAACCCCAAAATATTCTTTAGCTACATAAATAGTAAAAAACTAAAAAATGATAGTGTTGGCCCCCTTAAAAATAGTCTGGGGGAAATGGTGGATGAGGATGAGGAAAAAGCCAATATGCTAAATGATTTTTTTTCAACCGTATTTACACAAGAAAATCGCATGACAGAAAACATGATCAGTGATAACAAAAATTCTCCATTAAATGTCACTTGCTTAACCCAGCAGGAAGTACGGCGGCGTCTAAAAATCAATAAAGTTGACAAATCCCCGGGCCCGAATGGGATACACCCGCGAGTACTGCAGGAATTAAGTAACGTCATAGATAGACCATTATTTTTAATCTTTAAAGATTCCATAATAACAGGGTCTGTACCATAGGACTGGCATATAGCAAATGTGGTGCCAATATTCAAAAAAGGGACAAAAACTGAACTTGGAAATTATAGGCCAGTAAGCTTAACCTCTACTGTGGGTAAAATCCTGGAGGGTTTCCTAAGAGATGCTATACTAGAGTATCTGAAGAAGAATAACCTCATGACCCAATATCAACATGGGTTTACGAGGGACCGTTTCTGTCAAACTAATCTGATCAGCTTTTATGAGAAGGCAAGTTCCGGACTGGACCGAGGAAATGTAGTGGATGTTGTGTATATGGACTTTTCAAAAGCTTTTGATACGGTTCCACACAAAAGGTTGATACATTAAATGCGAACAATGGGGATAGGGGAAAATATATGTATGTGGGTTAAGAATTGGCTCAGTGATAGGAAACAAAGGATGGTTATTAATGGAAAACACTCAGACTGGGTCTCAGTTAACAGTGGGTTACCACAGGGGTCAGTATTGGGCCCCCTTCTTTTTAACATATTTATTAACCCCTTAAGCCCCGGAGCATTTTTCGTTTTTGCATTTTCGTTTTTGCTCCCCTTGTTCCCAGAGCCATAGCGTTTTTATTTTTTGGTCAATATGGCCATGTGAGGGCTTATTTTTTGCGGGACGAGTTGTACTTTTCAACGCCATTACTAGTTTTATCATATCCTGTACGGGAAAACGGGAAAAAAATTCCAAGTGCGGTAAAATTGGAAAAAAAGTGCAATACCACAGTTGTTTTTTATTTATTTTTTTTACCATGTTCACTGAATGCTAAAACTGACCTGCCCTTCTTATTCTACAGGTCATTACGAGTTCATAGACACCAAACATGTATAGGTTCTTTTATATTTAAGTGGTGAAAAAAAATTCCAAAATTTGGTAAAAAAAAATAAAATAAAATAGCGCCATTTTCTAAGACCCGTAGCGTCTCCATTTTTCGTGATGTGGGGCTGGTTGATAGTTTATTTTTGCGTGCCAGGCTGACGTTTTTATTGATAACATTTGGGGTAGATCCGATGTTTTGATCGCCCGTTATTGCATTTTATTGCAATTTTGCGGCGACCAAAAAACGTAATTCTGGCGTTTAAAATTTTTTTCTCGCTACGCCGTTTACCGATCGGAATAATTTTTTTTTTATATTGATAGATCGGGCGATTCTGAACGCGGCGATACCAAATATGTGTATGTGGGTTTTTTTTTTATATATTTTATTTTGAATGGGGAGAAAGGGGGGTGATTTAAACTTTTATATATTTTTTTTTTTTTTATATTTTTAAAAACTTTTTTTTTTTACTTTTTGCATGCTTCTATTGTCTCCATAGGAGACTAGAAGCAGCAACTATCCGATCGCCTCTGCTACATACAGGGGACGAGCAGGTCCCCTGCATGCAGCAGAAATGGTCCTGTGCTATGAGCGCCAACCACTAGGTGGCGCTCATAGCGACAAGATCATGACAACCACAGGCGTCTGCTGCAGACCCTGGGTTGTCATGCACGCCCATCGGCGACCCGCGATCACGTGACGGGGTCGCCGGTGGGCGGGGCTTATGACGCGCTACCCGGAAGCGCGCGTTAAATGCTGCTGTCGGAGATTGACATCAGCATTTAACTGGTTAACAGCCGCGGGTGGATCGCGATTCCACCCGCGGCTGTTGCGGGCACATGTCAGCTGTAAGAATCAGCTGACATGTGCTCCGTTCAGTGAGGGCTCAGCGCAGCAGCCCTCACTGAACGGGGGGTACGCAAATATGCGTACTAATATGTCCCCGGTAAGTAAGGGGTTAATGACCTTGTAGGGGGCATACAGAGTAATATTTCAATATTTGCAGATGACACTAAACTCTGCAGGGTAATCAATACAGAGGAGGACAATTTTATATTACAGGAGGATCTATGTAAACTAGAAGCTTGGGCTGATAAATGGCAAATGAGCTTTAATGGGGATAAATGTAAGGTAATGCACTTGGGCTGAGGAAATAAAATGTATAATTATATGCTTAATTGTAAAACACTGGGCAAAACTGTAACTGAAAAAGACCTGGGTGTATTGGTGGACGACAAGCTCACGTTTAGTGGCCAGTGTCAGGCAGCTGCGGCAAAGGCAAATAAAATAATGGGATGCATTAAAAGAAGCATAGATGCTCATGAGTAGAACATAATTTTACCACTATATAAGTCACTAGTGCAACCACACTTAAAATACTGTGTTCAGTTCTGGTCTCCGGCGTATAAGAAAGACATAGCTGAACTAGAGCGGGTGCAGAGAAGAGCGACAAAGCTTATTAGAGGACTGGGGGGTCTGCAATACCAAGACAGGTTATTACACTTGGGGTTATTTACTGTGGAAAAACGAACGCTTAGGGGTGATCTTATTACTATGTACAAGTATATGAGGGGACAGTACAAAGACCTGTCTACTGATCTTTTTACTCTGAGGCCAGAGACAGGGACAAGGGGGCATCTTCTACGTCTGGAGGAAAGAAGGTTTAATCATAATCACAGACGGGGATTCTTTACTGTAAGAGCAGTGAGACTATGGAGCTCTCTGCCGCATGATGTTGTAATGAGTGATTCACTAATAAAATTTAAGAAGGGCATGGATTCCTTTCTTGAAAAGTATAATATTACAGGTTATATATACTAGATTCCTTGATAGGGCGTTGATCCAGGGAACTAGTCTGATTGTCGTATGGAGTCGGGAAGGAATTTTTTTCCCCAATGTGGAGCTTAGTGTTTGCCACATGTTTTTTTTTTTGCCTTCCTCTGGATCAACATGTTAGGCTATGGGTTGAACTAGATGGACTTAGTCTTCCTTCAACCTTAAAAACTATGTTACTATGTTACTATGCCTGTGCTGTCTCAGGGTTACCCGCTAACCCACAGCTCTACCTCCTTAAGCTCCTGGTCGTATCCAGTGCAGCTGACCTCTTTCTGTCTATAGTCCACTTCACCACACAGGGTACAGGCTGCTCTGGCCATATTACTCTGCCACTGGATCCAGTTACAGAATCTTGCTATCTCTGTTCTGCTTCCTTCCAGTCTCACACTCCTCACTATGCGGCCTCATCTGTCACACTCTCTGTATTTGGCGTCACCTCACTACTCATTCCAGTGCTGACTTCTCTAAGCAGGAAGAAACTCTCTTCTTACTTCCAAACACTCCTCCCATCTGTAGGGCCAGCTGACTGTTAAGTCTTCCTTACCCAGTTGTCCAATCTACTACAGCTCTGATGGGAGATATTACATTAAATTCAGCATTAAACATTGCTCAACCATTATACATGTTATAATGACACAAACTGTAAAAGTCTTCTGGGACGATGTCCGACATCTTCACACACTTTTACTGTATAACCACGAGTCACTTAAATGTCAGGGACATCGATCTGTCTAGTTAGGGGCAGAAGTGATTGTGAATCAATGTCACCTCTTCTGGTGCAGATGAAAGTGACAACAGGAGCCCGGGAGAGGAACAGCGAGACACCCCGAAAGAGGGAATGGTGCAGATAGTGGCCTATTATGACTGCACAAGCCCATGTACATTGGTAGCGTACAAACAAGGGGAACAAATACCTGAACCTGGCAGATCCAAATTCAGACTGGTAGAAGCACTACTCTGACCCTGGTCTGTCCCTACATGATGGTGGAGGTTGGCACCCTAAGATAACGCAATGACGCCCCCTATCAATGGTGGCTCACCCTGAATGCTCCTAACAACTCCTAGTTTATCTATGCTTGTGTAGTAACTTACTTGGAAAATAGGTTAAACACTAAAAACTACAACTGACCTTGCTTGCTCCTGTACAGACTAGATACCTTGACTACACAGTCCCCAGCGGTACCTGCGGGTGAAGAGATAGACCTAACCACAGACTAGGAGATGGCAACTATGGCCTAAACTGCCTAAAAGGCAGACAAGTTGCTTCACGTTCCTCCTAAAGAACCAGAGGGCAGAGCAGAGTGTGAATTATCTAAAAGAAGAGAAGTGTGCTGAACAAAGGAATAATCCCAAAGCAAGTAAAGTAAGAAACAAAATACCAAACAAAGAATACAGCAAGTACTGTTAACAAATATACTGCCTATTTTCAAATGATAAAAAGAAGAAAAGTGCAAAGTATAGCAAATAAACAGCAAAGCGAAAAACCCTAGCTCCAAATATCAACAGAATGTCAGAATATCCAAATGAATCTATCACCAGCAGGAAACGAAGACTACAAATGTGTAAAGCTAAGCAGGCTGCAGCCAGAAAAGCAGAACCCAAACACCCAGTGAAAAGGTGTGTGTCCTGTGGCTCGGCAGAAAGAGAAGCCGACCACAGAACACAAACTGAAGGGATCAAATCCTGGAGCATGACATTGCCACAGACAATTCCTCTCTCTTCCTCCTCCCTGACTTCTGTAGTTTTCCATTCCTGTTGTGTCTTGGTAATTGTGGGTAACATGAGGCGGCCCATTCAGGTTGTACAGGTGGTCTGGCTCTGCCAGGACGGCATCCATACGTGCCGTCACAAGAAGGTTTGCTATATCTCGCAGCACAGTCTCAAGAGGATGGAAACAAACTCCATGTGGACGGCATGAGGGGCCAATATCCTGTAGTGGACAAGGGACAAATACCGCCACACCATGACCAGATCACATATTACCACCACATAGTGACCGAATACTACCATACTGAGCATTAATACAAAAACAGAATACTAATATTACCATTACTAATAGTGCCATTATTCACAGGAGCTCTGTGTATAGTATACAGTGTATAGTGTCAGTGTACAGATAACACACTGACTCACTGGTGATGTCTCTAGTTGAAGTCCTTCATCTCCACTTTTCCTCTTCATCCATCGCAGACCGCCATCACTTCTTCTCGCCAGGACTCGTCTCTGCATAAAATAACACAGTTATCTAGAGCAGCTTACAGAGCACATTCCCCAATATTTCCCCAACTTCTACACTACACCAGATGAAGAAAAAAAGTGATATAGTGCCGCCCTGCACAGTAACATGAACCCCCCACAGAAAACAGTATCCTCAAAAATAAAATACATTACAGCAGTAATAATATCCTTTAATTAGCCCCTACAGTAATAATGTCCCACATCCTACTCCCATTGTCTTCATCCTGCCCCCATTGTCTCCATCCTGCCCCCAATGTCTCCATCCTGCCCCCATGTTTCCATTTGTCTCCATCCTGCCCCCAATGTCTCTCCATCCTGCCCCCAATGTCTCTCCATTCTGACCCCCATGTCTCCATTCTGCCCTCAATGTGTTTCCATTCTGCCTCCAATATGACTCCATTCTCCCCCAATGTGACTCCATTCTGCCCCCAATGTCTCTCCATCCTGCCCCCAATGTCTCTACATTCTGCCCCAATGTCATTCCATTCTGCCCCAATGTCTCTCCATTCTGCCCCTATTTCTTTCCATTCTGCCAATGTCTCTCCATTCTGCCCACGTCTCCATTCTGCCTCCATGTGTCTATTTTACCCCATGTCTCCATTCTGCCCCCAATGTCTCTCCATTCTGTCCCCAATGTCTCTCCATTCTGCCCCAATGTCTTTCCATTCTGCCCCAATGTCTCTCCATTCAGTCCCCATTTCTTCCCATTCTGCCAATGTCTCTCCATTCTGCCCACGTCTCCATTCTGCCTCCATGTGTCTATTTTGCCCCATGTCTCCATTCTGCCCCCAATGTCTCTCCATTCTGCCTCCAATGTCTCCATTCTGCCCCGTCTCAATTCTGCCCCGTCTCCATTCTGCCCCCAATGTCTCTCCATTCTGCTTCCGATGTCTCCATTCTGCCCCGTCTCCATTCTGCCACCATGTTTCTATTCTGCCTCCATGTTTCTATTATGCACCCAATGTCTCCATTCTGCTCCCCTTTCTCCATTCTGCCCCCCTTGCCTCCATTCTGCCCCAATGTTTCTATTCTGCCCCAATGTCTCCATTCTGCCCCCCTTGTCTCCATTCTGCCCCCCCTATCTCCATTCTGCCCCCCTGTCTCCATTCTGCCCCCCTTGTCTCCATACTACCCCTGGTTTCTATTCTGCCCCCAATGTCTCCATTCTGCCCCCGTCTCCATTCTGCCCCCCATGTTTCTATTCTTCCCTCCATGTCTCCATTCTGTTCCCCATGTCTCAATACTGTCCCCATGTCTCCATTCTGCCCCCTATCTCCATTCTGCCCCCCGGTCTCTATTCTGCCCCGTCACCATTCTGCCCCCTATCTCCATTCTGCCCCCTATCTCCATTCTGCCCCCCGGTCTCTATTCTGCCCCGTCTCCATTCTGCCCCCCTGTCTCCATTCTTCCCCCATGTTTCTATTCTGCCACCCTTGTCTCCATCCATACTGCCCTTTGGTTTCTATTCTGCCCCCAATGTCTCCATACTGTCCCCATGTCTCCATTCTGCCCCCTATCTCCATTCTGCCCCCCGGTCTCTATTCTGCCCCGTCTCCATTCTGCCCCCTGTCTCCATTCTGCCCCCTATCTCCATTCTGCCCCCCGGACTCTATTCTGCCCCGTCTCCATTCTGCCCCCCTGTCTCCATTCTTCTCCCCTGTCTCCATTCTGCCCCGTCTCCATTCTGCCCCCCATGTCTCCATTCTGCCCTCAATGTGTTTCCATTCTGCCTCCAATATGACTCCATTCTCCCCCAATGTGACGCCATTCTGCTCCCCTGTCTCCATTCTGTACCCCTTGTCTCCATACTACCCCCTGGTTTCTATTCTGCCCCCAATGTCTCCATTCTGCCCCCGTCTCCATTCTGCCCCCCATGTTTCTATTCTTCCCTCCATGTCTCCATTCTGTCCCCCTTGTCTCCATTCTGCACCCATGTTTCTATTCTGCCACCCTTGTCTCCATCCATACTACCCTCTGGTTTCTATTCTGCCCCCAATGTCTCCATACTGTCCCCATGTCTCCATTCTGCCCCCTATCTCCATTCTGTCCCCCGGTCTCTATTCTGCCCCGTCTCCATTCTGCCCCCCTGTCTCCATTCTTCCCCCATGTTTCTATTCTGCCACCCTTGTCTCCATCCATACTGCCCTCTGGTTTCTATTCTGCCCCCCAATGTCTCCATACTGTCCCCATGTCTCCATTCTGCCCCCTATCTCCATTCTGTCCCCCGGTCTCTATTCTGCCCTGTCTCCATTCTGCCCCCCTGTCTCCATTCTTCCCCAATGTTTCTATTCTGCCACCCTTGTCTCCATCCATACTGCCCTCTGGTTTCTATTCTGCCCCCAATGTCTCCATACTGTCCCCATGTCTCCATTCTTCCCCCCGGTCTCTATTCTGCCCCGTCTCCATTCTGCCCCCTGTCTCCATTCTGCCCCCCGGTCTCTATTCTGCCCGGTCTCCATTCTGCACCCCTGTCTCCATTCTTCTCCCCTGTCTCCATTGTGCCCCGTCTCCATTCTGCCCCCCATGTCTCCATTCTGCCCTCAATGTGTTTCCATTCTGCCTCCAATATGACTCCATTCTCCCCCAATGTGACTCCATTCTGCCCCCAATGTCTCCCATTCTGCCTCCATGTTTCCCATTCGACCCCCCCATGCCTCCATTCTGCCCTCAGTGTCCCTCACCCTGCCCCCACCCTGTGCGGTTTTGGTGATTTTTTTCCTCTATAGACTTCTATGTGGAGCATAAAAACACGTCTGTAAGAAACTGCTGATACTTTTTTAAGTGCAGAATCAAAGCTTTTCTGTACTGTAAAAAACAATTAAAAACGCGGCTTCACATCTGCACCAAAATGCATCAAATAAGGGGGAAAAAGCCTAAAATAGTGCACCAAAGATGCAATAACCAGAGGAGATTGTTATTGTGTAGATTGGTGCACAGTATTTATGCTACGTGTGAACACGGCCTTACAGACACAAAAAAGCCAGATGTCATATAGTGAAACTACACAGAGAAGAGAAAGTTCTGTAGGGTCCGACTGTGAATGTGGGAACAAAAAATAATCCACAGGTCCCAACTAGAGAAGAGCAGGACGCACAGATGATATTGCAGCTGCCCGGGCTAATCTAAAGCCGCGACAGGGCCTCCCGTCCAGCCACCAATTACCACTGACCTGGATGCTGGACCTGAGTCCCATGAGTCGCTCCTCTCATCTCTAGTCCCAGCCGTCCTGGATACAGCAGACAGTCCCGGATTTAGGTCTATGCCCTGCAGTCCCGAGTTTCTGCTGAATGTCCCTCACTGCCACCGCCCCTCTGATAACTCTTCCTGCCGGGGGAGAAAGACATGGTAAAAGGGCGTGGCTTGGTGTGTGGATAGGGGCGTGGTCAGACTACGCGTGCCGCATGGTTTCGCCCTCTTTCTAGTCCTCATAGGTTGGCGGTATGCTTGTACTGAGGAGATCTGGGATATCAGTGATTAGGTCCCATATTGTGCACTGTAAGGTCTGGAAAAGCTCCTTCTATCCGTCTCTGTAGCACCAGAGGAAGAACAGAGGGGAAAAGACAGGATTTTCTACATGTCGCGTTATGTAGATGTTCTGCAGATTTATCACAACCGTCCACAAGAAGAAACTGCCATCACAGAGCCGCCTTTAGCTGTTGGAAAAGTTTAAACTTAGTTTGGAATAGTTGCTATAGGCAACAAGGACTTTCTATTTATGCTGGGTCACATGATGCTGGTGCTGGGTGATGTCATGTGACGGAATGTTGTGGGTGATGATGTCACAGAGGGCGTTGTGATGTCACCCTTGGGGTATATAAGGGGGCTCCATCCACCTGGAGCTCATATCTCATTGGCCATATCTTGGTGCTGAGATACCCCCTGGAGACAATGAGGATCGCCATATTGTTTCTGTGCTGTACCCTGTTCTACCCTGTGAATTACCATAGGCTGCCGGTGAGTACCTGTCTATTATTACATATGGAGGACGTTTAGAATCAGCTGCGGCAGGGGAAGGGGATGGGGAGGGGGGTCCTGTAAGAATTTACCTGCGGGAATAAGAGGTTATGGCAAGGAAAGGAGCTTAGGAAGTGACAGTCAGAGGGGATATAAGTGTGGGGTGACCCCTCTGACTCCCACATTCCTGCCTTGTCCTTGTAGTGATTAATGACTTTGGTGTTGTCCCTTATATATCACTTTGCAGTCACCAGTGATCGCTCCGCACTGTGATCCTAAACTACAGTCTCATTTACCTTTTTGCAAACGCCCAGAAGGGGAGGAGTGACATCACACCCATGTGAGCAGATCCCGCCCACTTTTACTGCAGTCGTAATGCGAGCTAGCTGTATTCTGTTTTCATGGAAATGTCAGCAGCTGCTCCCCCTAGTGTTTACAAGATGAAAACATCAAAAGAGTTAAAATATTTTTTTCAGATTTTATACCATTGAAACCTTTTTAAATATATATGTGTATTTATATATAAATATAAATACTTTACAATTTTACAATTGTAAAAAAATTGCTGACACTTTCCCTTTAAAAGATCTAAAGACGTTCTGCTTCATGTGCCATTGTGACCAATCACAGCACAGATTATATTTTTTAAACTTTTCTTGAAAAACTGAAGCTGCTCCGTGATTGGAAATCATGTGGAAGGGTTCTCTTTTAGACATTTAGTTAGGTCCAAAGTATCAGTGACATGATGGATAGAACTGTGCAATGATGTCACAGAGGGCTTTGTGATGTCACCCCTGGGAATATTAGAAGCCTCGGCCCATCTGCAGCTTGTATCTCATTGACCATACCTTGGTGCTGAGAGACCTCTGGAGATGATGAGTATCATCCTATCATTTCTGTGCTTTACGTTGCTCTACCCCCCACATTACAGTACACTGAGGGCGAGTATGTTCTCATCAATATGGAGGTCACAAGGATCAGCTAATGAGAATATCGCCTCTTGCAGGACTTCTCATACTGGACACGTGACCGTCCGTCATATGAAAGTCCAACTGTAAATAATATTCCATGGACCCTGGAGGTGAATCCCAAACTTCTTCCTGATCTTCTCAATGGGATATTTCTGAAAGTTGCTTGATAATGTATCCATCACTGTATAATAACAAGGGCTCTCTGTTTGACTGGATTGGGTATAAATATACAGGACTTTATTATGTTTTGTTTTTTTTATTATAGGATGACCCACTACCCGTGGATCTCAGGAGAAGCACCTATCAAGCTTCCATCAATCTTCCTCTTTGGCTCTTCCGTGACGCAGTTTTTGTTGCGGTGATGACACTACTGACAATACTAGAGTATTTGGCCTTAAGTCTTGTCCTGAGCAAGTGGGCAATGTCTGAACCTGGTGAAACAATCAGAAAACTCCTGAGAACAAAACCATTCTGAAGGAACAAAGTGCTTGTAAGGAGCCGATTTGCATCCCTCAGATTCAGGAGCAAGACTCCAGGAGAACACCTGTCCTGCCCAATGGCAAATGTTCTACTCCATCCATGGCTCCTGCACCGCAGGATGCGAAAAAGGTTCCTAGTTGCAACTATAAAGTGGCGTTCAGTGATACTGTCTGGGTCAGAACGATCCCTCACAACAATATAGGAAGAAGAGCTCGAAGTTCCACGGAGCATAAAGAGAGGTTGCTGATTTTTCAGAGAAGCCAACAACCCAGAATTCCAGAGCCAAGAGCACCAGAACCTAGAACACCAGAACCTACCATGTCAGAACCTAGTATGTCAGAACCTAGAATGCCAGAGCCTGAAATGCCTACAACACCTCCACCCAAAATCAAGAGGAGAAGATATTTCCTTAGATGTCTTAGAGGCGAGGAAGATTGAGAAGGCAACTGCTTGAACTTTCCCATTGCTCGTGTTTTCAGCACAGGTTAGTCCTATACATGCTGTCTGATGGGCACCATCTTACTACATACAATGCAGCATTGCACCTGAAATCGAATGGATATTTCTTCACACACTTGCACTTTAGCACCTTATCATATGGCGCATATATCTATGAACGCTTTGCTAAGTATCACTGTCTAGTATGTGCTTCTGATGAACCTATTTTAGGAAAACGTGTCGAGGTTTGGCATACTATGTACTTGAGTTTGGCGTACTATATGCTTGTTGGTAAATTCTATTGCCATCTATAATCTACTAGATATTATAATGTCTGGTGGGATGCCCCATGCCGAATTGTTGATAACTGACTATGAGCATTGTCCTCTATTTCTTATCTACTATGGTTACAGGTTGATGTGATGAGAGCTGTGCCATTGGTAGCGATTTTTCTACTGATTTGTCAGTTATATTTATGTTAGTTTAGCAAATTTCTGCTTGTATGGTCTAATGTTTTAGCATAGTGTATGTTCTGTGAGCTAAATTGTCATACTTATGCACTAGATAGATTATAAATTGTGATGCTTATGTACTAGATAGATTATTAGTTTAATCGGTGATTTTTTAAATATTTTTTAACATCAGGAGACTCAAGAATCGCATCTTACAGAAGACAAGAAGCCTAAATGCCGAAAGGTGATGACCTGTTGATGGCCCACAGCTGGAGGGTCATTACCTCTTGATGGCACAAAACTGGACAGAAGATTAAAACATTTGATGGCACACAGCCGGAGGGTGATGACCTATTGATGGCCATAGCCAGAGGGTCATTACCTGTTGATGGCACACAGCCGGACAGAGGATCATTACCTGTTGATGGCACACAGTCGGATGGTCATTACCTGTTCATGGCGCACTGCCGGATGGTCATTACCTGTTGATGGCACACAGCCGGAGGGTGATGACCTATTGATGGCCATAGCCAGAGGATCATTACCTGTTGATGGCACACAGCCGGACAGAGGATCATTACCTGTTGATGGCACACAGTCGGATGGTCATTACCTGTTCATGGCGCACTGCCGGATGGTCATTACCTGTTGATGGCACACAGCCGGAGGGTGATGACCTATTGATGGCCATAGCCAGAGGGTCATTACCTGTTGATGGCACACAGCCGGACAGAGGATCATTACCTGTTGATGGCACACAGTCGGATGGTCATTACCTGTTCATGGCGCACTGCCGGATGGTCATTACCTGTTGATGGCACACAGCCGGAGGGTGATGACCTATTGATGGCCATAGCCAGAGGGTCATTACCTGTTGATGGCGCACTGCCGGAAGGTCATTACCTGTTGATGGCACACAGCTGGAGGGTGATGACCAGTTGATGGTGCACTGCCGGATGGTCATTACCTGTTGATGGCACACAGCCGGACAGAGGATCATTACCTGTTGATGGCACACAGTCGGTCAGAGGATAAGATCTTTTGATTGCATACACCGCGTCCCTCCCTGATTACAAGGGACCCTAGTGAATACTGATCATTCTGATCCCCCACTGACTATATACTTGCTCCACCTCAGCCTATACCATCATGGAGGACACTTCCACCTGTGTCCACTGTAAGGTTGGACTTTCTTTTATAATTACAGCAGATTAATAAACATCATAAAGCTGTAAAACTGTCGAGTAATTTATTATAAATTATTATAAAGAAATATAAAGTATAATAGATAGCTATAGAGGGCACAGAAGACGACTAACTATAGAAAGCATGGTATCGCCTGATATATACTGTATATTCTAGATGGCGTTATTACACTAAATACATCACAACCTCCAGGGTGATATTACCGTACAATGCGAGATCACTAATAATGGCCACAGATTATGAGAAAATGACCAGCTCCATAGTCCTGGAGTTATTGTAAATGTCTCTAGTGTGAGGCAGGGACTGGACGAGTGTTGGAGGGAGGTATATTCCCCCAGGACGTCCTTTAAGTATCCATGCTGTAGAATCTGCCGTATACTTCTGTTCTAGCAGTCAGACATTTCACTCTGCAGATCACAGGCTCAACATTGTGTAAAACTACCACCGTATATAAGAGCACTCAGAATAAAAACTAGCGGCATGCCGTGCACTGCCCACGTCATGTGTACGGGATACAGGACCTGCAGGACCTGGTACGGCCATTATAGTTGATAGATTAATGATACCTGTGCAGATGAAGGGAAAAAAAATATGTGCAACAACAGGAGGAGAAAGTCTCAAAATGTAATTTGAAAAGTATAATAGAGAAATGGGAAACTTCTGGAGATGCAGATAAGTGGTACCAGGGCGAAACGTAAGTGCAGTCAGACAAGCCAATGGCCTGGTAACAGAGGCCAAGCAGAGCCGGGTAAGTGGTAATACAAATGGGTGGTGGACTGAGTCGAGGTTTCGGTAATCATGGTGTAACAGACCGGGCAGACTGACTGGGCAGGAGAGAATTTCATGTTTTCTTGATTATAGCATCATTCAGAGAATTCCTGCTCCTAATTATTAAAAGGGGTTGTCCGCGACTATTTTATTTTTTTTTTACCATGGGCCTAAGAACTAAAAGGTAAGTATTTGCTAACTATATGCCTGTTGGGCCCGGTGCCGATCTCTGCCATTTCAGAGAGGTCACGGATCGCTCCTGCCAGTGATTTTGCAGCTCCCTCTCTGCTCTGTTGATGGGGTGTGACTGCCGATGTAATGCTGACTTGACAGCTAGCTCCCTGCTGCCTAACTGCAGGGAGCCATCTGTCAATGAGAATGAAGTTGGCAGTCTCGCCTCATTGACAGAGCAGCTGGGAAGAGGAAGAGCTGTTCTGTTGACGTGAAGCAGCAGAATCGCTGTTAGGAGCAGTTCACGTGTGATCAGAGCCGCCACAGGGTAGAACAGGCAGATAGTAAGCAATTACCTGCCTGTTAGTTCTTAGGCACATTGCATTTTTCTATCTCATCCTGTAGGAATCACCTTCTCTTCAACGAAAAAGAGACACTGTGAAACCTACGCGTATCGAACACCAAAAGTTCTTAATCCTAGTATACAAATACATGTAGGGAGTTACAATTTATATGTTCGACTGCCCCATCATATGGGCGTGTTGATAGTTCCTCACGCCCAATTTTTCAAAGTAAAGAAATTATAGATTGTCGAAATAACAGAATAAAAACAAATAATATTGAAAAATTGAGATTAAAATAACAAAAGAAAAAGAAAAGGTTATAATGTATAATATTATATAGAAAAAAAACCATGGTATATACACCTCTGATTATAATGCATGGAATATACACGTACAGACCAAAAGTTTGGACACACCTTCTCATTTAAAGATTTTTCTGTATTTTCATGACTATGAAAATTGTACATTCACACTGAAGGCAGCAAAACTATGAAATAACACATGTGGAATTATATACTTAACAAAAAAATGTGAAACAACTGAAAATATGTCTTATAGTCTAGGTTCTTCAAAGTAGCCACCTTTTGCTTTGATGACTGCTTTGCACACTCTTGGCATTCTCTTGATGAGCTTCAAGAGGTAGTCACCGGAAATGGTCTTCCAACAATCTTGAATGAGTTCCCAGAGATGCTTAGCACTTGTTGGCCCTTTTGCCTTCACTCTGAGGTCCAGCTCACCCCAAACCATCTCAATTGGGTTCAGGTCTGGTGACTGTGGAGGCCAGGTAATTTGGCGTAGCACCCCATCACTCTCCTTCTTGGTCAAATAGCCCTTACACAGCCTGGAGGTGCGTTTGGGGTCATTGTCCTGTTGAAAAATAAATGATGGTCCAACTAAATGCAAACCGGATGGAATAGCATGCCGCTGCAAGATGCTGTGGTAGCCATGCTGGTTCAGTATGCCTTCAATTTTGAATAAATCCCCAACAGTGTCACCAGCAAAGCACCCCCACACCATCACACCTGCTCCTCCATGCTTCATGGTGGAAACCAGGCATGTAGAGTCCATCCGTTCACCTTTTCTGCGTCGCACAAAGACATGGTGGTTGAAACCAAAGATCTCAAATTTGGACTCATCAGACCAAAGCACAGATTTCCACTGGTCTAATGTCCATTCCTTGTGTTCTTTAGCCCAAAACAAGTCTCTTCTGCTTGTTGCCTGTCCTTAGCAGTGGTTTCCTAGCAGCTATTTTACCATGAAGGCCTGCTGCACAAAGTCTCCTCTTAACAGTTGTTGAAGAGATGTGTCTGCTGCTAGAACTCTGTGTGACATTGACCTGGTCTCTAATCTGAGCTGCGCTTAACCTGCGATTTCTGAGGCTGGTGACTCGGATAATCTTATCCTCAGAAGCAGAGGTGATTCTTGGTCCTCTTTTCCTGGGGCGGTCCTCAAGTGAGCCAGTTTCTTTGTAGCGATTTATGGTTTTTGCAATTGCACTTGGGGACACTTTCAAAGTTTTCCCAATTTTTCGCATTGACTGACCTTCATTTCTTAAAGTAATGATGGCCTCTCGTTTTTCTTTACTTAGCTGCTTTTTTCTTGCCATAATACAAATTCTAACAGTCTATTCAGGAGGACTATGTCACACTGTCACAGAATACTGGAGGTAGGGGGCCTAAGCTGACCCTAAGCTGGGGCCCTGACTAATCCCTCAACCTGGAGGTACTGTTAAAGGTACAGAGGTCCAGGCCGCCAGCGTAACCCCTACCTCCTGAGGATCCCTGCACCTCAGTAATCTAGTCCTGAGAAGGACCCCGATCACAACAATTGGGAACCAGAAATAATATGCCCACACACAGTATTTAGACGAACGAGACAGTACAAGGGAAAAACCAAAACCACCTTGCATACAACTTCTACACAACTACAACAGAGGGAACACCAACGGGAAAGGAGATAAATGATAAAGCGAGGAAAGGGAAAAAACACTTCCAAATACACTTATCTCAGCAACTCCAAACACCACGATCCGCTCTGTAAGTCTGAATGAAAAGCTTTCACCGACACCTCTCAAACAGACCTGCAGGAATATGAAGGAGTCTCACTAAAGAAGCATTGATTGCAGCTGGGCGAGGCTGGACCTCAGCTAGCCCAGAGAGAGAGAGAATTAACTCCTTCACTGCCGAAAAAACACAAAGCACCAACAAGTCAGCTGCGAGAAGTCAGGCTGTGTACTCGTGACGATCTTCGTGGCAACACACCCGTGACAGTACCCCCCCTTCTACGAGGGGCCTCCGGACCCTCAGGGCCAGGTTTATTCGGGTGAGTCGTGTGGAAGGCCCGAACTAATCGGTCTGCGTTAATATCCGACGCAGGAACCCACATCCTCTCCTCAGGACCATACCCCTTCCAATGAACCAAGTACTGAAGGGACCGGCGATTAAAGCGTGAATCAATGACCCTCGATACCTGGAACTCCAAGTTACCATTGACAACCACAGGAGGGGGAGGTAAAGGTGACGGTACCACCGGCGCCACATACCTCTTAAGCAATGATCTGTGAAACACGTTGTGAATTTTAAACGTAGGGGGGAGGTCAAGACGGAATGCCACCGGATTAATAACAGAACTGATTCTGTACGGCCCGATGAACCTGGGACCCAGTTTCCAGGAGGGAACCTTAAGTTTAATATTCCTGGTAGACAACCATACCTGATCGTTCACACTTAGGTCCGGACCAGACACTCTCCTCCTATCAGCCATACGTTTGTATCGGTTCCCCATAGTATTCAGATTCTTCAGCACCCCTCTCCATACTGAAGCGAGAGATGAGGAAAATCGTTCCTCCTCCGGAACCCCCGAAGAGCCCCCCCTACTGAAAGTACAAAACTGGGGGTGAAAACCATATGCCCCAAAAAACGGGGACTTACCAGTGGACTCGCTCCGCCTATTATTGAGAGCAAACTCTGCCAGAGGTAAGAAAGAAGCCCAGTCCTCCTGGTTCTCTGACACAAAACACCGAAGATATGTCTCCAAGCTCTGGTTCATACGTTCCGTCTGACCATTGGTCTGAGGATGAAAAGCCAACGAGAATGACAAATGCATCCCCCGCCGTGCACAAAACGCCTTCCAGAACTTGGACACAAACTGAGACCCCCGATCAGACACCACCTCGGAGGGTACCCCGTGAAGCCTCACAATCTCCCCAATGAACACCTGCGCAAGAGTTTTAGCATTAGGGAGAGCCGGAAGAGCGATAAAATGTGCCATCTTGCTGAACCTGTCCACTACAACGAGTATGACCGTTTTACCCGAAGACGGAGGGAGGTCCGTAATAAAGTCCATAGACAGATGAGTCCAAGGACGCTCCGGGATCTTCAAAGGTAAAAGGGCCCCAGACGGACGGGTATGTGAGGTCTTAGAGCGCGCACAAACCCCACAGGACGCGACAAAAGTTACCACCTCTTTATGTAAGTTAGGCCACCAAAACCGACGCGAGAGGAGATCCACAGTTGCTTTACTCCCCGGGTGTCCTGCAAAAACTGAGTTATGGTGTGCCTCGATCACCTTTTGTCGCAACTGATCTGGAACGAACAGTCTCCCCGGAGGTCCAACAGGGGCGTCCCCCTGAGCCTCCAATATCTCCTCCTCCAGCTCAGAGCATACTGCCGAAACCACCACCCCCTCCTGAAGAATAGGAATCGGGTCGTCCGTATTCCCGGCCCCAGGGAAACTACGAGATAAGGCATCCACCTTTACATTTTTAGACCCAGGACGATATGTAACGACGAAATTAAACCTGGTAAAAAACAATGACCACCTAGCTTGTCTGGGATTCAGACGTTTAGCGGACTCCAGATATAGCAGGTTCTTGTGATCGGTGATGACGGTGACCGGATGAACTGCCCCCTCCAAAAAATGGCGCCACTCCTCAAAAGCTAACTTAATGGCCAAGAGTTCCCTATTGCCGACATCGTAATTCCTCTCAGCGGACGACAATTTTTTAGAGAAAAAGGCGCACGGATGCCACTTACCAGGGGACGAACCCTGTGACAATACTGCTCCCACCCCTACCTCGGAAGCGTCTACCTCTACAAAGAATGGCTGAGACGTATCAGGTTGAATGAGTATGGGTGCCGAGGCAAAACATTTTTTCAAGGAGGAGAATGCTTGACAAGCCTTGTCAGACCACCTAGAAAAATCCGTCCCCTTTTTAGTCATGTCTGTGAGAGGCTTAACCATGGACGAGAAATTACGAATGAACTTCCGGTAATAGTTAGCAAACCCCAGGAAACGTTGTAGTGCCTTAAGATTCTCCGGCCGATCCCACTCAAGAACTGCCCGCACTTTCCCAGGGTCCATACGAAAACCGGACGCTGAAACCAGGAAGCCTAAAAACTGGAGTTCCTGTACGGCGAACACACACTTTTCCCACTTGGCATACAGTTTATTATCCCGCAAGATCTGTAACACCTGTCTAACGTGCTCCTGATGAGACACCAGATCCGGCGAGTAAATTAAGATATCATCTAGATATATGACAACAAACTGTCCCACCAGGTGGCGAAAAATATCATTAACAAAGTGTTGAAACACCGCCGGGGCATTAGTCAGACCGAATGGCATGACAAGGTTCTCATAATGCCCCTCCGGAGTGTTAAAAGCCGTCTTCCACTCATCCCCCTCCTTCATCCTAATCAGATTGTACGCCCCCCTGAGATCCAACTTAGAGAACCATTTGGCGCCCACGATCTGATTAAAGAGATCGGGAATAAGTGGGAGCGGATACGGATCTCGGACCGTAATCCGATTAAGTTCACGGAAATCCAGGCAAGGGCGTAGGCCTCCATCTTTCTTCTTAACAAAGAAGAACCCCGCGGCCACCGGTGAAGATGAAGGTCTAATATGCCCCTTAGCCAGACTTTCAGAAATATAATCCTTCATGGCCTGCCTCTCAGGACCAGAAAGGTTATACAACCTAGCTTTAGGTAACTTGGCCTCAGGGAGCAGTTTTACAGAACAGTCATACTCGCGATGAGGAGGTAGTTCCTGACACCCATTCTCCGAGAATACATCCTCAAAGTCCGCCAGAAATGGAGGTAAGACCCAAGGAGTAACCGCACCGATGACCGTGTTCATGCAGTTTTTATTACAGAATTTACTCCATTGGCTTATCTCTCTGGTTTGCCAATTAATAACCGGGTTATGCTTAGCTAACCAAGGAAGGCCCAACACTATAGGAGTGGGAAGACCCTCCAACACGTAGCAAGACAACAGTTCTTTATGTATTGCCCCCACTTGAAGTTTTACGCCATGCACAGCTTGCAAAAAACTTCCCTGACCGAGAGGCCTGGCATCGATCGAGAATATGGGGATGGGTTTAGCCAACTCACTCAATCGCATACCTTGAACCCGGGCAAACCGAGCATCAACCAGATTAGCCCCGGCCCCACTATCCAGAAGAACAGATATCCTCTCAGTTCTCGCACCCACCACCACCTCCGCCGGTACGAGAAACTGAGACGAACCTAGGGACGAAATACCTACTCCCAGATTGCCGTCCACCACACAACCTGGGATCAACAGTTTTTTCGACGACTCTTTACTCTGCAAGGGACGGGATGGACACCCCCCAATAAAATGTCCCTTTTTCCCGCAGAGGAAACACCTTCCTGTCTTATGGCGCTCCACCGGTCCCCTTCCCCGAAATGATGTCCCTCCTAATTGCATAGGCTCCTCTGGACTGACCAGGGGAACCACCATATGAGGGGACCTTGTAGGAGGTGGAGACATTACAGGGGGTAGAGTTATCCCGCACCTCTCCCGAAGCCGTCTGTCAACGCGAATGGCAAGGGCCATAGCGGCTTCCAGTGACGCGGGAGAGTCATACTGTGCCAACACATCCTGTAATTTGTCGGATAAACCATGACAAAACTGGCTCCTAAGAGCCGGGTCATTCCACTGGGTGTCCGTGGCCCACCTACGGAACTCCGAACAGAATTCCTCCGCCGGACGATCTCCCTGCTGAATCCTACGTAACTTAGACTCAGCAAGGGAGATCCGATCTGGGTCATCATATACGAGTCCCAGAGCAGCGAAAAACCTATCCACTGACTGGAGAACCGGGGAGCTTGGGGGAAGAGAGAACGCCCAAGATTGTGGGTCCCCTTGTAGGAGCGAGATGACAATTCCCACCCTTTGTTCTTCGCTGCCCGATAACCGAGGCCGCAGCCGAAAGTACAATTTGCATGCCTCCCGGAAAACAAAAAACTTGTCCCGCCCCCCAGTGAACCTGTCAGGGAGAGCTACTTTAGGTTCTGGTCCGGCTTGCTCCAGAGGATGCAAAACCTTGGACCTAACGTCCGCCAGCCCCATGGACAAACTCTGCAACTGCCGAGCTAGACCGGCTACTGGATCCATGGTAGCTGGAGAAAAACTAAGTTGGTCGGTGAAAATGTCACACTGTCACAGAATACTGGAGGTAGGGGGCCTAAGCTGACCCTAAGCTGGGGCCCTGACTAATCCCTCAACCTGGAGGTACTGTTAAAGGTACAGAGGTCCAGGCCGCCAGCGTAACCCCTACCTCCTGAGGATCCCTGCACCTCAGTAATCTAGTCCTGAGAAGGACCCCGATCACAACAATTGGGAACCAGAAATAATATGCCCACACACAGTATTTAGACGAACGAGACAGTACAAGGGAAAAACCAAAACCACCTTGCATACAACTTCTACACAACTACAACAGAGGGAACACCAACGGGAAAGGAGATAAATGATAAAGCGAGGAAAGGGAAAAAACACTTCCAAATACACTTATCTCAGCAACTCCAAACACCACGATCCGCTCTGTAAGTCTGAATGAAAAGCTTTCACCGACACCTCTCAAACAGACCTGCAGGAATATGAAGGAGTCTCACTAAAGAAGCATTGATTGCAGCTGGGCGAGGCTGGACCTCAGCTAGCCCAGAGAGAGAGAGAATTAACTCCTTCACTGCCGAAAAAACACAAAGCACCAACAAGTCAGCTGCGAGAAGTCAGGCTGTGTACTCGTGACGATCTTCGTGGCAACACACCCGTGACAGACTATCAGCTGTGTATCCACCAGACTTCTGCACAACACAACTGATGGTCCCAACCCCATTTATAAGGCAAGAAATCCCACTTATTAAACCTGACAGGGCACACCTGTGAAGTGAAAACCATTTCCGGTGACTACCTCTTGAAGCTCATCAAGAGAATGCCAAGAGTGTGCAAAGCAGTCATCAAAGAAAAAGGTGGCTACTTTGAAGAACCTAGAATATAAGACATATTCTCAGTTGTTTCACACTTTTTTGTTAAGTATATAATTCCACATGTGGTAATTCATAGTTTTGATGCCTTCAGTGTGAATGTACAATTTTCAAAGTCATGAAAATACAGAAAAATCTTTAAATGAGAAGGTGTGTCCAAACTTTTGGTCTGTACTGTATATAGATAACATATATTTTGCACCATTAATTTTGTTGTAAATACATATATATAGAAGTATTTAAGGTCATCACAGAGGAGATATGTATCATCAACTTTTAAACAGTTGGTGATGGAAACCCATATTTGTAACTACAGTGTCAAAGATGCTGAGAGACTTATTTGTCTTTTCACTGGGCTGGGTTTTTTGTGAACAGCTGAAGAGATGGGTGGGACGGCTGTTCACCATATCTCCTCCTCTGGCTCTAATTCATGTGGATAGAGACATCGCTACATAGATATATATTCATATATATCTCTATTTATATCTTAAAAAATTGTAGATTTTAGACATATATTATACATAGATATATGATAGATATGATATACTTTAAATAATTCTATATTTTTAGTACATACAGTACATACATCATAGCTAAACACATACATATATATGTTTGTTAATGTTGTTATATATATATATGCAAATTGCCTCTTCAGAGAAAAAGAGGACTTGTAGCGCCACCTATTGGAAGCAGCAATCCTACAAGTCACAATCAACCCTTTAACGAGTCGTGCAATATGACTTAGGATAAAAGCCAAATCAGAATCTCAATTTGCAGACACGGCGTTTCGGGCTGTTGGCCCTCGTCAGTGCAAAGTATGAGAACTGATTTGGCTGGTGAGAGGCTCTGGACTGAGGTCTTTTTCTCTGAAGAGGCAATTTGCATATTCAATTTCCCAGAGAAGCATTGCATGGCGAATAAGCCTCCTTACCTTGACGTGCCAGAGCCGGTGTGTCACTCTCCATAAGGAGAAACGCTACCCCTTAGACATATCATATATATATATATATAGCTTGAGGAGACATTATAGATACATACTTACATAGTTTCACCATATACACATAAATAATATATTTATATCATATAATAATATTGATTCATTTATTTAGCACTATTAATTCCATAGTGCTTTACATACATTTGCAGCACTGTCCCCATTGGGGCTCACAATCTAAACATCCTATCAGTATGTCTTTCAAGTTTCATAGTTCCATCTATCTATCTAATACATAATAATAGAATCTAATAACATTTCTATGGATTGTCTTTCTGTTCCTATGATGTAAAGTATGAAGCTTTACCATTATTTGTGACATGTTAATAAATTGGATCCTTTCACTTCCTTTCTGTTTTTTTGCTCCACCTTGGAAACGGACAATCACACACACATCAAACTACACAAAACAATGGACCACATCCAATTATAGTCACAACAGCTTCCAAGAGACCATATAGTGTAAACCCGCACACAGGAGACACCACATAGTGACCATCACTCAAGAAACACAACACCAGATCCCAAAATACAGCACACAACAAGGAAGAGACAGTGCACAGGTGTGAACGACGTCAAATGATGCAACAAATACAAGACACAAATGCGGAAGGATGATATAGAACAGGGATGATGGAAAGCGCAAATGGTGGGACACATGGCCACTGCTCCTGTTAGCACCACTAAGGGTCCACAGGGGTTCATTTCACCGCACTCCCCATGCAATAGCATCGGGCCTATTTCTAGTATATATATAATGCAAAATCAGATAAGAGGCAACGAAAATGAATTCTTGCAGCCGACTATAGATTATATTCTAAGCATCCTGTTTCTCCAAAGAAATGATTAGTGTCTCTACACATCTCAGAGTCAGTTGTTTCTGACCGCAAAGAGAACATCTGTCTACTTTCCACTCATTCTAGGACCTTTCAGTAACACTATATATACTGTATATATACTGTATATATATATACACACACATATATATATACACACATTATATAGTTATTACAGAAATGATTCTAACATTCCCCCCTTTTGTAAATGTCAATATCACATCTCTGTACCCATCAGGGCTTTTGTTCTCTTATTACGGTTTTCACAGGACCCATCGGATTTCAGAGTCTTGGTTATTTTCGGGGAAGGTATAATGTTCAGAATCATTATCATCAGGTTCCATAGTCTCCATTCCTCCATACATAGTCTTTGTTATGGCAATAAGTCTTTGTGCGAGTCCTCTAATGCACAGTATAGCACAACAGCCACAAACAGGGAGGACACTGGCCACAATGGCCAGAGATATCAGCGCGGAAGTGACCTGGCCAGACCATTTCCCAAACCATCCTTCAATCCAGGAAGAAAAATTGTCACCATATCCAGAGTTCTCAGCCAGTTTATTAGATAGGGCAGTCAGTCCATCAAGGGCATTGGTGATGCTACCATCAGGAGCTGTAGGATTATTAGGGATGAAATGGCAACAAAATCCTCCAACATACTACATACATCTTCTCTTTCTGCTAAGAGGATGCCTAATGCCATTCTGTTCTGCCAAGCCATGAGGGAAGTTGGTCCTAGCTGCTCAGCTATCCCTTTAGCTGCATCTCGAGTGTAATTAACAAATCTCTGTTGGTTGTAGTATATGTAGTTTATCCAGTCTACATTTTTATTTATTGTCACCCACCATATGATGGACTCCCACCCAGCTGCTACCTGGTTCCTAGCCTTGTATTCGTTGGGCACTCCTCTGGGAACTCCAATGTCATCTATGTATACACTAAAATCTAAGGATTCTCGGGGGGTGTCACGCTTCTGTCTACTCCCACCACATACCTTTGACCATGTTCCTGTTGACAATAGGTGGAAGGGCATGACTAGCTGGATAACCGCACAATCCCTTTTAGAACCATACGGCAATCTGGCTGGTATTCTTTTGTCACCACATGACCACCATATGTCTTCTCTCAGGGTGGTCCGTTTTGACCATATGACTGAGTAGTTGGTGTTGTGGGAAACATTGATTAGTTCTCTACAAAAGTCGTCCTGGAGTTCGTCATGTCCGTTCCCAGGAAGACTGAAACAAGTATAGTTACCAGGATAAGCAATCACCTGTTGTTGGATATGTGTTTTTTTAAGTGGGGGAAATAAAAGTGATAATGTTTTGCATTTTCTTTCCTTATCTGAGGGGACAGGAAGTTTTCCATATAGTTTAATTATGTACTGTAACCCTTCTGGGTCCTCCTGATCATGTAGGGGAAAAGGGACAGTACCTAGCTGTGGTCTGGCTGTTGCTCAAGCTACACAGTTTAGTTTGTTAAGGCTTTTTGCAGTATATCTAAGCAATTCTAACCATTCATTTTTCTCCTCATAGATTGTCTCTAGAGCTAGTTTATCTTCATAGATTAAGTTAGTGAACCCAACTGTGGGACCCATGGACTCCATTATGGTTCTTTCTGACATACTTTCCTTGGGGCGTGTTTTGGTATTATTCTGAACTTCTATGTAGAAATGTCCTATTGGGTCTGTTCCTGATGCATCAGATCCAATACCATATAACCTTTGGTCTCTCATCTTAGGTTTTTTTTAAGATTAATACTAATTTTGCTACAATCATCCTTTTTGTGCAACGGGAAGTTTATTTTTTCCTAATGAGGAACCTGGATTTCAAATCTGTGTGGCCATAAATTTTATACCCATAGTCTTGGTTGTCCATCCAGCAAGGGACCAACTAGTAAACATTCGGACTCCCCTGTTATTTTGGTTTATAACACAAACATATTTTTCTGACCCAGTTAGTTTGGCAGCTTGTTCTCCATCTTCATGTCCTTTATATAACAGGCAGAAGTCCATCAAAAAGGTGACAGTCTGACCTACTTCAAAAGTGAGATTTAAATTATTAAATCCAAAACCTCTCCAACCCTCTGGACTTTCCCACCCTGCTGGATCTATTACCTTCCAATGTCCCATAACCATGTGTAGGATTCCCAAAATAACTGTCCCTCGTACATCTTTTTTTTCTTCTACTGCCTACCCTGTCTCCGTCCACCGGGAAAAGGGAAGTGGGTGTCTTCACCGGTTTGAGATGAATTCTCCCTTTTGGAGAACCCCCCTTTGTAGCCGGGTTTATGCTTCAGGAGACTGGGTTTGTTCCCTGCCTAACTTTCCCTAGACTTCCGTCAACCCTTTTAATAGTGGGACAGATGTATCCGTGATGTACATTCAGCAATTTTGACAGCAGTGGGAATGGTCAATAGGACTTGGTAAGGACCTTCCCACTTAGGCTGGTGCCAGTGTTTCTTCTTTATCACCTTCACAAGGACCCAGTCAGCACGTTTCACAACCTCAGGTTTCGGTAGCAGTTCTCCTGAGAAAAAATTAGGGGTAGAGACTTATTTGAGTGTTGTTATCTTAGCCAATTATTCTGCTAATGTACAGTCTGATTCCACATCTATTCTCTTGAAGGGTTTTCGCTGAGGTAACAGGAAGTAAGGTAACCAAATGTGTTGGAATAGGTGTAGGATCGGAGCAAAACCTTCAGTACAGTCAACATTGTCCCACCTGAGTGTATCATGACATGGGGTCTATTTATCCGGAAACAGAGAGACAACTTAACCCAGAGGTAGGTGATTTGGGTTCCAGTATCATCTCTATGCTGACGACACCCAATTATACACTTCTTCCCCTGACATCACCCCTACCCTAATACAAAATACCAAGGATTGTTTGTCTGCTGTGTCTAACATAATGTCCTCCCTCTATCTTAAACTGAATCTCTCCAAAACTGAACTTCTGATGTTTTCCCCCTCTACTAACCTAACTCTACCTAACATCGAAATTACCTTGGAGGGTTCAACCATAACTCTGAAGCAGCACGCCCGCTGCCTTGGGGTCATATTCGACACTAACCTCTCCTTTACTCCCTATATCCGATCACTCACTCGCTCTTGTCACCTGCATCTTAAAAACATCTCCAGAATCCGATCTTTTCTCACTTTTGAAACTGTTAAAACTCTTACTGTCGCTCTTATTCACTCTCGTCTGGACTACTGCAACTCTCTTCTGATCGGTCTCCCTCTTACCAAAATTTCCCCTCTCCAATCTGTCCTGAATGCGGCAGCCAGGGTCGTATTTCTGTCCAGCCGCTTCACTGATGCCTCCACCTTGTGACAGTCATTACACTGGTTACCCATTCGCTACAGGGTCCACTATAAACTCATTGCTCTCACCCACAAAGCTCTCCACAGTTCTGCACCACCTTATATCAACTCTCTCATCTCAGTCTATCGTCCTACACGTGCTCTCCGTTCTACAAATGACCTAAGACTAACATCCCCCATAATCCGAACCTCGCACCTCCGTCTCCAAGACTTCTCTTGTGCTGCGCCAGTTCTCTGGAATGCTCTACCCCAGACGATCCGATTGATGCCTAGCCCTGATGTCTTCAAGCGCACCTTAAAATGTGACTCCGCAGCTTCAGGCGTCGGGCACAGCCACCACCGTCCTTGCGACTAGGGGACCGCAAAGAGTATCCGACCCATGCCCGGCATACTGGAGGGTCTAGGCCCTGCGCTCCGGTGCCTATCACACATATAGCCAACAACTATAAAAATCAATATCTATCATGAACACTGACATACAGACACTTAGCCAATATTATATAATAACTTGTGAAATGAGTCAATCAGGCATCTTAAGAGATTTGGTATAAGATATAACATGCCAGGTGACAATAACACTCAGGTGTATTCTACTTCAACACTTACGACAGACAATGTTTCCAATAATGGACAAGAAAGCAGGTGAGACAAAACTTTGAGTAGTTAGTAAAGTGGCATGCTGTAAATACTTTATGATCTTTACCATCTCTCCTGTGCTATGGCTCAATACTGCAGCATATCTAAAGAGGTTACTGGGCAATATATATTTGTTTTCTGCAGATACATATATGCCATCTTTGAAGATAGCACCTTTTATTACCCATGTAGTTTGTTCAGATTTTGGGGATGCTTGTTGCATCTCTTTGAGGATTTGTAGGTCAATAAGACTAGTCTCATGTAATGTCAGTATGTTGCGGTGGCTGCTTGTGCTGATAGGTGTTTCGGAGTGCTTTGGCCATCAGGACTTTATCCTGAGTTACTACTGCATATTCTGTGGCATTTGTGCCATCTGGGTTATTTTTTGTCTGTCAGGGCATTCTCGAAGAAAATGCCCAATCTTCCTGCAATGCCAACAAGATGTTTTGTCGCCCACTCCCCTACCTCTTCCTCTACCTCTCCCCTACCTCTGTAACCCTGTTCTTCATTCAAGTCTTTCTGTGTGAGGACAATATCACACCCATCCTGTATTACTAACACCAGTCCCTTTTTATCCTTCTTTTTGTCTTTATAATATTTTTCTGCATGTCGGCCATTTTCTCTCTTTCAGGCTTCACACAACCATATATTTGCACTTGTAAGTCCAGACTTTTTTCATTTCTCACTGCACTTTCCTATTTCTTCCTCCAAATCTCCACATTTCATCAAACTAAGTTTATCATCAAATCCAAACCTTTTCTACCATCTGTCACCATACTTTGCACATTCTGGGTGTATTTTATGGATATACTTCACATCGCCTTCCAGTGCTCCATTCTTTTGATAACACCATAAACATTCACATTCATGACCCTTACCTGAGACATCTCCCATGTTTAGAGTAAAACCCTTTGTAAGGACGTCTAATTTGACTATGGCCGTACATTGTTCAGGCTGATCTATATTAAGAGGACTATTATCTTTTGGATAATATCATTTTCCTTCTTCGATTTCACATATTTTCAGTTGTTTCACACTTTTTTGTTAACTATATAATTCCACATGTGTTAATTCATAGTTTTGATGCCTTCAGTGTGAATGTACAATTTTCATAGTCATGAAAATACAGAAAAATCTTTAAATGAGAAGGTGTGTCCAAACTTTTGGTCTGTACTGTATGTGCACACGTTAAGTACTTTCTGCAGACATTTCTGCACCAAAAACGTCTTGTGGCAGGAAAAACACAACATAACATAAATACGCACACTTTTACCGTATTTTTTACTTGCATTTCCCCCCCCATGCATCTGATGAAAATCGCTGAATGGATGGACAGGCTGCAAATATAAAACTGCTTCTAATCTGCAAGGAAAAAAGAAGCAGCGTGTGCACGAGGCCTCAGGAATCTCATTCACTTTGTTGGTATGAGGAAATGCTGCAACAAATACTTAAATATGCCCAAACCCAAAGCTCTAATCTCTCGGGCTCCAGAGTGCAGAAGCAGTTAACCCCTTCCTGACAGGGCCAATTTCTGTTTTTGAACTTCAGTTTTTTCCTCCCCTTCTTCCCACAGCCATAACTTTTTTACTTTTCTGTCCACATAGACATATGAGGGCTTGTTTTTTGGGGGACGAATTGTAATTTTGATTGACACCATTGATTTTACCACTTTGTACTGGAAAACAGGAAACAAAAATTCCAAGTTCGGTGAAATTGAGAAATACACGCAATCTGACAGTTTCTTGGAAATTATTTTTACAGTGTACATTTTGTGGTAAAAATGACCTTGCAGTGTGATTCTGCTCATCGGTACGATTACAGCGACACCAAACAAGTCCAGTTCTTTTATTATTTTACCGGTGAAAATAAATCAGAAGTTTGAAATAAAACCATTTTTGGGTTGTCGCCATTTTCCGAGACCCGTAACGTTTTTATATTTTTATTGATAACATTTTGGAATGGATATCACATTTTGATCACTTGTTACAGCATTTTTAGGGGTATTGCAGAAAATAATGTCATTTTGGCGTTTTTGAATATTTTTCTGTTTTATGGTGTTTACGAATCATGTTGCTTGTGGTTTTATTTTGATAGATCAGAGGTTTCTGAATGCAGCGATATATGTCATATGTGTATTTTTTAAATTTTTTAATATCTTTATTTTTAATGCAGGAAAATGGGGGCGATTGGAACTTTTATGTTTTTTTTTTTAAATATCTTTTAAAACTTTTTAAAATAGCTTTTAACTTATAGCTTGTGCTATATACAGCGATGCCACAGTATTGCTGCAGTTAGTGAAAATCACGATCTTCTTTGAAGCACGGCTATAGTCAGGATTTCCAGGGAGGTCTGTAATGGAGCACTGTGTTGTGCCATTATACAGTATGGAGCACTATGTGAGGCCCATTATACAGTATGGAGCACTATGTGTGGTCCATTATACAGTATGGAGCACTATGCGAGACCATTATACAGTATGGAGCACTATGTGTGGTCCATTATACAGTATGGAGCACTATGCGAGGCCATTATACTGTATGGAGGACTATGGGAGGCCATTATATTGCATGGAGGACTATGCGGGGCCCATTATTCTGTATGGAGGACTATGTGGGGCCATTATACTGTATGGAGGACTATGCGAGACCATTATTCTGTATGGAGCACTATGTGTGGTCCATTATACAGTATGGAGCACTATGCGAGGCCATTATACTGTATGGAAGACTATGCGAGGCCATTATACTGTATGGAGGACTATGCGAGGCCATTATACTGTATGGAGGACTATGCGGGGCCCATTATACTGTATGGAGGACTATGTGAGGCCATTAAACTGTAGGAGGACTATGTGGGGCAATTATACTGTATGGAGGATTATGTGGGGCCATTATACTGTATGGAGGACTATGCGGGGCCCATTATACTCTATGGAGGACTATGTGAGGCCCATTATACAGTATGGAGCACTATGTGAGACCATTATACTGTATGGAGGACTATATGGGGCCATTATACTGTATGGAGGACTATGTGGGGCCATTACACTGTATGGAGGACTATGCGGAGCCCATTATACAGTATGGAGCACTATGTGAGACCATTATACTGTATGGAAGACTATGTGTGGTCCATTATACTGTATGGAGGACTATGCGATGCCATTAAACTGTATGGAGGACTATGCGAGCCCATTATACTGTATGGAGGACTATGCGGGGCCCATTAAACTGTATGGAGGACTATGTGGGGCCATTATACTGTATGGGAGATGACGCGCCCAGGGGATTGGGGGAGGGACGACTCAGCGCCCGGGCCTTAGTTGTTGTTTGCCTGACCTTGGGGGGGGGGGGGATGTCGCGGTGGTCGGCTCCCAGGCCCGTACCCTGGGGTCACTCTTTAAAAAGGGAAAAAGAAGGGGGGGGGGGGTTTGTGTGGGAAAAAGGGGAATGTTCGTGATGCCACCTGTAGTTTCTGGTGAGGATCACCAGCGCTCCGGCAGTCCTCTGAGGCCGGTGTTCAGGCAGCTTAGCTGGTGCGGCTCCCCACAGGTGGAGCAGGGCCTCAGGGCAGCATAGAGAAGTGAGAGAGAAGTATAGCGTTGGCGGGTGCAGGGCCACGGAGGAAAGAGCAGACAGAGGCAGTAGTTGCAGTCATCCAAGTCTTTACTCACAGATTTGATCGTTCAGCTCAGAGCTTCTATCTGCTGTCACACGGTGAGCTGCGGCCGCCAGGGTGGGGCTCAGCACACTCCAGGTAGTTCAGGAGCACTTGACAGGACCCCCGCTCTAGTGTGTCCCTCTCTTCTCCTACTTCTCCTTCTCTCTCCTTCTCCCCACTGAGTCCCGTACGGGTACTGCAATGTCCTTTTTGGGTAACTTGAAGCTCCCGGACCGACTGGGTGCCCTTTTTCGTGACTTATGGTGAGAACGTGGTGTAAGGCCGGGTCCCTCTGGATAAACTCAGATTAGGGAATACAGGTGGCGACTCCGTCCATATCCCCCTGGGATCCACATAAGCCTCCAGACTTTTCCGACAGAGACGTGAAGTGCAAAGTCAGATAATCGGGGACCGGTACCCCCTCTTGCGGCAGGGTCTCTCTGGCTGGGCCAGAATGAGGTATGCAGGTGGCGACTCCGCTCCGTCCGCACCCCCTGAGATCCTTTCGCCTGTGGAGCTTGTCTCCTCTGCTCCCCTCCTAGGCCTTCTTAGTTGGACCCTGACCTGGGACAGAGCCAGTTATAACTCTGCCCCGACCCCCCGTCTCGAGGCCTGAGACTGGGAACCGTGGACCCTCAGCCAGCCGCAGCCTTGTGCTGACTTGCCTACCGAAAGACCCATGACCAAAGACCTTGTTGCTAAAATGGCCTCTGATTATATATGATTCTAGTTAAGTGCTGTAGATTAATGCTTCCTCCACCCTCACTCACTATTTGGTTCCCCCTAATCTTTGGTTCCCCCCAACTCTTCCATTCAGGCCCGGGGCAGCACTATGGTGCATTAGGCCCCCTTCAGAACTGGAGTGGTGTAGTGTTGAGTGTGTGGTTGGGGTCCTGTGCAGTACTCCATCCTTACCTAAGAGAGGAGATACCACACCTCATTGTGAGGTGCAGTACCCCTGTGGCGACTGAACCCTCAGGGGCGCCACAAAAGCAATGTAGGGCCCTGTTATACTGTATGGAGGATTATGTGGGGCCCATTATACTATATGGAGAACTATGTGGGGCTCATTATTCTGTATGGAGCACTGTCACTGTATGGCCATTATACTGTATGGAAAGCAATGTAGGGCCCTGTTATACTGTATGGAGCACTGTGTGGGGCCAATTATACTGTATGGAGCACTGTGTGGGGCCATTATACTGTATGGAGCACTATGTGTGGCCAGTATACTGTATGGAGCACTATGTGGGGCCCATTATACTGTATGGAGCACTATGTGGGGCCCATTATACTGTATGGAGCACTATGTGGGGCCCATTATACTGTAGAGAGCACTATGTGGGGCCCATTATACTGTATGGAGCACTATGTGGAGCCCATTATACTGTATGGAGCACTATGTGGGGCTCATTATACTGTATGGAGGACTATGTGGGGCCCATTATACTGTATGGAACACTGTGTGGGGCCCATTATACTGTATGGAGCACTGTGTGGGGCCATTATACTGTATGGAGGATTATGTGGGGCCATTATACTGTATGGAGGACTATGCGAGGCCATTATCCTGTATGGAGTACTATGTGGGGCCCATTATTCTGTATGGAGGGCTATGTGAGACCATTACACTGTATGGAGGATTATATGGGGCCATTATACTGTATGTAGGACTATGTGGGGCCATTATACTGTATGGAGGACTATGTGGGGCCATTATACTGTATGGAAGACTATGTGGGGCCATTATACTGTATGGAAGACTATGTGGGGCCATTATACTGTATGGAGGACTATGAGGGGCCATTATACTGTATGGAGGACTATGTGGGGCCATTATTCTGCATGGAGGACTATGTGGGGCCATTATACTGTATGGAGGATTATGTGGGACCCATTATACTGTATGGAGGATTATGTGGGGCCATTATACTGTATGGAGGATTATGTGGGGCCCATTTTACTGTATGGAGCACTATGTGGGGCTCATTATTCTGCATGGAGCACTGTGTGGCCATTATACTGTATATAATAAGCAATGTAGGGCCCTGTTATTGTGACGCTCTAGCCCTCCCTGGGAAGGTGAACTCGGGCGGCGGGCCTGTAGTTGTGGGGGATGTCATCGTGGCCTTGGCCCGGTCCGTGCCCAGGGCTGTCACATAAAAAATTATGGGCTTCTGGATGAGTGGTTGTTCGACTACGCCACCTGCGGTTTTTGGTGAGAGTCACCAGCGCTGCAGCAGTCCTCTGAGGCCGGTGTTCAGACAGCTCGGATGGTACGGCTCCCCACAGGTGGAGCAAGGCCTCAGGGCAGCATAGAGTGAGAGAGAGAGCGTGGAATAGAGCGTTGGTGGGTTCAGAGCTGCGGAGTAAGGAACAGACAGAGACAAAGGTTGAAGTCATCCAAGTCTTTACTCACAGGTGTAGTGGTTCAGCTCAGAGCTTCTCTCTGCTGTCACACGGCGTGTTGCGGCCACCAGGATGGGGTTCAGCACACTCCAAGTACTTCAGGTGCACTTGACAGGACCCCAAGCTCTAGTGTGTTCATCTCTTCTCTTACTTCTCCTTCTCCCTCCTTGTGTTCCCCACAGAGTTCCGTACGGGTACTGCGATGTCCTTTACGGGTTTCGTGTAGCCCCCGGACCGACTGGGTGCCCTTATTGGTGACTGGTGGTGAGAACTTGGTGTAAGGCCAGGTCCCTCTGGAAAAACGCAGATTAGAGGATACAGGTTGCGACTCCGCTCCGTCCGTATCCCCCTAGGATCCACATAAACCTCCGGACTTTTCTGACAGAGACGTGAAGTGCAAGGTCAGATAATTGGGTACCGGTACCCCCTCTTGCGGCAGGGTCTCTCTGACTAGGCCAGAATGAGGCATGCAGGTGGCGACTCCGCTCTGTCCGCACCCCCTGAGATCCTTTCGCCTGTGGAGCCTATCTCCTCTGTTCCCCTCCTGGGCCTTCTTGTGTGGACTAAGACTGGGAACAGAGCTGGCTATAACTCAACTCTGCCCCAATCCCCAGTCTCGAAGCCTGAGACCGGGAATCACAGAATCCTAGAACAGCTGCCGCTTGTACTGACTAACCACTCCAGGGAACTGCGACCAAAGACCCAGTATTAAAGATGGCATCTGTTTATATATGATTCTATTAAGGTGTGTTATAAAGTGCTTCCTCCACCCTCACTCACTACTTGGTTCCCCCTTACTTTGGTTCCCCCCAACTCCTCCATTCAGACCCAGGGTTGCACTATGGTGCTTTAGATCCCCGTCCTGAACTGGAGTGGTGTAGTGTTGAGTGCGTGGCAGGGGTCCTGTGTAGTACTCCATCCTTACCTTGGAGAGGAGATACCACACCTCAATCTGAGGTGCAGTACCCCTGTGGCGACTGAACCCTGAGGGGCGCCAAATTCCCCCCCGGTGAAACACAGCATGTCCGCAGACTGCAATAGAGTAAATACATGGTATATTTCAGACTTCAAAAATTTTTAAATGCTTTTGTAAACAACAGAAACAATCTTCCCATTATGGGAGGCATTTTTCTTAAACGTTGCAGATTAAATATATATTAAGACATTATATAAATATAGAAAAACAGTAGAAATTCTTGTGCAAGTGCAGGCTCAGCAGCATGAGGGACCTGTCCAAAGAAAACCCTCCACGTAAGGCCTGGAGTGGCCGCAGGGCATGGCGATCCTGAGTTGGACCTCCAATGGTGCCACCCAGACAGGTTTTTGTTCTGAGGTCTGTTGTTGCACATATAAAACCAATAGGGAGCACCTGAATAGGTGCAAACTATTTACAATCCAGTCTGTTGACTGCTCACCGTCCGCTGGCATAACGTCTTTTCAAAATGAACGGCAACAAGGAGAACAAAAAAAAAAACAAAAACAAGGAAGTTCAGCCGCCGGGGCCGCATTACAGGTGGTATCCCCACCGGGGGTACGGCTCATGCTTTCCCACTGATCCTGTCCGGTCACTTGTGGGAACGCGCGGAGAGGCGTCTTCCTTAAACACCCGGCGTACCTCCAGGGCGTACCACCCGCGCACCCCGTGGTGGCGGGTGTAGGAGACCAAGTCTCCCGGGTATAGGTTGCGGTCAGGGTCTCCTTCCTCCAGATGGGGCTCCACGTCCCGCCTATTTACAAACATGTCTTGAGCGAACTGGGGGCTGCGGATAAAGTCCCATCCCGCCTCCTGGTGGAATCTGACTATGAGTCCTTCCTCCCGGGGGCTGAAGCGGGAGGCCTGCGCCTGGCGGGCTTGGGCCTTAGCGGCTTTTGATCGCACCTCCAGCTGCTCGCAGCGGACCCTCCGTGCATGCCGTTCTCGCTCTAGCTGGAGGAGCTCATGCCGGCAATACTCCTCCCGCTGCTGAACCTCAGCTTGGGTCTCCCGGGGAAACCTCATTAGATCCCCCCCCCCGGTTGTCCCATCTAAACTCCTCTCCCTTTGGGCTTGTAACCGGGGGTGCTGATAACGGTGTTAGCGGGGGCCGCTGTTGGTCCTCCATCTTGGCGGACCAGTCCGGGTTGGTGTGTGAGTACACCCAGGCGAGGGCAGGTGGTGACGGCTCCGGGAGTGTGAGGGGCAGCAGGCTTCCGGAGGCTGCGACAGCTTGGGCCTCAGGGACCGGGGTTAGTAGCTGCTCCCAAACGGTAGCGCCCGGGGATGGAGGTGGCGGCAGGAAGTCTAGGAGGAGGTTGACGCATTTGGCGCCCGGGGCAGGGGTTGTTTCCTTACCCGCTCCTGGGCTGGATGCGGCCTCCTGGTCTTGTTCCATTTCCACCGGGGCTGGAGTATAGCTGACAGGGCGCGGAACCTCCGGGTGTCGGGCTGCAAGCTTCTCCCACATCTCCTTCCTCCATTCCTCGAATGCTCTCCGCTGGGCCTCTTCCACTCTCCGGGTCAAGTTCTGCGTCTCGCCGCGGAGGAACTCGGCCTCCTCCTGTGCTAATCAAACGCTGTATCCCTCCAGGATGAGGGAGGTGGTTGACGGTGGGCCAGCGGCGGAGGGTGATTCCTGGTCTCCTTCCATTGCGGCCTCCAGGTGTGGTCTGTCTAGACTTGCTCGAACCACGCCTTGTCTCCCTCTCTCTCTCCTCCTCTTTCAGGGGCGGTTCAATGGCTGCTTGCAGACGGGCATTCCCTGGGACGTCCCATCTGTTTTGACGGACACATCCATGCGGACAGTCTCTGTAGCAAGGGGCGGTCTGTATTTTTGGCGCCATTTGTGAACCTTGCCCACGATGGGAGGTCTTAAGAGGTTGTTGTTTTCCCTGCACATAATGGCGTCCGTTCTTCTTGGACGGGCGCCACATGGAATGTGGAAATACAGTCTTTAGAAAGGCGCACAGTACCCGTTGGCAATGGGTATAGACTTCTGCCGTTGCCACGTGCACGAAATCCTGCCGACTATGCCAAGTTGTGACGCTCTAGCCCTCCCTGGGAAGGTGAACTCGGACGGCGGGCCTGTAGTTGTGGGAGATGTCGTCGTGGCCTTGGCCTGTTCCGTGCCCAGGGCTGTCACATAAAAAATTATGGGCTTCTGGATGAGTGGTTGTTTGACTACGCCACCTGCGGTTTCTGGTGAGGGTCACCAGCGCTGTGGCAGTCCTCTGAGGCCGGTGTTCAGACAGCTCAGATGGTACGGCTACCCTCAGGTGGAGCAAGGCCTCAGGGCAGCATAGAGAGAGAGAGCGTGGAATAGAGCATTGGCGGGTGCAGAGCCATGGAGTAAGGAACAGACAGAGACAAAGGTTAAAGTCATCCAAGTCTTTACTCACAGGTGTAGTGGTTCAGCTCAGAGCTTCTCTCAGCTGTCACACGGAGTGTTGCAGCCACCAGGATGGGGTTTGTGGTGCCCTGCTGTGCATGGAGCCACAGATTCTGGAGGGGTGTATTAAAGGTTTTCTCCACAAGATGCCATCGGAGCATACACACACCTCCACCCTACCTCAGTCCACAAGAGGGAGCCCGGATAGGGATATAAATACGGAGGGTAGGAGCTAGGCAGAGGCGGTCTGTGAGTTAGTTCTCCTCAGGAAGTGAGTGGAGACAGAACAGTCTGGAGTCCACAGCCAGTTCCTGCAGAGTGAGACACAGAAAAACAGGTCAGTCTGCAGTGGAGCTCAGTCAGACTCAAGCAGCTCGAGTTAAGTGAGCTAGGAGCGTTGCTGACGCTCAGAGAGCAGCAGAAGAGGCAGCAGCTAACTGCCAGTGTGTATAGCCTAGTGAGGGCCCGAGTAGGCTGAAGGCTAGAGGAGCGAGTAGCATTGGGGGCAGAGGGACTTTACCATCTCACCCCAGAAACCATATACCGGACAACGGGTCCGAGTCTGCAGGGATTCTTTACACCCAGCAGAGGACAACCGGAACCCCTGGCAAACTACATGTCCCAGGAATACCAAACACTGACTTTTATACCAGGGTCAGGAGTTACCGAGGCCCCATATACCAGGGGGTGTGTACTCCAATAGAAGACCCTACCACAGGATCAGCCGGTGCAGGACAGAAACCAAGTTAGGCCTAGCTTCATGCAGGTCAGAAACTTACTACAGAGAGGCAAGAGACAGGAGGCCGTACACCCGCTCACTCGGGAGAATCCGGACGTGCACCCCTCACCCTACAGCGCTCCGGGGTGTTCCTGACCTATTTCCAGTAAAGGTACAGAAGTGACGTTTGTGTGTGCTTCCCCTTCTTGCTCTGACCTGGCTGGGTCCCCTCTGTCCTGCATCCCCAACTCCTACGCTGCCCTGAGGCTTCGCTCCGCCTGTGGGGAGCGATTCCATCTAAGCTGCCACAACACCGGCCTCAGTGGACGGCCGCAGCGCTGGTGATCCTCGCCAGACACCACAGGTGGCGTTACGAACTTTGACATTTAATTTTCCCCTTTTTAAGAGAGACCCCTGGGTACGAGCCCGGGAGCCGACCACCGCGACATCCCCCAAGAACAGGCATTAAGGCCCGGGTGCCGAGTAGGCCCCATCCCCTGGTTGCCACATCTCTCTAACTGGCGTCACGAACAGGATTGCGTGCCCGTTGCCACCGGGTACTGTGCGCCTTAAGAAACAGTAAAACTCACAGTGGTGAAGCTTTTCCCGCCATTTTCTGGAGTTTCCCGCCACTGGCCGCTATCTTTCCGGTCGCCGCGCGGGAAGAAGAAGGGCATAACCGCTGGAAGCGCGCGAAGTCGAGGACACGCCCCGCCCCTGACGTCGAATCAGGAAGCGTCAGGTCCTGGAAGGAGCCAGAGGACGCCTTGACGTCGAACGCAAGCGACGCAAGGTCCTACCAGAAGACCGTCACCTGCGGAGCTGCGGCCTACAGAAGGAAGGTAGGCCACGGTTCACTAGGGGGGGTGCCAAGATGTTGCAGCAACAATCCGACGTCGCGGCCCAGGCTGACAGCCCCGATGATGCACCCGCGGCCGCCTCCGCGCAAGACGGAGCAGACGCTCCATCACCAGGGCCTGTAGCCCCTATCGTACCATTGACTTTACCATACATGCCTGGACCAAAGTGGCTCCCCCAGTACAGCGGCAAGCCAGACACCCTGTCTGGATTCAAGCGCAAAATATGCAGTATCCTGGACAAGTATTCTATGACGGGCAAACAAAGAGCTGCAGTTGTTGTGGGACAATTGACTGGTGCTGCGGAGAGAGAAGTAGAGACCTGGTCAGCCGCAGACCAGGAGTCAGTGTCCGCAATTTTCAAAAAATTACAGACTGCCTTTGAGGACCGCACTGAAGCAGACCTCCAGATGAGGTTCTACCAATGCTCTCAGAAATCGGAGGACATCGTTCGGGACTATGCCTGCCGTTTACAAGGGGCCCTGCGAGCTCTAAAACAGGTTAGTCCAATTAGCATAACAAATGAGAGTAAAATGCTAAAAGAACAATTTGTCCGGGGGCTGAGGTCCCAAGCAGAGAGCAGGACTGTGCGTTGGTGGTCCTTGGATCATCCAGATGCTACCTTTGACACCCTTAAGGATATGGCTATAAAGGGACTGCAACCTCTGGAGACGGCAGATACTGCAATCCAACGTTACCAGGGTGGGGCAACTCCAATGCCAGCAGCACCCACCTTTTCCCCGCTGGCTGCTGAAGCCAAAGTGCAGGCAGCGCCCCCTACTGAGCTGGACTGTCTGCGCTCAGAAGTGTGCCAGCTGACCAAAAACCTGGCCACTGTAATGAGTGCCCTGCAACTACGGACGGAGCCAGAGACGGAGGGAAATATCCTGCTAGAAGACTGCCCTGAGGATGTCCCCTGGATGAACCGGAGGAGAAGGAGAACGTCGCCACCCCGGAGGAGGACATCGCCAACCAGGAGGAGGACAACGCAGCCCCCAGGAAGGACCAACAACCAGCGCCATCCTCACCAAGAGTTCATCTGCCACCGCTGCCAGAAGGCAGGTCACACAGTGCACCAGTGTCCTTTAAACAAGCAAACCCTGGGTCCAAGGGCCAACACCCAGGAATAGACTCAGCAGGCCCCTCAGACTGGCACCACAGGTTTGTGGGAGGAAGACCTTTCCTATCCATCATACTGGACGGCATTGCGATACCTGCCCTGCTGGACACCGGATCCCAGGTAACAATCATACCTGATATCCTCTATAGCAAATACTGGTCCATGGACAGTCTCCAACTCCCAAACCCAGACTTTTCAGTATATGCCTCTAACGGCCTCCCTCTTGACCTACTTGGGGTTAAGAATGTAGCAGTAAAAGTGGGGAGAGTGGAGTTAAAGGACCAGGGGCTCATTGTAGTGAAGACTGTCAATGAGGAAAATGGACTGAATGTAGTACTAGGCACTAACATTGTGGGTAACTGTTTGGAGGAGGTTGTGTTTTTACTCCAACAGCTTGCTGACACCGCCAGACCGGGGCAGCAGAGAGCACTCCAGAGGGAGATTCGAGCCCTGATGTACCAGCAGCAAGTAAAGCTAACCGGTGGTGCGGGTAACAGACCCCGTACCCATTGTGATTCCCCCAATGAGTGAAATGCTTATCTGGTGTAGAGCAGCAATAGGTCTTAAAGGACATAGCTACCAGGCGATAGTAGAACCCCTTAGCTCAGAACACAGACCTACACTCTTAACTGCCAGGGGGGTAGTAGATGTACGCAATGGGAGGGTGCCCGTCCGTCTTCTCAACTATGGGGAAGATGAGGTCAAATTACCACGTTATGCCACTGTTGCCAAACTTTACACTGTAAATAATAACCCTATTCACACGGCGGAGTCCTTAACCTCCCCAGACCAAGTGGAGGATAATGATCCTACAACACAGGTTGAGGATTGGTGTCAACAGCTCCACGTTGGGACAGACACCACTCCTGCCCACCAGAAACAGGGAGTACACCGGGTGGTTTAGGAATATGCGCAGGTATTCAGCAAACACCCACTTGACTTTGGGAGGATTAAGGGGGTACAACATCACAGGCAACCATCCCCCCATCAAGGAACAGTACAGGCCTATACCTCCAGCACACTACCAGAAAGCCAAGGAGATGTAGCATGACATGAAGAAGGCAGGGGTAGTAAGGGATAGTTGTAGTCCCTGGGCAGCTCCCCTAGTTCTAGTCAGGAAGAAGGATGGAAGCATGAGAATGTGTGTAGATTACAGACAAGTAAATCGCATTACACATAAAGATGCATACCCCTTTACCCCGTATTGAGGAATCCCTGGCTGCCTTAAAGTCTGCAAATTACTTTTCCACCCTTGACCTTATTAGTGGGTACTGGCAAGTAGCTGTGGCTGAGGAGGATCGGGAGAAGACGGCCTTCACCACCCCAATGGGACTCTGCGAGTTCAACAGTATGCCGTTTGGACTCTGCAATGCCCCTGGAACGTTCCAGAGATTGATGGAGAGCTGCCTGGGACACCGCAACTTCGAGACTGTGTTGCTATACCTGGATGACGTGATAGTGTACTCCAAGACGTATGAGGACCACTTGAAGCACCTGGCAGAGGTATTTGAGTCACTGTCCCAGTATGGGATGAAGTTGAAACCCTCACAGTGCCACCTGCTCAAGAGAAAGGTACAATAACTGGGGCCCATTGTCAGCCCAGAAGGGGTAGCACCAGACCCGGAGAAGGTCACTGCCATACAGAAATGGCCGGAGCCGAAGAACCTCAAAGAGGTGCGTCAGTTCTTGGGACTGATAGGATACTACCAGAGGTTTGTACAAGACTACACTAAGAAAGCAGCGCCTCTGCAAGACCTCCTGGTAGGACAGTCCCCCAAGGGCAGAAATCCCCCATTCCACTGGAGTAAAGAACAGGCTGAATCATTTCAAGAAATGAAGGAGATCCTGACAGGTGATGAGATCCTAGCCTACCCTGACTACAGCCAACCGTTCCTGCTGTATACTGATGCCAGCAATGAAGGATTGGGAGCTGTCCTAAGTCAGAAGCAGAATGGCCAGGAGAAAGTCATCGCATATGCAAGCAGGAAGCACCCCTCGACTGAGAGGAACCCAGAGAACTATAGCAGCTTTAAGTTAGAGTTCCTGGCCTTGGTCTGGGCCATCACAGAAAGGTTCAAGCACTACTTAGCCTCCAGCAACTTCACTGCCTACACTGACAATAACCCCTTAATTCATCTTGAAACAGCCAAGCTGGTAGCAATGGAACAACGATGAATGGCTCGGCTGTCAAACTACCAATTCACAGTAAAGTACTGGGCGGGCCGCAAGAACGCCAACGCCAATGCCTTGTCCAGGATGCCTCACCAGTCAGACACAGAAGAAGAAGTGGATGACCTGGAAGAGATTGAGCTACCTGCCTTTCATCGGAATGGGATGATCCACGAGCAACGAGCCTCCAGGAGGCAGCATGGTAAGACGTTAAACCCTTTGCCTCACCACAGCTGGAAAGAGACCCAGGACAGTGACCCGGTTGTCAGCCGTATCAAAGAGCTGATAACCCAAGAAGGTTCCTCCCTGTAGAAGGATGCGTCTCTCCAAGCAAAACAGCTGTGGAATGAGAGAAGCCGGCTGTTTATCTACCGTGAGAAGCTGTGCCGGAGGTACGTCAATCCAAAAACCCATGAGATGGTATGGCAGATAGTGGTCCCCAAGACGGACATCCAGATGGTGTTGGAGGCCTACCACAATCAGGCGGGGCACATTGGCTGGAAAAAGCTAGAGACCCTGTTGAAGTGTCGATTCTACTGGGTGGGAATGCGCAGCTCCATTGAGAGGTGGTGCAGAGACTGTGGACCCTGTAGCCTCAGAAGAAAAGACTACAGCAGCCAGAAGACACCCCTGCAGCCCATCAAGACGACTCGACCCCTGGAGATCGTGGCCCTGGACCATGTCAAGTTGTCACCCAGCCGGTCAGGATATGCCTATGCCCTGACCATGGTGTATCACTACTCCAGGTTCCTGGTGGTTGCCCCTGTCAAAGACCTGACAGCAGAGACAGCAGCGAAGACGTTCCAAGCGTACTTCTGCAGACCCCATGGATACCCTGAGCAGTTACTGATTGACCAAGGCCCGGCCTTTGAGGCTGAATTGTTCAAAGAGTTCTGCCATCTGTACGGGTGTAAAAAGATCAGGACTACACCGTACCACCCCCAAACTAATGGTCTCTTTGAAAAGATGAATAACATCATCATCGATCTACTGAAGACTATACCACTAGAAGAGAGAAACCAGTGGCCAGACCTACTACCTGACCTAGTGGATCTGTATAATCACATACCAGTAAGTTCCACCAATTGCACTCCGGCATATCTCATGCGGGCAAGACCAGGAAAGCTGCCCATGGACCTGGAGCTTGGTGTTGTAGAACCAGAAGCAGATGTGACCACTGAAGACTGAGACACGACCAGACAGGAGCAGTATAGAAGAGTATAAGCATGTGTCGAAGACAGTCTCACTCGGGTGAGGGATAAACAAGAAGCACAATACAACAGAAGTGCACCAGCAGAACCATTCACACCAGGAGAAGTGGTATTGAAAAGGAAGCGGAGGAACCACAAGCTTGATGACCAGTGGGAGAGAGAACCCTACACTGTGTTGAATTCAAGGTTTGACAACAGGAAGACATGTCTGATCAGCAAAGATGGAGGAAGAACAACTGCAACAGTATCTAGGGACCACCTGAAGTTGTGTCCAGATCTGCTAAAACCCCAAGAAGAAGTGCCTCTCATTTTCCTGGAGGAACCTGATGAAGCAATACATACTGATTTAGGAGACTTCCCAGTAGATTGGCCTCAAATCGGAGGAGCAGTCATAATTCCAGTACTCCAATTCTTCCAACATCCAGAAGACCCTCCACAGCAAGTTGAACCTGTAAGTGCTGCAGAAGAGCCTAGTGCCGCAGAAAAGCCTGCTCAGGAAGAATCCCCGGAAGAAGGATCCCCAGCAGAAACAGAGCAAGAAGCCCATTAGCGAGGTTAAGGCGAGGTTAAGGCAGTTTTTCAATACCATCACTAGTAGAACAAACAGGGTAGCTGAGAGAAACACTGACACTACACAGACCACCGCACTACACAGATGTACACGTAGCACGAAAGGTCAACTCCCTGTCAGGTACACTAAGTAAAATAGTTAAACCCCGACAGATGTAGATAGTTATCCCTGGGGTATGGTATTGTATTGTATAATACTGTATATTATTGCATTATCCTGTGTATGTATTGCTATGTATTTATTGCCTTTTACAGGCCTTTAACTTATATTTTGCCCCTCTAATGGACAATCCAAGTGAAACGGACACTTTACTTATTTGCTTCCCATTACCCGCTTGGGTATCTAAGAACTCTGTGGCTGAGGACTATGTGCAGCCCAAAAACTTTATTTGTACATATTTGCACTCCCTGAGTGCGCCTTTGCGCACCTCTCCGGAAGTGACTTGGACTTTCTGCTTGCTCACTGTTTATTGAACTATATATGTATATTTATCCATGTTCTGGTTATGCAACATTCAAGTGTCCTAACCTCCCATAAAGGGAAGCTTGTTATTGTTGTTGTTATAAAATGTGCTTCAGCCCGGGAGTGCTGAGTTCAACTAGGGGGGAATGTGACGCCCTGCTGTGCATGGAGCCACAGATCCTGGAGGGGTGTATTAAAGGATTTCTCCACAAGAGGCCCTCGGAGCATACACACACCTCCACCCTACCTCAGTCCACCAGAGGGAGTCCGGATAGGGATATAAATACAGAGGGTGGAGCTAGGCAGAGGCGGTCTGTGAGTTAGTTCTCCTCAGGAAGTGAGTGGAGACAGAACAGTCTGGAGTCCACAGCCAGTTCCTGCAGAGTGAGACACAGAGAAACAGGTCAGTCTGCAGTGGAGCTCAGTCAGACTCAAGCATCTCGAGTTAAGTGAGCTAGGAGCGTTGCTGACACTCAGAGAGCAGTAGAAGAGGCAGCCAGCTAACTGCCAGTGTGTATAGCCTAGTGAGGGCCCGAGTAGGCCGAAGGCTAGAGGAGCTTGTAGCATTGGGGGCAGAGGGGCTTTACCAGCTCACCCCAGAAACCATATACCAGACAATGGGTCCGAGTCTGCAGGGATTCTTTACACCCAGCAGAGGACAACCAGAACCCCTGGTGAACTACATGTCTCAGGAATACCAAATGCTGACTGTTATACCAGGATCAGGAGTTACCGAGGCCCCATATACCAGGGGGTGTGTACTCTAACAGAAGGCACTACCACAGGATCAGCCGATGCAGGACAGAAAATAAGTTAGGCCTAGCTCCATGCAGGTCAGAAACTTAATACAGAGAGGCAAGAAACAGGAGGCCGTACACCCGCTCACTGGGGAGAATCCGGACATGCACCCCTCACCCTACAGCGCTCCGGAGTGTTCCTGAACTATTTCCAGTAAAGGTACAGAGAGAGAACCCTGCCAGCGAGGGCTCACAATCTACAAGGGATGGGTGAGGATACAGTAGGTGAGGGAATATTTGACACATTCCCTAAAAATTTCTGGATTAGTACCGCAGTAATATCTGATATGTATGACGACCACGGTTTTAGGTACTGGCCTTGTAGTATGGTATTGGTCAGCGACTAAATGTGAATAGTTTGGAACAACACACAACTGCCAGACTTTAAATGTAGTATAAAGAACGCCTTGTAAACACCACAACACACGGCTCCACTTCGTACACCTCGTACATGCACGGCTCCGCTCCGTACACCTCGTACACGTTAAGCTCTACTACGTACGCTTTGTACACGCACTGCTATGCACACTTCGTACACGCACGGCTCTGCTTCGCACCCCTTGTACATGCTGTGACGGATCAGCTATTGGGTAGGCGCAGTTTCACACAGGAATGCAGTCCTCAGGTTCCAAAGCAAACTGGTGGTTTATTAAATGTCCATAAACCAACCAGGAAAACAAAACATAACAGCCTTTTTCTGGCACAAAAGGTATAACAGAACAAAACTCAAAATAACCAGTCCATATGCAGCACGGCTTCAGCCGTTTAAATGTAGTACTTTTCTCTGTCTCCAACAGACTCTGAGCAGCACATGCAAGGTCTGCTCACCTTGCACAACACACAGTAAACTGAGACAGGCGCAGCTGTCTTAAAACAGGCCTTATAAGACCTGAACTGGAGGTAAGTGAGCAGCTGTTCCCCTCCCCCAGCTTTTTCAGCTGCTCGAAAAACCCGGCCTTTAAGCCGGGCCCATTAACTCCCTCTCAGCACTATGTGTGCTGGAGCCTGCTTCTTCGGGTCCTACATCACCGAAGCTCAGTACTTCGGGGACACATACTTCCCGTCCACGACCTGTCCCGTAGCAACCTTACATACCCCCCTTCTGCCCAAAGCGGGGGCCTCGGCACCTTCTGCCACCATACAATAGACCCTTGACAGGGCATCAGCATTCCCATGTTGTTTCCCAGGCCTATGCTCTACCTGGAAACTAAAATCTTGTAGGGCTAGGAACCATGTAGTTACTCGGGCATTGTTCCCCTTCTTTTCTCGCATTCACTGCAGTGGGGCATGGTCCGACACTAACCTGAACCTTTTACCTAACAGGCAATATCTCAGAGTGTCCAACGCCCACTTGATGACTAAACATTCTTTTTCCACTATAGAGTAGTTCTTCTCGCATGTGGACAGTTTTCGACTGAGGTACATTACAGGGTGTTCCTCTCTGTTAATCTCCTGGGACAAGACTGCTCCCAGCCCGACATCCGATGCATCCATCTGGGCCACAAACTCTTTGGAGAAGTTGGGCGCCACCAAGACTGGCTGTTTACAGAGGGCCAGTTTCAATTCCTGGAAGGCCACTTCAGCTTCCGTGGACCACTTGGCCATAGCTGACTTCGTCCCTTTCAGCAGATCCGTCTGCTATCAGGGCAAAGTTAGGGACAAATCTTCGATAGTAGCCCACGATGCCTAGAAATGCCCTGACCTGCATCTTCGAGAGGGGCTGTGGCCAGTTCAGGATCGCCTCGACCTTATCTATTTGTGGTTTTATTTCCCCTCTACCAACCACGTAGCCCTGATACTTTGCTTCCTCAATCTCCATGGCACATTTCTTCAGGTTGATGGTAAAGCCCGCCTTCCTTAGGGCGTCAAGTATGGCTTGAACTTTTCCAAGAATACTTTCCCAGTCCTGGCTGAATATGATGATGTCATCTAGGTAGGCCACTGCATACTTTTTGCAGGGTGCTAAGATCCAGTTCATGGCTCTCTGGAAGGTGGCCGGAGCTCCCTGCAACACAAACGCCATCCTGACATATTGATAACATCCGTCTGGCATCGAGAAGGCCATCTTCTCCTTGGCCTCTTTGGACAGGGGAATTTGCCAATATCCTTTGGTGAGGTCCAGGGTGGTGATGTACCGAGCGGGTCCTAGCCTTTCAATAAGCTCATCTAACCTAGGCATTGGGTAGGCATCGAACTTCAAGACCTCGTCCAGCTTCCTATAGTCGTTGCAAAACTGTGATTCTCCATCTGCTTTCGGCACCAAGACTATAGGACTGGATCAGCCACTCTTGGACTCCTCAATGACTCCCAGGTTCAGGATCCGCTTCACCTGTTTCGAGATCACCTCTCTGCAGGCCTCTGGGCTCCGATATGGTTTTAGGTTGACAAGAACATGAGGCTCTGTGAGTACTTCATGCTCTATGACCCGAGTGAGTCCTGGCAACTCCGAAAACAGGTCTTTATTTCGCTGTAGCAACTCTTTGCACTGTTGCTTTTGGGCACTTGACAGTGACTGTGCCACCTTGACCTCTTTCACATCAGCGTCAGGCTCAGCCACTAAACATGAAGCTTCCACGGGTTCCCTATCTCGCTGTGGCTTAATCAATTTGACGTTGTACACCTGGCAGGGCTTCCTTCTCTCTGGCTGGTGGAGTTTATAGTTGACCTCACCAACCTTTTCAACTATTTCGTAGGGGCCCTGCCACTTCGCCAGGAATTTGCTCTCCACTGTAGGTACCAGTACTCGATCCCTAGGGTTGAAGTGTCTCACTCGTGCTGATCTATTGTACACTCTAGATTGCGCCTCTTGTACTTGGAGGAGGTGCTCTTTCACGATGGGCATCACCCTGGCAATTCTCTCTTGCATTTGGGCCACGTGTTTGATTACACTCCTGTAGGGTATAGACTCTGCCTCCCAGGTCTCCTTTGCCACATCCAGGAGTCCTGGGGGTGTCAGCCATCCAACAGTTCAAAAGAGGAGAATCCAGTACAGGACTGTGGTACCTCTCTGATGGAGAAGAGAAGGTACGGAAGTAGGCTGTCCCAGTCTCGGCCGTCCTTCTCTACGACCTTCTTCGACATGGCCTTCAAGGTTTTGTTGAACCTTTCCACCAAGCCATCCGTCTGTGGATGGTAGATTGAGGTCCGTAGTTGTGTGATTTGCAGAGTTTTGCACTACTCTCTCATCACCTTTGACATAAATGGGGTCCATTGATCAGTTAGGATCTCCTTAGGTAACCCCGTTCTAGAAAATAAATGGACCAACTCCCGAGCTATACACTTGGAGGAGGAGTTACGTAGCGGCACAGTCTTCGGATACCATGTTGCATAGTCGAGTACCACCAGGATATACTGATGCCATCTGGCGGACTTTACCAGGGGCCCCACCAGATCCATGGCTATGCGATCAAAGGGCACCTCAATGATAGGTGACGGCACCGGAGGCGTGTCACCGGGGAGGTCAGCTGGCAGGTGGGACAGGACCTACAATAATTTACAATTTGTCGATGACAACCGGGTCAATAGAACCTCTGGAGGATTCGTTCCTGTGTTTTTTCTACTCCCAGGCAACCAGCTAACACATGTGCATGGGCCATGTCTAATACCTTATGACTGTATGTTCCCGGCACCAGCAACTGCTCGACGAGCTCCCCTCTCACCTTGGTGACTCGGTATAGCAAGTCCCCATTGACGGCAAAGTATGGGTATCTGGTATCACCCCCGGCTCTTGAGCAACAACGTTAAGTATAGACACATTATCAAATGTCCCTTTAAGAGTTAAATCCCTGAGTTGGGCAGTTCCAAAGTTTCCCTCGGACACCTCCAGCTCAGGGATGTTGGCGTCATGGGATGCTGCCCCATCCTCATCGCTCACAAACACACATGGGAAACTCTTTGGTTACGGCCTGCGGCGAGGTTTCTTCAGGGGTGTTCTGGCTGTCATCTGAGCAACCAGGTGTCACCACTTTCCCCCACGTCCCAGAATAATGCACAGTCCTGTCCGATTATTATCAGGTGCAACAAGTCTTTAACGACCCCCACTTCCTGAGCTGGGGTGCCACAGTCCGCGTTTACATCCACCCGGGCAACAGGACAATTTTTAGCATCCCCATGGATACACCGGACACCCACCACCTTCCCAGGAACCAGCCAATGAGGGAGTTTGGCGCTTATCAGGTTTACCAAACTTCCTGAGTCCAGCAGTCCAGACACTTGCATCCGTTCACGGACACTGAGCACGCGTGAGGGCTCTCGCCGTGTTGATGAACTGTGCTACAAGCAGGGTAGGCAAAGTAGGAGCAATGCCGGCCTATGCTGCAGTCCATTGGCTCAGAGTTCCTGGGTCACCGAGCAGCTATATGGCCAGGGGCATCACAACTACAACAGAGGATGGATTGGGACGGATTCCCCAGCTGCGATTCATCTGCCTCTTGGACTTTGGACGAACGCCCAGTGAAGATTTAGCCCCCTTCTTTTGGGAGCCCCAGAAAGGTGACCTAACCACTGCTTGACAACCCAAGGAACCCTCTACTGCCCAGTACCTCTCTACTAGGCCCACCAGGTTGTCTGCATTTTGGGGATCTCCCTGGGCAACACTGGACTAAATCGGCTTTGGCAGAGAGTGGATAAACCGATCAATGACCACTCTATCGACCATCTGGCTGGGGAACAAGTCTCTAGGTGCAGCCACTTCTGTACCAGGTGCAGAAGATCAAACATTTGTGACCAAGGAGGTTTGTCCCTGTGGAAGTCCCAGAGGTAGACTCGTTGTACTCTGACTGCCAGGGTTATGCCCAGCCGTGCCAGGATCTCAGCTTTAAACTTGCTATACTCCTTAGAGTCCTGCAGTGCCAGATCAAAATACACCTTCTGTGGTTCCCCGATCAGATATGGCGCAAGATCCTCCGCCCACTGCTCCGGTGGTAGTCTCTCACGGTCCGCCACACTCTCAATCACGGCCAGGAACGCCTCAATGTCATCCCCCGGAGTCATCTTTTGCAACGCCCCTCTCACGGTTTTCCTCACCTGGGTCTCGTCGCTTTGGCCTGGAGGTGGTGCGGCTTCACTGATACGGAGGGCGTCCGCCAGGAGCTTCATCTGTTCCTACTGCTGTTGCTGCTGCATCTATTGCTGTTGAAGCTGGAACTGTTGTACTATCAATTTGTTAGTCTCCTGCTGAGCTTGCTGCTGATGCATATTCGCCTGCACCAGTTGCTTTATCAGCTCCTCCATGCTGCCGGACGAACCTTGCTGGCTGGCGGCCGTCACCCAGGACATATACGTTTTCCTGTAGCAGTCACACTGCCCCTTGGGATTTGTGCCCGCATTCTCCACCAATTTGTGACAGATTAGCTCTCGGGTAGGTGCAGGTTCACACAGGAATGCAGTCCTCAGGTTCCAAAGCAAACTGGTGGTTCATTAAATGTCCATAAACCAACCAGGAAAACAAAACATAACAGCCTTTTTCTGGCACAAAAGGTATAATAGAACAAAATTCAAAATAACCATATGCAGCACGGCTTCAGCCGTTTAAATGTAGTACTTTTCTCTGTCTCCAACAGACTCTGAGCAGCACATGCAAGGTCTGCTCACCTTGCACAACACACAGCACACTGAGACAGGTGCAACTGTCTTAAATCAGGCCTTCCAAGACCTGGACTTGAGGTAAGTGAGCAGCTGTTCCTCTCCCCCAGCTCTTTCAGCTGCTCGTAAAACCCGGCCCTTTAATCCGGGCCCATTAACTCCCGCTCAGCACTATGTGTGCTGGAGCCTGCTTCTCCGGGTCCTACATCGCCGAAGCTTGGTACTTCGGGGACACATACCTCCCGTCCACAACCTGTCCAGCTGCGACCTTACAGCGCACAGATATGCACTCCTCGTACACGCAGGGCTTCGCTCCATACACCTCGCTCACACACGGCTCCGCTCTGTACACACGCTGTTCCTTTCCGTACACCTCGTAAGTGCGCGGCTCCACTCCATACGCCTCGTACACGCGCGCCTCCGCTCCGTACGCCTCGTACACGCGCGGCTCCGCTCCGTACGCCTCGTACACGCGCGGCTCCGCTCCGTACGCCTCGTACACGCGCGGCTCCGCTCCGTACGCCTCGTACACGCGCGGCTCCGCACGCCTCGTACACGCGCGGCTCCGCTCCGTACGCCTCGTACACGCGCGGCTCCGCTCCGTACGCCTCGTACACGCGCTGCTCCGCTCCGTACGCCTCGCACACGCGCGGCTCCGCTCCGTACACCTCGTACACACGCGGCTCCGCTCCGTACACCTCGTACACACGCGGCTCCGCTCCGTACACCTCGTACACACGCGGCTTCGCTCCGTACACCTCGTACACACGCGGCTTCGCTCCGTACACCTCGTACACACGCGGCTCCGCTCCGTACACCTCGTACACACGCGGCTCCGCTCCGTACACCTCGTACACACGCGGCTCCGCTCCGTACACCCGCGGCTCCGCTCCGTACACCTCGTACACATGTGGCTCCGCTCCGTACACCTCGTACACACGCGGCTTCGCTCCGTACGCCTCGTACACACAAGGCTCTGCTCCGTACGCCTCGTACACACGCGGCTCCGCTCCGTACACCTCGTACACACACGGCTCTGCTCCGTACACCTCGTACACACACGGCTCTGCTCCGTACACCTCGTACACACGCGGCTCGGCTCCGTACACCTCGTACACACGCGGCTCTGCTCCGTACACCTCGTACACGCGCGGCTCTGCTACATCCACACTGTAAACCCCTCCTGACCCCACACATAAACTTCAGCTCATCCAGCACCATGACAACCAGCACAGCAGAGTCCTGCATCCACTGAGGCCCTTGATCATGTGACCCCTGACTCCTCCCCTCCTGTGACCTCATCACAGCTCCTGTGCGCACAGAGCAGCCATATATGTGGTGGCGGCTCTGCAGGTGGAGGTATGTGGAGACCCCCATTACTGGGCGCAGGGGGCATTAACCCCTTCAGCACCGAGACTCTTTTGGGGTCTTGTGTTGCCCCTTTATAAGAATCATAAGGTTTTTGTTCTGTTTCCTGTAATAGATACATACGACCCAACTATGGAGACAGGAAGGGAGGAAACGTATTGTTCTCATAGTACAGGACCCCTTTACTGCCCCCCACAGTGTAATGCCCCCATTATACCCCTTATGCAGGATGTATGATGCCACCACACAGTGTAATGCCCCCATTATGCCACTTATGCAGTATGTATGATGCCCCACACAGTGTAATGCCCCCATTATGCCCCTTATGCAGGATGTATGATGCCCCACACAGTGTAATGCCCCCATTATGCCCCTTATGCAGGATGTATGATGCCCCCACACAGTGTAATGCCCCCATTATGCCCCTTATGCAGCATGTATGATGCGCCCACACAGTGTAATGCCCCCATTATGCCCCTTATGATGGATGTATGATGCCCCCACACAGTGTAATGCCCCCATTATGCCCCATGCAGGATGTATGATGCCCCCACACAGTGTAATGCCCCTTATGCACGATGTATGATGCCCCCACACTGTGTAATGCCCCCATTATGCCCCTTATGCAGGATGTATGATGCCCCCCACAGTGTAATGCCCCCATTATGCCCCTTATGCAGGATGTATGATGCCACCCACAGTGTAATTCCCCCATTATGCCCCTTATGCAGTATGTATGATGCCCCACACAGTGTAATGCCCCCATTATGCCCCTTATGCAGGATGTATGATGCCCCCCACAGTGTAATGCCCCCATTATGCCCCTTATGCAGTATGTATGATGCCCCCATACAGTGTAATGCCCCCATTATGCCCCTTATACAGGATGTATGATGCCCCCCACAGTGTAATGCCTCCATTATGCCCCTTATGCAGTATGTATGATGCCCCCACACAGTGTAATGCCCCCATTATGCCCCTTATGCAGTATGTATGATGCCCCACACACTGTAATGCCCCCATTATGCCCCTTATGCAGTATGTATGATGCCCCACACAGTGTAATGCACCCATTATGCCCCTTATGCAGGATGTATGGTGCCCCCCACAGTGTAATGCCCCCATTATGCCCCTTATGCAGGATGTATGATGCCCCCACACAGTGTAATGCCCCCATTATGCCCCTTATGCAGGATGTATGATGCCCCCCACAGTGTAATGCCTCCATTATGCCCCTTATGCAGTATGTATGATGCCCCCACACAGTGTAATGCCCCCATTATGCCCCTTATGCAGTATGTATGATGCCCTACAGTGTAATGCCCCCATTATGCCCCTTATGCAGGATGAATGATGCCCCCACACAGTGTAATGCCCCCATTATGCCCCTTATGCAGGATGTATGATGCCCCCACACAGTGTAATGCCCCCATTATGCCCCTTATGCAGGATGTATGATGCCCCCCACAGTGTAATGCCCCAATTATGCTCCTTATGCAGGATGTATGATGCCACCCACAGTGTAATTCCCCCATTATGCCCCTTATGCAGTAGGTATGATGCCCCACACAGTATAATGCCCCCATTATGCCCCTTATGCAGGATGTATGATGCCCCCCACAGTGTAATGCCTCCATTATGCCCCTTATGCAGCATGTATGATGCCCCCATACAGTGTAATGCCCCCATTATGCCCCTTATGCAGGATGTATGATGCCCCCCCACAGTGTAATGCCTCCATTATGCCCCTTATGCAGGATGTATGATGCCCCCACACAGTGCAATGCCCCCATTATGCCCCTTATGCTGGATGTATGATGCCCCCACAGTGTAATGCCCCCATTATGCCCCTTATGCAGGATGTATGATGCCCCCACACAGTGTAATGCCCCCATTATGCCCCTTATGCAGGATGTATGATGCCCCCCACAGTGTAATGCCTCCATTATGCCCCTTATGCAGTATGTATGATGCCCCCCACAGTGTTATGCCTCCATTATGCCCCTTATGCAGTATGTATGATGCCCCCACACAGTTTAATGCCCCCATTATGCCCCTTATGCAGTATGTATGATGCCCCACACAGTGTAATGCCCCCATTATGCCCCTTATGCAGTATGTATGATGCCCCACACAGTGTAATGCCCCCATTATGCTCCTTATGCAGTATGTATGATGCTGCCACACTGTGTAATGCCCCCATTATGCCCCTTATGCAGTGTCTATGATGCCCCACACAGTGTAATGCCCCCATTATGCCCCTTATGCAGGATGTATGATGCCCCCACACAGTGTAATGCACCCATTATGCCCCTTATGCAGGATGTATGGTGCCCCCCACAGTGTAATGCCCCCATTATGCCCCTTATGCAGGATGTATGATGCCCCCACACAGTGTAATGCCCCCATTATGCCCCTTATGCAGGATGTATGATGCCCCCACACAGTGTAATGCCCCCATTATGCCACTTATGCAGTATGTATGATGCCCCACACAGTGTAATGCCCCCATTATGCCCCTTATGCAGGATGTATGATGCCCTACACAGTGTAATGCCGCCATTATGCCCATTATGCAGCATGTATGATGCGCCCACACAGTGTAATGCCCCCATTATGCCTCTTATACAGGATGTATGATGCCCCCACACAGTGTAATGCCCCCATTATGCCCCTTATGCAGTATGTATGATGCCCCACACAGTGTAATGCCCCCATTATGCCCCTTATGCAGGATGTATGATGCCCTACACAGTGTAATGCCCCCATTATGCCCCTTATGCAGCATGTATGATGCGCCCACACAGTGTAATGCCCCTTATACAGGATGTATGATGCCCAGACACAGTGTAATGCCCCCATTATGCCCCTTATGCAGGATGTATGATGCCCCCACACAGTGTAATGCCCCCATTATGCCCCTTATGCAGGATGTATGATGCCCCCACACAGTGTAATGCCCCCATTATGCCCCTTATGATGGATGTATGATGCCCCCACACAGTGTAATGCCCCCATTATGCCCCATGCAGGATGTATGATGCCCCCACACAGTGTAATGCCCCTTATCCATGATGTATGATGCCCCCACACAGTGTAATGCCCCCATTATGCCCCTTATGCAGCATGTATGATGCGCCCACACAGTGTAATGCCCCCATTATGCCCCATATGCAGTATGTATGATGACCCCACAGTGTAATGCCCCCATTATGCCCCTTATGCAGGATGTATGATGACCCCACAGTGTAATGCCCCCATTATGCCCCTTATGCAGCATGTATGATGCGCCCACACAGTGTAATGCCCCTTATGCAGTATGTATGATGCCCCCACACAGTGTAATGCCCCCACACAGTGTAATGCCCCCATTATGCCCCTTATACAGGATGTATGATGCCCCACACAGTGTAAAGCCCCCATTGTGCCCCTTATGCAGTATGTATGATGCCCCCACACAGTGTAATGCCCCCATTATGCCCCTTATGCAGGATGTATGATGCCTCCCACACAGTGTAATGCCCCCATTATGCCCCTTATGCAGGATGTATCATGCCCCCCACACAGTGTAATGCCCCCATTATGCTCCTTATGCAGGATGAATGATGCCCCCACACAGTGTAATGCCCCCATTATGCTTCTTATGCAGGATGTATGATGCCCCACACAGTGTAATGCCCCCATTATGCCCCTTATGCAGGATGTATGATGCCCCCCACAGTGTAATGCCCCCATTATGCCCCTTATGCAGGATGTATGATGCCACCCACAGTGTAATTCCCCCATTATGCCCCTTATGCAGTATGTATGATGCCCCACACAGTGTAATGCCCCCATTATGCCCCTTATGCAGGATGTATGATGCCCCCCACAGTGTAATGCCTCCATTATGCCCCTTATGCAGTATGTATGATGCCCCCATTATGCCCCTTATGCAGTATGTATGATGCCCCACACACTGTAATGCCCCCATTATGCCCCTTATGCAGTATGTATGATGCCCCACACAGTGTAATGCACCCATTATGCCCCTTATGCAGGATGTATGGTGCCCCCACACAGTGTAATGCCCCCATTATGCCCCTTATGCAGGATGTATGATGCCCCCACACAGTGTAATGCCCCCATTATGCCCCTTATGCAGCATGTATGATGCGCCCACACAGTGTAATGCCCCCATTATGCCCCATATGCAGTATGTATGATGACCCCACAGTGTAATGCCCCCATTATGCCCCTTATGCAGGATGTATGATGACCCCACAGTGTAATGCCCCCATTATGCCCCTTATGCAGGATGTATGATGCCCCCACACAGTGTAATGCCCCTTATGCAGTATGTATGATGCCCCCACTCAGTGTAATGCCCCCACACAGTGTAATGCCCCCATTATGCCCCTTATGCAGGATGTATGATGACCCCACAGTGTAATGCCCCCATTATGCCCCTTATGCAGGATGTATGATGCGCCCACACAGTGTAATGCCCCTTATGCAGTATGTATGATGCCCCCACACAGTGTAATGCCCCCACACAGTGTAATGCCCCCATTATGCCCCTTTTACAGGATGTATGATGCCCCACACAGTGTAAAGCCCCCATTGTGCCCCTTATGCAGGATGTATGATGCCCCCACACAGTGTAATGCCCCCATTATGCCCCTTATGCAGGATGTATGATGCCTCCCACACAGTGTAATGCCCCCATTATGCCCCTTATGCAGGATGTATGATGCCCCCCACACAGTGTAATGCCCCCATTATGCCCCTTATGCAGGATGAATGATGCCCCCACACAGTGTAATGCCCCCATTATGCCCATTATGCAGGATGTATGATGCCCCACACAGTGTAATGCCCCCATTATGCCCCTTATGCAGGATGTATGATGCCCCCCATAGTGTAATGCCCCCATTATGCCCCTTATGCAGGATGTATGATGCCACCCACAGTGTAATTCCCCCATTATGCCCCTTATGCAGTATGTATGATGCCCCACACAGTGTAATGCCCCCATTATGCCCCTTATGCAGGATGTATGCTGCCCCCTACAGTGTAATGCCTCCATTATGCCCCTTATGCAGTATGTATGATGCCCCCATTATGCCCCTTATGCAGTATGTATGATGCCCCACACACTGTAATGCCCCCATTATGCCCCTTATGCAGTATGTATGATGCCCCACACAGTGTAATGCACCCATTATGCCCCTTATGCAGGATGTATGGTGCCCCCCACAGTGTAATGCCCCCATTATGCCCCTTATGCAGGATGTATGATGCCCCCACACAGTGTAATGCCCCCATTATGCCCCTTATGCAGGATGTATGATGCCCCCCACAGTGTAATGCCTCCATTATGCCCCTTATGCAGTATGTATGATGCCCCCACACAGTGTAATGCCCCCATTATGCCCCTTATGCAGTATGTATGATGCCCCCATACAGTGTAATGCCCCCATTATGCCCCTTATGCAGGATGTATGATGCCCGCACACAGTATAATGCCCCCATTATGCCCCTTATGCAGGATGTATGATGCCCCCCACAGTGTAATGCCTCCATTATGCCCCTTATGCAGGATGTATGATGCCCCCATACAGTGTAATGCCCCCATTATGCCCTTTATGCAGTATGTATGATGCCCCCCACAGTGTAATGCCTCCATTATGCCCCTTATGCAGTATGTATGATGCCCCCACACAGTGTAATGCCCCCATTATGCCCCTTATGCAGGATGTATGATGCCCCCCCACAGTGTAATGCCTCCATTATGCCCCTTATGCAGGATGTATGATGCCCCCACACAGTGCAATGCCCCCATTATGCCCCTTATGCTGAATGTATGATGCCCCCACAGTGTAATGCCCCCATTATGCCCCTTATGCAGGATGTATGATGCCCCCACACAGTGTAATGCCCCCATTATGCCCCTTATGCAGGATGTATGATGCCCCCCACAGTGTAATGCCTCCATTATGCCCCTTATGCAGTATGTATGATGCCCCCCACAGTGTTATGCCTCCATTATGCCCCTTATGCAGTATGTATGATGCCCCCACACAGTGTAATGCCCCCATTATGCCCCTTATGCAGTATGTATGATGCCCCACACAGTGTAATGCCCCCATTATGCCCCTTATGCAGTATGTATGATGCCCCACACAGTGTAATGCCCCCATTATGCTCCTTATGCAGTATGTATGATGCTGCCACACTGTGTAATGCCCCCATTATGCCCCTTATGCAGTGTCTATGATGCCCCACACAGTGTAATGCCCCCATTATGCCCCTTATGCAGGATGTATGATGCCCCCACACAGTGTAATGCACCCATTATGCCCCTTATGCAGGATGTATGGTGCCCCCCACAGTGTAATGCCCCCATTATGCCCCTTATGCAGGATGTATGATGCCCCCACACAGTGTAATTCCCCCATTATGCCCCTTATGCCGGATGTATTATGCCCCCCACAGTGTAATGCCTCCATTATGCCCCTTATGCAGTATGTATGATGCCCCCCACAGTGTAATGCCTCCATTATGCCCCTTATGCAGTATGTATGATGCCCCCACACAGTGTAATGCCCCCATTATGCCCCTTATGCAGTATGTATGATGCCCCACACAGTGTAATGCCCCCATTATGCCCCTTATGCCGGATGTATGATGCCCCCCACAGTGTAATGCCTCCATTATGCCCCTTATGCAGTATGTATGATGCCCCCACACAGTGTAATGCCCCCATTATGCCCCTTATGCAGTATGTATGATGCCCCACACAGTGTAATGCCCCCATTATGCCCCTTATGCAGTATGTATGATGCCCCACACAGTGTAATGCCCCCATTATTTCCCTTTTGCAGGATGTATGATACCCCCCACAGTGTAATGCCCCCATTATGCCCCTTATGCAGGATGTGTGATGCCCCCACACAGTGTTATGCCCCCATTATGCCCCTTATGCAGGATGTATGATGCCCCGCACAGTGTAATGCCTCCATTATGCCCCTTATGCAGGATGTATGATGCCCCCACACAGTTTAATGCCCCCATTATGCCCCTTATGCAAGATGTATGATGCCCCATACAATGTAATGCACCCGTTATGCCCCTTATGCAGTATGTATTATGCCCCCCACAGTGTAATGCCCCCCATTATGCCCCTTATGCAGTATGGATGATGCCCTCACAGAGTGTAATGCCCCCATTTGCCCCTTATGCAGTATGTATGATGCCCCACACAGTGTAATGCCCCAATTATGCCCTTTATGCAGTATGTATGATGCCCCCCACAGTGTAATGCCCCCATTATGCCCCTTATGCAGTATGGATGATGCCCCCACACAGTATAATGTTCCCACGGTACCGCCTGAGGTCCTGCAGTTGGAATAATCCCTCTGGAGTTAGTTTTCCCTTTCCCTGCTCCTCTACATATAGACCCTTGAGCATGTATACATGCATGTAGGGGAGCAGGCCTTACTAGATATCGAGACTTTGTACAGTAATATATCGCATGAGGCTGGTATCAGTGGAGTAAGATGTTTATAGAAATCGAGATCAATAGAGTGTAGCTGACATAATGACTTCATGGACCATCTTCTAAAATTAATTCTTACTCATAACTAGTGTTGAGCATTCCGATACTGAAATATCGGGTATCGGCCGATATTCGCGGTATCGGAATTCCGATACTTAATTCCGATACTTTTGCAATATCGTATACCGGAATCGGAAGTTCCCATAATGCAATGAGACATTTTCATTTTATTCAGCCAATGAGGATCCTAAGAAGTGTGGTCACATCCTGTTAGGCATGTAGGCATCTTAACTAATGGCATGGCTGTGATTGGCTGCTGAAATGATGTCATGATGCACTATAAAAGCCGCCGCCGCCATTTTGAGCTCACTCTGCTGTGAATTCAGTTAGGGATAGGACGCTGTTGTTCTGAGGGACAGTTTTAGCTACCTATTTGGTCTATTCTGCTTTACCCAAGCTACTTTATAAATCTTTGTGCCTTGCAGTGCTAGTGCACAGTTCTCTGTGCTGTTCACCGCTGTCTGCAAGGTCTGTGTGTGTGAGTGCAGCTCACCCTGTAGTGTGTACTTCAGCCACGTCTGGTTGTAGTGCACTCAGTGTGTGTCACTGCCTCATACATTGTCCTTTTTTGCCAATTCATAATTTTTCCTGATATCTCCTATTAGTGTGGTGGTTCCATCCGTATTCAGCTAAATTGGTTCCAAACACACTATATAGGAGTAGATAGAGAATTTTTTTTGGTCTTGCAGCGCTAGTGCACAGTGCTCTGCATCTGTACTGTTCACCGCTGTCTGCAAGGTCTGGTGTGTGAGTGCAGCTCACCCTGTAGTGTGTGCTTCAACCACGTCTGGTTGTAGTGCACTCAGTGTGTGTCACTGCCTCATACATTGTCCTTTTTTGCCAATTCATAATTTTACCTGATTTCTCCTATTAGTGTGGTGGTTCCATCCGTATTCAGCTAAATTGGTTCCAAACACACTATATAGGAGTAGTTAGAGGAGCCTTTCTGCAGCATTGGGCCCTGCAGCCCCAGCCAGATTAGTATTAGCCTATTTTTTGCAGCCTCATCTATTGCATTGTAGGTTACCTTCCTACATTGTAATAGCTACAAAAAGTTTGTGATACTATCGTTATTACATCTTTAGGCACATCCAGTGTCTTTTTGTGACAAAAAAAACCTAAGTAAAGTTCACCAAACGCTCCACTTTACAGTTGTGTAGGCCACATTAGCTCATATTAAAGTCTAGTCCACACTTTATAAAATTAGTGTTTCTTATACCTGTTAGCAGCTGTTCAGGAATAAGCACACTAAGCCCTTAGTACTTTTCTGCCTATCTTTATCAGTCTACCAAGATGAAGAAGGCAGGGAGTAAGGCATGTGGTCGTGGGCATGGAGTTTCTGCAGGGAGAGGACGTGAGGATTCTGTGCCTGCAGGGAGAGGATGTGGGGATTCTGTGCCTGCTGCGGGCACCAGTGACTCAGCATCCCCCAGTTTTACCAGGGAACAGTCCTTTATGCGCAGCTTTGTAGGAGCTAGCCGTACCCCACTGCTGCGCGAGGACCAAATTGAAGCCGTTGTCGGATGGATGGCAGCTAACGCATCGACTTCAATTAGTTCCAGATCCTCTCAGGTCCTGAGCACTGAAGAGCACCCATCTGTCTCTTCACCACCTGCCAAATTGCCCAGGCAGTCAGAGAGCCCTGGACAGGAGCCATCTCTACTTCTGTTCTCTGAATCTCTTGGCTTGGAAAGAGGGGGCCAGCCAAGCAGAATTCGAGAATTTGAAGAAGAGGTAGTATGCAGTGATGCTCAACCGTTTTGTCTCTCTGAATCTGAAGAGGCAGGTGGGCCAGTGCCTATGGTCAGCAGCACACCTCAGTACGCATCTGATGATGAGACTCAGGTGCCACTTTCTGGTGCGTACTGTGCTGTCGAGACTACCCAGGAGAAGCAGTTGTTTGAAGAGGGTGCTGTAGATGATGAGGTCCTTGACCCATCATGGCGTGAGGGACAGGAAGGTGGTGGGAGCAGCTCTGAGGAAGAGATTCCCCGAACGGCCCAAAAAGGAGGGAGAGGGAGGGGGCAGACTTGGTTGCCTGTAGCCTCCACTTCGGCACCCATTAGGAGCATGGCTCTTCCAAAATCCAAAGCGGGCGCTCCCAAGACTTGCAGTGCCTGGTCCTTTTTTGACACAGTTGCAGATGACATTTGCTTTGTCAAATGCAAGCTGTGTAATCAGAAGGTGAAAAGAGGGAAAAGTGTCAGCAACCTCAATACCACAAATATGTGGAAACATGTGCGGACCAAGCACGTGGTGGAGTTACAAAAACACACTGAAGACCTAGGCCAACCTACAGCGCCACCTACCACCTCTTCAGCTCGTGTTGTAGCCTCTTCCTCCAGCTCACACACAGCTGGTTCGGCTTCCTCACAGGATCGCCATGGAAGAATCTCTGGCACTGTTGTACAGAGACACAGTGTAATTCCACCCACAGCACCACTTTCCCAGTCATCCTCACACTCCCAGGCCAGTCTACAGCCATCGTTAGCACAGGCATGGGAGAAAAGGCGCCCATACTCTGCAAACCACCCCCGAGCACAGGCTCTGAATGCTGTCATGCTAAACTACTGGCCCTTGAAATGCTATCATTCAGGCTGGTGGAGACTGACACATTCCGTAACTTTATGGCATTGGCAGTCCCACAATACAACGTGCCCAGCCGCTTTTATTTCAGCAGGCAAGCCGTCCCTGCCCTGCAACATCATGTGGAGGGAAAAATTAAACATGCGCTACAAAACGCCGTCAGTAGCAAGGTCCACCTGACCACCGATGCGTGGACCAGTAAGCATGGACAGGGACGATACCTTTCCCTCATTGCCCATTGGGTAAATGTTGTGGAGCCGGGTACAGATCTTGAGAGTGGCGCTGTACGTGTTCTGCCAACTCCAAGGATTGCAGGAATCCAGTCTGTACACATTGACTCCTCCTCATACTCCAGTTCCTCTGAATCAGCGCTGCAGGAGCCGTCACGGTCTACCTCCACATCGACCCGTGAACGGTTACCTGTTATGGTGACCAATATGAGCACAGCCGTGGCCAAACGTTAACAGGCCGTATTAAAATTAATTTCTTTGGGGAATCGAAGCCACACAGCGCAGGAGCTCTGGAATGCCATCAAGCAGCAGAGCGACGTGTGGTTTGTGCCAGCGAATCTCCAGCCAGGCATGGTAGTGTGTGACAATGGCCGAAATCTGGTGGCAGCTCTGGGCCTAGGCAACCTCACTCACATCCCATGTCTGGCACATGTGCTCAACTTGGTCGTGCAGAGTTTTTTGAGGGACTATCCGGATCTTGATGCACTGCTTCACAAGGTCCGCATAGAGTGCGCTCACTTGCGGCGTTCCAGCAATGCAAGATCACGCATTGCAGCTCTGCAGCGCCGATTACGTCTTCCGGAACACCGCATCATATGTGACCTACCCACCAGGTGGAATTCAGCGTTACATATGTTGGAGAGGTTGTGTGAGCAGCAGGCAGCAGTAATGGAGTACCAGCTGCAGCAGGCGCAAACAAGTCGCAGTGCGCGCCGTTCACACTTCACCACCACTGAGTGGGCCTCTATGAAGGACATTTGCCACGTTTTGCGTGCCTTCGATTATTCCACGCGGATGGCGAGTGCAGATGATGCACTAGTCAGCATGACTATCCCCCTTATCTGCCTGCTTGAAAAAACACTGCAAGCACTAAGGGACGAGGTTTTGGAAGAGGTGGAGGATGAGGAGTCACAAATGCCATCTGCTTCTCTACAGTCTGCGCAACGTGGTTCCTCACAAAGGCCTAGGCAGGGGACACTTTGTGAGGAGGATGAGGAGGAGTCAATGGATGAGGAAGACATCTGTCCAGAGGAGGGAGGTACACAATGCTCTAGTAGTCAGTATCTAGAGCGAGGGTGGGGTGATGCAGAGCAGGCAGAGATCACGCCTCAAGCAGGGGACAGCGTTTCTTGGCCAGTTGGCAGTCTGCAGCACATGGTTGATTTCATGCTGCAGTGCCTGAGAAACGACCGCCGCATCGCCCACATTCTCAACACGGCTGATTATTGGGTGTCCACCCTCCTAGATCCTCGCTACCGGGACAACTTACAAAGCCTCATAACACCGTTGAACCGGGAGCGTAAAATGCGGGAGTACCAAGACGCACTGGTGCATTCCATCATGTTCTCCATTCCAACCGAGAGCAGTGCTGCTAGTGCTTTACAAAGCAGCTCAGTGCGTCGAGGCAGTGGAGAAAGCTCTGCACAAAGAGGGAGCAGAAGCAGCGCCTCAGCACAAGGCAAGACCAGTATGGCCGAAATGTGGCAAAGTTTTGTGTCCCCGCCGCCACAAATGTCTACACCATCACAGACGGCTCCAGTCAGCAGGAGGCAACGTTTCCTTCAGATGGTGACAGACTACATGTCTTGCCCTCTTAGTGTACTCCCAGACGGCTCTTCTCCCTTCAAGTTTTGGGTCTGTAAGCTGGATACATGGCCAGAGCTTAGTCAGTATGCATTGGAGGTGCTAGCTTGCCCTGCTGCTAGTGTATTATCGGAACGCGTCTTTAGTGCCGCAGGTGGTGTACTAACAGACCGTCGCATGCGACTATCCTCTGATAACGTTGACCGGCTTACTTTTCTCAAAATGAACAAGGCCTGGATCTCTCATGAATTTGCCAGTCCTCTTCCAGAATAAATAATTGGTTGGCAACAGTATCCAGGTCTCCTGTTCTGTTCATGTTTCTACCACCTGAACTGTAATCCCTGAGCTCCAACACCGCCAGTTGGCGCTCGGAAGTGCCGTCTGCACAGTCAACACTTGCTGCCATGTTATTGGGGTTCAGTAACGTCAGCTGTTCCCCTGCTGTGCGGACGGCAATTTCTCCTGCTCTGTCCACATCCACTGTACTACTGATTTAAAACCTCCTCCAAATACACCTCTGGCTCCTCTGTTTTCAGTATTATCCCTGAGCTCCAACACCGCCAGTTGGCTCTCGGAAGTGCCGTCTGCACAGTCAACACTTGCTGCCATGTTATTGGGGTTCAGTAACGTCAGCTGTTCCCCTGCTGTGCGGACGGCAATTTCTCCTGCTCTGTCCGCATTCTCACTACTACAGATTTTAAAGTTGCTCCAATTACACCTCTGGCTCCTCTGTTTTCAGTATTATCCCTGAGCTCCAACACCGCTAGTTGCTGCTCAGAAGTGCCGTCTGCACAGTCAACGCTTGCTCCAGTGTTATTGGGGTTCAGTAACGTCAGCTGTTCCCCTGCTGTGCGGACGGCAATTTCTCCTGCTCTGTCCACATTCTCACTACTACAGATTTTAAAGTTGCTCCAATTACACCTCTGGCTCCTCTGTTTTCAGTATTATCCCTGAGCTCCAACACCGCTAGTTGCTGCTCAGAAGTGCCGTCTGCACAGTCAACACTTGCTGCCGTGTTATTGGGGTTCAGTAACGTCAGCTGTTCCCCTGCTGTGCGGACGGCAATTTCTCCTGCTCTGTCCACATTCTCACTACTACAGATTTTAAAGTTGCTCCAATTACACCTCTGGCTCCTCTGTTTTCAGTATTATCCCTGAGCTCCAACACCGGCAGTTGGCGCTCGGAAGTGCCGTCTGCACAATCAACACTTGCTGCCGTGTTATTGGGGTTCAGTAACGTCAGCTGTTCCCCTGCTGTGTGGACGGCAATTTCTCCTGCTCTGTCCACATCCACTGTACTACTGATTTAAAACCTCCTCCAAATACACCTCTGGCTCCTCTGTTTTCAGTATTATCCCTGAGCTCCAACACCGCCAGTTGGCTCTCGGAAGTGCCGTCTGCACAGTCAACACTTGCTGCCGTGTTATTGGGGTTCAGTAACGTCAGCTGTTCCCCTGCTGTGCGGACGGCAATTTCTCCTGCTCCGTCCACATTCTCACTACTACAGATTTTAAAGTTGCTCCAATTACACCTCTGGCTCCTCTGTTTTCAGTATTATCCCTGAGCTCCAACACCGCCAGTTGGCGCTCGGAAGTGCCGTCTGCACAGTCAACACTTGCTGCCATGTTATTGGGGTTCAGTAACGTCAGCTGTTCCCCTGCTGTGCGGACGGCAATTTCTCCTGCTCTGTCCACATTCTCACTACTAGAGATTTTAAAGTTGCTCCAATTACACCTCTGGCTCCTCTGTTTTCAGTATTATCCCTGAGCTCCAACACTGCCAGTTGGCGCTCGGAAGTGCCGTCTGCACAGTCAACACTTGCTGCCATGTTATTGGGGTTCAGTAACGTCAGCTGTTCCCCTGCTGTGCGGACGGCAATTTCTCCTGCTCTGTCCACATCCACTGTACTA